>NC_081853.1:44538296-45177323 GCF_963259705.1 Myotis daubentonii | reverse complement strand
ATAATCAATTTAGATACTTATTTGATGATACCAAATATATTAAAGAGCTAAACGTAAAGTAAAAGATGCAGAAGGGAATGCTAATAAATCTTACATTTAATGTGATTTTGTAAAATGTACAATGGAAAACATTACTTTATTTCATATAGTAATTAAATTACTATTTACCCCTACCAGACCTGAGGCCCTGAACCTAACTGTCCCCTATACCTGGGCTCCTGAGCATTAAAGAGAAAAAACCAACACGATATAGAAAAATGTTAGTTACATGCAAACAAATGGTTAGAATAAGATGGAACTTGGAGACATTGTAGAAAATAGGTCTAGGCAAAGTACCGAAAGTTAGGTACAGCGGTATAGCGGCAGATTCGGAAATTACCGAAAAATCGGTACAGCGGTCTGGTATGGTTAAATATGGAAGTAAATTTCAACAGAAAACTAAAAAACAGAGAAATATGATAGAAAAATGCATAATATCCTCAATATAGAAAGCATTTCATTAAAACAGAAAGATCAAATTCATTTGTTTAAAAATCTAACTGGATAGGACATAACCCATGTAGTTTAAAATCCAACCCAACCAGACCACCCAGCTCTATCTATTTCTGTTCGATTCCAGGGACTCCTCCTGGTCATTTCCACCTGGTTCTAACCAGTACAAATGGGCTCTCATCCATTTAAAGGAAAGCTTCTTGGTGGGAATTGTTTTGGTATCAAGGAGGTTCCAAAAGCAGCAAGCTGCTCTGTGTGGCAAGGATCTTTCATCCTTAACTATAGAATATATGTATATATTTCAGGATATTTTTATTACATTAATCATTCAGAAGCTCAGCTGATGTCACTTCACATTTGATTTTTACAACTTTGTAATCAGTGACAAAAACAAAAAGAAATGAGGGCGTCATGGAACAACATTGTACTGGAAAATAGATTTGTAATCAAACTTTTTTAGAGATTTCTTAAACCCAAGAGCTCTAACTCTGAATGTTTCTTCTCAGAATATATTATTTTACAAAGCTGTATTGTAGCCTTAGCTGGTTTGGCTCACTGGATAGAGCATCAGAAGGGTCCCAGGTTCGATTGCAGCCAAGGGCATGTACCTCGGTTGCAGACACCTTCCTGGCCTGGGCCCTGGTCAAGGCGTGTGCAGGAGGCAACCAATATATGTGTTTCTCTCACATACGTATTCCTCTCTATCTTTCCCTCTCTATTTCACTCTCTAAAATCAATGGGAAAATATGTCCTTGATATACTTGCAAGGCAAACATGAATTAAGTGTATAGTTGAAAATGCTAATTACCTGATAACTATTTATCACTATTATTGTATCTCATGAATATCTAGAATAGCAGTAAAAAGGGGTCCTCCTTTAGAATAATACTTGATCCCTCTAAATGGAGTTGATCATCCCTCTTTTATTACCATTATCTGGCCTCTCCATTATACTTCTTCTGCTATATGGTTATCCCTCACTTTGAAAAGGTATTCCTATGTCTACTTTACAATCAAATTATAACCATGTGTTTTATGAATAAATCCAGAGAAAATTAAAATGTCTACTAGTATAAAGACCATTGATTTACCATAAGATAATTTAGATTTTAAAGCATACAATGCTTTGTGCTTCAATCATTGAACTCTATGGATTTTCTACCTTGTTGTTAAGATTTGAGTTTTTGGGCGTTCTTAATCTAGGATTGCTGGAATTGTATTCACCCCAGTAGACAATTGCTTTCTTTTATGGCTCTGAGATTTGCAGCCCCTTTACAACCACAGAAGGAACTCTGTTCAGTTCTTTGAATTGGGTACCTGTGGTAATTATATTTCTAAGCGGTACATTTCAGCCTAAAAACAGCACAGATAGCAAGACATTTCTCGCCAGTATCTCAGGAATGCCAGGAATAAAAAGCATTATCAGGTGCCACTTCGTTTCTATGACCTTTTGGTCCACCCAATGAAATGATACCATAGCGATCGAGGAGAACACAAACAAACAAACAAACAAAAAAACAGTCTGTAACTCTTCTAATTGAAGCTTTTTAAATGTGCCTTCTCTTCTCTACCCAGTTCTCAATCTTAACATACAATTCAGAATAGAAAAGAAAGTCATTCTTCAGCTCAGTTTTTGAAGAAAGACTGTTTTTCTAAAGGAAGTTTCTATAAAGAGGCTACCTTTCCTTTGTAACAAAAGAACCATTTATTAAACACTAGTAGAAAAACCAAGTGCATGGCTTGCTGTACGTAATGGCCAAATATTTTCACTCTTCTGAAAACTAGAATGAGTATTGAAGGAAACAATTGAATCCCAAAAAGGAAACCTTTGAATGGACTAAAGGAATAAAACATTAAACGCAATACAGAGTATTCATATCCATTCTATTTATCAAGTAAGAAAGAAACTTCGCCCTCCAAGTTTGGGAAGTGTGACTAAATTCCTCACTGTTTTTTTTCTCCTATGGTATTTTTCCTCTTCATCCATAAAAAGATATATGACTTAGCGTAACTAAGTGCTGTTTTCACCTAAATAGCACTCAGTATTTATCAAGAGCATCCTAACATAAAAATATTATATTTACATTACTATATAACTAATTTAATTCACAGCCACCCTCACAATACCAGCATAGAAAGGAACTATGATTATCTTCATTTTGCCAACAAGGAAATTGAGGCACAGAGAGGTTAAGTCATTTGCCGAAGGTCTCACAGCTAGTAAGTGGCAGAACTAAATTCTGGGGTTAATCAGTCACTAACTATGCTTGAGTCTGAGTGATTATATAAATTCTGTTAAGTCTCAGCCTCCTCATCTGTAAAATGGAACAGTGCCCATTGAGAATGCAATAGAATAATCCATAAATATATAATCCATGTTAGGCAGAGATTAAACCTCTCACTCACCCCACGAAAAAGGTGTGCATCGATAGGATATGGGGACAGGGGAACAGAGTGATTTCCTGGCTCAAACTGTACCTCCCCAGCTTTATACTGAGATATAATTGGCATATAATGTTAAGTTTAAGGTGTACAATGTGTTGATTTGGTACATACATATACTGCAAAATGCTTACCACTGTAGCATCAGCCAATGTGCCCTCCATCTTTTAGGAGATACTGGTGTCAAAACTAAAACTGAAGTGATCACATATGAAGAGTAGTAAGAGAAATTCTCTATAATCAGACAACATAAAAGAAATATATGCAGAAACTAGAAATGCCTAAATCCTGAAGTTAAAACAGGTAACCCAAAGACAGAAACTGTCTTCTCCACAGAAGCCGAAAGAGTGTAAAATAATTCTACTAAACTCAGGACAAATGCATTTCTGTGCCAAACTGGACTAAGGCAGCAAGAGATTAACAATGTAATTAAACAGCTTGATGAAAAATTTCGGAGTGAACAGGTGACAAAGGTCAAGGGGAGAATCTCTCCGTGCTATTGATATAGGACTTCATTAAGCCATCAGGGAAAGCAAGTATAAATACTTATTCTAACAACAGTTCAAATCAATGTAAAGATTAATGAATCCAGCCCTAGCCAGTTTGGCTCAGTGTATAGAGCGTTGGCCCGAAAACTGAAGGGTCCCGAGTTCTATTCCAATCCCTAGCCCTGGTAGGGGTGCAAGTCTCTCTCACATTAATGTTTCTCTCTGTCCCCTTCCCTTCCACTCTCTCTAAGAATTAATGGAAAAATATCCTCCAGTAAGGATTAGCAAAACAAAACAAAAAAGATTAATGAATCCATTCTGCTGATGGCCTGGGGCACTCCAGCCCATGAACTGAAAGGACACACCTGCAGAAGGTTTAGGAAAGAGAAACCTTTGTGAAGACTAGAAGTGTGTTCTCAAATATTTTAATTAGGAAAAAAAAAGTTATGTCTAATTGCTAGTTAGAATTAATTGTAACAACTAACAGGATGTTTGCTGTTCCAACACATTTATGTTATATTTCTTTTGTTCCTTTTAATTTCTATAGGCCATTACTACTTCTTCTTCTTTTTTAATCTAGAGACAGTAGAAAGAATGTGAAATGGAAAGATGATTTAACCTTTGTGTGAAAGAAAAGGATTCTTGTGCTTTTGATCATTGTCTTCATCCCAAAGAAAGCTTTTGAGACTGAAATATTTTAAAATCACAAAGAGGAACATATTTTGCAAAGTATCTCTATATGGAATCACCATAGTCGATGGTATCAGCATTCACTTTATAAGCATTTACTAATCAAATGCATTATTAAGAGAGAATTAAGACAGTGTTGATAATCATACTACAATAATTAAGCTTAACTATTTGTAAATCATTTCAGTCTGTGCATATTAAGTAACTCCTATGTTCAATTGCTCGGCATTGGAGGAGATATGAGATAAAAATTTTTAAAAAGGCATAATTCTGTGGTCCAGTGGGATAAGGAAAGTATACAGCAACTGCCATACGAAACTACCTATCACAAATGGATACCCAATAAAGGAGAAAATAATTTAATGTAATATAACGAGGGTTAAGGGCAGAGGAGTTAAAAATCAGGAAAATCAGCATTAAAATGTTGCATTGATATTAAAGCAGGATTTCTTTGAGAGAAAGTATTAGAAGGTATTAACAAAATAAATTGATGAACAGAGTGGATTCAGATACATGGAAGCATGGAAAAGAGTGCGGAATCTCGAAGGGAAGGCTAGGGAGGATGGGTGGGCAGGAGGTAATCAACCAAAAAACTTATATGCATATATGCATAACCCATGACGCAGATAATAGGGTGGTGAAGGGTTAGGGGTGGGCTGGAGGGGGTCAACGGGGGAGGAAAGGAGGGCATATGTAATACTTTCAACAATATTTTTTTTTAAAAAAAGAAGAAATCAGAGGAAGTAGTTGTAAGATAAACAAGTGATGGCTGGTTCAGAGCTTGCCTAATGAACAGTATCATTATTATTTCTATTAAAGCATTTTCTTAAATTTTTCAGATGTTTCACTCTGAAAAAAAAATTAGGTAATAAATAATGAGTTGTGTGCATGCAGACTTCTGGACAATTACATGGAGAGAGTGGCAAGTGTTTCATTCAGGATACTACACATTCATCCCAAAATTGGCTAGAATGTTTTAAATCAATCCTAATAAATGAGTTTCTAGATTTGGAAATTCACTAAGCACTTAATTATTCAGAGCTTGGTTTCCATGGCTTGTATCTTAATTGGTCTTAAGCCACTCAACCCTCTGTTCTTGCTAATAGGACTTATTCGGGACAGACACTAAATGGTTTAACTATTCATTAGTGATGCTGACAGAAGGCAAAGCCCAACATTGTCTTAGAAATACAAGTAAGGTTTAATCATTTATTCTCTAAGTTTTCACTGTGAAATCTTTAATGCAGGAATTTGTGAAGACCTGAAGGTAGTTACTATGTTAGAAATAATAGATGAAGATGGGTGATAATTCTGGAGATGTACAGAAAACCTCCTTGTCCCTCTTCTCTATTTCATGAAATTATGACTATAAAAATGAAGAGACTCTAGAAAAATTCTATTACTCATTGAAGCTTATACATAACTATAGAAACTATATAGTTAGCAAAGCATATTGACCATATTATGTTAAACATTATAGATTTTATTATATAAATAGGAACTTATATATATGTACATATAATAGAAATAATCTATAACTATCTATATCTGTAACTATATCTATAGCTACATATCTATTATATATAATAGGAATAATAAGCCAATGTAGTACTTCCCCTAGGTAGGGAGAATCAACTCCGAAGTTATTCCAAACAGGACAAATGCATAGACCAAGAAACTTTCTTTTCTGCTTATTCTCAAGATATTCACATTTTTTATGTGAAGAGGGAAAATGGAGAAAGTGTTTACCTAGATCCAGTGACAAAAAGTAAAGGGCTGGACACTATTTCAATATAAATGAGGGAAAATCATCTGACATGTCAAGAAAGCAGAATTTATCATTGTACCGGGAATAAGCTATTTTAAGAAATAACAATTAGACCACCAGCACAGCCCCCTGAAAAGCAGTCTTGAAGAAATGAGGCATTTTAAAAAGTAACTAGAACCTTTCTCCATCAAATTAAGTCTCTTTTTCTTGGGAGTATTTAGTTCCTTCTCTTTCTGTATATTTAGATATACAAATGAGGGCATGTGGTGTTTTGTTTTGTTTTCAAAATTAAAAGAGATTTCACTTAAGGTTTGCCACCAAGTTTGCTGATGCTTGTTTAGCAGGAGCCGTGTATCCCCCACATATCCTCAGGAATTTCATCAGAAAGCAAATAGGAGTATAAAGGTTATTCAACTCATGGCATTGTGCATCAACTCCAAAGAATATTTATTGAGAAACTACACTGGGCTAAGCAACAGCCCTTAAAGTGACAAAAGGAAAGAAAAGAAAAAGAGAAGAGAAAAGAAGAGAAGAGAAGAGAAGAGAAGAGAAGAGAAGAGAAGAGAAGAGAAGAGAAGAGAAGAGAAGAGAAGAGAAGAGAAGAGAAGAGAAGAGAAAGAGGAAAGGAGGGAGGGAGGGAGGGAGGGAGGGAGGGAGGAAGGAAGGAAGGAAGGAAGGAAGGAAGGAAGGAAGGAAGGAAGGAAGGAAGGAAGGAAGGAAGGAAGGAAGGAAGGAAGGAAGGAAGAGGAAGGAAGGAAGAAAGAAAAAGAAAGGAAGGAAGGAAGGAAGGAAGGAAGGGAGGAAGGGAGGAAGGGAGGAAGGAAGAAAGGGAGGAAGGGAGGAAGGGAGGAAGGGAGGAAGGGAGGAAGGAAACCTGGTTTCGATTACTCTGAATCAAATACATAAAAAATTACCTCAGCACTGTGCACACTTCCTAACCTGCTTCTACGAAGATTAGAACTTCAGACAAAAACAAGGGAAGTGTGAGATTAAGGAAGGAAATCTACAGTAGTGTTGGAAAACCTTTCAACATTCTAATCAGAAGCCTCCAATTTGTCAACTAAAGATCCTCTCTATTTCACTTCAGCCAAGTACAGGCAGTCTCACCCTGAGGTTCATTATCAATGTCCACCACTCCACGTGGATCTAAAACCAAAACATCACAAATTCCTTTCTCTGGGACCTTAATTTTCTATGCCCACACTTCACCTTCATTTGCTGGCATTACAACTATTTCCTAGTCCCTAAATTCACCCCCATTTTCATGTACCCTCCACCACTTTATGGGCTCAGTTATCCTGATGTCAGCCATATGTCACTGGTCCTTATCTTCTCCCATACTTCTCTTGCTAAATTTAAGCCCTGCCCACTATCTGCCTACTACCACTAATAATTGCCTTTATCACCCCCGATATGTGTTTCATGATTGCTGCTGTAAAAAAAAAATCATGAAAATAATATATTTGTCCATGAAATTCATTTCACTGCTTTAGCTGGGTCTACCTTCCTCTATGGTCAGACGTTTTAAATCAAAATGTTCCCCATCACCATTCCTGGAACATCTCAATGTCAGTTCCCCCAAATCAGAGCCTGGGACAAAGTAGTTTAATTGGGAGCTGATGTCAGGAAGCAGATATGATAGAAAAGTAAAAGAAAGGGGTTGAGGGGAGAAAGAAAAGCCAATAAAAAGGTGCCTCATTGAACCTGTTAGGACTATGGGTGACCCCCTAAGGAACGCTGTTGATTGTAACTCACAGTTGTCCCTTCAAAGGAGAAGAGGCCCAATCTTACACAGTGACTCCCATGTCCATTGATTGGGGGTTATCTCAGGGAATGGATAACTCCACCAGAGTTTGCAAAAATCCTATGTCAGGTTGAACAAACTTTTAGATAGAGGTAGAAAAGTGGCGAGAATCATGGATGCTTGCGATGGGACCCTTCCAGGGTGTATGGAGACTGCCCATCTCCTCTGCAGCTGCAATCACAGGTGGGAAGAGGACAGGGAGCACCCAGCACAAAACCCGGTTCAATCATTTCTAATCGGAAGCTGATTCCCTAGACCTTCTGTTTCTGGATTCTCCTTCTCATTTAGAAATGTAATAATCTCTCCCTCCCTTCCCCCTTATTTAATCAGTTCCTAACTCATAATGTGTTTACCTTTACAATATCAGGTGTGTGTCTGGCCAAGTCCATGTTCATAGAATTCCCATAGATTCTAACACTATTGACCATGGAATTATCAGGCTGCTTGTAAAGTTCATTGATAGTATTCCAACAGTGCTTCATGAGTCAACTATGTGTTTGGTACACAGAAGTAATCTAGAAGGCATCACTAACATTATAGAGGAGAGGCTTTAGGAAAAGTAGCTGCTCATTGTCGCAAATGTCCTCTTAATGAGAAATCTGAACTAATATCCAGTTAGGGACTGTAGTATTTGCAAAGTTTATTATGTAAATTATGTTTTAGTTTCACAAAGATGGAAAAGCCAGCATTAGACAGTGCTTCTCAGTAGAACAATAAAGGAATATTTTTGCTAACCTGAACCATAATATTTCTCTGTTTGCTGCCTCTTACTCAGCTCTCAACTATAGTTACATTTGTGGACTTAACAGACTAATACCACAGAAGAAAACTCTGGTTGTGAGGGTCTGCAACATTTTCCACTGATAAAAATGTATATATCTATTGCTCAAATACTCAGAATTTTGAACCATGTCTCTAAACATGAATTTTATATAAGTACATTATTGGCATTTTACTCTGGGGGACAATTTAAATTTAACAAATATTTTCTTTGTTCATTTTCCTTAAAAAACTATCATATTTTAAATATTTTTCTTCTCTTGCGCTCATGACATATACTACATATCCACAATCATATACATTTTTTATTTACATAAACACACAAGAGCAAAATTATATCAAAGTATCAAGAAGGCACACGGTTTTATACTAATTAGAAAAATATGATTCCTGTGTCACTTAATTATCTGTCCAATTTCTGTTGATCACAGGATTGGTTAAAATTGAAAAGATTTCTGAATGTGTTGATCTTTCTTTCACTCTTCCCTACTTCTTGGAGTTCATTTGGGATTACAAGAATTACCCAAAGGATAAGAAAATTATACTAACAGAGAGTTATACCATTTTCTTCTAGGAAGACTGCTCCCTAATAGGAACATGTGCTTACAGGCCAAAGTCTAGTTTGAGAGGAAAACGTGACTTATTTCTCTACAAACTAGCCTGCACGTTCTCTTCATCAATACATGCCCTAACATGTGGAAGCCTTTTCCACATGGTGCATCACTCTGCTCTGGGGGCTCTTTGAAAGTGAGCCTTTCAAGTTCATGCCCTACAGATCCCTGAAGTGTCTGGGAACTTACCCTTTGCTTTTGGTTTGAAAATGGAACGCTTTGGGGCTGCACAGCATTGCCGAGCAATTCATTACAGGACAAAGAAATGTCTGGGGTTAGGCAGGCAAGCGACTAATGGTCCTTCATTTTGTCCAGAAAACATCAAGATCGATATGTGGGACATGCAACATTTATGGAGCACTACGTTTTCGTTTCCCTCTAGGGAAAGGAGAACGTGCTGGATGCTCTCTTTCTGAGGATGGCTACAATGATTGACGCTGCTTAGCACTCATCTTCGGCGTCTTCTTCCCATCTGCTAGTAGCAACATAGCCACCGGATCTTTGTTAATTTCCTGATTTATATATATATATATATATATATATATATATATATATATATATGTATCAGAATTCAAATAATTTTATTTTTGGCAGGTATATTTAGCTTCATTGATTGAAATAACCAAAATCTTGGGATAACATTATAAATCAAAATGAACAGAGCTAGTTCTGAGACGCTCTAATAGGCATTAATGATCTTTTTTTTTAAAAAAAGATATTTTATTGATTTTTTACAGAGAGGAAGGGAGAGAGATAGAGAGTTAGAAACATCGATGAGAGAGAAACATCGATCAGCTGCCTCCTGCACATCTCCTACTGGGGATATGCCCGCAACCCAGGTACATGCCCTTGACCGGAATCAAACCTGGGACCTTTCAGTCCGCAGGCCGACGCTCTATCCACTGAGCCAAACCGGTTTTGGCTCAAGTGGAAACTTTAAATAAGTGTATTTAATTAGATCTTTTACGAACAAACAAAAGGATCCCAGAGAAAGAGAAAATAAGTCAAAAGAAGCATCTACACAGGTTGCTTCCAGCTCACATAATCTGTCAGCAAGGAAAACTCAATATCATCATGAAATCTGTCTAATGAATAAATTGTTCCTAGAATAATGCAAATCAAAATGGAGACAGCAACATAAATGTAGTCCCGGTTACATGTCCTTGCAAATATCCTTAACTATGATGTCTTTATAATTGGAAAATCAGAGCAATGTCAAAATTTTGGGTTGAAGTTATTTTTTCCTGGTTCTTTCACAGAAATGACACAGCAGAGGATTGGGATACTAGATAATCTTCTGAGGGGAAAAAACTAACTTTGCATCTCCTTTAAGAGGAATCATTGTCAAAGTGACAGGAGCCAAAATGGCAATATATTTGCTCAATGACATGTGCACATGTTCCCAAGTCCTTCCTGAAGGAGACGTAAATAATGCGAATTTGGCCCCATTGTTCTCTACTTGTTTAAAGGAAGGTTAAAAGCAGGGCTCTAGTATGAGAAGATAACTGACTTAACATGAAATCTTTTCAACAGCTTTTACAGGGCCTGAGAACATCAGGTCATTGTTGTATCACTGGGGGTCCCTTAATCACACAGCCTTAAAGCATTATATTGAAACCCTCAGTGTGAGTTCTATAAAGCCACAAACTTCTGAACTCAAAGATGTCAAATCTTGAGAATGTGGAAGCCTGGGTTTTTAAAATAACTTTTTGAATTGTATTTTAGTTGCAGGTAGGTCAGATCAATTGTAGTTGGTTTTAATTAGGACACCCAGAAGCCACAATCGTATTGAAAAAGTTAGGAAATCAGTCACTCCTTTTGAAAAGATCAAAGCAATGTCTTCCAATCTGATATCAGAGCTCTCAGTGACATCCCACTCAATTTTCAACATGGAATAGATAACTGGATTAAGTTGGGAGTTACTGTACATAAGATTTCAACCTTCTACAACAAATAAGCAATGAGGACAAATAAAGGCAAACTGCACACACCTAAATTTAGTTATACTTGTCTGACTTACTAAATGTAACCAATGAGGGCATTTTACTACTGTGTCTTCCAAAATACACACATCTTGCATGATGTCCTGTTTTACTAACACCAAATTGAAATATCAAAGATTAAATACCTTCTGTTAGCCTTTATTAAACTCTGAACTCCAATTTGCATGAATAAGCAAATTCAAATACCAATTATGATCAATATTGTACATTTCATCCTATTAAGGTTGAGTGCAAATATCAGAAGCATAAAGTTATATCTCTAAGAGTTTTATAATTGCGAACAATTATCTCGCCTCTCATGTTCCCATGAGATAAAAGTGGAGAGAAACTCATAACTAACTTCTTGCTATTCACAATGTTTCCATTGGGTGTAGCTATGATATTAGATAGGCTGATATCAGAGCCTGCATATTCAGGAAGAATGCCCAGACATGTGGGGATTTTTAGTGACTCTCTTTGTCTTTAGCATTCAGTTGTGTTAGTCAGCTTTACATTTTATGGGGAATGCAAATCAAACAGTTCCAAATCAATCAATAAGTATTTCAGTGTCTTTTTCTGAAAAGGAAGAAACCTTAAAAAAAACAACCTGACACCTGTATTAAAACATAAGTCAAGAATACTTTCTATATACTTTGTTCATTCTTAAATTTTTAGATAGCCATATTTCACACCGTCTATATGGATAGGCCTCTTTTGGATGAAAAGGGATAAATACAGCAAAAATCCTCTAACAGTACAACTCCTTTCTTCAATGATGGGTCTGAGCATAGTGTCTTAAAGTGCTTTTTTATGCTAAAATAAAAGATAAATAAAAAGTATGTCTCCTAAAATGCAAGGGCAGCTTACATGCTGAGATGTAAATTGCTAACTCTTTTCTGAACAACACCATATGTCTCAGATAGGTTCCAAATGCAGTCAGTTCTCAAGGGAACAGTATGCATGGGAGCGAACCAGACTGAGGCACAGGCTTAAGTGTGTGTTGATTCTCCGATTAACCAGAGATGCCACTTTGGATTTTGCAGATCATCCAAGTGTCAGTCTGAAGGGCTCTTCTCCTTTCCTGACATCCTCCCCAAACCAACCAATTCACAAAGAACCCTGACCCCTTCACAAAAAATATTTCTTTTTGTTCAAACTTCCTCTTGTATAAACCTCAACATATTTTAAGGAATTAAATGTTCAACTCCCTGCCCTAACCGGTTTGGCTCAGTGGATAGAGCGTCGGCCCGCAGACTGCAGGGTCCCAGGTTCGATTCCGGTCAAGGGCATGTACCTTGGTTGTGGGCACATCCCCAGTAGGGGGTGTTCAGGAGGCAGCTGATCGATGTTTCTCTCTCATCAATGTTTCTAACTCTCTATCCCTCTCCCTTCCTCTCTGTAAAAAATCAATTAAATATATTTATAATAAATAAATAAATAAATAAATAAATAAATAAATAAAATGTTCAATCCCTGAACTCTCTAACCATGGGTTTGAAGTAATATACACATTAAAAAGACTATAGATATCCAGCTTACAAAGATCAAAAAGGGGACATCTGTAATACTTTCAACAATAAATACATTTTTAAAAAGACCAAAAGGAAAAATATTGTAAGGCTGAAGAAGTTACATTATTCTGGAGAACCACGAAAAACAAAAGAGCAACAAGTAAACCAACATGCATTAGTCAGATATTTTTTTATTCATTCATTGCAGTTTTTAGCATTTCTGTCAAGTTTTAATGTTTTCATATGGGAGTGAGATATATTTTTAAATGTACTTACCTAATATTAAATACCTTCCATATATACTACTACCAGGTTAATATCAAATTAAGGCAGGCATTTCTGCTTAAGCTCTGACATGTGATAGGTTCAACTTTTGTATGTTGAGCGTAATTCTCTTTTAAAATGTAATTCTTAATAGCATAACGTTATATCCTCTTAGTATATATGGACTTAAAAATTTTGCTTTGGGAAATGAGAAGTGCCCTGGGACAGTCTAGGTTGGTGCTCCTCAATCTCTCGCTGATGAATGGACAGTTATAAGAAATTTTTCAATATGTCAGTAACTGGTATTTTTGTAAAATATGAACTTATGCACCCAGATTTTATGACAATATCCATTTGCTATGAAAGCTTCTAAATGTTTATGCTCACTTTCTGTACTCTTCTTGTCATGGACAGGGAAGATATGTTTGGACACTGGCATCAACCTGTGGCCTCTACTGTGCATATCACTATTCAGATATTTATAAAAAGAAATCAAGATAATGCACCCATATGAATGACAGGAGATATAAACTTCCTTCACTTTGAGTGCATCTTTAACTACTTTTTGCTATATTTTTCTTCTAATTCACATTAGAGGATGAGCAGCAGAGATTCAAAAGAAAGGCCATTGAAGAATCACCAAAAAGTGTGTGGCAGTTTTAAGAAAGATGAGTTGCTACATTGTATTAAAAATTATACATTTATGAATGGATCCTTTTCTATCCCAGTGACCCACTAAAGGCCTTAGCATGTACTCATTCTAATCCCAACAAGAAGCCCAGACACTATTGAATCATTACTTAATGGTATGTGGGTCTTACCTGGGATGCCAGGTGGTGTTTTCAGATATTTTCCATTAAAATGTTGAATTACCACTTCACATTTTTCAGTAGACTCCATTCTGAAAAAAGAAGTAAAGGGGGATCATATACTTTTCACAAACTTGTGCATATTCAGGAAAATAAATAAAAACAAAAAGGAAAATGGAAAAATCTCAATTTGTTTTACCAGAATTTGCAAACTGTTACCATGACCACCATGACCAGATCTACAGGACATCACAAACACATCATTTCTGAGAGAGTATTGCTTATGTGGATGTCTCTGTGCTGAGTCCTCAACCAGAGGCAATACTAAGGCATGATCTTATGTAATCTATACAACAATGTTTGGCAATTAAATGTGCTCTTGCCTGGCTGGTATAGCTCAGTGGTTGAGCGTGGACCTATGCACCAGGAGGTCATGGATTGGATTCCCGGGTTGTGGCTCAATCCCCAGCAGGGGGCAAGCAGGAGGCAGCTAATTGATGATGTTTCTCTCTTACCAATGTTTCTATCAATCTCTCCCTCTCCCTTTCTCTCTCTTTAAAATCAATAAAACATATTTTATAAATGTATTTTTTATTGTTGATAGTATTATAGATATCTCCCATTTTCTCCCCTTCCCCTCCTCCTCCCAGCACCTAACCACCCCCCAGGTCTTCATTACTCTATTGCCCGAGTCCATGGGCTATGTATATAAGTATATAAATCCTTTGGTTTATCTCTTCTCATTAAAAATATTTTTTAAGAAGTGCTCCATAAATACCTGTTAAATGTCTAAATTAGCAAACTTCATTATGGCTTTTCATATCAGGGAGGGTGCTGAGGCTTAGAGAGGTGAAACACTTGCCAAGAAGTTTAACAGAGACCCATCTGACATCAAAGCCATTCTGTAACTACTAAGCTATCCTGCAGAGGGACTTCACAAAGCAAATTGATGAGATGTGTTTTATTTCAACCTCTTCCAGCCTAAGTAATGGTTAATAGAGTAGTGCCGTCATCAGTTTCATGACACTTTCATTGATAACCCATTAGAAAGATACAAAAGAGAATTACTTGGTGTCTGTAATGTGAGAGGAGAATGTAAATACACAAACCTCAGGTGCTGAACTTTCTTCATTTTGAACAGCCCTTGATTTTTTTTATACTAGATAACAATGTTCCTAAACTGGGTTTCTTGTGCCAAATTTTGTCATCTCACGTAGAAGCTAATGAATGAACATTTTGAGCGATACCATCATCATTTCAATATTGGCAGAATCACCATATCCTAAGTAGAGTAGTACTGGCACCAATTTTAATAAATTAACTATATCTGGGCTTTATTACTTTATAAAATGGGATGGAAAAGATAAAAATAAAGGGTTTACTCTGATTAAAGGAAATTAAGTCCCACAAACAGCACAGTAGAGACAAAAATTAAAAAAAACAACAACCCAGAACACATCCATATGAAAGGATGTAAGTGAAATGTGTGAAATTTGTCTAAAAGGCAAAGTATAATTTAAATGTTCTGCTCTGTTATGAATATGAGCTTTCTGGGATTGGAGCCCTTTGACACAAGTTATAAAACTTTTCTACCTCTAAATCTTATATGTGTTTTCAGGATCATATTATTTATAAGACAAGGAAAAAATATGTAAGCAAAAGACAAAGAAGTTATGCATTTATTACAGCTATAGGAACTGAAATGTTGTTTATCAAAATAACACCTATGTTCATCCAATGGTCCAATGGATCTACATAGGTGTTATTTTGATAAACAACAAGAATGAACCGATTTTATGTCCAAATGAAACAAAAAAGAAACTCTTTAATCTTAGTAACATGCAACTTTAAAAGTTAAAAATATAAAGATAGCATTTTGTTAACTGCTTACTCACAATATCCCCCAAATTAGAAGACATTTGGATTAGAAACACAAGGTGAAACCTTGCTCATTCCAAATATTTTGGAGTAGCTAAGACAAATTTTCAACTCCTCTAAGTTTTCTTTCTGGTGAATCTTTTATAGTAAGTCTTCCAACTTTTTTTTTTTTTTAAGTAGAAAAGTTCCATTTCTAGGAACAAAAGAATTCTAATTCTGTTCTTTCTCTCTTCCCACAGGATCCACTATCTATTGTCTCTTAGGGAAAATAACCTTCCCTCCTAGTAGAGACATGAACGGGTGAGGAAATGTAAGCCCTTAATGACTACAGATGTTGCTTTATGGAATTTTTATTCCAGGAGAGCTACAGAATAAAAATCTTATGCCCCAGAGTCCCCTTCCCTATTCAGGCTCTCTCTGGGCACCCATCTCAATAAAAGGCAGTTAAGAATCTAAAGCTTGCTTGCAAGAGTCCTACAAATCAAACCCTTTTTCTTTGTCTTAAAATGACATAGGATTCTGCCCTGGCCAGTTTGGCTCAGTGGAGAGAGCATTGGCCTTCACACTAAAGGGTCCCAGGTTCAATTCTGGTCAAGGTCACATGCCTGGTTTGCAGGCTCCATGCCCAGTGGGGGCCGTGCAGGAGGCAGTGGATCAGTGATTCTCTCTCATCATTGATGTTTCTATCTCTCTCTTCTACCTTCCTCTCTGAAATCAATGGAAATATTTTTAAAAATGACATGGGATTCTAAATGAAGACCAAAACCTAATGGCGTCAGTAAGTGTGTGTGTGTGTGTGTGTGTGTGTGTGTGTGTGTGTGTGTATGCACTTGTTGATTCTGTATTGTGTTTTAGGGAATCCAGAGATAGCTAAAGAAGAACGTCAAGTGGCCAACCCACTCGACCGACCTAAAATATTTCTGCCCTGGTTTGAAAGGCTCCAGTTTTCCTTTTTGGATTCTATATATGACCGCCTTTTCTGAAGACTGTTTTACAGCCTCATCAAGCCGGATGGGGGCTGTTTCTAGGAACACAAAGACAGCAGCCTAGATTGTTCACTTCAGCTTCATTCAGATTTAACTAAGTCAATGTCTACAGTGAGGCTTTAGAGACTCTCCTCTCTGAAAGAATAAATGCAATAAAAGTCTGTTTTCTCTCGCTGCCGGCGCTTAGTGTCAAACCGTGTTACGCCGCACCACCCAGCAGTGACAATTTCATTTTAATACACGGGGCACATTTTAACAAGGCAAAACAGTCCCAGCAAAGACAGCAATATCAGAGCTGCCAAGGGGAAAGGCTAAGTGTTTCTCATGCATTTTATGTGGGAGCAGAACAAAAGTGAGACCCATGGAGGTGGTGTGGGGGTGGTCAGGGGGAGGTGAGGGTTGGGGTGGAGGAGGGGGGTGGAGATTGCATTTGAAAAGCTACCTCTGAAGAATGTGCCCATTTTCTTCTCAAGTTTCACAATTAACCGCTTTGAAATGCCAGCTCAAGCTATCTGCAATCTGGCACACGCTTCAGTTGAAACTGACACTAGCATTATCAAGTGAGTCTGAAAAGGCAGCACGCCAGACAAAGCTGCCTTTACATGTCCCTTTCAGACAGGCCACTGAATCACTACAACCGCATCTATTCTTCCTAGCAGGTACCTGAGCCCCCTCGCATCCCTCGGAGCAGCTCGCATGCCAGGCCAACCATTCACCCGATGATACATTAATTAGGTTCTTACAAGGCTCTAATCATTGTATAAAGCTTAAGGGTTTTCTGTTAGGTCTGCTGTTTAAATATAAACACACATTAAAGGCCCCGGTTGACATTCTTTCTTGTCTCAGTGCCTAGGAACCTGGCTTCCGTCATTCAAAATGCATCACAGAATTGTGATTTTTTTTTTAAACTTTTTTTTTTCCAACAGCTATGAAGAGGAGCTAATTTCACAGCCAATACAATTCCCACAGGCAGATGACATCAGCGGAGAGTCCGATCCAATATTAGTAAAATGTTCTGGGTCAGACTTGATGTGCAGAGGTAAAGAAGTGTTTTTGCAAAAACCATTTGCAGCCCACCCTATCTCAAGCCCAATAGAGGACTTCTCAGGGTACGACCTTAAACCAATAAGTGTGATTAACCATGTATTTAAAACAAATCCGCCCTGTCATTTTATTATGCTTAATTAGAGGTTTTCACTATTGCCAAATTTTTGTGGTTTTGCAATCACAGGCTCTGTGCAAATGATCGGCAACTTAGAAACATCCCACACTGCAAGGCAGTCGTCCCTCATTTCGGGTAAGATTTACGCCAAGGGTCAGCATTAAAAGCTTTTTAAAAGTACTGCGATGTGCACGCCTGACATTTTGAAAACAAGTTATGTCATTTACTCCTTAATCCACTGTAACGGAAGGAATAACTGGGAGTCCCAGGAACAAAGATGAGGGGATGACTTGAGTTTTCTTCTTAGTGTTTGCAATTTGTTTCCTTCCGGCCAGATCCTGGACATCCGAAGGATACGAGTGTCACACATGTCACATAGTGACGCAGGGTGGCCTCCCTGCTGTCTCCCTTTGCAGAAACCTTGGCATCTCGGTAGTCTTGCTCAGCATTACAACACATCCCCTTAGGAAACAGAGGTGTGGACAATATTTGACTAATGGAAACTCACTCCCGAGTTTGGGAATCATATACCTTTGAAACCAGAAACAGCCTCAGGTAACTTCAACATTATCCAGGTGAAGAAACTAAGGCCAGGAGACTGCGGCTAGTGGATGATCCTGGAATAGAACATGTGTTTCTTGACTTTCAATTCAAGTGGCTTCTTTGGAAGAGATGGAGCTCCCTGGTGGTCTCATGTCATCCTCCTGATTTCCAATATTCATCTTCTTTAATCCGTTCTGAAGCTGGGTGGATCCTGCTAGCTCTATTCCACCACAGCCGCTACTGACTGGAGCGGTTGTTCTAAAATATGGAGATACACCCTGATATGACATGACCAAAAGGGCACTTCACCTCTCTGGTATTCATTCCAAAAGTATGCACATAATATGGATCCTATCATGGGAAAAAAAAATCAGACAAACCCAGATCTGGAGTCATTCTGCAGAAAACCCGGTTAGTGCTACTCGGGAAAAATTAGGAAACTGAGAAACTGTCACAGAACAGAGCAGACTGGCGAGACCTGACAACTAACTGGAAAATGGTACCTGAGACTGGATCCTGGAACAGAAAGAGGATGTCAATGAAAAAAAATTGGTGAAATCCAAATAAACCTGGATTTCACCAGCTGGTGTAGCTCAGTGGTTGAGCATCGACCTGTGAACCAGGAGGTAGGTCATGGTTCAATTCCCAGTCAGGGCACATGCCCAGGTTGCAGCAGTTAATAGCAATATACCAATGTCAGTTTCTTATTTTGAGAATGGTAATGTAAAGTGTTAATAACAAGTGAAACTGGGTGTGGGGTACACGAGAACTCTGTATTATCTTTGTAACTTTCTGTAAAACCAAACTTATTTCAAAAGAAAAAGCTTATTTAATAATGGCTGCACATTAAAATTATCAGGGCACTATTTTTAAAAATAGCAATGTCTGGGCCCCAACTCAAGAGATGCTGACTTAACTGGCTTGGCATGAAAGCTAGGTACATATTTTTTCAAAGCTACCTAGGTGATTTCAGAGTGCAGCCGGGGTTAAAAACCACTAACTGGAGTTCTATGTCAGGTGTCCCAAACTGGAAATTGTGGGCCAAATCCAGCCTTCTGGGATGTTTTCTTTGGACTGCAAAGAGTTTTTGGAAAATCTGAAATACTTGTCAAAATTTTAAATTGGAAGACTTCACATAAATTGAATTTCTGATTTCTCTTAAAAATGAGATGATTTGACCCATGTTTTTTGTTGTTTTTTTTTTTTAATGTGGCAAGTATGGTGTAATAAAAATACATTTGGTTTTTGGCCTAGTCCCTGTCACAGAACTGTTAAATCCCTTGGAATTTCCTGAGTAATAGGAATGTTTTTTGTTCTTCACAATAAGCCCCTTTTGACCATATCTGAGTTTATGTTAATGAAATGACTCAAGTTGGGACCCCTAGAAAGATTCAGGATGAGGCCAGTCACTAGAAAGACCAAGTGATCAGAAGTTTTCAGCTTTCAATTCCACCCTCCAACCTCTGGAGAGACTGGAGAGGAGCTGGAGATGGATCTCTACAAACTATGGCCAATAATTTAATCAATGAAACCTCCATAAAAACCATTGAAGGACAGGTTTCAGGAGCTTCTGGATTGGTTAACACATTGATGTTCTGGGAAGTGGTGTGCCCAGAAAGGGCAGGGAAGCTCTTAGGCATCCCCATGCCTCCCTTGCCTGTGGATCTCTTTTGGCTGTTCCTGAGTTGTGTCCTTTATAATGTACCGGTATACATACATAAAGTGTTTTTGTGAGTTCTCTTGTTTGCTCCAGTGAATTCTCAAATCTGAGGGGGATCATGGGAAGCCCTGAATTTGCAGTTGGCCTGGTAGAAGTGTGGGTAGCCCAGGGACAGTTTTGTGAGACTAAGCCCTTAAACCTGTGGAGTCTGACGATAACTCTGGGTAGAGTCAGAACTGAATTGAATTGTTGCACTCCCAGTTATGGTCAGAGAATTGGAGAATCGTTGTGGGAAAATGACACATATTTGGTATCAGAAAAAAAAAGACATCACAGCCACCACAGCCTAGAGTTGAGCAGTTGTCTCCTTTACAGAGAGCCAGTCTGCCATCATTCCTACCAACCTGTATCATGTGCCAATCCCACAGCAAGAAGCAGATGCTAGCTATTGCTGACCTTGCACTATTTTTTTTTTTCATGATGGAGTCAAGGGGTGGGGGGGGGGGGGTGTTAGCTTATCCATGTGGACTTGTGTTTTTCATTTACCTCTTCTCATATATCTTCTCTGCTCTGTTCTATACCCCCAAAGAAGTGAGCTTTCTATGGATGGTATCATCTTGCTCCCTTATCCGATGGCATTTCATTGGGTTCAGCCTTTGGGGACTTAGAGAAAGTAGAGAGAAGTGTGACCAGCTCTTTCGCATTCTCTCTGTTTTGGTACTTGTCTCTCTGGCAGGAGCTGTATTCCTCTCTCTCTACGGCTCATCCAGGCAGCCCCTGCTCCAAAGCTCGGGGTCTCACTGGGCTCTTGAAACACTCCTCTTGCTGTCAGCTCTCATGGTGGTACAGGCTTCCTCTTGCTGCTCATCTCTGAGTGTCTTAATATTCCTTTGACAGTTCCCTTAACTCTGCCCACACTTCTGTAAATACTCCTTTTATTCTAGTCTCTTCAGTTGAACCATTTGGGGCAAAATTCTGTTTCCAGCCCACACTCTGATGGCTACATCATAAAACTATCAATAATCATGAAACAATATTATCCTGCAGGCTGTGTGTTTCAAGAAAAAACGCAAGGGAGGAAAGTTTTCTTACACTCAATAAAAGAGCCACTTCTCTCTCTAGCTTAGATTACTGCCTGCCCGAGATTGACACATCCTTACCTAGATACATCATAAGCTAAATTTCTCTTTTAACCATACGTTTATGCTTTCAAAAAGAATTTGGGTACAGAAATAGGAGAAAATTAAATTTGAAAAATTAAAGCTGAGATAAGGAAAGAAACCAATGAGAAAGCCTGCCATTAAAGGCACTGGAATGCGTCATCACTTTTAATCAGTCTTTTGAGCTGCAATCATATTCCAGTCCTAGATATTGTTAGAGATTACATCTCTTTTCTTTCCTCTATGATCTAACAACTTTGCCTTTCTTCTGCTGCCCAAATATGTGAACTTGGCCTCACCATGGATCTTTTGTTCCCTTTTTCCTTTGCCAAAGATGCTCTCTTCACTCCCCAACCCCACCAAGAGACTCTCCTGGCTGGTTCCTCTTTATCATTTGCATCTTAGTTTAAATGCTCTCTCCTCAGGGGGCTCTCCTGTCCCTGACTTCAGCCTCTGATTCTGCCATATTCTCCACTGCACCCCTATGTTTTATTCTGTTTTCATGAATCTTTAATTATTTGATATTTTAGTATTTGTTTGACTGCATGCTTTTGGTCTCGATTCAGTACAATATCCACCTATGAAAGCAGATATTTATCTTTTGTGTACACCTCTGAATTACTGCATCTAGAATAATTACCGGCATATTAGTAGTGCACAAGACATATTTATCAGATGACCTGAATGAATATAAATGAATGAATATGTCTTATATATCAGGAAAGGAGGCTCAGAGAGATTAAATAACTAGTGCTAGAACACAGATAGGAGGTACAGAATTAAGATGCAAGCTCAGTTGTTTCTGACCCATAGACCTGTGTTCATAACCACACAGAAAGTAGATGGGTCCAACTCACAGGAAACTGAGAATGTAAGAAAGATACTAAATAAAGAGACTGACACTAGTAGTCCAAACGATATGTTCAAGTTTCTCCTCTTTATTGGCTGGAAGCAGACAGCCTACTTCAAAGGCACACAACTTTTGGATGGCCCGAGAGTCCCTGCCAAGAGTTTATGCTTAGAGCAGGGAGAGCAAAGGGATCTTACAGGTCCGGGGCACACTGAATGGCCACCTCTTCCAATCTAAAGGCAACAGAGTTCTCCCATTTCAGTTTCTCATGGGTAAGTCATATTCAGAACCCCCTCCCATTCTACAGAGGCCGGTCATTTCAATTTCGTAATCACAAAACAATAACATACTAGTATATGTTTTCCTTCCTTCTTTAAACATATCCACTGAGCCAAACCAGCAAGGGCTAGACAGTCATTTTAAAGAAGCACATATTGCCCAATAAAAAAGTTTTGGCAATTTGCTTTATAATTTTTAAAATTCCTATATTTTCATTATATTTATTCTGAACCAGAGTTCTCATTTTATCTCGCCAGCTGAGAAAAGATAGGGAGCAAGCAGATCAGGCAGTAAATGGCAAATCAATTAAATTTTAATGATATTCATAGTTATAAGAATAAAAATAATTTTTTAATCCTCTATTTATATTGATTTTTAATAATCTGGCTGATATTTGTCTGCCTGTAATCATGACTGATTTTTTTTTTTTTTTTACTTTGTGAAAAGAAGAATTGAAATTATTTGGAAAACTTGCTCATTTGGTTAAAAGAATTGAGACACAGGGCTTCCTCTGTGTTAAAAGTCATTCAAACAAAAACTCCATGAGAATCAAATTAAAAGCACTGGAGAGGGGCGGGAAATACTACAAATACAAAGGTCTCTGTGCTCAGCAGTCTCTCACGCTCTTTAGCTCACCAGGGGACAGTAAATGCACTTCTTAAAGAGGTTCTATGTTCCCAGATGTTGAAGCTGGATGGGGAGTACTTACCCCCCATCCCTTCTCTGCTTTGGGTCCTGCTTTACCAGCCTCTCATAATACTTGTTCAATGTGATTTTTGTTAGACAAACGGTCTCAAGTTTCTGGGAATGGGAAATGGATAAGAGGAACACACAGTCCCGTCCCTCCAGGCCAGGACTGATTTATGCTCTGATCCACACCCTCTAAGGCAAGGGAGTCTGTGGGCACCCACCAGCCCTGCAGTAGTGGTATGTCTGACTATCAGCATTCCCACCATAAACTTCTGTTTTTAGAGGTTTATGACTTGGCTATGAAATGCTGCCTGGAGGGGGGTGGGTCGTACCGAATTGGTTTAAGTTACAAGAGAGTTAAAAACATAAAAAATAAAATAAAAAGTCTGTAATTTCAGACACTATCTAGTGCTTCTGGAACTTCGGAAAGCCTGTAATTGTGCTGTCTGTGCGCCCTACTGGCATTCACATCAGTGCTTTGAAGTTCAGTGTTTTAAATATAAAATGAAGATTCTACTACCTTTACTTTGAAGAGATGGTTATCAAAGAAGATTAATGTGCAGCTTTAGGGTAAGATAATAATGTGGGGTTTTCTTTCTAGTCAAAACAATTTGAGGATCTCTTACACACGAATCAAGGGCCACATCTGGTGGATGGAAGTGACCAGTGGTAATATTCAAACTGAAGCCTGATGAAAAAATGACTCAGGCTTCATGAATTGAGCTGGTAAAAAATACAAGAGCTATGTACAATTCACTACCACATTACAGGCTAGCTGTTCTCCCAATTATGATTCGTTTAATAATGCCAGTGGCACTGTGAACTTTTGGAGGAAGAAATAATTTGTGAACCAAGAATAGTTGGGCTAATGCTACTGTTGATTTTTCTAATGTCTCAAATTGTTTTTTCCTGAAATGCTATCTCCCTGCATATTGCTTTAGTAAAACAAAACAAAACAAACAAACCCATGAAGAACTTAAAGTGATTTCATTGGTTCATTATCAAAAATTTAGCAGGGAGGCAATTATGCATCAGACTCCATTCTAGATTCTAGGAAAGATACTAAGAAATATAAGGCTCAGTCTCTACCCTAGAGGAACAGGAAGAGAGATGGCTTCATGATGAGTATACTTGGAGAAAGTGGGACAGTGTGATAGGGGCGTCAACAGGAATCCACTCCATCTGGAAAAAATCTCTAAGAATGAGGTCCAGCAATCTGAGTTTTTACAGCGCCTCCTGATGATTCTGAGAACCTATGCCCTTAGGCTCTCAAGTTTTAGAGCATCAGAGACACTTGAAGTGCTTGTTAAAACCCACTGCTGCACCCCACCCACCCCCCACTCATTGCTGATGCAGTCTGAGGTGGGGCTCAGCATTTGCATTTCTACAATTTCCCAGGGAGTGCTGCTGTCCTAGAAACAACACTTTGAGAAGCATTGTCCCAAGGCATCCATTACATGTAATCCATTGTCTTCTCTGACTCGCTATAGCTATGTACTATCCTTGGACGAATTCAGAAATTGTGACTCAAAGTATTTCTGTTTTGTGGTTCAGAAAGTGAGCTTCTGATAAGAAAGGCTGAGGAGGAAAAAGACAGTATTTTAAAAGCTGGAAATGTGTGCAAGCGTTCATTTGTGTATGATCAAGTTAGTTAAAGCAGTAGCTGCAATTGTTTGAGAAAATGCAGAGCACATATTGAAGTGTGAGGAAGTAGGAATCTGGGCAGGTCTATTTACATATGCAATAGCCAAAATTCTTTTCTCATTCCCTCCAATTGGTAAATCACATGGGATCCTGCTTCTTGAAATTTTAGGCCTAAGATAATGGAGAATGAAATACTTATTTTGTTTCAGCTTCCTGGCTTCTTACAAGAGAGGCAAGCCAGATTTTTCTTGAGATTTCTTAGACATGAGAAATCATGGGCTTGCTTTGAACCTAAGATTTCCTTTACAATCCACATGCCACTTTCCGAAACTGGAAAATGCACGACTTAGAGTACAGAGACCTAAGTTTCAGTATTGAAATGCGACCAATAATTCATATTTAGAGCTCAAAGTTTTAAAATTCATTGCTTGGAATTTAGTCATTCAAAACCTTCATAGAAAGGTAATTATGCAATCTACCATTCACTCATCTATCCATCCAACAATAAAAAAGAAAATTTGACTTCAGTAAATGTACAATCCAGTGGGTGAAGGAATAAACTAGTGAATTCATTATGATTGTGATAAATTTATTTTTTAAAAGACAACAAGAAGACACAACTTTGACAAAAACTGTAACATGAGAACCTAACTTTGTCTGTAGGCTAGAGCTGGAAATCAGTGAAGTTTTCTTTAAAGAAAAGACATTTAAGCCTATATTTGAAGGGTGAGTAGGCAGAAACTAGAGGAAGAGTCACATATAATAGTGGAGAAGGGCAGCTTATGTCTAGGAAGAGAGGCAGGAAGACAGGAAGATGAGCCATGTCGGAGATAATGATGTCAGGGATAATGATGTCTGAGGTCTGAATCCAGTTACTCAGGCCATGTGGAAAGGAAGTCAGCAGGCCTCTGACATGATCAGATTTGCATTTTTAAAGAATCTCTAATGACATCTAAATCCAAAATGCACATAAAAACTGAGAGGATACATTCAGAGAAGATAAAATAATAATTTATAATTCCCATCCTTATTCAGTTTCTAAAAAAGAAAAAAATTACAGATTTTACCATTTCATGACAACACATACTGTGATTATAATTTTACCACTTACAGCGTGCATCGTTTGGTTCTGCACATAAGGAAAATATTCTTCATTTTAAGCAGGCTCAACATGAGCAGAGAAGATACAGATGAGAGAAATGAACAGCCCAATCTTTATGTCATGAGCTAAATTGTGTCCCATGCTCAAATTCACAGGATGAAATCCTCACCCTTTACAGGACGTGACTGCATTTAGAGACAGGCCTTTAAAGGAGTCCTTAAATTAACATGAGGTCAGATGGGTGGGTCCTAACCCAATCTCTACTTAAGAGGAGATTAGGACTCAAAGCAAAGGGAAGGCCAGCTGAAGACACAGGGAGAAGAAGGCCAACTATAAAACAAGGAGGAGAAACCAGACCTGCTGACAACATTATCTTGGATTTCTAGCCTCTAGAATTGTGAGAAAATGTATTTATTTTGTCTAAGCCACCCAGTCTGTTTGTATTTTGTCCTGGCAGCCCTAACAAACTAATATACTTAGTGCAAAAAAAAAATCCTTTGTTAAAAAAAAAATCACCATAGATATTCTTAGAAAGTATGTTCTGTTGATTTGAAAAATGTTCATTTCTCAGCAGAAGTACAAATGAAGGAGAAATTAATTTTCTAAATAGAGTTTTTTGGGGTGTGAGAGGTGGGGGTGAACCAAAGGAATGTGCTTGCTGTGTGAAGCATAACAGTGATTACAGTGAACTCCCACACTGGTCAGACTTCCAACTGCAGGTCGTGCACTATCCAAGAATGACTACATTGGCAAAGCAGAGCTAATCACACCACTTCTGCTTTGACCATGAAAACCAACAGTTAACAGTGTTCTGAAAACTGAAATGTTTCATGCATACATTCAAGTCAGGGAGACTTTCCTCATTTTGCCCAATTCTCTTCAAAATCATCAAACAAGTACCTTGCATACATCTACTGGTCTACTATGTGTAGAACACTGAGGAATATAAAGAATTTAAAGGCATGGTCCATGACCTCTGGGAAGTCAAGACAGAAATCAATTAACATTTACATTTACAATTTGCTATCTTTCTTTTTTTTTTTAACTTTTTATTGATTTCGGAGAGAAGGGGTAGGGAGAGAGAGATAGACACATCAATGACGAGAGAGAATCATTGATTGGCTGCCTCCTGCATGCCCACATTGGGGAATGAACCTGCAACCCGGGCACGCGCCCCAACCTGGAATCAAACTGTCACCTCCTGGTTCATAGGTCAATCCTCAACCACTGAGCCATGCTGGCCAGGCTGCTATCTTTCTTTAAAAAAATATATATATATATTATTGACAGTATTACAAATGTCTCCCATTTTGCTCATCTCCACCTGGCCCCCATCCCACCCCAGGCTTTCACCACACTATTCTATGTGTCCATGGGCTATGCATATAAGTATATATGTCCTTTGATTAATCTCTTCCTGTCCCCCCACAGCCCTCTCTCCTGAGATTTGTCAGTCTGTTCCATGCATTTATGCTTCTGGACCTATTTTGTTTGTCAGTTTATTTAGTTCATTAGATTCCACATGTATGTGAGATAATGTGATATTTGTCCATACTGCCCAAAGCAACCTATAGATTCAATGCAATCCCTATTAAAATACCAATGGCATATTTCACAGATTTATAACAAATATTCTAAAAATTTATATGGAACCAAAAAAGACCCTGAATATCCTTGGCAATACTGAGGAAGATGAACAAAGTTGGAGGGATCATAATACCAGATAACAAACTATACTACAAAATCATTATAATCAAAACTGCCTGATATTGGCATAAGAAAGGGATATAGACTAATGGAAAGAACAGAGAACCCAGAAGTTAACCCATACCATTATGGCCAATTAATATTTGATAAAGGAGGCAAGAGTATACAATGGAATAAAGATAGTCTCTTCAATAAATGGTGCTTGGAAAAATGGCCAGGTACATGCAAATAAATGAAACTAGACCACCAACTTACACTATACACAAAAATAAAATCAAGATGGACAAAAGACAAATGTAACTTGCAAAAATCATAAAAATCCTAGAAGAAACCTAGGCAGTAAAATCTCAGATTATCTCACATAGCAGTATTTTCATCAATATATCTCCTAGGACAAGAGAAGCAAAGGAAAAAATAAACAAATGGGACTACATCAAACTAAAAAGCTTCTGCACAGCAAAGGAAACCATCAGCAAAATGAAAAGGGAACCCACTGCCTGGCCAGTGTTGCTCAGTGGTTGAGCATTGACCCATGAACTGAGAGGTCACGGTTTGATTCCCAGTCAGGGCACATGCCTGGATTGCACACTAGATCCCCAGTAGGGGCTGTGTATGAGGCAGCCAATCTATGATTATCTGTCATCATTGATGTTTCTTTCTCTCTCTGTCTCTGTCTCTCTCTCTCTCTCCCCCTTCTTCTCTCTGAAATCAATTAAAACATATTACAAAAAGAAAAAGAAATAGGAACCCACTGAATGGGAGACCATATTTGCTAATGATACATCTGATAAGGGGTTAATTTCCAAAATATAAAAAGAACTCATATAATTCAACACTAGGAACAGAAACCATCCAATTAAAAAATAGACAAAGGACTTGAGTAGACATTACCAATAGATGTATGAAAAAAATGTTCAAAGTCACTAATCATCAGAGAGATGCCAACAAGGTTGGGGGGGACATTAACTGGGGAACTTCTATGCATATAGTCATAGCCCATGGACACAGACAATAGTGTGGTGAAGCCCTGGGTGTGTGAGGGGTGGCAGGGGTCGATGGAAAAAAAATGGGGACATCTGTAATACTTTCAACAATAAAGATTTTTTAAAAACCCTACCATGTGCTGTCTTTCAAAGTGGGTTAACAGGGGTTGATTTGGAATGGTTTGCCAAGTGATGACAGGGTTCATCATAGTGGACACTCCTGTCTACAATGGACTGACTTTCAGATGACACTAACATCCATCCATTCATCCATGTGAAGTCAGCCAGAGACATACACGCACCAAGCCCTGGAGACACAGCTTTTCCTTTTCTTGTGTGTGGTTGAGCAGTTTCTTCTTCTCTGTGGTTTCTTTAGCTTTGTTTTTCATGAAAGCACAGCAGGTACAACCATCTTAATTCTGTTCCTGGCTAAGACCCTCTTTTATAAACATTCCCTTAAAGTTAAGTAAAAACTAGTCTTCCTTTAAGACAATGACAAAAATGCAATCTGCCTTTTTGTTTTTGTGTAAAACATCAAAAAATACACAGCCAGGGCCTCTGAGGTGCAAATGCCCTCTTGACCTCCTCTTACAGTTTTGTGTTCCTTGACTTCCCAACAAGTCCTGTTTCTCTGTATCTTTCTTCTCTTCTTTCTTCTGCTGACTGAGAAACGCTATCATCTCATTCTTTGGAAATCAATGCAAAGACATCTGGATGCTGCCTTCACCACATGGCTCTTTAGCTTTGGGGTACTGGGCATTTATTATCCCCAACAGAAATTGGCAGCATCTGATTTTGTTGATCTTTAGCCATAGAGATGCTTGGGAACTCAGTATGCATATCATTATGACTCCAGACACATATAAACATTCGATGTACATATTTTAGAAAGCACAACCTATTTATAATTACACTGGGATTCTCTGTCTTGAAGCAAAAATACATAGAATGAGTTTGATAAACTGCTTTTAAAATTTCTATTGCTTTGGGCCCTAGTGCTAGAAAGGCCCTGGAATTAAGAGGAAATGGGGAGCAAAGATAAATAATATACAAAGAAATTGTTTTACCTGGCAAAGCCAACGCCTCGGCTGACTCCGTTAGCATCTCTTAGTATTCTTGTAGAAATGACGTGTCCAAAGGGTTTCAGCATATTCTCAAGTTCCTGCTCATCCATGGAAATGGGGAGATTTGAGATATATAGGTTTGTTGGGTCTTGCTCTTGTTGCTAAGGAAGGAAAGAAACAAATGCAGTAAGTTCTAAATATTGAGAAAATGACTGCACAAATGGATAAACTTTTGATTAAACGGTAAACTGGACTCTACTTCAGCGTGGTCCTGAAATTTCTTTCACTTAGGGAATTAATTGCTTTCTTCACTGAATTCCCTTCTTGCTAGAATGTTTCCTATAAAACAGTGGTTCTCAACCTTCCTAATGCCGCAACCCTTTAATACAGTTCCTCATGTTGTGGTGACCCCCAACCATAAAATTATTTTCGTTGCTACTTCATAACTGTAATTTTGCTACTGTTATGAATTGTAATGTAAATATCTGATATGCAGGATGTATTTAGGCGACCCCTGTGAAAGGGTTATTCAACCCCCAAAGGGGTCATGACTCACAGGTTGAGAACCGCTGTTATAGAAACAATATCATCAATGAAAAGCAACCTTTCTGTCCAGCCTTCCTTAAAAAAGACTAATGAACTTTTATTGCAATTGAACTAAGGTAAATAAGTAAATTCTTTTTTATTACTATTAACTATTACTTTTACTGTTACCACTCTAATTACCATCACTTCTAGTTGCATTTACCAAGTGCTAATAATATTTTAGGCATTGTTTTAAACTCTTATAATATGCATTATTTCATTCAATATTCTCTCTCTCTCTCTCTCTCTCTCTCTCTATATATATATATATATATATATATATATATATATATATATATATATATTACTATTTTAAAAATATATTTTCATTGATTTCAGAGAGGAAGGGAAAGAGAGAGAGAAGCATCAATGATGAGAGAGAATCATTGATTGGCTTCCTCGTTCATGCCCCACACTGGGGATCAAGCCCACAACTCTGGTCTGTGCCTTGATGGGGGAATCAAATTGTGACCTCCTCATTCATAGGTCAACGCCCAACCACTGAGCACACCGGCCAGGCAATTTTTAGTATGACAAAACTGATCCCTACCTTGTCCAAGTTACAAAGCTAGTAAGTATGAAAGCCAGGGCTGAAATCTGGGGGTATCGCTTAAGTTCTTGAGCTTCACTGTCCTGCTATACTGCCTTGCACCAGACCAATGAGGAAAAACGCATGGTCACAGAATAGCATTATCAGCTTCAGCATCTATGCAGGAATTGCCAAAAGTGCCAAATCTCAGGCCCCACCCAGAACTACTAAATCAGAAACTTGAGGGTGAGCCAAGTAGTCTGCGTTTTGGAAAGTCTTTCAGGTGATTGTGATGACTACTCAAGTTTGGGAATCGCTGCCCTAGACCATCCATGAATATTTATATGCAAATGAATTGTGATGCCCATTTTTTTCGAATCCAGCAACAATAGTGTTTAAATAAGTTTTGCTTAATAGAATGGGGAACCAAACAACTGTTAGCATTATTTCTATGTACATGAATGTTCTCTTTCACATAATGAATTAATAAATTGGGACTTAGTTGTACGTATGTCTCAAAATAACCTGACATAATTAGTTATTAACATTAAAATATGTTATTTCATTGAACCATTATATTTTAACTAAAACAACAACCTTAACTTCAAGAATAAGTGAGATTAAATAATAAAAGAGAAATCCTGAAGTCTATAGGAAATGACATTACATAACAGTAAAATATCTTTTATTAAAACTTGGTATCATATGTTGCAGAGAATTTGATATTGTATAAAATTTGACGTTTTAATCACAAGGAAAAACACAATAAGCAAGATTCCAAATATTATTTAAGGTCAAGTAACAATTCTGGTATGAAACTAAAATCCACTATTTTTAAAACAGCTCTAAATATTCAGATAGGCCATAATATTTTTAGTAAGCTTTAATATTAATAAGATCTATTATTAGGTTCATCTTTTATTTTTATTGATTTCAGAGAGGAAGGGAGAGGGAGAGAGAGAGAGAAACATCAATGATGAGAGAGAATCATGGATCGACTGCCTCCCCCACGTCCCCTAAGAGGGATCAGGCCCACAGTCCTAACTGTGACCTCCTGGTTCATAAGTCAACAACTGAACCACACCAGCTGGGCATAGGTTCATTTTAAACATAGGTCAGTTTTCAAATATTTATCACCACGGAAAATAGTAAAAATAAGCATATAATCAATCAGAAAAAGACAGTACAACTTCAGTATTTAGCAATAGTATAACTGTAGACAATACTCAACAATAATCTCTCTCTCTCTCTCTCTCTCCACACACACACACACACACACACACACACACACACTAAGTGGTATGATCATAGAAAGAAAACAGAGATAATATTATCCTTCCCTCCTTTCCTAAATTATAATGACCATGGTTTGGTTTTTGTGGGATTTTTTGCTGGGATGGTGAAAAAAAAAAGAAAAGAAAAAGTGGTGTTTTAGTCCTAGCCCCGTGGTCAGCAAACTGCAGCTCGCGAGCCACATGCGGCTCTTTTGCCCCTTGAGTGTGGCTCTTCCTAAGCCTTAGGAGTAGCCTAATTATGTTAATAACAATGTACCTACCTATATAGTTTAAGTTAAAAAAACTGGCTCTCAAAAGAAATTTCAATCGTTGTACTGTTGATATTTGGCTCTGTTGACTAATGAGTTTGCCGACCACTGTCCTAGCCTGTTTTGCTCAGTGGATAGAGCGTCAGCCTGGGGACTAAAGAGTCCAGGGTTTGATAGAATTTAGTCAAGGCACATGCCCAGGTTGCTGGCTCAATTCTCAGTAGGGGGCATGCAGGAGGCAGCCGATCAATGATTCTCTCCCATTGTTGATATTTCTCTCTCTACCTCTCCCTTCCTCTCTGAAATCAATAAAAATATATATATTTTTAAAAGTGGTGTTTCAGATACATAATAATGAACCTCATGCACATACAACTTACAGATTTCACTACCAAGCATTTATTTTTAATCTTCACATTGTTACTCCAATGGTAGCTGGGCAACTATCATTATATTAATTGGGCTATGAGGAAATAGAAGCATGAGAGATTCATCAGTATTTCCCAGGACAATCCAATAATTAGCGACAAAGTTAGAAGCAGATTTAGCAACCAAGTTTCCTATCTGCCACTCAGGGTACTTTCCACTAGCCCAATGTTTTCCAAGCTTCATTCATTTGCATATCATTTTAGAACATTCTGCTAGTGACGTGATATTATTTTATTTACATAGAAAGTTTTTTTAATCTCAACATACCTTTGGGTATAAATAAATTTATTTCAAAATATAAGTTGATGTCGGTACCATAACTTTGCATAGATTACTGTAAAAATAGGGAACAAATCAATGTTATTAAATCATGTCCATGATGTTTGTTTGCAGAAGATTTTGACCCCAATGGTTGACTCTTTCTCAGTAACAAATGAGATTTGTAATTAAAAGATGTGTCAGAAGCACATCAGCACCAGAATCTTTTTTTTTCCTGGGAAAAATAATATTTGAGAAAGAAATTAAAAAACACACACACTTTCTTATGATCTGATTTTTGGACCCTACACACTTATATCAACTCAAGTTTCCATGAGAGACAGATACATGTCCCACAACTTGGGAATTCCTGCCTTAACCCAGAGCTTCCAGAAGAGCAGGCTGCAACATGTGGTGGTGCCATGAATAGAATGAAATTTGCCCAACATTTTGCTCTCCTGTGTCCTTGATCAGGCTAAATAATCATAAGCAACCAACAACACTATACAGAGTACTGTACAGATCTTTTCATTTTCTGTAGGCAGAAGTGCACCAATTTGTCCTGATTAAAATCCATTTCTAAATTCCCCAAGTGTAGAATGCACTGCAGCAAATGGTGTGCAATAAACATGCAGAGCCTGGTACATAAGGGATCGCCCAGAAAGCTATGTTCTGAATCCAAATTCAAACGGGAAGGCCAACTCATTAATTTGTGTTTAGAGAGACAATAAGGCATTGGACAGTGTCATTCCTTAATTTGTATTCACAGAAAGAATATGGTGTTGGACAGTGTTATTTGTTAAGAAATTCTGTCCTTTGAAATGCAGTATTCATCTTGAATATATTTTTTGACTTGAGCATAGATCTTAATTTCTGCATAGAATGAACTTTTGAATAATACATACATTCATATTTTTACTTTCAATTTTATTTATGTATCGGGTGTATATAAATAGATGCTGACTTAAAAGATTCTTTGGCACCATGAACCAAGAGCACTTTCCTCTGAACTTTTCAGTGATCACTGCAATCTTAAAGAACTTTTAAAAAATACTTTTACCTTAAATGTTTATGATCATTTAGCTCCAGAATGGGTCTACGAGGGCATTTTAACCAATCTGATCATTTCACAGAGAGAACAAAACACAAGCTAGAGGAGTGGGTATGATTTGCTCAAGGTTGTCCAGCTAATTAGTAACACATGAGAAATAGAACCCATGTCCTTTATACCTGGTCCAATGTTCTTACCAATTTGTGGCACTGCCTCTGCTCATAAAATCCAATGACCAGTAGACAGCATTTTGTGATTCAAAGAAATATTAGTACAGACAGAAAGAAATATCTTTGAAGTCCATGTTTTAGTCACTTGTGCTTATTCATCAATTGGCTTTAGTTACAGAGCTAAGGCTATGGAAAAATAATAAAGAGTTCCTAGCCTTAGCCAGCATCTCCTAGATAGTCACCGAATGAATACTTTACAGCATATACTAGTTTATAAAAGTATTATGACTGCAATTTACATCTATTACATTTAATTGACCCCATAAGTAATTGATACCATAATTCCCCCATTTTGGTCTATTTCCACATAATTTTCATCTGTCCTGGAATTTCTTGACTTATTACTTAGTTTTCTCAAAAGATGGTGAAAAAGTTAGAAAAATACCATCTCCATTGTTAATGAGAACAGACACAAGTCATTTCACTCAAGAATATGGAAAGTTCTTTTCCGGAAATGACTTCACTTTTCTTGGGTTCTTTTGTGTATGCAAACTGCTAAAATAAGATTTATTAGCACTCATTTGCTTTTTAACACTTTAAAACAACTTTAGAATTTCAAACATTTCAAGGTAGCTAAGCAAATGGATACAAATGAAGGATAAAAAATTGTTGCCCATATCTAGGTCAAAGGTTATGTCTGGGGCTGTGTTTTGGGGTATGCATTATGGTTATTAAATATACATGATTCCAAAAAAGGTGATTAACAGAATAGGATTTCAAGATAATCTACTAACACACATTTGACAAAACTATGTTAAGTACTCAGGAAGTAGTTATTGGCATTAAGAGATTTTAAAATGTTTCCCAAGCTACCTGGCGTGGAGACCCACTTTATTTACAATCTGTCACAGACCAATATTTGTGCAAAATACAACAGGAATATTAATAAAGTAAAATTAAAATATATGAAAAATGCAAATTGTAATTTTTATTATACATTCAATGGACCCAAATTACATTTGGATTAAACATCATGTTAGTGTGAAATTGTTATAAAAGGTTTTGAATGCTTACTCTAAATTTTTGTGCTTATTTCATTGTGGGAATGTATCATTTGGTGAACCAAACTTGAAGTAACACTCTTTTAGGGAACTATATTCCTATTTTTCCCATCATCATATAATACTAAGTTGTTAGTTTTTGTTTATTTTTATACTCTCAAGTCCTTTTTTAATCACAAAATTGTGTATAACCAATTTATAGTCATTTTTTAACTGTTTAGGTGGACAAAGCCATTATAAGATGAATTATCTTCAGCAGTTGTGATAAAACATCCAGAAAATACCCTAAGGAAGTCTGAAACAACCCTAAAGTGAACATGTGACTGTAACACTTTAAAAACACAGGTATTCATACAGACTGAAGATAATACTATTATTACTTTACATAGGGAGAGTTTTATAGTATCAACTTGTTTCAGGGTTATTTTATTTCATGTAGCCCCTTATAATTACTTATGAAGTAGATAGGGAAAGAGTTACTATTTCCATTCTACACTTGAGAAAGCTGCTTCTGATATCTTAAGAAGGTTACCAAGGTCACATGGCTAGTAAGTAAATAAACGACATTAAAAATGATATATATTTTTTACTCTTGATCTAATACTCTTTCTACCACACTACACCATCTGGATACTGCCTATAAATATTGCTTTTCATTGGATTTTACCTGTAGAAAGAAAAAAAAAATCAATGGCAAGACAAAGGAGCAATTGTTCTTAATGACACAATCTATTTTAAATGTTGTAGCAATTAAAAAAATATTAATAAAAATTAAATGTTTTCTCTTAGCCTGAAAAAAGAAGCAGAGTCAGAGCCTCTTGTATTAGTAACAAGCTGAAAGGCATCTGAGGTTTTAGAACTAGTTTAACACCAACTTTGTAAAAAGATGTCCTCACCCTCTAGGAGAATTCTCAGCGTGTTTGCTGCATGGCTATAGGAGTTACAGCACCTCTAGCTGAGACCTGGAAGAAGCCTGCCATTCTGGCCAGATTTGCTTCAGTATCATATGTGTGTGATCGTTAATTCGATGTGCCAACTTGACTGGGACACAGGATGCCCAGATATTCAGTCAAACATTATTCTGGGTGATTCTGTGCGGATGTTTCTGGATGAGTTTAACATTTCAATCAGTAGACTGAGTAAATCAGATTGCCCTCCCTAATGTGGGCGGGCCCCATCCAATCAGTTGAAGACCTGAATAGAAAAAAAGGCTGATCCTCCCCTAAGTATATGTGCACCCATATGTTCATAGCAGCACAATTCACCATAGCTAAGATCTGGAAACAGCCTAAGTGCCCATCAGTAGATGAATGGATTAGAAAACTGTGGTACACCTACACGATGGAATACTATGCTGCTATAAAAAAGAAGGAACTCTTACCATTTGCAACAGCATGGATGGAACTGGAAAGCATTATGCTAAGTGAAATAAGCCAGTCAATGAAGGAAAAATACCACATGATCTCACTCATTCAGGGATAATAAAGACCATTATAAACTTATGAACAATAATAGATATAGAGGCAGAGCTGCCTCAAACTGATTGTCAAACTGCAGCGGGAAGGCCAGGGAGGGTAGGGGGGCAGGAGGGAGGTGGGTAAGAGATCAACCGAAGGACTTGTATGCATGCATATATATAAGCATAACCAATGGACATAAGACACTGGGGGGTAGGGGAGGCCAGGATTGTCAAGGGCGGGGAGAAAAAAAAAAGGACACATATGTAATACCCTTTGTAATACTTTAAGCAATAAAACAATAAAAAAAGAGAAAGAATTCTTTCTGCCTGCTGGCCTCCAAGCTGGGACACTGCTTTGTTCCTGCCTTCAGACTCGAACGGGAACATTGTTTCTTCCCGGGTCTCAAGCCTGCTGGCCTTCACACTGGAGCTATGTCATGGGTTCTCCTGGCTCTCCAGCCTTCTCACTGCAGATCCTGGGACTTGACAGCCCCCATAAGTATATGAGCAGATTCCATATTTTAAAAAAATCACACGCAGGCACATACATATGCATGGTTTTATTTCTCTAGAGAACCCTAATACAATGGGTTAATTTTGTCAAATCTGTATTGCTATGAAAAAGTAAGACGCAGGCTCAGCTCTGACCTCCACACGAGGACTTCTGCATTCCCTCGCCACACAGCCATGGCCATTGAACAGAGAAAGGGGTGCACAGCCTTCTCCTAAGATAGGTGCTCTGGGAGCACACCTCCAAGCTAATGCGTTAAAGAGCAAAGGAAAAAGTAAAGGACTGCCAAGAAGTAGGCCCTTATCCTTGTCCATAAATGGTGCCGAATAAATGTGTGCTCTGTTCTGTTTGCTAAGCAGGGAAGGGGGCTGCTCTATGTTTTCAATCGCCTTCTTGCTCCACTAAAAGACAGGGTGATGTCTCCTCCCCTAGTTTCCCACGGCGCTAGAGTTAGGAGGCTGACTACTAGGTTTTCCTCCCAAGGCACCAATAAGAGTAATTTTCTTGAAATAAACACCAATAAGAACGATTTCTCTAAGGAACACATATTTGAAAAAGAAACATTTCATTATTTCAAATTTAATGTAAGCATAGCATTGGAGGTTGGAGTTCACATCCCCAAATTCAGTTGGAGGGGTTTAATCCTGAATAATAAACTCAGCAGTGACCTGACTATGGAACGATGCTGAGTGCTCAGGACAACCTGAACCACTCGTTCTTTGTGCTGTTCTTTAAGGCTGCTGGGAGCTCTTCTACATCAATCGAGCAGCCTCAAGTTGAGGTGAGCAGTGAATGACTGAATGGGCCTCTGGGGTCTTTATAACTGAATTGGCATTACCTGTGGTCCTGGGATAGGTGGCCAGATTGGATTCCTGGCTTTCCTTGACTTCTCCCTCCACATGCACCTCATGAACTCGAACTCAGTATCACCAGCTATCAGCCCTGACGTGATGGTGTGCCCTGTGAGAAAATGCTAAATTAACATTTTACAATATTGAGATCTCTCTATAGTTTTATTGTAATATATTACTATATCACAAATACGTCTGGTGTTGTACTCAGGGTCCTGACAGTCAAAACTGAGAACAGGAAACAAAACTATAGAGAACTACTCAATATTGTAAAGAAATCACGCCACATTTTCTCAGCGTCTGATTCACTTCTCTGAAGTGACCCTCCAGGAATCTCTCTTTTATGAGCCTGCTGTGAACTCTGGGATGCAAAGGTGTCACACGATTTGTTGGTAATGACCATGATCCTCCATCAGATAGCTGGAGTTATGAAAATGACATGAGTATAACCACAACTTTATTATGGAACCCTACTAAAACCATCTGGAAGAATCATAACATATCAATATCGAACAGATACAAAGCATTTTTGTATTTGGTATATAAAGAAACGTGTCACTGAGATGTTAAAAGGTATTAGGGACATATAGTTCCACTAAAGGGCAACCATTTTCATTGTATTCTATGTCAATGACACCCCCAGAACACAGCACAAATGGTGATCCATGGAATTATACAAGGGAGCTCATGTGGCAAACACTATGTCCCATGAAATTAGAGCACCCTGACAAAATACAGGACACCCTGTTAAATATAAATTTCCTGTAAATAAAAAACAAGTTTTTTAGTGTAAGTACATCTCAAATATTGCATGAGACATATTTATAGGAAAATAATTATTGCTACATAAGACTAACATTATTAAGTCACATAAATTGTTTGTTGTTAGATAAGATTCATACCATTACCATTTTATGGTAAAATATCAACTCATATTTATTTTATGCTAACTATGTGCTAAGCACGATGATTAAAAATTATTTAAATTTATTGTGGTTTTATTCCTTAAAATAATTCTTGAGGTAGATACAGTTAATGTCCTCATTTTACACGTGAGAAAGCTATGCAATTGCCCAAGGGCGCACAGCTATTAAGAAATCCAACTAGAATTCAAATTCCAATCTATTTCAGTCAGAGGCCTGAGATTTCAAAATAGGTGAAGTGTATTTAATAACTGGCTCACAACTTTTTCTGACAGGTCAAGGTGAAGGAGCTGCCACTGGATGGATCATACAGATGTTCAATGTGTAAATCTACTTGACAGCACAATTTACCTTTCTGAGACTGGAAATCACTTAATCATACTGAGGGAATGAATTAGCAAAAGAAGACCCAAAGTTAAGTCTTACTTATAAGGCTGGCTGGGCAATAATAGAAATAGAAATAAATAATATAAAGTTAAAAATCACAGCTTTGTGTACAAAACGTTGCTGTTGCATGGAGTTTTTGCTTGAATCCGCTTTTATTTAAAAATTATCCAATGTCAATTTCACAAGAAACTGGCTTTTTAAAGACATGTACATTTCACAGGTGATAGAGGAAGAGGGAACACTTTTTAAGAATCTGGCTGTACATTTGAATGCTGTTTGTCTAACTGAAAGATGGCATATCCTCGGTTTATTTAATTACAGTCTTTCCAAAAGAGCCAAAACAGCCTACCAAACATTTGGTGGCTTATGATCCTTAACATCAGTTTGGAGAAAATGTGCATGCATGTTTCTGTGTGTGTGTGTGTGCGTGTGTGTGTGTGCATGGTCCATGATGAAAACCAATTTATCAATGCAAGAATGCAGGGGGCAGGTCGGGAGAGGAAGCTTACGAGGTGCTACTGTTACGTGTCCATTTCTTGTGTTAACATTGTGATCCTGGCAGAGAAATAGCAAAGCGAAGGTGCAACCGTGCGTCCAAGGTGTTTAAATGAGATAAACCAATTTGCCTCTTAAGAGAGAAACTTCCATCACCACTGTCAGCTTTTACGTGACACATATATCAATTATAAACTTCTCAAAACTCATACGTGGAAAGAGGTAAGTCTTATTCTTAATGTGCCTCCACTGAGCTAAACGATTTTATCAAGACTGCCTAGATCAATGAAAAAGGAATGCATACATCTCATTTTCCCCCTGCCGTCTATCTCTAGGAAACTTCAGTAGACTGGCATGCTTGAAAAATTGGAGGCACTTAGGGTCACAACATTAATATGAGTCCAAGTCATTTGTTGATTTGCATATTTTGAGTCCAGACACTTTACTAAATGGATCATCCACTTATTTTTGACATCATTGCTATTGACCATTTATTTATTTATTCACTCACTCAACATTTAATGTTCCAGTCTATGTCAGCCACTGAGCTAAATCCTGAGGTTACAAACATGATAGGACGATGATTCTTGCCTACCCTAGAGAGTTGAGTCTACTGGATAATTTACAACTACATTTCACTAATAAAGAACCATTTCACCTCAGTCAATACATTAGTATAGTTAAGAATGTAGACATTTGCCTTGCAGATTCTCTAATAGTCTATCACCTGAAATTCTATTTTCCTCAAAATGGTGATGAGACCATCTAAATTATTCCTAAATGGTGTCTCAGCTACATAATAAACATGAAAATTAATTCTTGAAATATAAAAAAAACCCCTGGAATAAGTTAAGTCTTAAGACAACTAGAAATTTCAGTTTGAGCTAACCTATTTATATATTTTAATCTCAACAAAAATAATTTTATTCCTAAACTTCCAGAAAATATTGAGTAGGAATAATATATAATCAGATAGTAACATGGTGGCTCTGACATTAACCAATTAGTTCTTTGACATTAACTAGTTATTAACATTTCTCACCAAATTTCCTGAACTTTAAAGTGGACATAATACTACTAATAACCTCAGAGTGTTACTGTGAGAAATCAATGATACAATACACTAAAAATTTAGTAGAGTTCCAGGTACATAGGGGAAGCTCAGTAACTCATTTTATACTTATTACTAAATTACAGAAATAATTTTATGGCATTTCAAAAGGGATAGCTACTAACTACAAGTAAGTCATGTTCATAAATAAAATAATGATTGCTATTTAGAATCTACCCCATTGAGTTCCTCATAGGTGCAAACTTAGTAGACATTCTATTAAGTTATGTGGAGAGGGGCAGGTTAAACTGATGATGAGATCCTAAAACATGGCCACTATGTCAGCAAGAGAATCTAGGAATAGGATGTGGAGGGAAGAGAATACTGTTCCTATCATTCATGAGCTAAAACGATTAATGCTTTATTACTGGGCTCATTAATCAAAACTGTGTGACTTTTTTTTTTAAGGAGCAATTCCACTGTTCAAGTCAATTAGCCCAGCAAAGAAAGCTATTATACCAAAGAAGCTACAATGTTTTTCAGACTTCCCTGGGAGTATTTAGAGTATAAAATAAATGCTATTATTCAGAAGATACCGAATTGCTAAGCTTCTTAAATTCATACAATTGAGAACCTGCAGTACATTAAAATGCTGAAACTCATTAAGAGTCTTTTTTTCCCCCAGCTTTAGAGTCATTGGCATTCTGTGCACAGTGAAGAACAATAAAACACTCCAGGCTTCCAAGGAGAAAGGGACTGGCGCTCCTTCAGCTCCACTTCAATGAGTCATTGAGGCAGAACTGGCACCTACCCATTGAGACAACGGCGCTTCTGCTGGATTACCCTAATACCTGAAAAGAACTGCAAAAATTAGCTAATATGCTCCGCTAAGGAGGAGAGAAAAGAGCAGCTGGTTTATATCCATCATTTATCTTTACCTCATTAGAGCTCCATTCAAAACATTGGAGCATAAATATACAAAATGTAAGTAATGATTGTAACCCATAAAATAAAATAAGAATCTATGAGTCTCGCCGCATATAAGTGAATAACTAAATACAGGAGGAGTTCCTTAAGGTAGAAGGCAAACTAATAAATGTAGAAGGGAGGTTGGAATTGCCAATCACCACTTGGGAACCATAATAGTAATAATGGAATAAGCCGTCACGATAGTTGAGTAATGCATAGATCAGTGATTCTAAAACAGCACACTTTTGTCCCCCAAGGGGCACTTGGAAATATATGGAAAGCTTTTTGTTTGTTACACTTCAGTGAGGGGGCTGCCCTGGCATCCCAGAACACACAGAAAAGCTACCTAAAGGAAGAATCATCTGTGAAAGAAGGCACCTGTCAGGCCAAGGTTGAGATACCCCCTGCTACCAGGCCTTTAAAGAAGAAAAAATATACATCACATATCAATCACTGTATGTTATACATCATAGATTTTATAGAAATACTAGAGGCCTAGTGCATGAAATTTGTGCACTGGGGGTGGGGGTCCCTCAGCCCAGCCTGTGCCCTCTCGCAGTCTGAGAGCCCTCAGGGGATGTTCGACTGACAGCTTAGGGGAGTGGGCCTAAGCCAGCAGTTGGACATTCTTAGTGCTGCCACATAGACTGGAGACGCTTCCACCACCACCGCTGCGCTCTCCAGCTGTCAGCCTGGCTTCTGGCTGAGCGGTGCTCCCCCTGTGGGAGTGCACTGACCACCAGGGGGCAGCTCCTGCATTGAGTGTCTGCCCCCTGGTGGTCAGTGCGCGTCATAGTGACCGGTCTTTCCACTGCATATTAGCCTTTTATTATATAGGATATATAATAGACTCCCAGTGTTGATTTGGTTATTTTTATTAAGCAGAACTTAAATATGTACAAACATTTAATTATGGGATATAAATGCCTCTGTTTATAGCTTGAATTGCAACTATTAAACCAAATACACTTTAAAAGTGCAGAAAAGCAAAGTTGCATAACCAATACAATTTAATTAAAACATTAATTTAATATCATGGATGATGATGTTTTGCCAAATCTGAATTGCCACTTACAACGTGAATATGCTACTGACTGCTGCAGTACCCAATAGTTTTGAAATTCACAGGTTACATTCTCTTTGCCACATGACATTCTACTCCTTCCACCACTTGTATCTACTTGGATTGCTGTGAAACCTTCATCCGAGCATAGCTTGCCACGCTAACAGCTTTCATTTGGCTTGAAAGCATCATTTACTGATTAGGTCTACCTCATTCTTTCCGCATTAGCCCGAGACAGTGACACTAGGTCTCCTTGGCACTATATGATTATACACGTCAATACAGACGCAGGCAGTGGCATCATCTAGTCAACCAGATGATCTCAAACAGGCTCGCATACATTTTTCCTGACTGTCATAGAAAGGAAAGCCCCAAATTTATAAATTCTCATAGAGAGGTCATGAATTCTTTAAAATTATTTTCACAAATTCCAATGATTAAAAGATGCCAATACAATGAAAAACTGCCACGGATTTCCACTTCTGATCTGGTTGTAAAACTAGAAGCATTGACACATTAGCTATACATAAGTTTATACACATGGAGATATTATATATGTATATGTGAGTATATGTGTATGTATGTATACATGCACACAAATACACACGTGTGTATGCTTTACAGCTATGGACTAATAAGTTCATCTCATGAATTCTTCATTTCCTTGTCATTTAAAAGAAGGATATTCTTACTGCACAGTCACTGTGAGGATTAAAGAGACACTTTATAGATGTTAATATCTATGTCTCCTCTTTTTTAATCTTAAACTGCTGTGCCTGCCTACATTTTCTTCTCAAGTAAATGGGAAACAAAATTAAGCACTTGAGGGAATAGGTAACTGCATCAATTTCAGAAGCTCATATTAAAGAAAGCATTAAATCAAAATGTATCTATTTACAGGTGATGGCCTTTAATTTACTATCTCTTCTGTGAGAACTATCTGTTTAGCATACAGGAATTCAGAAATCAAAGAAGACAGGTAGGAAGGGCAGCAAGAACTGAAATCTTGACTTTCTTTTATTTTTTTTCTTTCCACCTCCCTTTCCTTGTGAATCTTTAGACATTGCGAAAGTAAGACTTAACAATGGCTAAATATGATAACATTGGCACAGGGAAGAGATTGATGCATATCAGATTCACTGAAAAGAACAGCAGTATGAAATTCATAGGATTGAAAACATTTTCCAGGCAGGTGGAAAGTCCTTCAAAAAGGAAAGCATTTCCTGGCACCAGGGACAGCAAAAAGGCCAGTGGGGCTGGGGCACAGCGAGCTAGGGGGGCGTGGTATGAAATGACATTGGAAAGGTACAAAGGGGCCAGATTGAATAAGGCGTCATAGGCCATGCTGTGCCTACATGCTGGGGCCTGGGATTATGTTCTTATGTGCATTGGGACAGCACTGAAGAGTTTAAGTGGGGAAAGACATGATCTGATTTGTTAATGAAAGAAATGTTTGTAAGAGAACAGAAAGGGACCATGTTCCTGTTAGCTGGTAAGATGTTGCATAGGTCAGGAGGGGGATTATGAAAACAACAGTGGAGATGGCGGTAGTAAAAAGTGGGTTAAAAAATTCTGTTTTTCAGGTAGACTGCACACTTTCTGATGGCCAGGATGTGAGGCATTTGAGAAAGCAGGATTCAAGGATGACCTCAGGGTTTTGACATTTGGGTCTTCACCCACATATTCACTGTTTATTATGATCGAAGACAGGGCAGACTAAGAAATCTAGAATTCTCCTTTGGATACTTTGTTTGATATTAGACATCTAGGCTTGTGGTCTGACTCATTTAGTGTTAGCTAATAATAGTAGTGATAATATATAAATGTAAATACTCTGGAATTCTGGCACACCTTACATCTGGTTTTATAGGCTAGCTTGGTCCAACACATTGATAGATATAAGCAGACAAGAAGAATATTCTCTTTGCCAGCCCAGGAGTGCACACATTGGATCATAAAATAATATATTAAGAACCAGGGATGATAACAATGCCCAAGGTTTTCTCAGAGGACACAGAAGACTTGCCCAAGGTCCCAAAGCAATTTTGTAGCTGAAAATTACATCCTCCCTGCATACTGAACTCGGGTTCGATATGTCTATCCTTACGAAAAATTTTCAGATTCTTATAAAAATATTTTCACAGTGTACATTTGGTTGTAGAACCTTGAACTCAAAGCATGGTTTGGTCTTAGGCCAGTACTGCTAAATCAAATCACTAGTTTCACAAGATCTACAGGTGACTCTTATACACATAAGAGTTTGAGACACATTGTTTTCAAAGTTAAATCATTCTTGGTATTAGGGAGAACTATTTAATGTACCTCTAGGTTCACACAGTAAAATGAGAACAAAAACTGGCATCGCTCTCACTCAAATGATTAACTAGCCCCCTATAATATTCAGGGAGGAATGGTGCCATTAAAAACAAAAAGTACGTGTCCATGTACTGGCGTGAAAATGTATCCAAGATACACTGCTGATGTTTTTAAAAAGCTAGTTGAAGAACAGCATGCAGGACAGGATTGTAGCTGATGCTTGAAGATCGTAGCGTACCGAAGCACGTCTCTTTGGCTCATGTGATTACAACACAATCATGGTCACAGGCACCATTGCCAGAGCCGCACCAGCACATGCAGGGGGCCTCTCTGCTCTGCCTTTTCCAAAGGTTGTTCATCTGTGCACAGGCACAGACCAAGCTGCCGGGGAATTAACACCCCAAAGGCAAACTACCACCAACAAAGTATGGAAGTTGGAGTATAAATGTTCCGGCATCCTTGTCTGAGGTGCATTCCACAGGGTTCCCCAGCAGAACTGAGCTCCAATTGTTCATGGCCAAAATCTGCTTGTTAGATCATCCTCTTTGGACTTCTCTCTCAACTCTATCTCATTTTCCCCACTTCTATTTTCCAGGGTGACTTTCCCAATAAATTATGTCCACTCAAATCTTTGTCTCAGAGTCTACTTTGGGAGAAATATATATATATATATATATTTAATTGCTTGATTTCAGAGAGAGGATGGGAGAGGGAGAGATAGAAACATCAATGATCAGAGAGAATCACTGCACTCATCAGCTGCCTCCTGCACGTTCCACACTGGGGATCGAGCCCACAAGTCAGGAATGTGCCCTGACTTAGAATCCAACCTTGACCTCCTGGTTCATGGGTTGACGCTCAGCCACTGAGCCACACTGTCCTGGCACCAATGCTAATTTTAAAGTGTATATAATACAGATATGTGATATACTGGAATGCATGTATGTACATGAAGGAAGATGGAAAGGTTTATAGACAAAAACTACAATGCTTGTCTCTGGGACATATTTACAAGAGACTTTTAAACATTTCTGTATTATTGTTATTATGTCATTGTTGTTGTTGCTTTACATTTAATGTTATTTTTAGAAACCAAAAAAAAGGGAAAATGAAAAACATCAGGAATGGAGATCTTTTCATCTCTATATTAAAAACAGGGCAGCAAATGTCAGTTCAGACAAAATTACATAATAAGAACTGTCATTTATGATTGTTCCTCTGTGGTTTCCATTTCCCATGAGAATCTGACTGCTAGTGACAATAGATCCCTTCAAAAAGGGAGGCTCTTCATGATCCCTCGCCCCCAAGAAATGCAAAATGCCTATGACAAAAGCTGAAGTCAAGGACCCAGAAAAGCCACAGACATAATGAAGTGATCTAAACAGGTCATTACCAACTTGCCATACTTCTAAATACATTGTGCTTCTCCTCCTTCATTCTGAAGTCTGCATTAGACTCACTGAGCCTGCAGTTGACTGTTCATGAGGTTAGTGAGAGAACTGGAAGTGTTCAACCCCACTTCTGTGCAGTCCTGATGGGTCAATGGTCTCATTAAGATGTTTAAGAATCAGCAATTTAATAGTTCTGATTTAAAAGATAAAAACCCATCCTATATAATAAAAGGCTAATATGCAAATTGAACAAATGGCGAAACAACCAGTCCTTATGATGCGCACTGACCATCAGGGGGCAGATGCTCAATGCAGGAGTGCCCCCTGGTGGTCACTGCGTCACTCAGCCAGAAACCAGGTTCATGGCTGGCGAGCACAGTGGCGGTGGCAGGAGCCTCTCCCACCTCCCACCTCTCCCACCTCCCACCTCCGCGGCAGCTCTAAGGACATCCCCCGAGGGCTTCTGGACTGCGAGAGGGTGCAGCCCTGACTGAGGGACCCTCCTCACCCCCAGTGCATGAATCTCGTGCACTGGGACTTTAGTATAGATATGAGAGAAAAAAACTGGAACTCAGGATTATGTCATAATTTTTATGTAATGCTAATTCACAATTCATATTTTAGCAATACTTGGGGTGGGAAAAATGACAGGAGAGAAAGAAAAGGAGAGGGGAGGGTGTGATGATTACAGGAATGACTAAATAAGTTTAAATTTACAGCTGAGGAAGAGGTCCTTGAAGTGAGGACATAGTGTGTGACAAAACAGACTATGGTGATATAAAAAAACAAAACAGCGTGAATAGCAAGCAACAAATAACAATAGCAATGATGACTACCTCTCATTAAGCATCTACTATGCATTGAGCACTGTGCCCTGCATGTTCCCCAATATGTTTGGCCTTCAAGGTAGACATTATTATCATCACTATTTTACAAATAAGAAAACAGAAACTACAAGTGGATAAAACATTGACCTAAAATCACACAGCTACCAGTCAAGATTTACACACAGGCCAGTGACTCTAGAGTCCAAGCTTTTAAATGGTGCCAGACTACCACCAACAACATAACTTGTGTCACCCAAAAATTCAAAAATATGTGTATTAAAATAAAATGCTAAGGCTAAAATTAAAATAAAACAATGTAGTATTTATGTATGTGATATATTATATATATCCTATATAATAAAAGCCTAATATGCTAACTATCCAGTTGTTTGGTCGGCCCTTCAAACAAAGCATAATATGCTAATGATATGCTAAGGCCGCTCAACTGCTCACTATGACATGCACTGACCATCAGGGAGCAGACACTCCGACCAGTAGGTTAGCTTGCTGTTGGTTTCTGGCTGATTGGGACTGAGTGAGACAGGCTGGACATGCACTGGAGCCCTCCTGCGGTCCCTCCCCAGCTGGCCAACCTCCCGTGTCCCTCCCTGGCCCTGATCATACACCAACTGTACACCGGTGGGGTCTCTCAGCCTGGCCTGCGCCCTCTCGCAATCCGGGACCCCTCAGGGGATGATGGAGAGCTGGTTTCGGCCTGACAGCAGAACGACCAGTTGCTATGACATGCACTAACCACCAGGGGGCAGATGCTCAATGCAGCGGCTGCCCCCTGGTGGTCAGTGTGCTCCCACAGGGGGAGTGTCGCTCAGCCAGAAGCTGGACTCACAGGTGGCTAATACAGTGGTGGTGGCGGGAGCCTCTCCCACCACCTCAGCGGCAGTTGGACAACCCCCAAGTGCTCCAGGACTGCAAGAGGGCACAGGCTGGGCTGAGGAACCCCCTCCCCCCACCTTGAGTGCACAAATTTCCTGCACTGGGCCTCTAATATATATATCTTTTGACTTATAATTGCCATAAAGGTGATTTACCAAGAGAGAAACAAAGAATATACAGCCCCAGACTCTATTAATGAAGCCTCTGCAAACCAAAATCAACCAGGACATGTAGGACAAAAAAATTAACTAACAAAAAGCAATGTGTAGGTACTTTTGGCCTGCTACCATCAGGGAGAATACTTCAAAGCGAAACTAGAAACAAATAAATATCCTACACAATGAGAAAGTTTAAGTACTGTTCTTCCAAGAACAGGAGATCTTGTGGTTATTAAAAATAATTCTTATAAAAAGTTTGATGAAAGAAAATAGCCATGTTATGAAGTTATGTGGGGAAAGCAGGAAAGAAACACCATGTTGGCACATACACATTTGCACAGCAAAGAACTAGAAGGAAACAATGGTTATCTCTGGGTGGTGGCATCAGGAATATACTTTCCTTTTCCTTCTTTCTTATCTGCGGTCTAAATTTTTTTAATATAGGCAGGATAAGACTTGTTGCATTACCAAAACAATAAACTTAATATAAATTCAGAACTTAATTTACAATTTGTTTATTTGTTTTGAGAAAACCATAGAAGAGGACTTTGCTCTTTAATAGTGCAGCAAGCAAAGTTTTGGGCTCAGTTATCTCTGCCCAGATATCTTATTTTTTTTTTTTATAATTGACTTTATATTTTGAGAGGGGGGGAGGGAGAGAAAGAGAAACACTGATTTGTTGTTCCACTTATCCACGCATTCATTGGTTGATTCTTGTATGTGCCCTAACCAAACTGAGCTACCCAGCAAGGGCTCTGCCTAGAATCTTACCTCCAGCAGCTATATATCTAGAAGATACATTCCCAGAAGTAGAATTACTATATCTAAGGGAATACAAATTTAATATGTTTAGATAGCCCCCTCAATTTGTACCAGTGTATCTTCGCCCAAAATATATAAAAGTTCCACTTCTCTTACACACCTACTATACTAGTGTGACCCAGTTTTGTAATTTTGCCAACCTACTGCTTGAATTTAGAATTTATGCCTTCTGTTCTTAAAGTCACTGAAATTCAAATGTTATAGTTTGAGATGCTTTTTTTTTTTTTCGTTTTCTTTTTTTCTTTTTTACTTCCTAGGAATAATAAGGCAGAACAAAAGATGAAAAAGCATCAAAGGGTAATCAGACTGGTTGGGGATTTCTGCAGGCCAACTGAGCACACATGGAAAAAATGTGCACAAATATGATAAGGCATTTGATGCACTAAATTGAACAATCCCTTCATCAAACAATAACACTGCCCCAGCAGGTGGTACACTCCCAAAGAAATGACTTGTTACTACAGAACTGGCCCAGTGGTTTCACCTCCGATCTCAAGACCATTTTTTTTTTTAATTCTCAGTTACTAAGTCTGTGAAATGAAACTAATGATAGAAACAACCACCCAATGGGCAATGAGGGTTTAGGTAGCTGCACAATCAACATGCAGGGGAATGCTCCAAGGGAAGATGCTGTCAACACCAGTCAGTATTAAAATGTGTGCAGAGTCACACAATTGAGAGAGAATAAGCAGATTCCTGGGAAGTCACAGCAGCTAGTCTTGCAACTTCAGGAAGATCTGTTTGGCTTAAGGTGCAGGCAGAAACTTCGGAGAAGTGTGGAAAATTAGAGTTGTAAAAAGACACAGTATGGCATACAGAGAAAAGACCATAGGATTTAAGTTGCTTATTCTCTCTGAATCTTGCTTTTCTCAGCCACAAACAAAGCTCACTATACCACTATCACAGGGCTGCTAGGCAAATTAGGTGAGGACATTACAAAACACCCAGCACAGTGCAAGGCATATATGGGCACCCCTGATCCAGCCCCTGGATTTCACATAGATTCATTAAAGAAATAAATCTTGCTTGACTGGAGGACATTATTTTACAATTCACAAAGGCAGGGAAATCATCTTCCGGAAAATATGCTTAAAAATCAAAGTTTCAAACAAAACCACAAATTGGGTGGAGGTGGGGAGGGTGCAAACAGAGGGACAGATTTATCCTTAAGAAATTGCTACTCTGATTCCTTTTTCTCAAATTTAAAACAATTCTCTACTATGTGAAGAAACAACACAAGATCCCTTTGTGCTTTGTAACATGGAAGATATACCACACACTACCCAAATAATAAGACAGGCCCAGGAAGAAAGATCTGCCTTGAGGCCTGTAACTGCTGTTATATTCATCATGGGCCAAGTTTCAAGAACAGCCCATTCAATGTTGCCCCCATTTCTTCAGAGCTAATGTTTGAGTGCATGTGTATGTTGTTGCAAGCATGTGCATGCCTACACATCTAAACCTGCTTTCTACAGCCTAACCAACTTACATGTAAAATGGAAAAAAAAAACCAACACCTTTAAGTGACTTGCTACATTCATCTGATCTTTGTGCTTCTAGGAGAAGAGAGATGAATATTGTCTGTCATCTAAATCTTGCATTCCCTGCCCTACATGCAATTCCTACCAGGTTATCTTATCAAAACTCATGAGTTTAAAGTCTACCTATAAATGTGTGTCTGATCCTGTTCTTTCCTTTTGTCTCCAGACTGCTATACTCAACTGTCTACTCAACATTTGCACTTGCATGTCTCATAGACTCTGTCCCCACCCCAACTCCCTTCTTCCCAGCCCTCTCTGTCTTATCAATGGTAACTCTTCAGTGGCTCAGCCACAAAACTTGAAGTCATCCTTGATTCTTCTTTCATCTTTTGCAATCAGTCACTAAATCCTATTAATTCTACCTTCAAAATTATTCAGAATTCAATGACTTCTTTACATCTCTAGTGTTGTCTGCTGGTCCAGTTCCCCTGTCGTCTCTATCCCAGGTTAGCACAATAGCCTCCTTATAGGGTCTTCCTGCTTCCATCCTTGCCCATCCATAGTCCCGTCTCAATTTAGCAGATCAGCAGATTGAGTAATCCCTGCAAAACTGTAAATCTGGTCATATCATTCTCCAGCTCAAAATCGAACTGACTTCCCATCTCACTCAGAATAAAAGCAAATGTCCCTAAAATGACCTACATGCCCTACCCTACTCTGCTTCCTCTGCCTCGGCTCACTGTGCTCAAGACACTCAGGATTCCTTTCTATTCCTTAAACACCCCGGACATGTTTCTGCTTCAGGGCTTCTGTACTTGATGTTCCCTCTGATTAGAGTCATCTTTTCCCAGAAAAATCACATGCCTCTCCCCCTCAACTCCTGCATATCATTGTAAAACTATCACCTTCCCAGAGAGACCACCCCTTACTTACATTGCACATCCCTATCTTTATGTCACTTCCTTGACATGCCTTATATTTCTGCAGAATATGGCACAGGATGACTCACAATATTTTTTTCTCATATTTTCTCTCTCTCCCCATGAGGCTTTACAAAATAGAATATTTCTTTCTTTTGATCAGTCACGTGGCCTCAGCTTCTAGACAACATCCTGGCACACAGTAGGTACTCAATAAATATTTGTTGAAATAAAGAATAGATTTTCAGTAAAGTTTTCGAGACTTAGCTGGTTCCACTGCTCTTAAGACAGTGTACCCTCTTGGAAGAAGTAAGGATACTACGTATGAATATTCATTAAGGTAGAAAGCATTTTCTTACTCATGTGTGTGGCTAGCACCCCGAAAGAGAATGTGAAGTGGAGAGACTAGAGAATTTCCCTAGGTCAGAAAGGTACAAGTAGAAGATATTCTTGCTTTTCTTATGGTATAGAAATGACCAGTCTCTTTTATAGAGAGAAGCCATCATATGATGTGGCCACCCAGTTATATGGCGTGCTCATAAAAATCAGGAAAAAAATGTATTTTTTTTTCTCTAGGGACTAGACTGCCTATAGACTTCCATCACAGAATCTTCTCTTTGACTCTAGGAATCATATGCCAGGTAGCTTAGGAGAATAGAACATTGTACCTTACCGTTTCTCTTTATTGTGAAAAAACTTATTTTAACATCTCTTAAGGGTTTTAATTATTCTGATAGGGGTCACAGAAGACACACTCAGAACCAGGAGAGGGTGAACAATTCTACCAAGGCATGGAAGTGAATATTAACTAAAGAGAAAGAAAAAAACACCACCACAAACAAGCGATTGGTAACTTTTCTAAAGTCTGATTTTACAAGGAACTTGTAATTTATGGCACAAAGAGGTTTGCTTGAATCACAGTATTTAAGGAAAGCTCAATACCCAATAGACTCTAATAGGTATTTGTAATAGCAATCAGTCCCTAGGAAGGTCATAAGTATTACAATTGCCAAAACCACATCCTCACAGAGAGTTATGGATGACTTAAATCTCCTTTTGAAAAAAACAGAAAACAGCCCTTTCTCTTAGATAATGAACCATAAAAATAAATTAAAGGCGCAGTCCGATTTTCTAAGCTGTAGGCTTTACTGTGGGAGGAAATACTCTTCGAGTACATGTAAGCACGCCAAGAGGAAAAAGGAACAGTGAAGTCATTGCCCCAAAACACAATGACTGTTATTCACCTAAAGTTACCCAAAGATGTATATATTTTAAACCCTTTTAATAGCTAGAATAGTATTCATATTCACGTTGGTAAATAATGTAGTTGTTTAGCTTTATTATTTTCCTTTTCTTTATTATTTAGAAATATGTAAAGCCAGATATTTGTTCAATCACAAAAATAATAGCTAATCCTCATTATCAACCTGTCCAAAGTTTAAAATCATCCACCCCATTTATTAAGAGCAGAGCAGGCCAAAGATTAGAGCCTGTCTATGGAGCCATGGGAAGAGGGTGACCCTTGGAGGAGAGAGCTGGATTCCAGGCTGGCTTTTGCCATGAGTTCACTCTGAGACCCTGGGTTATTGTTTGACCCCTCTTGGCTCTAAAGTTTCTGCACCTGTTTGAAATGGTTGTATTGGGTTGTCTCTAAGGTCTCTTTCTGTTCCAGATTCCATGACTGTATTCATCAGGCAACCTCTTAGGCCATGCTCCAAGTTCCTTGGAGGTTGGGGCCACAACCCAATTATTCATTCTCAGGACAAATTCACAGACCCACAACATTGATGCTCTCTTCCCAAACATATTCAGGGCAGCACAGAGAGCCAACAAAAGTGGAGAGAATTGTTTCCAGGAATAGCCTAAGGGATGCATTCAACAATGGGCCAACATGACATGTCCCATTGGTAGAGGTGGGGTCATGAATCTAATCCAGCGCCAATAATAGGAAGGATGATGATACTAAGCTTTGGACGGGATTATAATTTCCAGAATTGTCTGCTATGTGAGCTAATATGCTGAGAAGGATGACTCCACACTTGGGAACAGTTATGGAAAACCTTAGGGCTTAAGATTTGCAGGTCTATCTTGTGTATCTTCGCTATATCAATTGGGATAAACATACAGAAGTACAACATCTTGGGATAAGCTAATTGAAATATAGGGGTAAATAATAATTTATGTATTTTAGAACATTTTAAAAACTTTATAATAAAACTAGGGGCCCGGTGCACGAAATTCGTGCACTGGGTGTGGGGCGGGGGGGTGTGTCCCTCAGCCCAGCCTGCCCCCTCTCACATACTGGGAGCCCTCAGGCATTGACCCCCATCACCCTCCAATCGCAGGATCAGCCCCTTGCCCAGGCCTGACGCCTCTGGCCTAGGCGTCTGGCCCGGGCAGCGGGGACCTACAGTGGCAGCGGGGGGCGCCGCGATTGCGCGGGCTCTGCCCCTGCCCCTGCAGGATGCCCGGGCAGCCGGGACCTACAGCTGCAGCAGCCCCGCGATCGTGGGCTTCGCTTTAGGCCCAGGCAAGGGGCCCCTAGCTCCTGGGACTGCCAGCTTCGACCATGCCCAGCTCCCATCGCTGGCTCCACCCCTACTTCCTGCTATCACTGGCCAGGGCGGAAAAGGCACCTGATTCTCCGATCATGGCTAGGGGGCAGGGCAAAGGCGGCCCCAGGGCCGCCTTTGCCCTGCCCCCCAGCTCTTAGCTCCCCCCTGGGTTTCTGATCACTGTCAGTGGCAGGGGGCTTCTTCCTGCTTTCCCTTTCGCCTCCCTGCATTGTGCCTGCATATGCAAATTAACTGCCATCCTGTTGGCAGTTAACTGCCAATCTTAGTTGGCAGTTAATTTGCATATAGCCCTGATTAGCCAATGAAAAGGGTATCGTTGTACGCCAATTACCATTTTTCTCTTTTATTAGTTTAGATCTTTAGGTCGTATTAATAGGGAAACGTATGCCTCAAATCCTGCTTTTTAGATGTCATTTTATATTAACTCATGTGTTTTGTCAAATAACATTTCATTGTTTCCAAGGCGGAGATGAGAAAAATATTTTACTTAAAGGAAGTAAATCTCTTTTATTTCAGAATGTCATAAGGTTAAGAATGTTAATAGCTCATGGATGAACTCATTAGAGCAAGTTAAAATAAATTGGCCCCTAAAATTCATATCACTTGACTCCTTTTCCAGACGAAAATAAACATAATGAAAGTGGACACAATGTTTATTTTCTTTACTAGTCTATATTCAATGCCTGGCACAGCACCTAACACATAGTAGGTACTCAAATATTTTTTGATGAATGAGCTAATGTTCCTTGGCATATACTATAATTGTTGAATAAATAATTGCTCATACTGAAAAAACAGAGAAATTAAAGCATTCTCAGAAGGCATAACATTAATTCTGTGCCAAGAAATAAAAAAAGATGCAAGGTGCAGCCTGACACTTCTAAGAAGCTCTCAAAGAGGGCAGTAACTTCTCAAACTCAATATCTGAGATTCTAAAAAAAAAAAAAAAGTGGTGAAATACATGGTCTGAAAGTTTAACTGAAGAGAATTCACTGAAATGAGACAGAGTATGACTTCTATCTCTGAGTTAACATACTATATTGTCACTTGAACTTGATTCTATTCCTTTTGATGACACAGAGCTGTCATTCACTATTGTTCAGTATTTTGGAAAGCATATAGGTGCCAGAGTCAGGCTGTCTGACCCTTAATACTATGTCTGCTACTTTCTAGTTGTGGGACTTTTGGTGGCTTATTTAAACTTTCTGAGCTTTAGCTTCTCATGGGTTTAATGTGATCTTCCTTCCAAGATTTCTGGAGAAACAAAGAGAACATACATGTAGAGGCAATAGTACAGAGGCTGAACAAAGAATCTATGCAATGAAATTAGCTTTTATTACAACGAAGATAACATTATTTACCACTGACACAGGGAAGAAAGAGAATTTAGCTTTCCTAGTTAATATGATGAAAACCAGTTACTTTAATGAGAACCAGTCCATATCAATGAGTCCTTTTAATTCACAAGTCTAAAAAGGCAAATATATAAAAACTTCCAATAGCAGACAGGAGAACTGCTAAAAATCCAAGTAGCTTAAAGGGTTGCTTCATTTAAAATGTTCATACATGTAACAACAAAGTTTGAATGGGTAATGGCAATTTCCCACACGAATCACCTCCTTCTATTTGATTTACGATTGCTAAGGAAGTTATAAGTGCAATCTGAAAAATGGCAACTTGGTTTGTCCCCAAGTGTCTTTCTTTTTTCGTTTTAATCCTTCACCTGAGGATATTTTTTTCCATTGATTTTAGAGAGAGTGGAAGAGAAGGGAGGAGAAAAGAGACAGAGGGACAACAATGTGTGTGTGTGTGTGTTTGTGAGAGAGAGAGAGAGAGAGAGAGAGAGAGAGAGAGAGAGAGAGAGACAGAGACATAGGGCCAGGGATCCATCGTGGAACCCTGGTATGCACCTTTGACTGGAAATCAAACCCTCAAACCTTTGGTGCTTGGGCTGATGCTCTAACTGCTGATCACACCAGTCAGACCGGTCCAAAGTGTCTTTCAATTATCTCTTCACTCAACTCCCCCTATTCACTCTACCACCTTTTAGTACTCTTTGTGACTGATAAAATACCCAAATTATGACTTTTATGCAAGACAATGCTTTATCATTATGATTATAGCTTTCTTACAGAAAGAATCAAATGTAAAGATAGGTGTTTTGTTTTGTTTTTTCAATTATCCTCAGGCATTTTCTATAAAAGTTATATTTTTAAATATGTTCTATATAAGACATTTATATTTCATGAAAAAAATCACTTAGGGAAAATTGATTCTGGATAACTTATTGTTTTAGTTTATCTTGGCCACCACAGCCCTCCATTGTAGATAACTGAATTGGGAGCATCAGTGAATACTGATAATGAAGGCAGTAATTCTTAAAATCTTAAATCAAAAGGGTAGAAAATTTTAATTTGTTAAAAAGTTTTTAGAGAGAGGAAGGGAGAAAGAGAGAGAGAGAGAGAAGGAGAACAAGAAACATCAATCAGTTGCCTTCTGCACAAATTCTGACTGGGGATCGAATCCAAAACCTGGGTATGTACCCTGACTGGGAATTGAATCCACCAAATTTCGGTGTAGTGATGGTGCTCCAACTAATTAAACCGCACCAGTCAGGGCTAAAAGGATAGAAGTTGTTTAAAAGGCAAAAATTCAAAGGGCCATGCATATAACTCAAAACTGTAAAACCTTCTGCATACACTAAACCCAAAATATTTTCACAAAACAGAATATATAGTCTTGATATTTTCCAATCCTATCAGGAGCTCACAATTGATCCTCGATGTGGATATAAAGGCATATGACCTTCCTTCAATTCACTCACATATTTCCATTCTTTTAATTTCAGCGGGAAGGTTGTTTGCATTGCTAACAAGTCCTATCAAACATAAATCAGGATTATAATCCCACAGTGTCATTTACGAAGTTAACTGCAGTCTGAATGTGGCTGGTGACTATAGGTTGGGTTTCCTGGGAAGCTGGCCCTGAGATGGAGTTTATAGTGCATTGTATGTGTGTCAAGGAGAGGCTTTGGATTGTCACCTGTGACAGGGAGTGAAAGGAAGCAGAACTAGACAGAGGGAGAAATTGAGTTGAGATGCAGGCCTGACCTTAGCTGGCCCCAGTGGGAGCTCCAGAGCCTGAGTGGTCCTTAGTTGTCTGAGTTAGGCCAAGATGGACAGACATTAATACCATCTCACCAATCAGTCCTTAGATGTGGTCCACCCCCCAAAAGGCATAACCTTGAACCAAGTGGTTCTCTGCAGATGAGATAATCCCTTTCAGGAGTTGACATCTGAAGGCTGTCAATCAATAGCCTTCCTAGTAGTTGGGGCAACAAATTCTTCACTGAAGGGGATTGTGGGTGGCATGTCAAAGTGTCACCACATCCATCAACACTTCTGAGGGATCTTAGCTCCCTTATTATGATTCCTGATAGGAGACACAAATTTAGGGACCCAGCCCATAGTCTCTGTTTCCCATCAGAGGTGACTGGCTTGAATCCATCCATCCCATCATTGAGGGAACAGTGACCGCTGCTAGAATCATCCCAACCCCCTGAAACTTCTCTTGACATCTCAGTGGGAGCATCAAATCCAGATGAGGACAATAAAGAAGAAATTAAATTTGCACAGCTTTTAATACGTTAGCAGGAAAATTATTCACTTCCCACAAGCTTTAATTCCAACTTTGTAGGGCTTACACTATTTCTTACCTTATTTGTCTCCAACAGAACACCTGCTGCACTCAACAATTTGAGGACATTTTTTAATATCCTTGCCTACATGTATATCCCCCAAAAGCCATGCCTCTAAAGTAGTGGCTACTTTATTTCCCCGGACTTAGGTCAGTGGCTATTTAATAACATAATCAGCAGGCTTCAGAACTTTCCATCTGCTATTTAAATGAAAAGTAGAGATAATCAGTATGTAAGGTTGTCTGCAATCTATCCTCTTTCCTCCTGACTGCTAAAGGAAATTGACCTCCTCCTTTTATAAAGCATCATCTAAGAGTGTCAAATGTTAAGGAATTAAAAACAAAGTGGCATACATCGCTGTCAATCAGGAGGGGCTTTATTGCAAAGGCATGATGCTCTCTAAATAGAAGGAGCAATCAGCCCACGTCAGGCCTGCCACCAGGAACGTTTGACACTGTCGCACTTGAGGGCCATCCCATAGGCTGGGCCAATCACTTGATGTTCGATGGAACTTAACAATAAAACACACCACAATAAAAGTGTCAACGGAAAGCATCGCAGCGTATAACTATAGGCTGTTCTGTATTTTGTAGGCTCTCTAAAATGAAAAACCTTGACCTGTCTTTTCTCAAATGGGCTTACTGGCACTTGACAGTCTTTCCATTCCTACCCTCATTTGGCAAGAAACACAGTTAGAAATTGTCCCATAGCAGAGAGAAATGGCAGGGGACCAAAAAAATAAAAGTGTCTTTGATTTCTGTAAACATGAATTGTGTCTACGATGCCTTATGTGGGAAGGAAGGAATAAACCAGGAAAAAGGCGGCATACTTTTTTTCTTACAGAAAAATAGAAAAAAAATAGCTTTTTTGTGTCTGTGGAAGACTGATTTAGTGTTTTTGTTTTTTCATGTTACATATTATTGTTTTTACAGTGAATACAGTGATAATGAATCCTTTACCATATGTATGAAGAACCATTTTTAACACCGAACTATATTTCCAAACTAAACATGTCCAGAAAGATGGCTCTTTGATAAAAAAAGAATAAGTCATGGAAATATCATTAATCTGGATATCCTATCTAAGTGTTCTAGCAATGAGGATGCATGTGTTTATTAACCCAATCAGTAAAATCTACCTTGGCACCAGAGTGGATTCTGGCTTATTTCACACAGCTCACTTCGTTTCTTGCAATAATAAATTTTTAAAAGAGAAACTAAATAGGCACTGCCATAATTTGTTTAAAATGCACATGATAAAACTTCATCCTTTATGATTATTTGGGGACAGAAACATTAACATAGAGAAACATCTTCCAGATGTGAAAATTATCATCATGGAAGACATTCATTTCAAGGAGATCTTTAATGGCTCTTAGATTTTTCAACTCATTACACATAACAATTGGTGGAAACAATTCATCTAATACACCGCACTTGAATTTTCAAAGTAAGCAACGTACCCCTCAGCACTTGTCTGCCATCTTAAAGGGATGTGACAGGGACTTCTCTGAGGCCTCAGGATTATGGCAAAAGATACAGCGGCAAACCATCTCTGGAAAAGCCAGCACTTTCTTCCCTTCCAACCCAAGAAAGTGCATACAATATAATAGGATTTCAGCTGTCCTAACACCACCTTCTATTCTTGGGGTAATTTGAAAAAGCAATAATGAAAATGTTGCATGCAAAAGTCTCTGGGAAAAACACATGAGCCATTGTGGTTCCGCAAAATCATCCCTCCATCGAATAGGGAGCTTTTACATGATGGTGACTGGGTGTGTGAACATCCATGGCGCCATCCCTGAAGATCTGTAAATGTTTCAAGATGTCACTGGCTGTTCTGCCTGAAGCGTTTCTTGTGGGAGGGTGGTGTAGTGGGGTACGTGTTTTCATGCTGTATAAATACTGCCAAATCCTGAGTTTAAGGCACCCTTGGAGATGTCTTTTATAGACGGCCCCTCCTTCACCCCCTGCCCCAGTGCTGCCTGGGAGATAAACAATGCAGTAGAACAACTGAGCCCGCTCAGACCTGGTAGTCTTCGTTATGTGTCAGTCTTGATTGATGTCATGACAATATCATGGTACTCTTTGCAGAACAGAGCAAATCAGAGTTATAAATACTTCAATTTTTCCAGAGATTATATGAGAGTTGGGCGAACCATAAGTATCAATGTAGGAAAATACGAGTCTAGGCTAGAATGTACCAGCGAGGGGGATTTTTATGACAATTTTAAGGCATACGGTGGATTCACAACTGTTTATGAGTTCTCTTCCTGACATCAGGTGACAGGGTTCCCACAATCAATGGCTTATGCTTCCTTTGTACCAGGGACTGATCATTCTGTCACAACGAATAGAAGCCTTCAGTCGGTGGCATCATGTCTTTGGAGCTTCGATGGCCCACTGTTGCTAGAACCAGCCTCATGTGACTGACAGCCACGGAAGGAAAGCAGGGTCCTTGCTGGTACACCTGCTGCTTTGTTGAAGAAGAAGGGAAAACCTTATTCTTCAAGTACCCCTTATTCTGACTCTCTTGTTTTCAGGCAGAAAACAAACCTGAAATCACCACAACCCCTGATGGGAATAGCAGCACTGACTGCGTGGAGTTGGCATCACCCTAGTTTTCAAATCTGAATAGCAACACTCATTCCAGATCTCAGTCCATTCTCACCACAACCTTGTGATGTGATTATGCTATGATAATGCTTGTCTGTGAATGAAGGTTTGCATGGGATTAAAAATAAAGGAAAATGAGTGGAAGGATATGGAGTGGATTCAATGTAGGGAATGATGAATGAAAACACAAAGCATAAAACAAATGATCTATAATCATTCAAAACCAGAAAAACTCTCATCAATTTACATTAATGAAATTCCACTTTTTAACACTCATCTTGCCCAATTTCATGCTTTTACTCTTTGTGCTTATGTCCTATAATTAAACTCTCTAGCTCTGGAAGTACTTCTCTGACTCTGGCTTCAAAGAAAAGAAAGACCTCCTACAATGTATGATTGTTGTTTTTTTTTAATATGTTGAAAGAGCAAAGAGGGAGAAGGAAAAAATAAACATCATCTGCATAATATGCCACTTTAAGGACCATGACCTGATCCCAAGGAAAAGTGGGGGGATTTACCCCATATACTTTTTTCTGCATGGAAATTACTTTAAAAAGATTATTGATTGATTGATGAGAGAGAGAGAGAGAGAGAGAGAGAGAGAGAGAGAGAGAGAGAGAGAGATCCATTTGTTTATTCATATTCATTCATTGGTTGATTCTTGTATGTGCCCTGACCAGGGATCGAACCCACAACCTTGGCGTATTGGAACAACGCTCTAACCAACTGAGCTACCCAGCCAGAGCTGGAAATTACTTTCTCAGCTTTATACACAGTACCCGATTTAAATGACACTCTTGTGGATCACAGCTGCAAGGAAATCTTTCAACTCCTTGCCCTTCCATTTGACTGTAATAACTGGTCAACCGCAACAGGATTGCCATTCACACTGGACATGGCTGAGAAAGCTGTATCTTCACCTGGTAAAGCAAACAGCCCCTACCTGCAACCTAGGGTCTAGGCCAGCCGTGGGCAAACCACAGCCCGCGGGCCGGATCCCGCCCGTTTGAAATGAATAAAACTAAAAAAAAAAAAAAGACCGTACCCTTTTATGTAATGATGTTTACTTTGAATTTATATTAGTTCACACAAACACTCCATCCATGCTTTTGTTCCGGCCCTCCGGTCCAGTTTAAGAACCCACTGTGGCCCTTGAGTCAAAAAGTTTGCCCACCCCGGTCTAGTCACAGGCACAAGGGAAGCTACACCAAGAAGCATATCCTTTTGGAAAACCATGGTGTGTGTGTGTGTGTGTGGTGGTGGTGGGAGTCACATTTAAATTAACTCAGTGGTCATGTGGCAAGAGTCTCGTTAACTTTGTATTTAGAATGAAGACCTAACCTTGCCAAGCAATGGTCAAAGTTAATAAATGCAATGTTGGCTTCTTCCATGAAAAAATATTTTATCTTTACTGGTAAACGCTCTCATTCTTCAATAGACATAAGTATAGTAGCACGTTTGTTTTTTCTTGTCAAAAATCTAAATTCTTCACTGAGATTTAACATTTTTAAGTAATTATTTCATCCAGAAAGCTGGTAATCAATACAGCAATTTGGAAAAGTAATCTCAGCATTTTTGAGTAATGACAATGTAACTGTGGTGACAAGAAGAAGAAAAAAATCACCAGTCTAAAATTGACTGAGTGCTCACTAGGTGCCCGTCACTTTACGTGTTTTCTCACAACAGTTCTGTAAAATAAGCATGATTATTTTCATTTTGCAAACAAGGAAGTGGTGACTGAGAGGATATGTCATTTGCTCAAGTTGGCAGAAATGAGTAGTTTCTGTTGCTCTTGGGGGCTTATTTTTACCTTTTAAAAAATGACTGGCATTTTAAAGAAACAGTGGTAAGGGCCAAAATTCATCTGTATTTATATATTGGGAACACATTGAATGAAAAGTTCTATAATATCAGTCTCTCCCTGAAAGATAAACATGTATTTTATCTCATTTTATTTTTAACAATAAAACATATATATAATGTATTAACCCACTCAAGCACGACAACTATGCCTGTGGTTTCATCACAGTCTCAATGGGGAAGGCAGTACAGCCCAATAGCGAGGGGAGGGGACCTGGGGAGCAAACTACTGGGGTTCAGATTTTGCTTTCTACATCTGCCCAGTCAAATGGTTGCAGAAGTATAAATCAATCACACTTCTGATTGGGTATATACTTCCATGTAAATGAAGATGACTGTAATAAACATCAACAGTCCTAAAGGGGTTGTTTTGAGAGGTAAATAATACATCTAGTACAATGCTTCACAATAGTACTTGTACGCAGGAGTGGCATCCATAACCTAACGTTAGTCGCCATTAAGCTCTCCAGGGCTCTTAAGCAGTTTCTTTAGCCTTCAGGTCGGCTACTGAGTAATTCACTCTCCAAGTTGCAGTGACTGGGTTTTTGTTTTCCTGGAGGGGGTTGACATTCCCTATTTAAAATATTTGACCAGTTCTTCATCGTCTTGAGAAATCATTTGAAAAGGCTTAGCTAGGTTAATAAGGCTCTTCAAGGTCTGGCCCTGACTACTACAAGTTCTTCACACTTCTCAAGAACACTTCTGTCTACCCCTTCAACCTCCCCGCTTCTGCACACACACAGTCACAATCTCCCCCTGGATCCTCAAGACAGATTACATGCAGTTTCCCAATTTGCCTTTTCTTCTTTCTCTTCTGAACCTCTAAACCTTCCTACAAGTTATTTCCTCCTTACAAAACTCCCTCTATTCCCTTGGCTAATTATACCTTGTCTTCATTCTTCTGGGGAAAAATGCTAAAATATTGAGTTATAATTCCCTCCTCTGTGCCTATTTGTAACTTACTATAGCATTTACTGTACATAAATTCTATAATTACCAATTATCATGCCTGTCTAACCTCCTAAACTCCAAGATCCTTGAGAATAGGTATGTATACTTGGCTATTCATAGCTGTATTGTGAGGGCTAGCCAACCAAATATTTGTACAATGAAACTTTTGGGAATACAGGCCCTGCAAGAGATGTAGGAAGCATGTATTCCAGGAAAATTCTAGAGCAGTGGTTCTCAACCTGTGGGTTGCGACCCCTTTGGCGGTTGAACGACCCTTTCACAGGGGTCGCCTAAGACCATCCTGCATATCAGATATTTACATGACGATTCATAACAGTAGCAACATTATAGTTATGAAGTAGCAACAAAAATAATTTATGGTTGGGTCACAACATGCGGAACTGTATTTAAAGGGCCAGAAGGTTGAGAACCACTGATCTAGAGTTACATCCGGACCCGCCTCACTGGAAGGGCTTCAAACAACACAGTTTGGTGTGATTCAGCAACACATGAGACAGAAGGAAAACGAAGTCCTTACTATTCCTGCCTCCACTAAGAAATGACTCCCTTAGCTTATCACAGCAAAGAGTCTCCACAGTTAGATGTTTACTAGTAGCTGTAACCCACCTCCAGTAGGCCTAAGGGCAGATGATGAAAAGTCACAGAAAGTCTCTGGGATCCAAGGACTCAGAGTGCAGAAAGGCTATCCAGAGGGCATGCAGCCCGTGGTGTGACTTTATTTAGGATTTGGCCCCAATAACCTACACTGAGTTTCTGTGATAGAAGGTCTCTTAGAAAGCTTAACATATATAAGTATTAGGGTCCATAAGTCTATTTATTTAATCTAAATACTCACCAAGTCTAGTCCCCTTGTTCAGTCTTAGAAGAATGGGAATAAGTATCTTGAAAATAGTTTAAAGCAAATACCCATGCCACCACCAATGTCAGTCCTTAAGCAACCACCTAGGACCTAGGTCCTTCAGGGTCTACTTTGTGTTACCTTATGTATTTGCTGAAAACGGGACACTTTTCTTTTTGTTGTTTCATGAGGAATGGTGTTTCTGATCTATACTATGGTGATAGGGAGAGACAGAAAGACGAGAGAGAGAGAGAGAGAGAGAGAGAGAGAGAGAGAGAGAGAGAGAGAGAGAGAGAGAGAGAGAGAGAGAGAGAGAATGAGAATGAATATGAATAAAACAATTTTGAATCCTTAATCTTTTCTCAAAGAGCTACCAGAGCACAGACAGCCCAGATACAGAGCCAGGGACCAAAGAAGACTCAAGGCATCATATTCCTTTTTGTAAACAATGGAGATGTTCCATTGGTTTGGTGCATTTACCACTATGCCAAGGTCATTTCATTACATTATATCAGGCTCCACCCAATATATAGTGAATCTTGAAAGTCCACCACCATCACCCTTATTATCCCTAAACAAAATACGTAGACATTTTATATCTTTAATGATTCTAATTCTGTAATTTTTTGTTGCAAAAAATGTGAAATTACATCCAGGCAAAATAATAGAGTAGGCTTTATATTTGAGTAAAATGCTTCCTTATTACTAAATATTGTGACTAACAAACTTCACATGAAGTTCTAAAATTTTTAATATTTTGGAAAAAGTGAATGGAAAATTTAAGAGATCGTATCAGTAAATATACCATCATATTTTTCCTTAATGTTTTCTTAGACACACAAATTCTCTTCATGTTCACGTGAAATATTATTTCAATTAAGCCCACATTTTGGCCAACCATCCATAAAAATAGGCATATTTAAATGAGTAAACAAAGAAAAACAGAATGTTGAGGAAAAAGTCAAGTTTTCTCCAAATACTGTAATTCTCCATTTACCAAATTCATGACCAGTCCATTGTATTTGGGCTATCGAATTTATATGAAAAAAAAATCTGGTTTACAGCACTTTTAGACACAAACTGTTCCAGTTTTATTATTCCAATAAAAGCAATGGATTGTTGATTCTCTGTTTTCCTCTCTCACCAGGGATTATTCCATTTTGCCAAGGTTGCATTTGCTGTGTACGTAGAATTCTATGCATTACTCAGAACTTTCTGGACACTTATAAAACTGAAGCCCTGTGGCTATAAATAGAATAACAGGAGTCTGAAGAAGGAACATTAATTTCACAGGGATGTGGGCACAGCCACAAGCCCGTCCCTTCAGGGAGCCCACATAAAATGAAGCACCAGGTATGAAGATTTCTGTGCTGTTTTTCCCCCATAGTTATTAAGACTGAGGTGCACATGGCACATGCCAGAGGAATAACAATGATCAGCCATATAACAAAAGGACAGAAGCTGGTAGAATCTGCAAGTGAATGCACCACCTCGCAGATCAGGGAGCGAGTGTTCATCTAAGTTTTTGTTTAAAACGTTTCCTCCTTTGTGAATCAGAGTAAGAGGTTAAAATAAACCCTGTCCTGGCAGTTCACGAATAACACTAATATGCGAAGTAGCTCAGATGGGTGGATAAAAGAATGGACAGAAAGGGAACCTAGGTGAAGCTGCTCATGTTCCCCCCAAAGTTTCAGAGACATCAACCAACAGGTGGTGGTGAAACTGATAAAGATGACTATGCAGAAGTGTCTTAGCCATTAGGGTATATGTTATGGCATATGCTTCTGGAAATACACATGTAAATCACGATGCCGATTAAATGTTTTGAAAAATATTAAGTTACATTATCTTATAAAGCACTGTTCCATGCCCCCAAATCAATGAGCACAATGCACTCTTTACAAAGCAAATACAAATACTGAAGTGGGACACTCATTGCTATCCTAAAGAAAAGAGAACAGAGTCGCTCTCAATGCTATCACATGTTGTCTGCTTTGTAAAGGACCCATCTTCACATTGAGCCCCTTCAGAGTTACCAGTATTTTAGATACCAGTGTGCAGAAGCACTATAGCTATTTGCATTCTGGAGTACTATCAGGTGGTCTGTGATGAGCATCAGAGAAATGACACTATCACACACCATCTTCTCCTCCTTGTTGCTCCATTGAGGTGAGGCCTATAAAGGAGGCACTGGACCACACTGAGTAATATCTAAGAAAGGATAGGAGGGGCATACAAATAGTCAGTTCCTTGATTAGGCTACCAAATATGTGTTCTTGCTGCAAAGGTTGGTACATGAACAACTTGAGATGATGCCGGTGTTTTTTCCCCATTTTGTTTTTAATGTCAGCAAGTCAGGGCACTCAAGCATATTCAGATTCACCTCATTTAAGCTTACTGCTATATCTCACTTGCAAAGGAGGCCCCAGACAATATTCATTGGCAAGTGGTACCAATAACTGAAAGTGATAACTTATAAAGTCCTAACAAGTTGGGCTGAATGGTTAGACATGCAAGATAAAATTAAAATAAGAATGTATGGCATTTCAAAGCATATAATAAAGGGCCACAAATAAGATCTTTTTTCAAAAATTTGATCATGACCAGCATTTAATAGCCATCCAAAGAAACTCCTAGAAGAAAAATCTATATTGTTTTGTGTTGAAGAGAAACACAGTTTCTATAGATAAAAACATGTTATTTGCTTCCAGTAAGTGTATTTTCCATTAGATTGAACTCTAGGGCAGAAGTATGAGTCTCTGTTAGAGAAACCAGGCCAAAAGCAAAAACTTGACCTGGCACATATACTTCTTACAATGACAATTGAAAGGAGATTCAATACAATAACTAAGACATTTTGTTTGTTTGTTTTTCCTTTGGGATATTTTGGTGGGACTTCTTGACCTTCCTTCCTTAGATGAGTGGAAATGAAGAACCCACTAAACAAATGACTGTCTACAATGAAGGACCACTTGATTGGGGTTGTCAGAAACCCAGCACCAAGTCATGAGAAGAGAGGTAACAACAGCACATGCTATTCTTAATAGGAAAGCAAACAGAGAGATCACTTTCAAACCAGATTTTGGGTCAGTCTTATCAGAGGAGAAAGTTATTCCACAGCTCAAGGGCAGGAATTTTGGGAGGAGGTACAGAATCCTTAATCATTTTGTCCTTTTACTTCTTGGTGTTTTTATGTTTTGAGATACTCCATATAAATACAAGAGAATATTTTTGCTCTGCAAAATGCTCCCTGGAATTTATATATCAGGATGAATGTGGTATTCTTCCAAGTTTTGATGGCAAGTGTCAATACAAGACTGTGATGTCAAATATGACTGGCATTTTGTGTAATGTGTCTTCCTACCTGCAATTTTGTAGAGTTAAACTTGCCTCTCAAGCCACGATATAATAGAACTTGCTCTGTTAGATTATATTTTCTGGTATGTAAAACTCTCTTTCTCCCTCTCCCCCTCTCCTTTCATATATATGTATATATATATATGAAATAAACCCTGGGGTTAAAATAAACCCTGCCCTGGCAGTTCATGGATAACACTGATATGCAAAGTAGCACATATAAATATATGTGTGTATATATACACATATATGTATATATACATATACACACACATATATACATACATACACACACACACACATACACACAGGTGGGGAAAAGTAGGTTTACAGTTGTTCATATGAAAAATAATATAATGATTAATAAATAATATAAGAATAAACTATATTTCATATACTCATACTGTAAACCTACCTTTGTCCCATCCTATATAAACCTTGTTAAGCATTACACTTGGGGGAAAAAACTTTAAAATAGATGCTAGTTATAAAATAAAGCAGATATTTCCATTATTTTTGATTGAGACATGAACTTTTTAGCCTAATTAGTAAAAACATTCTTTTCTATCAATGTTCATGTATTAAAATAATCCAAATACTCAAAACATAGCAAAAAATATGCATACGAGTTTAATGACAAGGCACAAAGGTCAAAACTATTTAGACAAAACAAAATACAAAACAGCAATACTGGTATGGAATATACAGAATTTAACAGAAAAGTCTGAGCTTTTCACATTTCTGATCAGTATAGCACTAACTAGTGGCAGTTACTTTCAAAATTCTTCTGGTGATTTGAACATAGAGATTATTTAGCACTTGCAAATAGTGAAAATTGACCTGTGAGAATATATAACCAATTTAAAAGATAAGGCAAAAAATCTATTAATTAAAGATTTCTAGGAAATGAAGGACAATTTGAATAATAAATTTCACCTATAAAATTTTAAAATCATATTATTTTACTTTTTCTCAAACATCATTCATACTATCATATGTATTGTGAAAGACATGCAGAATAAAACTCACTCTCCAAAAATATACCAGAGAATCAATCTCTTAAGCAATGTGTCTCTTTCCTACCCACTGGGGTAGCCAGTGGCTGGATTATCAAAGAAACAGTGGTCTTCTAGAACCTCCCTTACAAGAAATTCTTAAAAAGATGTAAGAGGAGGCTACAAAGACGAAGAGTGCTCTGCAATAAAAGTTATTTTCTGTCTTTTTTCTTGGTCTAATAAGCCAGAAAATAAAATCATTTGCATAGTGCTTCCTCAGGAGGTAAGAATTCAAGTTAATCAGGACATATAAGCACACTCTAATGAGGGCTCCATCTCTCCAGCTTAGGATAAACCTTGTATATATTCCACTCCGCTTCCCTGGTAAGATTGTCCTAATGAAATGTTGTAAAACTCACAAACCATCAACTTTCATTGTATGAGTAAAATTAACCCCCTGAGAATATCTACTGTTTTCTTATTTATTAGCCCAATTTTAAATATTCAAAGTGTGTGGGTCATCAAATTAAGCTTTAGGCTACATGTTCTCATAAGTTAATTTGTGTATTTAAAAGAACATTATAAAGAAAAAGAACCCGGAATATTTTCAATCCAAATCCTTCTCCACAGGCATGGAGAGCACAGAAGCAATGGGAAGAGCGCTGCTCTTTACAATTATGCATTTTGCTGCACTTGAGGGCAAGAAGAATATCCAAGGGGCATTCTAACAAATAAGTTCCTTAAACAACTCATCCCTTTAAATACATATATTACCAAATTCACAAACTATAAGGGAGGCAGAAAATCACTCTAAGTAAAAACAAAAAGTTTACCTCTAGAAATTTTGGCGCAGAGTTTATATAGATAACAGAGCTCAGAGGCTGTCCAGGCAAACCCTGAATGCTGATATCCTTTTTACAAATTCTCAGTTCTTTGAGTTCCCTTTTTAAAAACAAATCTCTCTAGGAATCTCCATCCAGAAAAATCATGTGACTTTCTGTTTGACTTGACTATCTCCATCAACATGAAACTTTTTGAGACGTCAAACTAAAGATTACATGTAAAATGCGGGAAACTATACTCTTCTAGAAAGAGGTAGGTGGGGGTAGATATATGCAGCCTTTAAACGCATTACATTGTTTGGACAGGCACAAGAGAACTGCTATCACCTTAACCCCTTCACCTTGTAGTAAGAACTTTAGGGGACCGCTGAAGCAGCAAAAGATCTCTCCATCCTTAAGAACATTTGGAAATGAAACTAATGGACATGAAACCATTGGACTACAATTCTGTGCTTGAGAATATGGTCCTGCTTAATATAATAAAAGGTGGGAGAAAAGAAGAAAAACACAGTAAATAAAGGGTGAAGAATCCATCTCATCAAACAGAAAGATGGCCCTTACAATAAGGGTGGAGCTGAGTGAGAATAAAATCCATGTGGATGTTTCATGAAACTGAGTAATTATTCTTTATATGTCATGCAGTTCCCTTAAGTACCATCAGATAATAATGTGAGGGTTGTCTTTTTTTGGCAAGAAAATATGAAAACACCTGCAATTTAGAAATATTCTAATATGTGCTCTTATTATTCTACACTTTGCATAACTGATCTCAGTTCATGAGGCTAATAATCCCCTCAAAACTGGTGTCACCACAATTGAAGAAGCAGCATATCATTTTATTGTCTTTCACCACTTATGTCTAGCAAGTCATGATCATGAAGTATTGGTTATCTGCCTAGTAACCTAAAAAATGAGAATGCAAATTTTGATGACCACAGTTCTTTTTTCTTCCAATCAATGCTTTTGATGATATAAAGTTTTACATGTAAAAAGAAGAAACATTTTCCCAGGCATGCCAAAAAAGCATGCCTCTAAAGCCTTTGTGTCTAATTATCATTTATTTATCAATTACTTCTCAAAAATAATTAGCTCAGTGACTATCTAATGAAGTAAAGTGGGGATTAAATTGAGACACTTCATGTCAAATATGAAGCAGACATGCTTTGCTCTGCAAATCTGAACTAAATGTCTTTATGTGGAAGGAAAAAGAAATCCTGTAGATAATAATGTCCAAACGCCTGGACGACACTGTCAAAACTAACTAATATAATATAAATATAATACATCTCGTCTATAGACTAAATTCTTTGAAGATTCTATCCTTTGGATTATTTGCAGAGGATCATATGGCTTCAAACATCAGAAGCATAAGATACATTCTGAAGGGACTGGATGAAACAGTAGGCTAAATGTTCTGCGGACTTAGAAAAATTCCTTTATGTTTCTGGCTTTTAAAGTCACTTATACTATAGGACACTATTTCCTCAGTTGACATAATTTACAAGATTCTGCATAATGGTGTAAGTGAGACCTGCAAAGGAAGGGAAAAACATCTGACTCAAAGGAAGTCACACTTTAAGAAAATCCACAAAATAGGGTGCACTTTCAACAAGCGTGGCCTCATTCTTTCCTGGTACTACTCTGAATGCAAACCAAAACCAATGATATATATTTTGTAGAGTGGAACAGCTAACCAGAGCCTGCCGTTTTAATAAAATATATATATATTATTGATTTTAGAGAGGAAGGGAGAAGGAGAGAGATACAGAAAGATCAATGATAAGAGAGAATCATTGGTCAACAACCTCTTGAATGCCCCACACTGGGAATTGAGCCTGCAACCCAGGCACGTTCCCTGATCGGGAATCAAACTGTGATGTCCTAGTTCAGTGATGGTGAACCTTTTGAGCTTGGCGTGTCAGCATTTTGAAAAACCATAACTTAACTCTGGTGCCGTGTCACATATAGAAATTTTTTGATATTTGCAACCATAGTAAAACAAAGACTTATATTTTTATATTTATTTTATATATCTAAATGCCATTTAACAAAGAAAAATTCATCAAAAAAATGAGTCCACGTGTCACCTCTGACATGCGTGTCATAGGTTCGCCATCACTGTCCTAGTTCATAGGTCGATGCTCAACCACTGAACCACACCGGCTGGGCCAGAGACTGCCACTTTATCTCAGAAAGAAATATAATGGCCATGTTTACTAAGGATAACTGCCCCATACTCCTTAAATAAAAGAATGAATTCATTTTGCCCAAACCCCAAAATTTGTTTCACACAGAAATTGAAGGAAAAGGGAAACAATAAGCATTAAAAATTAACTTGTTCAAAGTAACACCTTATTATTTTGGAGTCTGTGTGTGCCGAGATGGTTGTGTGACATAAAAAGAAAGTATATGTATAATTGTAAGCAAACATTGGTTCTTATATTTAATTCATTTTCTATCCTTACTCATAATTATTTTTTAGTTAAAATATTAAAACTGTTTATGATATTCAGTCCAACAATGAATATACAGTATGTATCAGCCACTTCAAAGGCACACTGAACTTGCAAATATGATATAAAATAGTTCTTTATATGGAGGGACTCAGGAGACCATATTTTCATTTGGAAACATGCAAATAGATTCAAATAGGCTCTTTCAAAAGACAGAGATATAGTCAAGGTGAAGCAAGTGAGAGCTCAAAGGAAAAATCAACATTGTCTGCCTAAGTAGCCAGAAAAAGACTTGGGATGGGGGTCCTCCTGAATATGACTAAGTGCTGATGGGCATGAACCTTCCAGATCTTCCTGTCTGAGATCAATAGTGCTGCCACGGCAACGTGCTTGCCTCCTCCTCCATCCATGAAACTCCAGGCAGGGGCAGTTTGCCATACAATTCGAAGTTGGGCTCACTAAGCACTTCTGGAAGGATTGTCAGTAAAGTATATCAGATGGAAACTCCATATTAGATCTTTCTTGTTCAGCCAGCTGGAGAATGGGGTGGCAGTAATGATGCTGATGGTGGGGTGAGGTGGGTGTAACCGTGTCAGGGAGTTCCCATTGAGGACTGCCAGGAGAGTGAAGATGCTGGCAAGACCTCGCTGAGTCCTGAACTAATGCACATGAGCTCTTAAAGAAAGTTCATTAAATACATATACAAATGTTCCTGGTCATTACCTTGCTTTTTAAAGATCAAGTCCTGCAGTTCATGCCCATTGTTTTACAAATGATTTCTTTCTAAATATATGTACACTAGAGATCTGGTGCATGAAATTCATGCACTTGGGGGGGCGGTCCCTCAGCCCAGCCTGCGCCTTCTCGCAGTCTGGGAGACCTTGGGGAATGCCTGACTGCCGGCTTAGGCCCGCTCCCCATGGGAGCCAGTAGTCAGACATCCTTAACGCTGCCTCAGAGGTGGGAGAGGCTCCCACCACCGTTGCTGCACTTGCCAGACATGAGCCTGGCTTCTGGTTGAGTGGCGCTCCCCCTGTGGGAGCGCACTGACCACCAGGGCGCAGCTCCTGTGTTGAGCGTCTGCCCCTGGTGCCTGGTGGTCAGTGTGCATAAAAATGACTGGTCATCCTGCCATTCAGTCAATTTGCATATTAGTCTTTTATTATATAGGATACCTTTTTATTTGTGTATCTACTTATCTATCCATCTTCAAGGCTGAGGGAGGGTGCCTGTCAGCACTTGCCTTGTGTCAAGTAATGACTAAAAATAGGTTGCAACTAATGCTCTGTCCTTTTTTAATTATAACCTGTTTTGTGCTTGGAGGAAACCCATGAGGCAAAAATAAATAAATAAATAAAATAAAAAAAATGGCTTTGGAATAGGAGCTAAGCAGCAAACTGAGTATTTTATCAGACATATGAAAGGAAGAAAAAAATCAGAAATATTCATATCAAAAGTATTAAAACTCTCTTTCTGAAAAATGCTTATCAGAAATTGTTCTGACCACTAGAAGATATAAAAGTTTTGTGTGTGTGCGTGTGCGCGCACACACACACGCACACACACACAACGGAAGTCTAAGAAAATAAAACATGCGAGATAAATACATCAAAGAAAACTGTATTTCAGCTTATCAAGAAATATAGACAGAAAGGGAATTAGGAAGTATTATTCCTTGAATTACACAAAGACCAGCCTATTTACCATGTGTGAGTGTGTGTGTGTGTGTGTGTGTGTGTATGTAAAATGAACTTTAGAGTTTAGCTGTTTGAATTTTGGTCCACAGTTGTACTTCTTTAGATTTTTATAGTATTCTCTGATATCCGAAGCTATGCAGGATAATGGCATTCAAATTTTGGATAATATGCATTGTTAAAAATTGCTACCCTATGATAAAAGAAATAGAAGTTAGCAGTCATATGTGAAAAAAAATAATATCCCAGAATATAGGAGAAAAACTTTTGTTCAATGCGCTTTTATTTAGCAAACAAACAGAAAACAAGCTAACCAATGTATTCCGTGAAAAATGGCCGGTCTCTAGCTCTCTAAACATGGCTAAATAAATAGCTAAATAAATCCACAAGTAGTGATCTTTTAGCAGCCCCGCGTAGTTTTATGTGCTTCTATAAATGCTATAACCATGTGGTAAAACAGAAATACACTTAAATAGCACACCCCACAAAACTGTATGGTTCTGAAAACCTCACCTATTTTAAAACGTTAAAGTGCATTATAATATGGCATTTGAAATTCTTCGGAGTGTCAAGAATAGTAAGGGCATCAAAAGTCAAAATGTAAATCCTGGACTCATTTTTTAGGAATGAGGATGGCGTTTATGTTATTTCTGAGTTTTAATTGGTAAACTGCCCAGCACAGCACCGTACTATGAAAACTGCTGCCCGGGATATTCCTCAGTATATCTCCAAATGCATTGAGAAAATTCGGTGTCATTCGATATTCAAACCAGAATATACACCATACTTCTGACACATCAGTGTGAATAATTAAGTGGCTTCCGGTAAGAATAGACTTTGTGGCTCCTTGTGTTCCTTATACTATTCAGACCTTTCCTGGAACAAGCCGTTCCCTTCTTAAAGGGCCGCAGAAACCTGGAGAGGACCACATGGTCGCGGTCTGTGACTGGCACCCAAACGGTCCATCCAGCAGCTCTGGGGAGAGTCATTTTACTGAACCGCTTAGTCATTCCTGTCTAGCCTTGGGATGCCCAAGTCTCAGCGGCTGAGAAACCATATCATGAAATGTTAATTTGGCTCTTCAAGATAACATGCTTTTAAAAAGTGATAAGAAAGAAAAGTTGAGCTGGGTTCAGACAGACTGTCTCTGTTCCCAAGTTCTGAAAATGCACTCCTAGAAATATTTTCTGCAGCCTTATCAGCAGCAACATTCCTCAGCAATCCTGATGAAAAGAAGAAAAAAAAAAAACACACAGAAAAACCCCTCCCTTCAAGGAGGGGTGTGTGTGTGTGTGTGTGTATGTGTGTGTGTGTGTGTGTGTGTCCGTCCCTGTGTACTTCTGGTCAACAGTTAAAGTGAGAGCTGGTAAGAAAATTTGCCTTACAGGCATGTCTCCTTCACCTCCACCCTTTGCTAAAGTTGTGCCGTTAGCTTTCTCTGGTCGGAGCCCTCCCTCCTCCTCCGCCCCCATTCCTTCCCCTCTGCTGTTCACTTTGGCAGCGCATTTATGGATGCAATCTTTAGGAGACCTGCCATGTGAAATAAACTGGCCCTCCATTCTCAGCATCCTCCCTCCCCTCGTCTAGCCCCCTTGGGAAAATGTGATAACCTTTGTTTTCGAAAATACTACTGACTTGTGTGTGTATTTGCTTTGAAAACTGAGTCTTTGAAAATGATCCTGAGCCCAGCCGCTCACACTTGGGTGGAACACTGCAGCGGGGAGAGAGAGAGAGATCACACAGAGACTGTGAGCCACAGAACGAATCGTCTCGACATCTGCTGAAGTGTTATAAATAAAGCCGTCTAGTAAAAAGATGAAAGCGGAGCCTGGTTCCTCACCCCGCCATCCTGCCCCCACATGCTATGGAATAATCTCGGCTGACCCAGTATCTATTTGCGTTTTAGAGAAAAGCAGTCAAGTTGAAGTGGGCCTTATTATCCCGTGGTGGCGGTGATTCAAATATTTCACTACAAATGGTCCTCAATTTAGGATGGTTCAACTTGGGATTTTTTGACTTTACAATGGTGTGAAAGCAATAAGCATCATAAATTCCAGCAGATATTTGACACATTATTATAAAATAGGCTCTGTATTGGGATGATTTTGCCCAAGTGTAGGCTATGTAAGTGTTCTGAGCACGTTTATAGTAGGCAAGGCTAAGCTACGATGTTCTGTAGGTTAGGTGCATTAAATGCTTTTTAAACTTACGATGGGGTTTATGGGGATGTAAGCTGAGTAGCTTCTATACCTGGAATTTTACTGTTCATAGGAAGGGTAATTCCTGGAGTATATCAGCCTTATGGCAATTAGTACCACATTTTTATTCTTAAAATAATAGAATTGATTAGTCTTTCTCTCTTTCTATCCCTCTCTCTTTCTCCTTTTTCCCTATCTTGTATTTTGAAATGTTTCAGAGTGGTCTTGCCCATCTGTCCTTTTCCATTGTCTGGTTCAATCCAGAAGAGTTTTGGGGTGATCACAGGGAAATGGTAAGGAACTCACTTAAACCTGGATGTAAAAGGGATGGCAAAGCTGCTGTTGCTTCACAGACATCACTAAGCAATTGTGGTACCTTCCCTTTAACTACAGATAGCCTCAGGATCCTTCTCAACACAGCGGCACCAGCAACCATCAGCCATTATCAACTGTACTAGGTGGGGCAAATGTGGGTGAACAGTTGTTCATATGGAAAATAATACAATAATAAATTCTGGGTAGCTTCTTTTGGTTTACCTTTGTAAATATGAGGAACGCAGAGTTTATTCTAATTGCCTTCCTACATCTGCCCATCTTTCCTTAAGATCACTGAGCATAGAGAAAGTTGTTGAACAATCAGCCTACGTCTATTTACTCTTATTAGGGACTAGAGGCCTGGTGCACAAAAATCTGTGCACTCAGGGGGTCCCTCAGCCCAGCCTGTGCCCTCTTGCAGTCTGGGACACCTCAGGGGATGTCCACCTGCTGGCTTCGGCCTGCTCCCCAGGGGAATGGGCCTAAGCTGGCAGTCAGACATCCCTCTGGCAGCCCTAGAGCCCTCAGGGGATGTCCACTTGCCAGCAGGGAGCAGGCCTAAGCTGCAGTCGGACATCCTTAGCACTGCTGAGGAGGCAGGAGAGGCTCCCGCCATCACCGCTGTATTGGCAGCCATCAGCCTGGCTTGTGGCTGAGCAGAGCTCCCCCTGTGGGAGCGCACTGACCACCAGAGGGCATCTCCTGCATTGAGCATCTGCCCCCTGGTGGTCAGTGTGTGTCATAGTGACCAGTCATTCCCAGTTGTTCTGCTGTTAGGGTCAATTTGCATATTACCCTTTCATTATATAGGATAGAGGCCTGGTGCACGGGTGGGGGCCGGCTGGTTTGCCCTGAAGGATGTCCTGGATCAGGGTGGGGGTCCTGCTGGGGTGCCTGGACAGCCTGGGTGAGGGGCTGATGGCCGTTTTCAGGCTGGCCACAGCCGCAGGCTGGAAACAGGTATCTGGGATTTATTTATCTTCTATAATTGAAACTTTGTAGCCTTGAGCGGAGCTCAGGGCCGGCCAGGGCAGGCGGAAACTTGGCTTCCTCTATCGCTGGGGGCAACCAAGCCTCCTGCTCGCTCCAGCTCCGTGGCAGCCGCCATCTTTGTGACAGAATGACGTAGTGACAGTGTGAGGGTGTGATGGTTAATTTTCATGTTACTCTTTTATTAGATAGGATAGTTTTAAGAGGAGGAAGCTGATGAGCTTTTGCTTCATGCATCTTTGCATTCTTCTACTAACTTTGATGAAGCATTAGAAAAGTTAAGAAATGATGTACTAATCCAGAATATGTAGGATGGCAATTAGACTGAGTATCATGTAATTTTCATTAAGTATAATAGAGAAAGATATTGGAGAAACAAACATGTCAACCCCCACAGTTGCCACGCAAAGTCCTAGGAGAGCTTCATTATTAAATTTAAAAAAGTACCAGAGGGGTCCAGCAATACATACATGTGTGTTTATTATTTTATTTATTTATATATATATATATATATATATATATATATATATATATATATATATATATATATATATATATATATATGGTGATGGCAATGCTTTCTCTTTGGATAGGGCTTTGTGTTGCACAGGCAGACACTTTGGCAAAGCTCACTGAATTGTATACTTAATATTTGTATATTTCATTTTATGCAAGTTTCACTCCAACAGAAGGAAAAACAAAAGAATATTGAACTCGCCGAAACCGGTTTGGCTCAGTGGATGGAGCGTCGGCCTGCGGACTGAAAGGTCCCAGGTTCGATTCCGGTCAAGGGCATGTACCTGGGTTGCGGGCACATCCTCAGTGGGAGATGTGCAGGAGGCGGCTGATTGATGTTTCTCTCTCATCGATGTTTCTAACTCTCTATCTCTCTCCCTTCCTCTCTGTAAAAAATCAATACAAATATATATATTAAAAAAATAATAAATTTTAAAAAAAAGAACATTGAACTCTAGCTAATAATATGCATGCTAAATACTTAAAAGTGAAGTGTGCTGATATCTGCAATTGATGGCTTATTGGTAAAAAAAAAAAAGGCAGATTGATGAATTGAAAGGACAATAGGTACGTAATAAAGTAAGTACATTAATAGATTATAAATCTAGATAGGGAGTTTACTGTAAATTTCTTTCCGCTTTTCTGTATGTTTGAAAATTTTCATAATAAAATGAGGAAAGTTACAATGTATACCTTATCTATTATGAAACTGCAGGGCAAGTCATCTTCTTCCTGCTTCTTTCTGACTGGGACCAAGCAATAGTTGTCACCATTTGCACAAAGTACAATGAGATGGAATGACTTGCTCCTGAAATGTTTTGATTTTCATTTTTGCAATGTTATATATATACTCCACTATTTTCTTCACACCCAGAGTGATGAAAGTGGTCCATTCTAATGTATCCCAATCCAGCAGTTTTGTTAGGCAAAAATCTCCCATATAAAAATATAAAAACATGCTGGCCCATCTTGATTAGAACATCACCATCTTTATTTCATTTTTTTTTTCAGAGCACACAGACATTAATGCTGACTTGGCAAACCATGCTTGATCAACTACTGCTCTGTCAAATCTACATTGGGGATTTCAGAGTCTAAATGATGGATACTGTGGGGCCTGAAGTACTCAAAACTTGGGTCTTATAAAACAAGTGTAAAATGCTTAGTGAAAACCTATTATCACTGGTAGAATGCAGGAGGAAGCACAACAGTATTTCACCAGCATGAAATTCACAAAAAATACATTTCAATTCTCAATTAGACCTCTCTCCTCAGTTTAGTAGTTTCAGGGCAGCTAGGCACTGCATGCTAAAACAAGGGCATTTTTAAACAAGCAAAATAAATAAATAAAATAGGATATTTAACCTGTTCTACTAATTCTCATTGTGTGCTAATGTATTATGGAAATTATTTGCAACAGTTCAATATATATATATATATTCCCCACACACACATATATGGCAAAATATATACTAATAAATACTATTAAGAGGTTACCTGACAAATATAAAGATGAAAGGCTCCTACAAAGAAGTATTTGACCCTGCTCCGACATCATTTGTGTGTGGACATATGTTGCCAAGAGGCAAAAAAAAAAAAAATACACACAAGAAGCTCATACATGTTCTTAACCAGTAAAGAGCAATCAAAACCAGTGGCTCTCAAACTTTAGCATAAAAAAATCACCTAGAGGGCTTGTTAAAATACAGAACCCTGGGACTCCATCCCCAGAAAACACCGATTCAGCAGGTTGGGGTGATGCCCGTAAATTTGTAGTAATAACAAGCTCTCAGGTGTTGCTGATGCTCTCATCACAGGACCACTTGGAGCAACGCTTATCCAAACCTTTTGGATGTGTGTAAGCACAACTAAATGGTTGTTGGAAAGTTCAGGAAATCACGTAAGATAACTGTAAATCATGTGCCCAGCTTTTAAAGATATCCAGAAAGGTGACTTCATCAGATAAAGCAATAACCAGTCAGTCATTAATAGCTCCCACTGAGGGTTGAATCTCAATAAAACCGAGAGGTTGATGGGACCCCAGGCTCCACAGGCTGTACCCTTTCCCCTCTGAGGTAATGTAAACTCCTCCCCCTTCAGCAACCCAGTGTCCTGTTACTCTCCCCCCATGTCAATCAAACTTGTTTCAGGCAACTCTGCTAACTCACTGTATCAAACTTTCAATTTTTATATCACCTCGGGGGTTATGGAATACTTTGTTCCTTAGTCAGAGCAATGACATTTTAATCACGGAAATTATGCATCAGTCCGTGAGATAATGGGAAGGATTTATAGAGTAGGGGAATGAGTAGCCATTCCCAGTCCCCTGATACCACAAGTGGGAGGCCCCTTCCTACAAGGATGCCCGACCCAGTTTTCACTGTCTGGAGATTATTACAGGATGCAACGAAAGTCAATTCTATTTGCCCTATGCTCACTGGAGACAAAAGAATCTCAGCTGGTTATTAATCTCATCTGTATCACATGGAGTAGAGAGTATTAAATCTCCCCTCTGACTTCTCTTTTCCAAGCAAAATCCTATCAGTTTCTTCAGTATTTGGTATAAGGACAGCTTCCTAACCCCTAATCATTTTTATAAATGTCATTTGAATTGCCTCAAAATTGAGTGCATGTAAGTAGTCGGAAGCCAAGTTCCTATGTGATATACTTTTAAAATCCCTGGTCTGTACCTTTCTCCCACCCTCCCCAATCCAATGGAATATTTTATGTCAACCAAAGTTGCAGTGAGTCCTGGGCTGACAGCAGCTGAAGGATGGAAAAGAGAACTTTCACACAGGGTGATCCCCGAGCTGAGCATGATGGAAGAATTGCTGCCTGGGTCCCGTAGGGACTAATCTTACTTTTTTTTTCAGCCCTATGGCTGCTTTTAAATAAATAAGATAATAGTAGCTAGCACTTCTGTTTATATTTCCCATGTAACTTACTCATAGCTTCAGGCAGGCTATTTATTTCTTCCTCACAACAACCTTGTAAAGATACTGATGAGGCTGCAGAGCTGTATGCAGTAGACAGAGCTGTAGTTTACATCGTCCTCTAACTGGGTGGCAGAGCTGTATGTAACAGACAGAGCTGTGGTTTAAATCCAGCCTAATTCTCACTCCAAGGCTCTTCCTAACCCCAAGAATGCTAACAACTCTTATTAGATTATTCTCCATTACATCTAATTTCTAAGAATACTACCCTAGCCTGCCTGTAGAAAAAAAAAGAGCATGTTTTCTAGAAAACCCAACACAATAAAGAAAAAGAAGAAGAAGAAAAATTTGGGGAAGCTGAGGCTTTCTATAGTAAGACAAGGAAAACACTAACTCCAGCCACCAGATGTTGATGTATATCTGCCAAATGTAGAGGAATTTGGAATGAGGAGTAGAATAGATATTCCTGCAAACAAGTTACAGATATGTTAGAAAATCATACTGAAGAAAAATATTTAAAGGTTTAAATGAACATTAAAAAACCCCAATACTTTCATAAACCTAAGTCAGTGGGTCTGCAAACTCATTAGTCAACAGAGCCAAATATCAACAGTACAACGATTGAAATTTCCTTTGGGAGCCAAATTTTTTAAACTTAAACTATATAGGTGGGTACATTGTTATTAACTTAATTAGGGTACTCCTAAGGCTTAGGAAGAGCCACACTCAAGGGGCCAAAGAGCCGCATGTGGCTCGCGAGCCGCAGTTTGCTGACCACAGACCTAAGTGAAAGTGGAATACCACATTTTAGGACACTTTTGATACAAAACAGCAATAACAATTGAATTTCGGGGGTTTTAAAAGAGTTCTTGAAGAATCCATTCAGAAAAAGAAGTTTAGGTATTAAGTAGAAAATCAGGATTACTTTAGCAAGACTAATACCAGAAAAAGGCTTAGCCTTTATTCTTTAATGGACTTACTCCTTAACTCCTCAACTCTCCATTGACACCCTCTGTTCTGAATGTAACTGAAAAGATTTTTTTAAAAATGTCACAGGTAGAATGCCAAGGACCACTTAAGCTCTGAAATTCTGCATTCCAATGGATTGTTTTAAGATGTGTCCTTGTGTCTGTGCAGGTCATTTGCCTCCAACTTCTTTCAGCTTCATTCCACCCTTTTGTGTATTAACTTGTATCCCAGGTGCTTGGACCCTGAAACTACATTTCCCAGATTTCCCAGCTGGCTTCTGGTTGCATCAGCCAATGGGAGGTACCAGTGGGAGATGGGAAGTAGGAAGAAGCTAAGTGCTCTCTTTCTTTTTGTTGGCTTTGGAAGTGTGACCAGCATCAGCAGGCAGCTACACGCTCCAGCAACCTCCAGCCACTCCAGTTCAGTGCTGGCTCCAACTCCAGTGCCCTACATGGCAGGGCCAGCCCAGGCCAGCAGGAGCATCTGGCTGCTCCAACAGTGGGATTGGTGGGAGTTCCATCAGTACCAGAGACTCACAGCAGTTGTAGAGATGAGTGTGCCCCTGCTTTCTGCTCACATCACTTCCTCAGCTTCTTGGCCAGCCAGAGAGGCAGTAACAGTTTCTTCTTGTTATTAATCTCCAAGTTCCTTCCTCCTCCTCCTCTCTTTCCTACTCCTCCAGTTCCTCAAACTTGTTTTGTAAACAAGTCCAGTATGAACGGTCCTGAGTCTCCAATACCTAAAGTGGTTTCTGTTTTTTTTTTGTTTGTTTTTTTTTCCTGTCTAAACAGTGGCTGATACAACATGAGCCTTCCTGACCCATGAAGAAGCTAATATGGTGTCCAGTGAGAACAGTATCTGAGAGACCAAATAGGCGTTCACTGCATCACTAAAAACAATGAAGAAAGTGTCTTGGGATATATCTGCTACCCTTATTCTGGTAGGCTACTCCTCGCCCTGTTTCCTGAGTCAAAATTTATATAGACGTGATTTAAAGAGAGCACTCCTTTTGTTTTGTGTTAAAATTTTTCATGAATATGATTCACTATCCTTAGAGGATTACTTCATTTAGACTCTTTACTTTTTATCTTACAAATTTAAATGTAAAAATATGGGCTTACAGATTTCTGCAGATGAAAATGAACAGAAACCCAGAGAAGACCATGTGAAGGCCACAGGTCTCCACTAAGGATATTAATGTGTGCTAGGAGAGCCATTTTGGGAGACTTTCAGCATAATTTCTGCTATGACAGATCTCTTCTCCCACCCCCAACACATAGTTTATTGTAGATGACAAAGGCTCTATATGTATTTACTGATGGATCAATCAGCATTTCTCAAACTAGAGCATCAAAATCACTTCAAAGACTTGTCAAAACACTGCTTGCACGTGATTGGGCCCTCGTCTCAGTGTCTAATTTAGAAATGTGGGCTGGGACCTGAGAATTTAACATTTCAAACAAATTCACAAGGAATAGCAATGCTGTTAGTCTAGGGATCACATGTTGAGAAACACTGGGATAGATTATAAAATCCTTTGAATTAAATATAATCAAGTAATGGATTCTTACCCAAGAAAAATGGACATTTTCTAACCTATGTCAGTGTCAACCTGACAATAGGTAGGGAACTCTATTTTTCAAAACTCTATTCCATCACATACGGATTGCCTGACCTCACCCATTTATCACTGATGTTTTCCACTTTTCAATTTCACTGGGAGTGGGGGAGAAGCACATTATTAACCAGCCTTTTTTTTTTTTTAAGCAGGGGAAAGATTTGTTTAAATATTAAATATTAATTTATATGTTCAGATAATTTCAACAATTGACTTATTTGAGTACAAGATAGGGCAGTAAAATCTTATTCATTTTTATTTGCCCTGTTCAGTGCTAGCAGGATAATCCCTGATCTTAGTAGATCATTAAGTTAGACAGGTCAGTAGGGCTGAGGTAAATGATTGAATTTCAAAGCCAAAGAATGTTTTGAGGGCTAATAATTAATAATTATGATAGACTAATTCCTACTAGTATAAGAATGCTAAATATTAAAACTATTTCTACACAAAGTAACCAATTTGGAAAAAAAATTAAAAATGTTTCCTTGGCAGATTTATATAGCCATTAATAAAAAGTTATAAAATTAATGCCAGTGAAGCAAATGACACTATGTGGAATTATATTAATATTCAACTCATACAGAGAATGATTAAAAGATAGTATTGGTTTTACATAATCAAATACTTAATCATGAGCCATTTATCTCCACTCAAGTATTAAAGTGTTACCTTTTCATCTATTCCCATGTAAGAGTCTACAACCCAAAAATACACATTTCTACTAATATACTGAAAATGTTCAAGAGCCCTGTGAAATTATAAAATGCAATAAATATGCATTTATTCATTCAGTAAATGAATATCTAAACAGATATTCAATGCCCACTAGGGGCCAGGGACTACTCTCGGCCCAGGGCATAGAGCAGTGGAAATCACAAAGATCTCTGCCCTATAGACAGTTTTAAAAAAAGTAAGGTACTTAATATATTACAAGCACCATGAAGAAAAATAGAGTGAAGGTGAGGCTAGAAAGTCCTGGAATATGGGTCCTACAACTTGCAGTAGGGTATTCAGGGAATTCCTTATTGAGAAGGTGATACTTGAACAAACACTTGGAAGAGATAGGGAGGCAAATGGATATTTCTGAAAATACAGGTCCAGGAGGAGGAAATGCCATGTGTGTGGGATCCAGCACATGAGGAAGCCCTGTGAAGACCTCTGTACCACAACAAAGAGTGAATGGAAAAGAGTCAGAGAAGTGGGTAGGAGAGATGAGGAGAGGGTTAACTCTAGACAGAAATCTTCTCAGGCCTGGTAGATTATTCCAAATACTGGCTTTTACTCTGACAGAGATGGGGAGCCAATGAAGGGAATTAAACGTTAGATATGAGCTGGTACTTGCAGATAATGGTGCTGGTATTTAAGATTAGACATTTTATCTGCACTGCACAGTTGGAAAATTTCATAGAGAATCCCTATCACACTCCATAGAGAACAGATAGGAGTGATAATTAATTAATATATTTTTTCTTCTTTAAGCATATAAAAACGTTTGAAATGAAAATGATCAAACTGTTTTTAACTGGAGACTAACGAGTTGTTCTCACAATGAACTGGGCTCCGAGGAAGTTATAAAACCTGAAAGTGAAAGAGAGAACTTAATGTTCACTGATTTAGAGCAACTGTTTATATTGCCATCGGTTCTATTTGCAGAGGAGAGGGCTATTATCAGAATGTTTATGTGCACAATATCATCCCTGATAAACTGACTTGCTTAGGCTGGGAGGGACCAAGGGTTGGAAGAGGAGGAGAAATTAAAATATTTCTTTGGAGCAAGATAATAGAATCATTAAGTCTAATTAAGGCTAAAATATGTAAACTATTTCACTTTTTAAATATAGTAATGTTTTACAAAGAAAAATTATAGAATTCAGTTATTACATGAGCCACTGATATTTAATGGGTTGCTTTTTTCTTGAGGGCAATGTAGAATTTATTTATTCTTCTGTAGCCTCCTGTTTATAAAATTAGTAAGGAAGAGGTTTAATCTACTTAGCCTATCACACACAGACTAACTAAATGTTTATCTTCCAGAAATCTGATAAGAACTGGTTTCTAAATGACTAGATATGCCTAATTATGGTTATTAGTGTCTTCATTACTTATCTAAGTATTTTTAAGCTGGTATTACCTAGAGGACCAGAATGTTCATTTCCCTAAATATCATTCTTCACAATTACTTCTCTTCCAACTTGGGCTTTAATTATGATTCCTTTCTTTTTCCTTTGCCCGCTCAATTACAAATTTCTTTTCATTTTCCTTTCTTTTTCTTCCCATAATCAATTCTTACATTGGACAGAAATCTAGAATAATTGTAAATGTGGTCTCTATGAACTCTTTCATATTTGGTGTTCAAAATAAATACCATTAACCTAAAAATGTTCTATCATTGAATCCATAGATCCTATATAATAAAAGCCTAATATGCTAAGTGTCTGGTCAACTGGTCAGCCATTCAACCAATCAAAGTGTAATATGCTAATGATATGCTAAGGCAGCTCAACCACTCATTATGATGTTCACTGACGACTAGGAAGTAGACACTCCATCCGGTAGGTTAGTTTGCTGCTGGGGTCCAGAAGATTGGGACTGAACAAGACAGGCCGGACATGCCCTGGAGCTCTCCTGCGGTCCCTCCCCAGCTGGCCAACCTCCCGCATCCCTCCCCGGAACCGATCGTGCACCGGTGGGGTCCCTCAGCCTGCCCTGTGCCCTCTTGCTATCTGGGACCCCTCAGGAGATGTCAGAGAGCCAGTTTTGGCCCGATCCCGCAAGCCAGGCTGAGGAACCCCACTGGTGCATGAATTATTGCATCGGGCCTCTAATATACACACACACACACACACACACACACATACATACATACACATAACTGGACTTCAATTAATAAGATTAATGTTCAAAGTGTTTAAGTATCTTCTAAAGACTCTTTTTTACTTATGGTCAGTTGCTCCAAAGAAACATTTTTTTCTCATATGATCCTATAATCAAGTTGATTAGTTGATTTTTGGGTAAGAGATACTTTCCTGCCTCAATTCTATATCCCTGGAAAATGCTTCATCATCCTAACTCCATTAGACTGATCTAACATATTTATAAAGAATCACTGCCTCACCTTTGGACAACAATAAGTCATATTAGATACATAAGTTAAAAATAACCTTGATTACCAAATGTACTTGGCATGCAATCCCCTTAAATATCAGATTTTTAGATCCACATTAGAGACAGTATTTTCTTTTGGTCTTAAAAGTGGTGAAATTCAGGGTCAGAGTAAGTATTAGATAATTTCACCATTTTCAAGGGAGTTCATATGTACTTTTAGATCAACCCAATTGCAGTATTTAGTAGAAAACTATTTTTTGACCTATTTTATTTTTAATATTTATCAAAATTAAGAAATAAAAGCCATAGTAATTATCCAATGGAGTAATCCAGTCATTCATCCAAATATTTATTAAGCTTCTGCTTCTCCAGGTACTATGCCAGGCTCTGGGTACAGAACCATAAACTAACAAAGACTTTGTTCCCAAGGATCACATGAGCTAAGTAAAATCTTAATATGCTGTTTATCTAAAATATCAACTTTAAAAAAATATATTTTTATTGATTTTTTTACAGAGAGGAAGGGAGAGGGATAGAAAGTTAGAAACATCAATCAGCTGCCTCCTGCACATCCCCTACTGGGGATGTGCGCGCAGCCAAGGTACATGCCCTTGACCGGAATTGAACCTGGGACCCTTCAGTCTGCAGGCTGACGCTCTATCCACTGAGGCAAACCGGTTAGGGTTAAAATATCAACTTTTTAAAGAGAAATAACCTTTGGAGATCACCAGCCATAACCGATTTTGAGGAGCTTCCCAGTGAAGCCATGGCATGGTCAGATTAATCACAAGAGCTCTTGGGTAGTATAAGCCTCCTGAGGCCTCTGGATTACTTATAGCTCCCAACACTGCCTCTGGTGGCTACCCAATTCTCAGCTCATCTACCAACTCTTCAATGGTGTTGTATTAACCCAGGCCCCAAGAGAAACTTTTTTTTTTTAATATATTTTATTGATTTTTTACAGAGAGGAAGGGAGAGAGATAGAGAGTTAGAAACATCGATGAGAGAGAAACATCGACCAGCTGCCTCCTGCACATCTCCTGGGGATATGCCCGCAACCCAGGTACATGCCCTTGACCGGAATCAAACCTGGGATCCTTCAGTCCGCAGGCCGACGCTCTATCCACCGAGCCAAACCGGTTTCGGCCCAAGAGAAACTTTTGTTTGGTTCCTTTTGGAAGAATGCCATCAGAAGAATCAGAAAAAAAAAGTTCCTTTAAAGGCTACAAAAATATCTTCATGGCCGCTCTATTAAAGAAAACTGTATAAAATCGCTCTCTCTTCATTTATCTTCTGTTTTCATTTATTGTAATGCAAAATGGCATTACTGATAATCCAGAGTAGAAGGCTTCTGTTTACAAAAAAACTAACTAACTAACTAACTAAATAAATAAATACAAGTATTGTTAACATTAGCTACTAAGAAATTTTAGGAGTTATTGGCCATTTGTGCACTTTATAGGGGATGATGGGCATTAAATCTCCCTCTTTCATGAAATGTTCATAGTGGTGATTTAAAACTATAAGCCGTTTTTAATTTATTACATTATAAATCACAGGGAAAAAGTGTGGGGAGACAATATTAATTCAACACACATTCTTGGGTTCCTCCTCTATGAGAGCCATCGAATGACCAAAGGTGTTAAAGAAAATAAGGTACAGCTTTTGTCTTCAAAGAACTATCCATCAGACTCCTCTGCCTCCAAGCACTCCTTAACAAACTTAATGTAACCCAAATCCTAGACATTTATTAACACCGGGTCAGATTTATATTCCCAGCTAAAGATATTCTTGGAAGAACCATATATTTTATATCACTTATATTAATAAATAAATTATAAAGAGAGTACCCTAACTGTACAAGCTTTCCATGAGCAACCCACTGGCAGATCACCCCTCTTCTTGAAATAACTTTTATTTCCACGTCTTAAAATCCCCAAGTTCCAATGGAGAGGAAACGTCTAGAGGGGCAGTTTGAAAAGTGAGAAAAATCACATTATTAGAATTCAAAGAAAATAATTATTTGGAGATGGGCAGAGCCACCAAACAAATTACTGTGGTCAGAGAATGTTGGGGTGTGGATGGTTCGCTTTCATCCCAATTTTTTTTGTAATGTTGGGATTTAGTCTCTTTGCAGTTTGTGTTGACAGCTTGGTTCCAACATTAACTTTTGGTCACTTTAGGAATGCCTGTTTATTTTCATTTTATTGTAATTATTTTTACCACAATAATCTAGATTTCCCCTATTTTGTACATTTGAAATGGGCTGAATTAATACATATAAAGCATTGACTATTTTTTTAGATAAAAAATTAAGAAATTTATTTATTGTCAGTTAATCTTAATGTTCCCTCCTTCTTCCCAGTGCTTAGAAATAGGTAATGTGAATTGGTACTTTTGTTTAAAACACTAGGAGATGTCAAAATGTATAATTAGGCTCTCTTCCAATGCTTTTAATTCCAAAAATGTCATGACTCTATAAATTCATATATTTATTTATAGAAAATAATTACAGTTATCATATGCCTTTTCTTTTTCTCCATATGTTGTATGTTTAATAGCACAACCTCATGTAATAAACCCTTAAGTATAGATTTTTCCCCTAAAATAAAGATATGCAAATGCTATTACAAGATGCACACACCACGCCATTGATAATTATGCAAAACAATAAATAGGACTACTGGTTGTGAAGATGAAAATATGTGCATTGAGGATACGTAGTGACTACAGTATATTGTGACAAGATACAGCGGCTGAGATTTTGATCAGGTAGGTGCTCTGGGTTCCTAGCTTCTGGGAGCTTCCTTATTCATCTGATTTATAGGCATGATACCATTCATTATGGAAATTTGGCAGAACAAAGGGAGAAGAAGGGAGAAGAGGGAATCCAACCGTCTATGGGATCTTCAAAGCCCAGCACAGGCCATTGCCAACATTAGCTAAACTCTTGATGTAGCTATAGAATTCCATTAAAATAAAGATATCTCTACTTTAAAGGAAGAGAAGAATAAAGGAATATTTAGCAAGATGATCAGCAGACATGAATGGTTTCAAAATCTGAATGGATTAACAATGACTTCAGTAGATAAAATTACTAGGTGGACAATTAATAGAAAAAGGTAGATGATATTAATGAAAACAGTAGTGACCTAAATTAAATACTCCAGCAGGAATCCCAAAACACTGCTCTGAAAAATACATGCAACCAGCTTTACCAGAAACAGGAGCCAGAAAAGACTAGACAAACTTTCTCATTTTCTCTTTAGTATATTAAAAAAAATAATAATGCCAGAACAACCCCTGGCAGACATCAGTTCCAAAAAAAAATCTGTAAAAAAACCAGTGAATACATCAGAATTTCAAAAAGTCTCATTAGTATTGAAAGCACATCAACCCTATATCACTGGCCCTTCAAACTACATTCCGGGGCCATAACAATTCTTGACATAAAGTATGTGTGGCATGAATACAACTTTGGATTACTTCTTTTGTTTCTCAGGCATCTGGTTCTACCATCCCTTGCTCACTTATGGAAGCTTTTCATATATTTTGCATCATGAAGAGCTCTTTGTCATCATTTGCCAGGAATCCTCACATTCACAGACACACAGATAATCCAATATTAAATATGAATATAATTATGAAGTTTAGCTCCTGTATATTAAATGTATGGTGCAGCCCTGGCCCGTGTGGCTCAGTTGGTTGGTACATAGTCTCGTACACCAATAGGTGGTGGGTTCGATGACTGGTCGGGGAATGTAAGGGAATCAACCAATTGATATTTCTCTCTCACATCAATGTTTCTCTCCCTCTTCCTTTCTCTCTCAAATCTAAAACATAACCTTGTGAGGATTTTTTTTAAGTGTGGTTTAATCACTAGCAAAATTAATGTAATCTATAAACTAGTAAGAAATGCAAATCTCAGGTTCCAGAACAGACCTAAAGAACCAGAGTCTCCATACTAAAATAATATTCAGGTGACTGGTAGGCCCACAGCATTGTTTTAAACTCGTTTTTTTCTGTGTGAGAAGATGCTTTTTCTCTGTGTGTGCTTATAGACATGAATTGCCATGTTCTTCACAAATATCATCTTATTGATGATCCCTATGGCATCAGGAGTTCTATTCCTGTTACTGTCTTCATTTTACAGAAGAGGAAATAGAGTTTCAGAATTAACTTGTTGAGACTCAGATAGGATTTGGTGTGCCTAGGATTCAAATCTGGGTAGTTTCATTCAGAGAGTTCTTAGTCACCACACTCTAATGCTATCCTATATAACTAAAGGCTCGATGCACAAAATTCGTGCAAGAGTAGGCCTTCCTTCCCCTGGCTGCAGGCACCGGCTTCCCTCTGGCTCCCGGGATCTGGGCTGGCTTCCCTCTGACCCTGGCTTTATCAGGAAGGACATCTGGAAGGATGGCCGGTTTAATTAGCATATTACCCTTTATTATTATAGATAAAAGCCTAATATGCTAAGTGTCCGGTTGACATGTCAGCCGTTCAACCAATCAAAGCATAATATGCTCATGATATGCTAAGGCCACTCAACTGTTCGCTCCGATGTGCACTGACCACCAGGGGGCAGACAGTCGACTGATCAACAAGTCACCATGACGTGCACTGACCACCAGGAGGCACATGCTCCAACTGGTAGCTTGCTGCTAGGGTCCAGCAGATGGGGACTGAGCGAAATGGGCTGGACACACCCTGGATCCCTCCCGTGACCCCTCCCTGACTGGCCAACCTCCCATGTCCCTTGAATTTGTGCACCAGTGGGGTCCCTCGGCCTGGCCTGCGCCCTCTTGCAATCCAGGATCCTTTGGGGGGTGTCGAAGAGCTGGTTTCAGCCTGATCCCTATGTCAGGCCGAGGGACCCCACTGGTGCACTAATTTGTGCACCAGGCCTCTAGTAGATAGATAATTACACTTTGTTGTCACTTATTTACATTTACATCTTGAAATTCTCCATTTTCATGGATTTTTGCACAGGAGTTTTGTCAATGGTTAAATAAGCCTATGCTTTTTATAGATCCTCAGATTGCTAATCCTCATGACAAGTACCAGCTTGGATGGGTCTATATCTATCTTTTCCCCTTATCATTTGTCAACCATTAACAGCCACACCATATACAATGTTGTCCTAAAAGAGCAAGAACATTTGTATTGTTTTGTGTGCACTGATTAGTATGGACTGCCTACACTAATCAAAGTCACTGTATAATTCAATAATGTTCAATCATTTTATTTTTACATTACACATCACTCCTAATACAACCCTGCCCGCCCACTCCCTATGACAGTTTCAGATTCAAAAACTAAAAATAAAAACATATTTTTGGATTTCTACACAGGAATCAGTAATGTCCATCAGGATCCACAACTAAGGAAATCACATACAGTTGTTGGGTTAATACAATGTGTTAGTCACTGTCAATGCTCACTGACAACAAAGGTATTCAAACTTCACCACTCTCAACACTCAATGGAGCAAAAAACTTCCTTCTAAGCAACAATATGGGGAATTTATTCAGTGTGTAGAAGGAACAGAAATGTTAAAACAAACAATCCAAAAAAAATCCTTCAAAATAGGGTATAAAATGTTTAACTGAAAACCAAGAAGCCAGAATGCTAGCTGCAGAGATGCAACAAAAATAAAGAGAATGGCGAATTCTCACTTCAGTGTCTTGTGTTCAAGGAATCAAACATGTCTAGCAGATGATAAAATGGAGGAACAAATGTTTGAAAACCTTTCAGGCTATAGATAAATATAGTGATTATGGGCTAATCAAAATGTTCGCTTCATGGGGCAGACTTGACTACATTTCCCAGAGTCCCTTGTGTGGCATTGTGATGAGTTCTAGCCAAAGGAATCTGAGCCAAAATGGCATATGTCCCTTTCAGGCTTGGCTCATAATGGTCTTCCACATGTATATTTCACTGCATTCTTACCCCATTTGCCAACTAATGGTGAGGCCCGCAGGATGAGGGAGCCATAGAATGAAAAACCTGGTTTTCTGGATTATCTGAAATGTCACCTAGGAGTACCAATGAAATGCACTGTTGTTGGGTTAATATAATGATATGTTGGGTATGCTTCAGTAGTCTACCCTAACTAATGCACCAGGAAGGGTGAGAGTCCAGTGATAAAAAGACAATTGGATTAGAGCATAAAAAAAGGTTGTGAGCAGAGCCTTAGTTAGATAGTGCACAGGTTATTTTCCTTCCACACCCGTTCACCCTTCTCCAATTGACATAAACTCTTACGCTCACATAGGGGAGGGTTTTGCTCTCTTCAGGTTACAGTGCTCCAGAATCTATTACCATCATGCAAACAAACTCTCAGAATTCCCAATGCCACTTCATAGTTCACCACAGGAGACAGTCACGAAGAAACATTTTCAGCTTCTTCCTCCCTAGTTTCCTCTTTATAACTCCCTGCAGAGGGGAAGCTAAATGGTCCAACTCTCTTCCCATGAAAGCTCACATGACTCAAGCGCTATTAGTATTCATATGCCATAGTTCTTCTCAGCAAGATGCACATAACCAAATAAACACATTAATCTTCACATGCACACAATCCTTGATGGTTTGGAGGCAGAAAAACAAATTCTCTTATCCCTATTTCACAGATGAAGATACTGAGGAAGAAAGAGAATAGAATAAAAAGGGCTGTTTAATTGCCACTTGAAGCAAAGCAAGTGGATTTAGAAGCAAAACCTTAATCTTCTGAGGTCATAAGGTCAATGAGGCCAGGCTTTGGCTAGCACTGTCTTAACAAATAGTTACTAGTGTTAACCCTCTCTCTCTCTCTCTCTCTCTCTCTCTCTCTCTCTCTCTCTCTCTCTCTCTCTCTCTCTCTCACACACACACACACACACACACACACACACACACACACACCAATCTATGTATGTTGGCTTTGCTTAGGAAATCAGAAGATATGGTCACACCCACATTTGTACATTTCAGGGCTCCTTACAGTTGTAGATCAATACAAGTGTTTCCCTATCCTCCAGGTATCCGCTCTCCAATTTGCTACCATGTCCACATGACAACCAACCTATGGCCAATAATTCTTGGTGAACCTAAAGGCATATGAGTTTATGGTCCTATAATTATTATATGTCACTAAGGAGTTAAAACACACCTAGATTCTTCTATTACCAAATCTCTCCCTTACTACATCCTAGGTTTATCATTTGTAAAGTGGATTTAAAACAGTAAGAGTTGATATTATACGCAGTGTCTTTCCTGTCAATCTTCCCTGTCCTCTCATTTCAATATTGTGTCTACAGTGGCAGCTGTTAAAAAAAGGGGGTGGGGTAGAGGCACCAGCTAAGTGGTACCTGCAAATTGACTCACTGCCAATCTCTCCCTTCTTGAAGAGATTAGGGGAGAGGGGGATGAAGGCCACTCAGAAAGGATGCAAAACAGTATATCCCTGTGAATTACTGAGCACAAAACAGTAAATATGGACTGACTGAATGGATGTATAACAAGGTTTATAAAGACACTGAATAATGTGGCCTGCCAAAGCAGACCTTGGGGTTGGGTATGGAACAATTTCTGTTTATGAAAAACATCAGACCTTCCCGAGCAGGGTATTATGGTCAAGAAATGTGACTCGTCAAAATAGGTAGAATTGTGACAGGATGATTGCTAGAGATATATAATGGTGTTTGCTATTGGTAGTTTGAGGAGTGGCTGCAAGGTTTATTTGGTAAAAAAAAATATACACTCTACTGATATGGGCCAATATCACAATGAAAGTGTTATTAGTGTGTGAGGATGGTTATGATAATTAAGGTTTAGGCTCAAAGACAATTATCACCTGGAAGCTCATAAGTATGCATCCTGGCCCATGGTTGAGAATCCTTTAGCTGAAAGAAAAGAATATTAATCCTGAAATGGCTGCCTCTCTAGCCTTGGGTGGATACACACGCTTCTGAGGCGTTTACCTTCAGCTCTGTTGCATCCTTTAGACTTTAAACAGAACTGTGCAATTCCAGTGAGGATGAGAAGTAGTAGTAGTTGTTGTAACTTAATCTCTGCGAAGTTTTGCTTTAAATATTTGCTATTCAATGTCTAGAGTCCTCAAAACAACCATGCAATGTAAGTATACTTATCCTGATTTTATAAATGAGAAAATGTCACTCAGAGAGTTTAAATAGCTTATCTGAGACCTCTAAGCTAATAAACAACAGACCTGTCATTAAATGCTGTGGATCTAAAGCCTTGCTACAATGCCACCGTCACAAAGATTTCTAAGCAAATCTTAATAAAGTCAAGTCATTCTTTATGGGGGGTTTTCTTTGTATCTTTTCAAAGCATGACTGTTTTCCAAGCAATAGCTCCAAATGTGTGTCATCTTCTTAATCCACTCCTTTGTATGGCGTTTAACTATAGACGCTGATTTCTACTCCAAATTCCCACCTCCATAAAACGTGCCTCTATCCCTCATATTGCTTCCCACAAGTCCTCTCCTCTAAGCTTCTCGTATGATCAGTCCAAAGAGAATAAACAGGCTTTGAAATTTAGAGGTCAGCAGCTAGAAGCAGAAATGAATACTGTGAAGTTTGCATTTCCACAGAGCTCAGAATTTACATGAGAGCATGTGGCTTGGGAAAGAAATTCCCTTGGGACTGCTGAGATTGAGGGCTCCCAGCACAAAATAAACCTTAGAGATATTTGAGAAACAGAATTCCAAATATTTTGCCTGTTCAAACACCATTCCTGTGTGTGTGCGCGCGCGCGTGTGTGTGTGTGTGTGTGTGTGTGTGTGTGTGTTGTCATGAGTTGATCAAAGCACTTCCAAAAAGAATTTGCTTTGAGAAATTTTAGTTTTGTCTCTTATTCTCTGCATCTGAGCAATAAAATTCTGTCACAGACTCTTAGTGAATCCCCCTCCCCCTCCCCCTCCCCTCCTCCTCCTCCTCCTCCTCCTCCTCCTCCTCCTCCTCCTCCTCCTCCTCCTCCTCCTCCTCCTCTTCCTCCTCTTCCTCCTCCTCCTCCTCCTCCTCCTCCTCAGATACATGTCAGGTATGGAATTATAAGATCAGTTGCAGGGGAGCCTGACCCATTGATTTGTGATAAATACTCAGTTGCCTGAAGTAGGCATAGAAATTAAACATAGTGTTGATTTTTTAATCTAGTCTTCATTGTTTATCTAGCTTCCATAGATTTTAACAGGCATCCTGGTGATATCTTAAATAATGATCACTTATATATGAATTTTTGGCTTTTTCTTTACTTCATCTCCCAACTCCCTATGAGGATAGAAGGTTGTTGGATAATTTAAAGGTTTTGGTATAACTATTTTTTATCAAATATACTTATAAAAACCAAAGAGGATAAAATTGCAGCTGAGGAGATTATGACTACATTCATCTTAATGGCTTTTACACATTCAAGAAGACATTGGGAATCAGCCAATACATGGAAATTTCTACATTTCTCAGATATTTAGGATCAAAGACATCTTCTTACCACTACCATCATCAAAAGGGGGGTTTTCTTCTATCTCCAGAATTTTATGGCCATTAACGATCCAAACTAAAGAAGTAGAATACCATTACTTATTTGCCTATGTGTGAGCAGAAGTATGACAAAGTAAGTTTGAAGTTGACTAAAAATAATTGATCAAAAATTCTGATTTACTTTTGAAAAGGCATATATATATATATATATATATATATATATATATATATATGTAATTTAAATGGAATTATATTGTTTATTTCTAGAATGTATTCCAAATCAGGTATGAAACATGATAATTTGTATCTAGGGCTAAGTTGAATGAGATTTTGCTAAACTACCAACTATCCCATCTGCCATTGCTATAATCATTCAGCTCTTTGCTTTGAAAGAGGAGAACTAAGTAGTCAATAGGATGTATATGCTAAAGTACTGGGTGGCAAGATGACAAAAGAGGTCCTATTTAGGATTATGCAGATTACTATTTTAGGACTAACAGTGCTTTTAAAACTAACCAGCTTTCAATCAAAACTTGAATATGTGTTTGTATGGGTGCATCCGCGTGCATGTGTTTCCTTAATATTGAAAGCTGATACAAATCAGAATAACTCTTTTGCTTAATTTCTAAATTTTCACATACAAACCACAGGTACATTTTCAACTTTAAAGTTATCATGACAGACTAACTGAAGTTTTTTTCAGTTGTGTCAAAATCTACCATTCTTACTTTGTACAAAAATAATAATAACACTCAAGACCCCTAGTTCCCAGTCCACAAAAAACACAAACTGTTTTCTTTAAACAATATAATCTGAATATATATTTTGAATTTCCTCTGATTTTTCAATTACAAACATTAGGTGTTCTTTCTAATCACATAAAGTAGCACATCCATCATTTTTGTATGAATTAATCTTGTCAGGCAGGGTAGAGGCCTAAGCATGAGCCCTATACTGATTCGCATGCTCTGCAATTAGTAGGTTCTGATGCAGGGGAAGCATTGATTGTTGAGACACAGAGGTTGCAATTAAGTGAGTTGTATAACCTTTCATGTGACAGCTTGATGGCCAATTGGTTTAAGTAATAAATATGGTTTTGAGGTTTTTTTTAAAGGTGATACCAAAATAAATCAACAATTAAGGGAGTTTGGATTGACCAACACTACAGTCTCTATCAAATAAATTGTACTTATACCCTGGTAAATACACCAGTATTCCTAAATACAACATGATCTTTAATACATTTCTGATGTGGTTAAGGCCACTAGATTCTCCACATAAATATGACTGAAAGATCAGAAAATCTTACAAGAGTGTAGCTTTGATAAAATAGACTCTTTTAGCTAACATACCCAAAAGACAATTTTAGTACTGCTGTTTAAATAGCTTAAGTGGTTTCTTACCCAGTAATTAAATTGCTTTGTCTAATTCTATTCATTTGTCCACTGGGCAAGTACCTTGTCAAACACTACATATAATTGACACTTTGTCTGCCATGAAAAACGACCTTTTCAAGTAGAAAGAGCAAGGGTCTAGTTGACTTACTTGGGTTTCAAGTACTGGCTAGACTTCTCCTAGAAAAAGTTCAAATACACTCACTTTTCTGGGTGCTTGCTTTCCTATTTGTAAAATGACGAAATATTTGTTCCTTTTCATCTCTCAGACAATGCCTTAAAAATAAAAGGATGCAAACCTAAACACAAAGTAAGTCTCTTTATATGCTTTGAAATGCTTGTGTGACCATCTTGCCCACCCAATCACATTGTGAGGGGAATGGCCAATGGGAAATCAGCCTTTCTGAATAAGAGTGCTGGGCCTTGACCAGGTGGTTCTATAATTTGATCACAATGGGTCAGAGTTCATATTGGGGCATCCACAGATATAAAGGTCATCTATGTAATCAGAGGATCTTCACACTGGATATTAAAACATGCACTCAAATTTTATCATTTGGTAGTTTATCAATCTACATAAAAAGTAGTCAGATATGTTTCTTGGTGGAAGATAAGAAAACAGGGTAAATTGTCCTTATCTCATGAATGACAGTACGTCATTCCCACCTCATCAGTTGTTTTACACACATTTCAGACTATGAAACTCTGAGGCCCAAAATGACTTTGCAGCTGCCAAGAAAGTTCATTATGCCTCTTCATTTCCCACATATGCTTATAATAAACACCCAGTGCCTGTGACTTGTGTGTTTTTCCTTACCACTTGTAAGAATCCAAATAATACACACCTTCACAGGCCACAAATCATATGTTTACCACACTCAGCTTGCTTAGTTAGCTAAAGCAACATAAGAATGTGCTTACATGAGTTTAAAAATGTTATGTGTTACAATTTGATGACTCGGTCTGAAATGTAATGATGAATTCACATGGCGTTCACATAACTCCAAATGAGAATTGTGTCCCCAGAGCTACCTAGCCCAATTGCCTGGACTTCAGGTGGGAAATTGCCTCAATGACGGTCAGGGTGAAAAGGAGACACTTGTTTACATTTACTGTCATGTGAACATATTATCTCTTCCAAAAATAAATTAAATACAAATTAAAAACTACTTAAAAGTAAAGAAAACATGACGTGGTAATGCACAGTGTTTATAAGAAGGGACGGAGGGAGTGTGGGAGTAACAGATTTTGAAAGCCTCTGAACAAAGAAGTTGTGTGTATTAAATATTGCAAATCAGTTCTGAAGTAGGGAATGAGGACAAGTGCCATGTTCGTTAGGTCAAAAGGTCTACAAGCGATAAAATCAACATTTGAATGATTTCATGTAATTGCAATGAGAACTCATGATGAGGTGTAATTATAAATGTGTACCTTCCAAGAGTCTCAGTCAGTTTTATTGACTTAGCTGTTTCTGGTATTGAACCTGAGGTTGGATGGCCACAATTTCTCTCTGTCTCTAAGTCAATGGAGATACTCTGCTCTGTGAGTTTATCAGGCAGGTAAGGAAGTGCTTTCCACCAGTACTTCCTGCAGTGACGGGAATATTTTGTGCCTGCACTGTCCAATCCGGGAGCCATGACTTACCTGCAGCTATTGATCACTTGAAATGTGAGTAGTGCAACTAGGACACGAGATTTTTAATTGTATTAAATGGAAATGATTTTAAATTCCAATTTTAACAGGCATATGTTGCAAATGGTTCCTCTATTGGACAGTAACAGATTCAAGGGAATATCACAAAGAACAGTAGGATTATATGCTACCATATAAAAACCAATGCACGTTCAGCAGGATTGCCTAAGTAGATGAGACACATTGAAGGGCTTTGCACAAAGTCTAAAAAGTAGGCCTTGACGAAGAAGCACATAAATAGACGATATACATTTAAAAGACTAAATTAGGGTTGGGGGAGGGTTTGGATAATGGCCAGTAATAACTCACCCAAACTGCCAATTTTTAAAAATATTATCAAAGACACCGAACAGTGCCAATATGGGAGTTTTGCCATCCATGTTGCTAAACAACAAATATCCCCTTGGAAATTTCTATAGTGTAAGAAAGAAAAGTGATCACAAGCTTGAAGTTGACTCTGCCTCAAAACTAAAACATGTTACACAAATTGACTTTTTAAAAAAGAGAAACCAAATCAAAGGTGATAGGAAATAAACAGCATTAAAACTGATACAGTAAAATAGAAGATCCCCCTACACATGGAATGACAACTTAGAATCATTGCCTCATCTCGATTTAACTAAACTTCAAAGTCAATAGCATTCTTTGTACAGAAACTAATGTGATGGAGGGCAGGCTGATAATGCATATACGATAATAATGGAATTTATCACTGTTTTCACATAATGATCCTTTTGTCCTGGAACATTCCTTGGACAGCATCAAACACCCTGGCGAAAAATGAATAAGACACAAAGCCCATCTCATTCAGCAGATATTAATTTGAACAGAAGAACCAACAATGTATACTGATTTGCAGATCACAATCACTTGCGTAATTCAAGATCTAGAGTTTAAAGCAGAGAAAAGCAAAATAGAGACAGACCCAAAGACCAAGAGAAGGCTGATGGCTGTGGGAGTGGGTTGGGGAGCTGAGTTTGTGTGTAAGTGTGGAGGGAATGAGGGGAAATACACAGAAAAAAAAACTCATGAAAAGAGTAACAGTGAGGAGATTGCGGGGGGGGGGTGCGGGGTAAAGGAGGATACAGGGAGACTTGACTTGGGGTGGTGAACAGACAATACAGTGTACAGATGAAGTGTTGTGGAATTGTGCATTTTAACCTGTATCCTTTTGTTAACCAATGTCACCCCAATAAATTCAATAAAAATAGTTCCACATTTGCAAATACCTCGAGGTTCCATGGCTCAGTTAAAGCTCTTAATATGCAGTCTCCTTTGTGCTTCTCCTGCATTCCTGAATCATTTTCACTTCTATTGAGAAATGGCCTTGAGAAATGTAAGAACTGATGTTCTTTTTATTTGTGCCAATTATATACTAAGAGGCTGGAATCATTAAAGCCATCGCTATAACATAATATCGTTCTCGTTTTGATTCTGTAAGAAGTGAGCCTTGGTTAAACACATTTCAGTAGGGATTAGCTAGCACGGTATTAATTTCCCATGAACGTTTTCACATTCTCAAATAAATGTTGTTATACAAACTGCTGGGATATTGCCATGTTTAAATATAATTTCTATTGGTAAACATTTCAATTAGTGACCCAGAGAATACATTTCATCTGGGTTGAAAGACACAGTCTGACTCTTGGAACCACATCGATAAAAACGCCCAGCGTGACCTACTCTTCAGATGTAGTCCAACTTTCATCCGTACTTGGGTGTCAAACAATTATAGTGCTTGCAATAAGAGACCAAAATGTGTATCTTATATTGGGAAATAGTCCCAAAGTTGGGCTTATTAATAGTTTTATAGAACTCCTGATTAAAAAAAACTCCTATCAATCGTTTTTCTGAAACCTGAACCTAGAACAAATGAGGAGGCAACATAATTAGAAGCAGGACAGTCAGTCTACGTGCTCCATCCCACACACACCAGCCTCCAGGTTCACGTGCTTCAGACTCTAGGCTCAAATATACCTGTGATTTAATAACCTTCTCTGTGTATGCGCAGAGGCACACCCAAACAACGAAGCCCCTAGGGGCGTATATCTCCTACAATTACAAGAATGAAAACACACTTAAGTCCACAAGACATTGCCGTTTAAAGAGTGCAAATTGTGGCTGAAACCTGTTCAAATTTACAACGCAACAATTTCACACCGCATCTCACATTTCCTCTGTTTTATGGTGTTCCGCCTAATGTGTTGTGTTCTGATTGCTAGAGGCTATTTGGGAAGCCCATTTATCATGGATAACTTGGGGGGAAATTACTACATTATAAAGCTATTAGTGACTGGAATTCCCCTTTATTAGATTCAAATACTCCGATTTCCACTGACCAAGCAGTGATTTTGAAAAGTTGGAGAGATGTTCACAGCATGGGAGTAGAAGAAAAAAAAAAGATCTGGTGCTAGTATCATGCTTTTTCAGAGACACCTCAATTTCTGAGTGTCAGAAACCAATGCACTTGAAAAGTGTTCTGATTTACAGAAATAATATGAATTATCCTAAATGGAGGTTTTCAGGGAAAGAACATGGCAGGGTAGTAATTAGCGTGGCAGCAAAAGTTCCTCTGTGTGGATGTGCTTTGCCCACTCCTTTGCTTTTTTTCCAATCATTGCATTCCCTATTAAAATTGTGATTACAGAAATGATGCATGATCGATATTGCCTAGATCTTGACATTCAGAGGCACTGAAACACTAAGTACCTGTTAATGGTCTCTTTTCTCTTGCCTTTTTTTTTTTTTATAAAACCCGTCTCAGAAATCGCCCATGTCAATAGATAAATGACATACAAAATAGTTCATAAGAAACAGCACTCTCCCTGTAGAAAAATAACTTTTTTATCTTTCTCACCGCACCCTCCTTACCCCGCTGCCCCCCAGATTGGGAGTTACTCCTTAAATTTATTCTTGGATGAGAAAATCAGTAAAGGTGTCAAAGAATGCAAGAAGCTTGTCTAACCTGGAACTTGAAGCTGACTTCAGACCATTTTAGCAATGAAGGGGAGGAGTAGGAAAGAGAGAAAATAAAACGCAGCAACCTGAAGAACCCACTTCGGGGGAAAGTCAACAGAGAAATGGCACCGCTGTGAGCTCACGGAGCCCGTGCAGGCCTCGAAGCTACTTCCTAAAAGCTCCCTATGTGTGGCAGCTAATGCACAGGAAATGTGATTAGCTGCCTGAGAAAGGCCTAGAATTACTCCCATTCTGACTAGATTACTGCATAATTAGATTGGTAGCACTCTTCCCTGACTGTGACTGTCAGATTAAATCTGGCTGGTTCTCTTCAGATAACTGCCATGCCCCACAAGCACCAACAGAGGCGGGCTCAGTGCGGCTTCTCTTTTGTGAACGTCCAGGGAAAACAAAGTTCCCCTTTTCCCCTCAATCATAAAACATGAGGGAATGTCCAATGGACTTAACCGTCTACTAAGACTGCCCTTCTATTCGATTAAGAAAAGGCTGTCAGACAAAGCCTGGCCAGACAGGCTTAATCTGCGTTGGTAACTGGAAATCATGCGGGCTAACCAACCACTTCTGGGGTCTGCTGATGGAAAAGCAGCCCTGAATTACAGAGAAGGAAGCTGGGGGCTCTGGGTTTATTTTTTAATTATATATTTATTTTAATCTTTATTGTTGAAAGTATTACATATGTCCCCCTTTTCCCCTACTTGCCCCCCGCCCCCAACCCCAGCCTTCACCACCCTATTGTCTGTGTCTATGGTCAGTCAGAGAAAGATAAGTATCACATGATCTCACTCATATGTAGAACATAATGAACAACATAAATATATTTTTATTGATTTCAGAGAAGGGAGAGGGAGAGACTGAAACATCAATGATGAGAGAAAATCATTGATCAGCTGCCTCCTGCACGCCTCACACTGGGGATCGAGTCCACAACCTGGGTATGTTCCCTGACTGAGAATCGAACCCTGACCTCCTGGTTCACAGGTTGATGCTCAACCATTGAGCCACACCGGCCGGGCTGTGGGCTCTGTTTTAATGCTCTGAGTCTCTAGCCCTTTTCTAGTTCCCATACAGTTAAACAAGATGTGCATAGCTGAACCTTGGGAGCTCTTTCCCCCTCCCAGACAATAACAAACACCCTTCACACCGCACAAAAGTTCACCCCCCAGGTCCTTCAGGGAGCCCCACAGAAGAGAATGAGAACTAAGAAATGGTCAGGAGAAAGGCACAGAGGTCCCAGGTTCTTACGGAGCTCCCACAGTCTTATCCTGTTGTCCCCACTGAATGCATCTGTTTCCATTAGGGAAGCAAACAGGGTCTGGGGTCCTGTTTCCCCAGATGTCATATTCTGGACAATGGCAGGAGATGGCAGGCGATGGGGCTAAGAGGATAAGATGATTTTATGTGGTACATATCAGAGTATATATTTTAATTTATTTTATTTATATGTATTAAATATTACTGATTTCACATTCATGACAGAGATATACAGTCTCCTTTTCAAAGAAACCTTAACCAGGAAACATAGGGAATCAGTTTAAAGAAAAGCAACAGGCAGATAAGGCAGACTCACAAATGCAATAAGCTGAAAAGCTGAGAAATCCGAGTGTAAATGAAAGGGGAGGGAGAGCTTGAAACAGATCTGATGAAGCCCAGCATCTCCATGCAAGCAAGCTCATTCGCTTCACTGGCAGACCTACTTGTTATACCCATTCTGCATGACAGATAGTAGCAAAACCTCAGCCGTGACCCTGTCACAGCATGCATGTCCCACAAGTGAAAGCAGTTATTGTTCCTCATATGGGCAACTGGAGTTCTTCATCGCTTTAAAAATTCCTCAAGGAACGTCAGTTCCCTTGGGGTGGGACTTGATGAAGCTCCTTGTCTTTTGGTTCCTTCCTGCAAGGGGAGGGATGGGTCTCTTGGCTTCTACAGATTAATATGCACTTCCATGGTCCCCAGAGGAGCCATGCAAATTCCTCTGGGCCCTGCTTATCTTAGGTACCACCCACTTCAGCATTAGTGCCTTTTACACTTGTCACCTCAATGTGCCTGCCTTCAGCAAGTGCTCAACAAATGTCACCTCAGGGAATGTGACCACTGAAGAATTATGCTTTAACGTATTCAAATATTCATGTAATGTACAAGAGAAAAAATGCCCCCTTTTTTCTATCTCAATAGAGCATAAACAAAAACAATAAAAAGTCATTGCCTTTTTTTTTTTTTTGCAAAAAGAATGTGTCTATTGTTTAAAGAGTATTTTGTACACTGTTAGACATGGCAGTTGGCACAAACTTCCTGGAAAGCACTTTGGCAATACAGAATAAATATGTATTTAACATATATTAAAAGTATATAATTTGGTTTGGTAATTCCTATTCTAGAAATTAATTCTAAGGTAATAATCATGGATATGCACAGATATTTACTGACAGTCAGTGTAGCCTTCTTAAAGTATCAATGATTTGAAAACAGCTAGTATGTCCAATGATGTATTATTTAAATAAAGTATGATGCTTCGTTACAAATGGAAAATGAAGTTTTTGGAAGAGAAAATGCTTTAGTTTACATAAAGTTGAACAATCTATAATAATAAAAGCATAATATGCTAATTAGACCGGACAGCCAAACAACCTTCTGGACGGAGCCAGTGCTGCGAGGGCTGAGCCCCTTGCATGAATTGCGTGCATCGGGCCTCTAGTCAGATTATAAAACAAAATGCATATGAAGGTCTATTTTTGTTTAAACAAAGAAGGAAGATGAAAAGGTACCAAAATGACAGTACCTCTTGTCTTGGATACAAGAATTTAGATGATTTTTCTTTCTTTCTTGCCTGAAAGATTCTATTATGGACAAACACCAATCATAGGTTAATTCATTTTGTACAACTGACTACAGACTATGCTAAGCCCTTTACATGCATTAATTCATGCAATCTTCACAAACGTCCTAAAAAGTAAACACAGCTGCAGAGATGGAAGTAATTTGCCCAAGGTCAGCCAGGAGTGTGGGATAGAGGTGGCCTTCAAATTCAGTTTATCTGATGGTAGATATTGCATGTTTGGGGACTAGATACAATACTGTTGTATAAGTATTATTCTTTAAATAGGTAAAAGTTACCTTTAAAAGAAGGGAAAGAAGCCATAAGTCCCTGTATGATTGATAGCTAAAAGAATTGTACAGATGAATGTAAAAATCATTAAAATGTTTCCCCCACTTTGAACCAGTGGAATCCATGCATCATCCAACAGTTCAATGTAAGTTATGTTGTGTGACCCCTCAGCCTCCCAGAACCAAGGGATTTGGCTTTATTTATGATAGACTAATCAACAAAGGTCTTTCAAAATGGTAACTAGCTCTCGCGGCTATATGATTTGAAATTATTAGATTTGCCTTATTTTTTAAATCAACTTTTAAACTAGTTTATTGCAAACATATGAAAGTTATCTTTATTTCCCCAAAGCTTAATCATCCCCGCCCCCCCTTTGTTACACAGGTAATATATGTTCCATGGAAGAAAGCAATAAAAGAAGATATAAATCACTTTTAATCTCAACATGCAGAGATAATCCTCCTGACGTTTGTTTTTTGGGGGGGTTGTGTGTAGCCAAAATGTCAACTGCCTGGTACTACTCAGATCTTCTACATTTCCAGAGTTGCTCGATATGTTTGGGGAAATCATTGTCATGGTTACACATGTGCATCTATTCCTGCTTCATTCTGATTTGTCAATGTTCTCTTCTCTCTGCTTTGCATCAGTATGTCTGTGGAATGTAGCTGTGTCTTTTCTCTTCAGTCCTCTTAGAGCATGATTACTGACAGGCGAGGGAATGATATGACAGTTCTGACAGCACAGTATAGATAATCGCTTAAATTTTAACAGTGGGTATCCCTGGTCCTATGTATCTAAGGTTATCCCTACCACCTGGAACACCTCATTGATTAATCAATCATGTGCCTCTTTAGTCTCTAATCTCTTGTTCAGTCTCCCTTCCTTTTCCCTTTAGCACATCAGTCCTTGCCCCAAGCGATACCCAGGGAACAAAAAAACCCTGCCACTTTCCTGCAATCTTTTCGGTATAATTTGTCTCATACTGGTCCTCCTCTAAAGCAAAGCAGACACTGAACTTCTCCATTCACTACCAAGCATTTTTCTAAATGAAAAGAGGACATCTGAGGCCAGCTTTTACACTGACGCTTTTTATTTACTCTGTGCTACATTCTGATCATACTATGTATGTAGTATTTCTTCTCATTGAGTTTTTTTATTGTGAATATTTCCTCATCTTACTACAAATTTTTTGGAAGTAGAATACAGATTTAATAGTGTGGTGTTTCCAAAGTTTGCAGAATTATGACAATTGCCAGGAATATTTATTTAAAAAAAACACAATTTTCAAAAATTCCCCCATGGATATTTTTATTTGGTAGGTCTGGGATAGGATCTAGCTAGGAATGTGTACTTCTTAATAAGTGCCTCCAAGTTATCTTTCCTTTATATGACCATTTCCTTCCTCTTAGAGATAAAGTACATTTGCAACTTTTTGCAAAAGTAGATAAATAATATTGAATTCTGTAGCCTTTCACACAGAGATTAAGTTAAATCAGATGGAAATTCAGCTGAGATAGACCATGTAAACATATCCATATCCAGGACTCTCTCTCTCAATTGGATTATTCCTTATAATGGCCCTTTTGCATCTTTATAAATCAACTGGAGTAAATAATTTGAACAAAAATCTGCAAGTTTTCAAAATAAAAGGCAGTAAAAGAAACTTTTAACTTGAGGCAGGGGCTATTCTGATTCATATTTTTAGCAGAGGCAGGAGTCTGAATGTGTTTTAACCAATTCTCAAATAAAAAATGTAGTCTTATTTTTCACTGACATACATTAAGAAAATTTCTAAGTTTGAAGCATTATCTAGTAAACAACAAACTTTGGAGTAATTTGCAACATGAGTCTAAACCAGCTGTGGGCAAACTATGGCCCGTTTGAAATGAATAAAACTAAAAAAAAAAAAAAAAGACCGTACCCTTTTATGTAATGATGTTTACTTTGAATTTATATTAGTTCACACAAGCACTCCATCCATGCTTTTGTTCCGGCCCTCCGGTCCAGTTTAAAACCCATTGTGGCCCTCCAGTCAAAAAGTTTGCCCACCCCTAAACCCTGTTTGACTCAAAATAGACCTAATTTGGTAATGTCTAAATAATAGCACATTTTTTCAACCTTTCCTACATATAACAAGTCAGGAATTGTCTCTGGAGAAATTTTAGAGTAGGAGGAACTATGGGATATGTTGGCCTGTCTCTTCCTTGTGTTTGTTTGCAGAATTTAAATGCTTCACAAATCATTCACTTGGCAGGCAATTGAATATTTAAGGAATAATGTTATCTTTTGTTAGTTCCAGGATGAGGAAATATTTGGGAATTACATTCCAATAGTGACTATGAGACACCCATCAACAGCTTCTGGGATGTGTTGAGTAACAGAAGATGATGAAGATAAACTACCAAGTAATTTTACAGTGGTGAGGGAAAATCTTGTAATCCACATGATCCAGGGAGATTAAATAAAAGAATCAGGATAATATCAGTATCAAAAGTTATTAGTTACAGCCTTAGTGGGTTAGTGACTTTAAATATATCCATCCACCTACTCTAAGATAGGCTCATAATCTCTTATGGACTTGGATTAAAATTTATTTTTCACTTTATCTTTTTACTAGTATATAACATTTTTCATCTATACATGTCAATATATACTTCTTTCTCTTTTTTATTGAATTTGTTGGCGTGATTGGTTAATAAAACCATACCGTTTTCTTTCCTTTTTAAAATATATTTTATTGATTTTTTTACAGAGAGGAAGGGAGAGGGATAGAGAGTTAGAAACATCGATGAGAGAGAAACATCGATCAGCTGCCTCCTGCACACCTCCTCCTGGGGATGTGCCCACAACCAAGGTACACGCCCTTGACCGGAATCGAACCTGGAACTTTTCAGTCCGCAGGCCGACGCTCTATCCACTGAGCCAAACCAGTTAGGGCCATACCGTTTTCAATGGTGGAGAAAAGAGACCTGCCTTTGAGTGGTGAGCACAGTGTGCTCTATGCAGATGATGTGTTATAGACTTGGATTGAAATTTAGTACATGGTCTAACTCCAGAAGGATCAAATGCCTTATGGTCCTGTCCTGGCAATTCTCCAGGACAGTTACAACAGGCAGAAAATTACTGCTACAAACTCATCAGCATATTGTTTGCAGGTACATTAACAGTGTGTTTAGGCTCTGACATTTTTTCGTTTGGTGTGAAGGCAGCTACTTTATCTTCCTGTACTTCCCAAGAACATACCCAAACTGCTTTGCCCACATGTATCTTTGCCTACATATCCTCCTAAAATTAACCTAGTTGTCTTAGCAAAGGTATCCTTCCACAACCCCAATTCCGCTGAATGGTCTGAATGTTCAAAACAAGACGAATAGTTGTTGCTTTCCCCTACTAACACAGCACAAACTTCTTTATCATCTACCAACCATCAATGGCTTCTTAGGAGACTGTAAATACTTGCAGATTGTGTTGTTAGGGAAGTTTCTTCATTCCTCTTAGAGCCAATACTTCTACTTTCCCAAGAGAGAAATGGTCTACTCCAGTGCCCATGTTGTTCTGGGTACTAAATGCTTTATAACTGTGTCCCAGGATCGGTACTCCACATTGAAGAAATGAGGGACTGTGAAAGATAATACTAAACATAGTGCTTCCAGTCTAAGACCCACCCTGCTGCCCATTCCGATAAGAGCGATGCTTCTTCAACTTGCCTGATGCTAAGAACAATCTGAGATGCTTGGTAGAGGTTTATCACCCACGTCTTAAGAAAACAGAATCTCCAAGGGAAAAGTTTTAAAATCTACATTGTTACTAAGCATATGTCTCTTATAATCAGGCAAGTTTTAAAATCACTGAGTTATAGATAACAGTGGGGTTCTGAAAAGGTTGCATTTGAGAAAGGCATGAAGAGAAATAATTTTTAATTTCTCTTCACCAACCTTAACTGACTTGACTTGACTGCTGTGTCTTTGGGAGGAGGAGTGATTTCAACAGAGGTTTCAGGAGGTTTTTAAGTTTCTGCCTCTGGATACCTAAAGTCACCAAGAAATCTAGCAAGCGCAGAACTCCCTGCTTGCTGCCTTCATTTGCACAGTCAACAGGAAATTGCAGTCCCCAGGGATGTCACTCTGGTATCTCTTCCAATCAGCAAAATAAAAAAAAAAATGAAACCACAAATGAGCATTAAAAAAAAAAATCAAAAGTGCTGCTTCCTGCGGAAACAAACTTTGAGTGGCATCACTGTCAACGAAAGGCGGGGATGCTCCTACAAGGGAAAGTTTCTCCGGCCTCATTAGGAGCTTCCACACTACTAACAACCTGGGGCTGAAATTAGAAATGGTTACATTGCACACATACATAATATGCTGCCTGATACTTCCTTGAAATGACCCCTTTGCTACTTTACATAACTTGGACAAACAGTGCCTTCTATTTCTGGGCTGACAAATCTTTTAGGCTTGGTACAGCCAGTTACTTTACTCATTAGAGAAAATAAAAGGTACTTAAAATGGTGATCCATCCACTTACTCGGCAGAAAGACTGAAGCAAGCAACTATGCCTTCATTTACCTTGTGAAGTTCTGCTGTGCTAATATACTTACATCGGGGGTGATGCTCACATTTTAAGTATTTCCTACACGAATGCTCACACAAAATATCTTTGCTTCTACCAAACATCCAGAAATCCCACAAAATGCTTTAACTTTCATGTCTTAGGGCAAACTTGTTGGGAATTCTATAATCCAAAAGCCAAAACCAAACAAGACAAAATAACAATGGCACCCTACTGTCCTGGCTCTCTTACACCCGAATCCCTCTCCCTCATACAAATAGTTCTAGGTATGAAGCATTCAGCATTCATTTACTAGTCTTAGTGACTTTGATTTCCTTTAGGAATTTTTTATTTGCACTTTATAACTATCATTAACTTCAAAGGATACTGACAGTTCTCAAGTTATTAAGTTAAAAGGCAGCCAACTTTCAGTTGGAGTCACTGCAAATTAATTCTGTCTTACAAGGCCATGCTGGGTCATTTCCTGAGCTGATGGCAATAAATAGCCCTTATTCTAATCTAAAAACAAGTGAGTACACTAATGCTTTTCTGATTAAAATGTTCAGAAGTGGGCAGGACCTCAGTGTAAACCACAGGTAATTTCACACCAGACATGGTAGAAACTATTTATCTACATAGTATACATTCTCTTTTATTTCTTAACTGACAAAACAAAAAGACCACACACCTGATTTTCTTCATGGCAGCAATAAACCCTTCTAAACACTTTCATTTCCCAGCATCCCTTGCAGCTAGGGTGGTCCAAAGACATTGTTTTACCAATGAGGATAAGTTGCTAGGTTATGGAATTTTTCTAAGAATTCATTTTCTAGCTATAGATACTATCTTTTCCTTGCTTGCCTCTTACTCTTTGTTTCTGCCTGTAAGACTGAGGTTTGAAACACAGGATCTTGAGAGAAAGGCTGAAATGTACAATTGATTAGGGATAGACCTTAAAATGACAGCATCTTAAAATGTACTAGAACCTAAGTTTCAAGAACAATGGGAACCATATGTATCCCATTTTATATGTATCCCTAATGCCTAGAACAGCCTGACACAGAACCAAATGCATAGAAACACCTGTTGAGTGAATGAATACATTAATGACTTGATGTGGCTGGAGTGAAGTGAGAGAAGATGAGAGCAGATGAAGACGAGGGTCAGGGTGACATGAGGAAGTCTTCAAATCAGCCCTCATAGATGATTGTAAAGGTGTTGGCTTATTCTGAGTGAGCCATCTATTGTATGGTTTTCTTCAGTAGAGGTCATGATCTGACTCAACAGCTTGAAAGGAGCTTACCGTCTACTGTACTGGGAATAGATAGAAGAAGGAAGAAGCAAAGAACAACCAAGAGGCATGAGAATACAAGTCAAAGGTGATATTGGCTTATGCCAGAATCTTACTTGTGAAGAGGGTGAAAGGTTGTAAGGTTCTGAATAAGACACAAAGATTTCCTAATGGATTGGGGGTGGACTATAAGAAAGAAAAAAAAAAAAAAGACTCAAGATAGTTCTAAAGGTTTAGGGCTAAGCAAATAGGAGAATGGAGCTGCCTTCAACTGAAACATGGAAGGCTGCAGAAGGAGCAGGTTTATAGGGAAGATTAGGGGCTCAGCTTTGACGTTCTGAATCTGTACCAGGCGACTGAAGAACACACAGGAGTACTTGGAGACACAGGAAAAATCTATTTATTTTCAGATGTTTCACATCTACTGGTACAGAGACTCAGAGGAGACTATTTATTTCCAAATCCTGAGCAAGCCAATATGGAGGAAGCTTTCCCTTTATACCCTTTGGTTTCTTTGTCCCCTAAATATGGGATGGGACTTCCGGACCTTTCACGGGCTTTGCAAAAAGCCCCAGGTGTTGGGATGGGGGCTGTGAGACCACACCTAAAGGCCTGGCGCCAGCGCTGATAACCCCCTTTGGGGGTTGTTCATGGTTTATGGCCTCTGTGAAATGGGAGTAGTACTTAGGTGAACCAGTCTTGGAGGGCCAGATAATTAAAGAAGGGACAGTGACTAGACTACAGGCTAACAAGAATGTGCATTAGGTTACTGGCACGATTCAGATTGCTATCCCCCCCAAAATGTCTCAGTAGTATTCCAAAAGACTGATGTTCAAGAGAATATTTTGATACAGAAATGTAATTATTGGGAATCAGTGGCATGTAGATATTTAAAGCCATTAATCCAGATAATATCACAATAGTGAGGGTAGAAACCTCCAAATTTTGCAAGTGTTAGGACCATGGAACCAATATAAATTTAGTAAAACTTGTCAGGCAGTGGTATATAAGATTATCTGAAAGGCATACATATGGAAGTAGAAATGTTGGCTAGAATTTTACTGCAATAATCTAAGTACAAGTGGAAGAAAACCGAAACTAGTGTACTACGTCAAGGCAGAGCACAATGTGTAAATATTAGTGACGAGTTGCATATTGAGCATGGGAAAGGAAATGGTGATGTCTTTAAAGAGCCCTTATTTCTCTAACCTAAATGAACAGGTTAGAAAAGGGTATTATTTTGGTGACACAGAAACAGACTCTGAAACAAGGATTTAAGTCAAAGTAGATTATTTGGGAGATGATATTAGGAAACAGCCAGAGAAGATAGAGGAGTCAGTAAGTCAGGGAAGGAAAGGAAGTCAATAAACAGTACATTATCAAGTCCATCACCTCTGCAGGAAACTGGGAAGCTGTTGTCAGAGGCAACAATGAACACTCCAGGTATTAAACACAGCTATGCAATTTCTTCATGAGAGATTAGCAGGTGAGTTGTCTCCATTTTGCCCAATGCTCTTAGAAAAAAAATGAGATTATTGAGTGGGATAGTTTAAATGAATCTTGCATATACAGAGATATTTATATTCAGCAGATAAAATGTGAAATGGATATCAGAAATCATTGTGTCCAATCTCACTCCAGCCAGGAACTCAGCCAAGAGCACAAACTGGAATTCTTGGTCTGATGACAGCAGTGTGGCAGGGATTTGGGGTATTCCCCTGTAAATCCATCTCCCTTACTCTGCTCCTGAAAACCGGAGAAGATAAAGAATTCTCTTTCTACTTGCATCTGGGAGGGGTCTATTGCTCATCACAGTTTTCAGGTCTGACAAGATTCTGCCATTGGTCAAACTAGTAACACCCCCAACCCCAGCTAAAAAAAAAAAAAGCAACTTGGAAAGGGAAAAAAAAAGTGTCCTTTGGTTGTTTACAACATTAAGTAGAAATAGCACAATGGTATCTACATGCTCAAGAGGGTAGTAAACATGGATATAGCACTAATTTTGATTCTGGATTCCAAAATACAAGACATTGAAAAGAAAACAATAATACTATATTATGTAAAAACTATTTGAGATTCCACATTCTTCCCCCATCTCATGATGCTACTGCTAACAGAAAGGTACTTAATTTAAAAGCACAGGGCAGAGTACTCAGTTTAAATTGGATGATCTACAAGAACAAGACCATCCAAACTCTAACACTGTTATCTAGAGGAGCTATGAAGATATAATACCTTATTCCTACCCTATTTATGTTCCTGCTATCGCCCAACTGCATTATTTTTCCTAATCCAAATAATTCCCTTGAGAAGGTAATCTGTAGGTTAAGCAGAGAGTTAGAATCAAGGTGCATTTCTATATTTGACTGCAAGTCTCAAGCAAAAAGCTGACTTTAATTTCTTCCATCATGAATATCCACATTTTCATACAGACGTACAGACATTATACTTATTATCTGAATGTTGGATACATGGGGAGGAAAGTAGCTGATATGGTCTGAATGACTGAACTCCTACCCCAAATTCATATGCTGAAATCATGATACCAATTCGATGATATTAGTACATGGGGCCGTTGGGAGGAGTTTAAATCATGAGGGTGAAGCCTTCATGAATGGGATTAGTGATTATATAAAACAATTCCCACAGATCCCCTTAGCTACTTCCTCCATGTGAAGGTGCTGTGAGAAGGTACCAATTATGAATCACAAATAAAACCCTCATCAGAACATGACCATGCTGGTGCCCTGATCTTAGAATTCCCAGCTTCCAGAACTGCAAGAAATATAGTTCTATTGTTTTATAAGCTCCCCGGTCTGTTATTTTGTTATAGCAGCCCAATGACTGAGCCAAGAGCTACGGATATTTGGAATGTGAGAAAAGCAGCAGAGACAGAAAGCATGCTTTGATAGGATGTGTCTAGTACTAACCTATAGCTTTACTTCCCTGAAACATTCCAAAGTATGATTTATAGAAATTCAGTTAAAATTTTGTTCGGAGATCTTTTAAAAATTGCTTTTAACACACAGTAAATCTCACTGAAATTAAAATGAAAACCGATATGCCAGTTATTCAAAAGAAAAAGAAAATGCCATTAGAAACTACATAAGGCGTAGGGAAATAAGCAGAAGGGGTATATGGCCTCGCTCTTATCCTGTCCAGAGAAAAGCTCTTAAATGCAATGTTGGGGAGAATGAACATAAAGAGACATTCTTCACTTACTAAGTTGTACACAGTCATAAATCACATTTCAGAGGAGTTACCTTTTAATGTCTTTAAAATGCCCAAAGACCCACTTAAGTCATTTCCCCTGGCTTTTGGATGGCAAAATGCGATTTACAACACAGAGCATTTTGAAAGCTACCACAAAATTCTCTTATAATTATCTTCAACACACTAGCTAAACTAAACAAGGGAATAAGAGAATTCCCTAATCTGAGATGCTCAAGTGCCCCAATGTTTAGCAGCATTCAGCTTTGAAATGAAAGAATTTGAAGACTTTCTGGTATGACAAGTATAAAAAGCAACTTATCATTATCAACTGATAAATCTTCAAGAACTATGAGCATTTTCAGTCACAGACACTAAATCCTCTCCCATTTCTCTCCGTCTCTTCACCCTGCATGACACTTAAGGAACTTGGCAACCAAGGAAACAAGAAACTTAATACAGAACAAAGATGGCTCCATATAAATAATTTTTTAAAAATTTTTCATACTGAGTATTTAAATGATCCGTAGTCCTGGCAAAGTTGCTAGCTCCTTGAATCCTCAGTGCCTACATCTACGAAGAGTTTGGCTGACTTGGAATTTCACTCTACATTTCTGGAATTATATTGGGGAAAATATCATCAAAGCACGTGCCCAGGCTCTGAACTGAATTAGCTCTAGGGAGAAACAGAACAGTCACCAGTCCGTACAGGGCAAAGAAAGCATCTGCTCTAATTGCTATTCCTTAGCAAGGAGGTGTGAACAGACTCTCTTTCCCACCCATTTGTTTTGCTGGGTGGCGTGTGCATGCATGTGTGTATGTATCTGTTGTTCTTCTTGGTCTGTGGCTGGGAAGCTTTCCTGGGGCCAGCAGTGAGAATGTTGTTGGTGGGGAGGGAGGATGGGCAGGGGCGGGCAGGCAGAGGATAATTGCTTTTTGCTTACAATTCACCCAGAGTCAAGAAGTTTTGAAAAGTTAGCCTTGCCTCTCCTCCTCTTTGCTGTTTAATTTGCACAGATCATTAGCAAGTGAGAGCTGCTCTGCAAACAGAACAAAATAGGTTTTCAGATAGACAAATAGTGATTTACAAGGACTAGAAAAAAGCATGCTTAGACTCGGCCATTCATTGCACAAAAATCTCATTATAAATGAATCAATAAGCCACTAGTGATAGGGGACAGGTGCGATTATTTTGTTCTAGTGGGATTCTGGGGATTCTGGTATTTGACCCATGGGGCATCAACATGCTTTACTGAAGGAAAGTATTAATATTCTAAAACTATTGGAAAAAATATCTACTTACATGTACAGAAATGTTAATCAAAATCTTACATGAAAAGTTGAACCTCTTATTTCCTCTGCGATTGAGCTACCAGGTCACTCAATAATGTTTACTATTTACAATACTTTGTCTGATGCAGACCCTAATAATAACAAAGAGAACCAATTAGGGATGAAATGATGGTATCAAAATCCCATAGGCCTGCAGACAGAGAATATGCACAAATAGAGCTTGGCAATGTTACCATACTGCAATGGAAAGCTGTTAAAAATAGAGCCACAAGGAATGTTCTCGCTCTTATCAATCATATATATTTATGTTAAACATAATTTCTTATTATTTATATTCTTTACAGTAATAGGTATCATGCAATTAGAATCTGAATCAATACCAAATTATCACTTTTAAAAACTACTCAGATCCTGGACACTGGAGAATATTAAATCCTGAGATAAGAATAAAATTGCATGTTTTTCTGCTGCCCAATGAGAGGTGACAGAAAGAGTAAAATGATGGTTTCAGTACCAAGCTTCAAGTAAGAAAACTTCCCTTCCAATTTCTTTGCTACCCAGTACCATATTTTAATATTCCCAATATTAAGTAGTCTGACACAAATCATAAGTTGTTTTACCAAATTAAGCATTTTTTTAAGAAAGTACTATTGTCCCCCAGTATTTTTAAAATTTTACCTGAGCGCAAGAATTGTCAAGAGTGATAATTTTTAAGTATGGATTTCCAAGCCTTGATCTTAAAAAATTGGATTCAACGGGCCTGGGTCAGGGTTCAAGAATCATATTTCTAACCATCAATACAGGTGATGGTATTTCTGAGTAAGCCAGTTGTTCTGCTCCATTGGAATGACTTAGAAAGAATTCAAGAATATTATGTGAACACGTAATTCCTTTCTCTTCCTCTTTCCTTTCCTATTTTTTCTAATTTTCATGACAGTCGATAAGACTTTACTGAATGCATGGCAGGCACTGTACTAGGCACTGGGGGAAGCTGCAGGGAATTCATATCCAATTCTTGCTTCCGGACTGCTCATTGCCTATTACTGAAATAATAAAAATTTATAACATAGTGAAATGCATATGAATCAATGGTGATAAAGTGCATTTCTTCAAAAGTCACTCAGCTTGAACAGTATTGCTAGTGACTAGAACAATGACATTCATTAGTTGTCTATCCTAAAGAAAGGAAGAACAAAACTAAAGCAGCACTTAAAGAAGTCCAACTTTACATTTTGTAAAAGGGGCTTGAACTATTCCTTGCTCTGTGGGAAATAAGATGCTTTTTCTAGATCCTTCTGGAATTGGTGAGATAAAAAAGCAACAAAAATAGAAAAGTAAAAAACAAAACAAAACAAAACAAAAAAACCCACAAAATAAAACGAGGGAAGCCAGTGGTTTCCAAGTTTCAGTCACATTCTGGAGGAATCGTATACTGCCTTCATTTTCTGCCTTCCTATCTTTTTCTGTTTCATGAAATGAGAAACTGGTGATTTCCTGTGACCTATTATGAATTTCATACATAATTAACACCAGGAATGATAATGCTAATCCTCTGATTTGAATTTTCAAGACTTGGTCCTCCAGTACAAGTCTTCTTTGTGCTTGCCCTGGGAGATAGATGTTACTTGGAAATAGATAGCCTTAAACCGGTCAGCTGTATTTCAGCCATGATATAGCCTCCGAAATAACATCTGTTTAAGAGTTGGACTGAAAAGCGATGTAGGAGAAAGAATAAAGTCAATTATTTGACCTACTGCTGACTCACCACTTGACCTTCGACAAAATTCAAGTCCTCGATAGAAGGAATAAACAAAAGTTGACAACACAGCCATGGGTGGGTTATGTTAGGTGAAGTACAAGGGTTGGCAAAAGTAGGTTTATAGTTATGAGTATTGTACAACAGAGTTTATTCTTGTATTATTTATTATTTATTGTGTTATTTATTTGTACTCAACTATAAACCCACTTTTGCCCACCCCTGTATATTAAAAAACCAGCTATTATGAATGTGTTCATCATCTTCAAAAATAACCAATTCATTATTAAGGCTTAACAAGTATACTGATTTTAGCAGTCTTCACCTGGACACAACACGTATAAAAAGTTCAAATGCAGAGAAAACACTAGTTTAAACTGAGCTCTTATTTCACAAAAAGAAGATAACACATTTTTGTACAATTGCTTAGGGCAATGAGGTTTATTCATATTTATTATCCCCCATACTGCCTTAAGACAAGTTTTATAGATGAGAATGAGACTCAGAGGAGTTAAATAATTTGCCCTCATTAAAATAGCTAGTAGATAGAGAAATATGAACTCAGCTCTGTCTGGCTCTGAAATCTATGTACTTTCCACTCTGAATTTTTCAAGCCTTTAAAGTAGAAAGAAGATAGTCCTCATTATTAAGGTGTGAATTACTTATTTCATCAATTCTAAAATGCACATTTTCCCCACATTTTAATGGCTCTGAAAGGAGGATGCTTCTTAAAGTAGTTGTCAACCAGGTACAATTAGGATGCAATTATCATCGCCTGCATCTGAGCCTCAAAAGGACCAGGGTAGCTGACTTAGAAGAAAACCTCAGAGACAACAGCAGAGCATCCTTCTAAACGCTGCTACTTCAGCAGTGCTCACGAAAGCCTACAGGGGCATAATGTAAACGTCCATGGACTATGACGGTTCTCACTCATAAAGTTATTCAGTGTCAGGTTCTGATTGTGAAAACTTGTTAGAATTACTTAAGCAGTTTAATTTACTTATATTTTCCTTTTTCATGAATGCACAGGAATAATTTTTTTAAAAATCTATCTATGCTTAAAGAAGTCTAAAAGAGCTACACAAAATATTTTATAAGATACTGTTTCCTTAAAAGGTAATTCTTTCTCTTTCTTTGTGGTATATGAAATAATGATTCATATTAAGCTAGATGGAATACATTACTCAGGCCTTTTATATCCTTTAAATGCAGCCGGCTTAGGGCAAGATTCTAGTGCACTTGTTTAAGCTCTTGGTACTCTCTGATGGTTGAGATGTGGTAAGACTCAGTTCCCTGGAGAGACCACCCACCTCTCTCAAGTTCACTCGCACTGTGGTGGGTGGAGAAACAAGCCCAAGAAGAAAATCACTGACATACTCAATTCCATGTGAGGAAAACTTCTATCCCTCCATTTCTCCAGGGGGAATTGTTCCAATTGCTTTGGCATTAACTGTGGACTTCAGCCCATCTTTTTTATTGTTGCTTTGACAAAAACACAGACACAAACCAGCTGAGGAAGCCCTTCCATTTCATTTTGCTAGTGAGCCATTACTTAACCAACTACAGTGAGCAATGCTGGGAGTTCCCTCTCATAAAATATGTACTATCCCCCACCATCCCTCCACAACAAGGGCTAGTTCCAGTTTTGTTCTGTTTCTGACTGAAGCTCTTGGGTTTCTACCCAGGCATGCAAGGTGTCTGCCAAACATAGGACTGGTGCTCATATTAACAACAATTGGCCTAGTTTCATGCAGAAGTTGGGTCTCTCCCTGACAGTCAGCAGTGTTCTATGCACATTAACTCCTTAGAAACCTAGTTTCCCTTTTACTAGTATCTTTGCTACAGCATGAAAGATATGTAATGGGGTGCTAGACAATATCAAGACCAACATCCTGTTTTCCAAATGAAAAAACAACAACAGAGACTCAGATAGACTAAATGAATCCTTCAGGATCCCTAGTAAGTGACATGGCCAGATCATCTACCTATTGTCCTTTATTCCTTCCTTCATTTCTTCCCACCTTCCTTTAATTCATATGCATAGAGTATCTACTGTGTGAGGATCAATGGTGAGTAACACACTATCCCTGACCAAAGTGAACTTATAAGTCACATGGGGATATGGACAGGTAAACAAGAAATCATGATACAAGGTAAATAATTATCTGGATGTGGACAGCCAACACATAGGAAAGACAGTAATGGTTGCTCAGGAAGGCTTTCCTATAGCAAGTGGTCTAATGCTAACTTCTGAAACTGGCCTCCTGAGCCATTCTTTCCTCTTTGTAATCCAATGTGCATGTGATTAAGCACAGGCCTATGTAGGTTTCCAATACACACACGTTACTATATGTTACAGAGCTTTGTTTATCACTAAAATCTGTAATTAAGTCAATATTCTGGAGCTGTTTCTTGTCCAGACTTCAGGGGAGGCACATATGCCCAGGATTGGGTGTCTTCTTATATCCCAGCAAGTGAACTGGTTTGGTGAACTTCTGAACACCTGGGCAGCTCACTTGCCATTCTGGAAGAGTTTACCCTTCGTAGAGTAAGCAAAACTCATTGGCCATAGATCACACAAAGCTGCCAAAGCTGACGAATGGTGGGTCTATGGAAGCTTCACCAAGAAAAGACGTCTTACATCAAATCGTCTTCCCCAAGGATCAAAACTTTTGCTTACACTTGCTTTCAGTTGGTCCCATGAAGTCTGTTACACAAATGCCGCAGAAATATAGACATAAAAGCTATGTTCAATCATGCCACAGTTTTTCTTAAAGGCTGAGAAATTTAGATGATTTGTAGTCAATTCTTTAACTAAGGGAAAAACCTGATAGGACCAAAAGATATAGTCTTTTCCTTCCAAGGATATCATCATATACTGAACATTATTTGGGAATCAAAAGAATATGTTCATATTTATTTATGTTTATATATGAGCTCCTCTGGGTATGTTTGAGGGGCACGAGAGGGAGCATTTCATTTTAAAAATATTAGATTTCTTAAACTTAGGCATATTCAGATGTTAAAACAATTGATATGTGTGTTTTACCACAATTAAACGATAATAAAATAATTGGGTCATCAGAATATTTCAATTACGAATAAAACCACCCAATGTAATTCTCTAAAATGATGACCTTTTTCATAAAAAGGGTAAACCAGTTAGTTTAGATTACTGAAAAAAAGTAATTCAAAATAGCTAGGACTGACTCCTAGGATGACAGGTTAACAAACATCTCTAAGAAACAAAAGTTAAGTAAGCACCCTTTTCTCCCTAAATGAAATCCCTTTAAAGGATACAGATGGTAACAAAGAAAATAAAATTTAAATAAGCCACACTGTATTTTAAATATAGATATGGATATTTAGTATGCAAAGATAATATACTTAGATATATTTTTCTGCTCATTGAGTTTTATAACATTTAAGTCTATCTTGGTTAAAGAACAATGCCCTACGTCACATGAATTTTATCCTAATTATAGCTTCTAAATTTATTTTGGCTATGACTTCAGGTGACTGGTATCTGATACCTGGTTTCAATGGAAAGTGAGATGGAAGCTGTAAGCTTGAATATTAATGAGAAATCATCAGTAGTGGAAGCGAAGATTTCTTTAAAAAATCATACAAAGAAGTCATTGGAAATAGCCAACCACATAAAATATGTAACCTGGAATGTATTAAAAAATTGCTTTAGTATCTTAGAATTCTTAGTAATGGGCACTTACATGGATGTCAATAAAAATAAGAATGATGGCATGCAAATCTAGCCATTAAAGGGCCCAATTTAGGAGACAAAATTTCATGATGGCCATAAAAAGTTATTAAATGCACTTCTGCCAATGTGGCATCATCGAGATTTTTCCATTTTTTTCTGGAGCTGTTAAATCTCTCCTCACACATATCCACCCTTATTTGAACTTACAGCACATTTTTCTCATGGCTCATAGCATTTGGAAATTTATTTTTCTATTGCTGATTTTTACTTTTTAAGATCAAACATTCATGGGCTCTTAGTAAACATAACTCAATGTACCCCCAGTTTCTTGGGTGATTAAAACATTCAACAGATAATACTTAAGAAGGCATGAATGAATAGCTTCATGTGTAAGAATGCTTCACTGTGTCAGAACATACTACATTCAGCAATTTAATTCTACCCAAAGGGCTTTGTTTTAGGTAGTTATCAAAAAGTAAAACTTCGCTTAATTAATAATACAGTTCAGGAGCAAAATTCCCTGTTATCAAATCTTTCTGCACAAAAATTTTGTAGTGTTTTACTGAATCAGGTGAGTTGTATTTTATAACTGGCAGAAGTTAGAGTAACACTTCCATTGTATATATGGAAACACTGAGGCATGGTGAGAGAAGAGCCTGGACCAAGGTCAGCAGAGGAGGGATTCTGCTGTCTGTATTCCACATTGCACATATGATCTTCATAAAGATTTCTCAGCTACACGCCTCTATCCATCCTCTTACCAGAGGCACAAAATAAACAACATTCTAGAAAACTAATCTGATCACTCTACTACACAATTTTAAAATACTAGTAATATATTAAGGTCACAAAAAGTGGTGCTTACAATATTTATTTTATATCCCAATGGAATTGTATGTTTGAAATGTGTATGTGTGTGTATATACATGTTCATTACTTAAATAATGTAAGCTATTTTTATGTTAGAAAAAGCAGGAAGAACATATTCATGTTTTCTTGTACGATGCTGTAAAACCAACTGAGAAGTTTTGTGTGTGTGTGTGTGTGTGTGTGTGTGTGTGTGTGTGTGTGTGTGTGTTTTTGTAAATATACTGGTTACCTGTTTTGGGTTGATGGATGGGAGACAGGGGTGGGAGGCTTTTCAATGAACACCTCTTAAGGCTTTTTAATTTTTGAAGTGCATATATTTATTAGTTCTTTAGTAAAATAAATAGATTTTTAAAAAACTAGCATAGAGCCAAGCCCAAATACCTCCACCCTGTCATTTCTTGATAAGCCTGGTCCTTTGTGACTAGGGATTGGGTGATGGTGTAATAATGAGGCATGCAAGATCCTCTAGTTCAAGCCAACTTTTAGACCAAAAATGAAGACTTCTTTTCTTGTGATCCACAATATTACAAAAAAAATATTTTGGTTTCTAGGGACTTCTGTTAGGAATGTCAGATAACTCAACCAGCAGTTTTAAATACCACAATAGTTTTAGCAAGTACCTACCACTGCAATTTGTAGCAAGCAGCTGGGTGCTGCTTTAATTTGCTTTCTTTTCCTCCTATCTCAGCATGAACATGACAACAATACAAAACCATCATGTGGAATAGTGTCTGCTAGAAGAAGTGGTGATTACTTCCAAGCCCAAACAAAATTAGGGAAGGAAGAATAATGAAGAGAACACCTGTTTGAAGATCTTCTTATGAAAAGTGTGGGAAAGAACACAAGGAAAATGCACATTGCACATGTACATGAAATTATAATTAGAAAATAATAGGAAAGTAAGCATCTGATCACATAGCTTTCAGTTACGAAACTCCATACAATTGTGATTGACTTATTAGGATTAAGGATAGCTGTAAAGTGCTTAAAATCAAAATGTTTGACATGATACTGTAATTCTTCAATTCAGCTTTGCTTTACAAAATGTGGCAACTGGTTTAAAAAGCAAAAGCAATCACATGCTACCAATGAAACCAAGTTTTTAAACTCCATGTGGCTTCTTCTATCTTGGTGTCTCTTTCACTTGCTTTTTCTAAATATAGGCTCTAAATGAATCTTCGAGATAGCTCCCTTACAAGACAACTTACTTTGCTAGTAGAAGCAAAACTTGGCAAAGGTTTGTAGCATATTTGTCAGTAACTAACACTATTTTAGATGCATGTGCCCTGGGACCAATTCTATGCATTTATCCTACAGCTATAGTTGTTGAGAACCACAATAATATACAAACAAACATTGCTAGTACAACATTTTTATTACAGCACAAGTTTGGAAAAATCCCAAATACCCATGAATATAAAAGTCATAAATTAAGGTGGGGTATAGCCATGAGATAGAACTCTACACAGTGATTACAAACTAGCCTTTATAGATACTAACATAACAATGTGTCTAAGATATATGTCAAATAACAAGCTGCAGACTAGTTTCTACAGATACACATTGAATAAATATGAAAAATATATATGCACTTAACTATTTGCCTATACAGATTTTGATTTAAATGGCTATGTAGTTATTCATCATAATAACAATATAATCAATAGTTAATGTTGAATGATTCTTCAGTAAGATAGGTGTTCTTCTCAGCTTAAAATACCTGTTAATCCTCACAGCAATCCCATGACATCTGATCTAATAAAAGAGAAACATGCAAATTGACCATACCTCTGCTACACCCACAAGCCATGCCCACCAGCCAATCAGGAGTGGATATGCAAATTAACCCAACTAAGATGGTGGTGGCCACGGAGCTGGAGTGAGCAGGAGGCTTGGGTTGCCCCCAGCAATGGAGGAAGCCAAGCTTCCTGCTTGCCCTGCCGGCCCTGAGCTCTGCTCAAGGCTACAGAGTTTCAATTATAGAAGATAAATAAATCTCAGATACCTGCTTCCAGCCTGCAGCTGTGGCCAGCCTGAAAACAGCCATCAGCCACTCACTCAGGCTGGCCAGGCACCCCAGTGGGACGCCCACCCTGATCCAGGACACCCTTCAGGGCAAACCAGCTGGCCCCCACCTGTTCACCAGGCTGCAATCCTATATAATAAAAGGGTAATATGCAAACTGACCCTAGCAGCAGAAAGACTAGGAATGACTGGTCACTATGACACACACTGACCACCAGAGGGCAGATGCTCAATGCAGGAGATGCCTCCTGGCGGTCAGTGCGCTCCCACAGGGGGAGCTCTGCTCAGCCACAAGCCAGGCTAATGGCTACCAGCACAGCGGTGATGGCGGGAGCCTCTCCTGCCTCCTCAGCAGCGCTAAGGATGTCCAACTGCAGCTTAGGCCTGCTCCCCGCTGGCAAGTGGACATCCCCTGAGGGCTACAGGGCTGCCAGAGGGATGTCTGACTGCCAGCTTAGGTCCATTCCCCTGGGGAGCGGGCCTAAGCCAGCAGGTGGACATCCCCTGAGAGATCCCAGACTGTGAGAGGGCACAGGCCGGGATGAGGGACCCCCCTGAGTGCACAAATTTTTGTGCACAGGGCCTCTTGTAGGTACATAATTATCCTCATATTAAAGAGGAAGAAATTGAGATGCAAAGAGATTCAGTGACATGTTTAAGTTTATACAGCTGGTAGGTGAGACCCAGGAAGTAGACTCTAGACCAGCCATGGGCAAACTATGGTCCGCGGGCCGGATCCGGCCCGTTTGAAATGAATAAAACTAAAAAAAAAAAAAAAAAAATACCGTACCCTTTTATGTAATGATGTTTACTTTGAATTTATATTAGTTCACACAAACACTCCATCCATGCTTCTGTTCCGGCCCTCCGGTCCAGTTTAAGAACCCATTGTGGCCCTCGAGTCAAAAAGTTTGCCCACCCCTGCTCTAGACCTTGCACTCATAACCCCCAAGCTGCACTATCTCTCAGGGAGTTAACATTGGAGAGCATGCACCTGTGTTTGTATATACACAGCAAGTATGTATGTATGTATATATATTTGTATATATGTGTGTGTGTGTGTGTGTGTATATGGAGCCTGTTAACAGTGATCACCTTTGGAGATGAACGAGGAATGAGGGTTCACTTTATATTTCATACTCCTCAGAACTTTTAATACTTTTACATTGAAAATACATTCCCTAGTATGTGTTTTAATGCACAATATGTGACAATTCTGATTTTCCACCCTGAAACCTGTACTGCAGAAATTTAAAAGTTGTCTATGGTGGTAGAGCTCCTGTCTTCCTGTTCCAGGCACTGAAAGATTAACTTCACTTATAAACTCGTGAAGATTCTTTAATTTATCAATACCTGGGTTCTTCTGGTACATGAGATTGATTTTTACTGCTTTGTACAGTATGCCATTTTATGAGACACACATCAAACTCATTCAAATGACCAGTCATTTAGCTGTCTGTTTGGTGTACATACGCATTCTGTCATGTACTGTGAGCAAAACACAGCCGAATTTAATCAGGCTGCTGTTTATAATTTAAGAGAGGGACCTCCAAATGACTCTTTTTTGGTATGCTTCTAAAAAGGTCAGGCACCAGCATGTTTTACCAAATAAAACTCAGGTTTGAAGAATATGCCTTCCAAATTGATTTTTACTACCTGGGCTATAATAAGTTTTACAGGGCTTCTTTGTTAAATTGCCCTGACAATTTCCATTTCCAGTTGCCTCAATCATATTAACAGAAGGTAAAGTTCACAAAGAGTAAAATATGTCACTGCACTGCATTTGGGCTTGGGAAATAGATCACACAACTGACAAACATACCGACATAATGTTTGGCATTCCCATTCTTGTTTGGCTTGGCATTGCTCACTCAGGGCGGGACAAGATGTCCTACCACAAGCGGAAGTATTTCATTACTCAAGACATAAAACACGTCTGCGCCAACGACTTGACAAAGCCCATTAAATATGTATGTGTGTGTGTGTGTATGTATGTATGTATGTATGTATATATATATATATATATATATATACATATATATATATATATATATATATATATATAATAAAAGGATGGATTTTTTTTCTGCCAAAGAAAGGCAGAAAGGTCAGGGATGTGGGGTAGAAAATATGTGTGTAGAAACATTAGTTCTTGTCTACTTAAAACAAGGGTAGAATTCCACTAGAATGCACGAATCCTCTACAGAATCATTTCTCCTAAACGATGATGCCTATGCACAGCTGTGCTCGGCAAGAGTAGGCGCAGAGTATTTTCTAAGTAATTAAAATAAGGTCAGATGGTTTCTTAAGGTTCGTTAATGAAAGATCCATAATCTCTCACTTGTTTTATGAGTCAGCGTGTATTTCTTGAGCCCTTCTATACCAACCATAGAACTAACACAAAGGGAGAGACCAGAAGTTAAGAGCCAAAGTAAAAATGGTTTAAGTCTTTTGACATGATAATTATAGGAGGCTGGGAAGGCTCAAGAAAGAGCCAGGATGCCCTAACCGGTTTGGTTCAGTGGATAGAGCATCGGCCTGCAGACTGAAAGGTCCCAGGTTTGATTCCAGTCAAGGGCATGTACCTGGCTTGCGGGCACATCTCCAGTAGGAGATGTGCAGGAGGCAGCTGGTCGATGTTTCTCTCTCATCGATGTTTCTAACTCTCTATTCCTCTCCCTTCCTCTCTGTAAAAAATCAATAAAATATATTTTAAAAAAAGAAAGAGCCATGAGTAGAGGTACTGTCCCTCAAAGTGGTCATGAAAGAAGTGTTATCTACACAGAGATCTAAAAAATGCTTTTGTGTATTCCTTCACCAAGGGGCATCAAGGTGGGTGGTAAGGACGAATTTTATGCATAAGCCTAGATTTATGAAAAGAACATGACAAATTGTGGTGACCGCTGTATAAAGCTTTACTTCTTATGGGCATTTATCCTTATATTAGTTTTCCCCTCTTCTCTAGCTGATGTTTATGATAAACCTGTCATATTCATGCTACACTGTACATGCACTAATGTTAAGGCCCATATGTATCTTGAATCCACTTTTATCAGTTAATTTTCCATCGTTACCATGGTGGCTGTCCTCAGATCAAGAAAATTAATCATCTAGAAAATATTTAAAATAACTTTTTTTGAAAAAAAAACTTTTTCTAGAATAGGCCTTGACTCAAAGTAACATTGATGTTTAAAAATTTATATGTCTGCTCCTGAGAGGAAAGTAAAATGTTTATAGCTGCAGACATGCAAACTGGATTAGGTCAAGTAAAGAGAAAAGCTCCATGTGCAGCTCAAAGCAAACGCACTCTAGAGATTCTTGGCGACCACATGGGTTCAAGAACAATTCATTTTCCTTATTTGTGCTTCTTACCTCTGATTAGATGCCACCTGACATCTGAACAGAAGGAAAGCTCTGCACATCTTGATGTTGACACGTACACATCCTACATCAGAGTCTGAGTTATCATGCTTAGCAAAAATTCTCAACGAGAAGTGTTCCTTCCAAAACCTCCCCATTCAATCAGTCATCCATTAACTCAACAAATATTGACTCATCATCAGAAAATATGCCAGGACTTTGGCTAGGCACAGGAGCAACAATAGGCACCCTATCCTCCAGGGTCTGGAGTGTGAGATATGAAGTGCTGACGATTTTCCCTTGATAGGCACTGGTATGGCTTGTGTATTATCATACTGGTAGTTAGCATACTGACATACCTCCACCCCTCTTGGAAAATAGTCACTGACCCAACCACCACACTCTACCCCACACTGTCTGTCACTCAGACTCCCTGGTTACACTGACTCCTCTTCCGGGACCCCTAGAATCATCTTGTAATCCAGTTAATACCTGGCATGGGTAAGGGGCATCCACGAACCCCTCTCCAGCTCTGTGGTCAGGGTCTGGGATTCATTGTGAGTGACAATGACATACTGGCAATTAAATATCATGACTGTCATTCCTGCAATACAGGCCAACACTCCAGCCCAGTCTGCAGACTAGGGCCACCTATCTGAGGAGAATTTACAGAACAAAAATGCAGAGGCAGCATTTAGAGACTTACAGCAATTTGACAGATTGGTTATATGTCAGTTAAAACCAATAATAATAGAAATGAAGCTTGTATTTTATATGGCCCTGCTTTCTTTTATTTCATTTTTCTGATTACTCTTCAGAGAATGTTTATAAAGAGTATGCATGAAACACAAAAAATACATAAATCAAGCATTTTATTTGCATAAAAGAAGATCCCTAGCCGCCCTTTAACAGTCTGCCTTACCCAAGCAAGGAAGGCCAGAGACATATGCACACACGAAATATGCTGCTAAGCACACTGAATGTCTATCCTAATTCATGGAACATTTGCATCTCCTGCCTCACAACTATTCTGGGTTAAAGTATAAATTAAGCAGTGCTTTTCCTAAGCAGTTCAGATGAATGGATAAGTGGCTTGTTGTAGCGTTGAGTTTGTATAAAAAACATGTATGAAACCTAGATTTTTGAGTGTAAGGGATTTGGGGATCTGGGTGAAAAAAGTGAAGGGACTAAGCAAAAAGGAAATAAAACCAACTCAGACACAGACAACAGTATGGCGATTACCAGAGGGAAAGGGAGAAAGGGGAAGTAGAAGAGGGTAAAGGGTGGACACATGATGATGGAAGTAAACTTGACTTTGGGTGGTGAACACAAAATACAATATATAGATCATGTGTAATGAAATTAAGGATGAAATTAAGAAGAAATGAAGAAATATATCATGTCTCACCTCTTGATATTTCATTACCATTATCACTCTTACTTTTAAGTCATTTTTCTCCAGGTAATTCTCAATTATTTTCTTGGAAAGATTTGAATTTGATTTTAACTGAGGGTACTCTATCCAATATTAAAATACATTCACAAAAATGAAAAACTTTAAAAAATTAGTTAATAATATCTTGGAAATGTAAGCAATACAGCAATTCTAGAATCCCAAACAGGATGCCTGCCATTTTCCAACACATATTAACACACAGACTTTAATATAATATTGAGTCAAGATGTGAAAAGAATGTTATTTTTTCTCTTTCAGATTATTATATATATTATATACTATATATTTGGGAGAGAAATAGAGAGATAGAAACATCAATTATAAGAGAGAACCATCAATCAGTTGCCTCCTGCATACCCCCTACTGGGGATCGAGCCCACAACCTGGCCATGTGCCCTGTCAGGGACTTGAACCAAACTGTGACCTCCTGGTTCATAGGTCAATGCTCAACCACTGACCCACACCAGCTGGGCTCAGATTATTTTATTAATTTACCTTGTATGATTTGCCTATTGCTTTGACTATTAAAGAATAGTTGTGTTTTACATGAATAACTTAGCCCTAATATAGTTGAGTCCCCACCACAATTTAAAGAAAAAAATAACATATGATGGGTAGAATGTTTTCTCTCATGTATTTTTCCTTAAACACTGACATCAGCAACATTTGTCTACACGTGAGCTTTAGAAGATGAAAGAATGAATAAACAAATAGAAAAGGAATAGTACAGAAAACTCAGAAACAGATGTGTTTACTCTGGCTGTTGTTTTTTCTCAGGTCCACTTACGCCTGGTTGTGATTTTACACTGCATACAAAAAAATACAGTCATATGTTCTGCTCATAAAATCAACCCCAGTTCTTATAAGAAATTACACACGGCAGCTTCACATGGATGCTTTGTACTTGAGAAAGGATTCCTATAATATGAGCAAACCACTCCAGCTCTGAGGCGAAATTTTATGTGCTACTGAAATCCTCTGGGGTCTAGTAAGACTTATGTTGAGGTTCAAAAGAAGTTAAATACACTTAAAAACCCTTGAGAACAAAATCCTTTGGTGTGCAAATGACATGGCCAGAATGTCTATCAGCTTGTAATCCAAGTACTGATCCACATGCATTTACATACACTTTGATGTGAATCAGATTCCAATATAGTCTTTAACCATCAGTTGCAGGACCAGCCAAAAGGAATGCTGCCTAACACCATTGAGTTTGTGTTGAACAAAAATCAGAAGTGAGAAAAGACAGTCATCCTTGACCTAATTTATCATTATGCAACCCAAAGATATCAGACACAGGTATTTCACAACCTAGTAGTATTGATGCATGATTCAACACAACTATTTCCCAAGAAAGGTAAATTATTGTATATTGTAAACTGAGTTTCACCAAAACTAGTAACTCCCGAGAAACCTACACACTGCCACAAAGCAAAAAGGAAACCTATGTTGTTTTATATATTAACAAAACCAGAAAAAAAGGAGACAGCAGTCTTAACTGGTTTGGCTCAGTGGATAGAGCGTCAGCCTGAGGACTGAAGGGTCCCAGGTTCGATTCTGGTCAAGGGCATATACCTTGGTTGCGGGCACATCCCCACTAGGGGGTGTGCAGGAGGCAGCTGATCGATGTTTCTCTCTCATCGATGTTTCTCTCTATCCCTCTCCCTTCCTCTCTATAAAAAAATCAATAAAGATTTTTTTTAAAAAAAAAGGAGACAGCAGAAGACCTTATAACACAAAAACTGCTATAGCAGACCAGCTCCTCACTAGTTATTTCAACATCCTTGGAAGTGCAATGGGCATGGTAGCAGTATTAGCATAAAAGACATAGATCATCAAAGCCTGTACACTGGATATCATGCATTATGCCCACCCATTAAAATTGGAATTGGGAGAATATTCAATACCATAGAATCTGAACTGCAAACCAAGCATAATAGATCTCCATGCTTTATTCTTACTGGTTCATCGACTTGTGAAGCAATGTTCTAGCATCTCCCATTTCTACTTTCTCTATATTCTTCTTGAATAACCCTTGTTATCTGTATCCAGTCTCAACCCCATTTTCTCTTCGACAAGGGTCTTCCATGAAGTACAAGAAGTACACAGATGGTTCCCCTATCCACACTGTATTCTGGAATCATCAGTGTGTAGAGTAACATAGAGCATTTATGAATTCACTGCCTTTAGGATTCTGGAAAACTCAAAGGAATTCCTACAACATTACACATATTATTCTGCTGATTGAAGTATAGAATAGTTTGGAGATGGGGACTTGCCTATATTAAAGCACAGTACATCATTACACTGGTGTATGGATCTTTGCACTCTTGGGTCAATGTTAACATTTCAACATGTGAAGTGCTTTTAGTATTTTTCTTTAAGAATTTAGATTTTGCACAGATGCTCCATTTAGTCCATAACTTGTTTTTATTTTATTGCAAATAAACAAAAGTAAATGAGGATAAACAATTTACAAAAACATAAGCAGAATATAAATGTTACAGTTAAATATTTAGAGAAGGAATAGCACCATAATCTTCAATACAAGTTATAAAAACTAGCTATGGTATAGACGTAGTGTATGCATAAAGAGAAAGGGAGAGAAAGGGATAGAATAAACTAGAAACAGTAGAAGGGTCATTATAAGGTTTATTTCTGCTTTATTTTGGGGGGAGTATGTCAGCATAGCCCAAAATACCAAAATACTTCCAAAAGAAACTGGGTTTTTCATTTATCATTATTTTCTACCCTTTTTTAAAAGACATGCTGGTAGACAAATGCCAGTCAAATTTCCAGTACTCTATTGGTCTACCCCTGAAGGGAAACTAATGTTCTCTATCTACTAAAATGGATCTTGAAAGAAAAAGGGAACAGACGCATTTCCTGAAAAGTTCTAATATTCATAGTAAATGATCGAGAAGAAGCTTAATCAGATAGGATTTCAGAACTCTAATGGAAAGAAATTTCAATCATCAAAAATTTATTATCTGGGCTCATTTGCAGGGACTGCAGTACAATAAGTATTTAATCAGTTGGTTTCTATTTTTCAGTGGAATTAATTGTTCAGTCTCTGCAAGAGTGTTAACTTCTTGGAAGCCCATGATGAGCAATACAATATACACATGACGAATTACAGAATTATATACTAAAACCTATATAATTTTATTAACCAATGTCACCCCGATAAATTCAATAAAAAGAAATAAGGTTTCTCAACCTCAACATTACCATAAGGTAAAGATAAAGATGAACCAGGCATGAACTCTGGCCCCAAGGTGAGTAGGTCATTGGACTATACTGAAAAATGGAAGTGGTATGAAGGCTTAAGATTGAACTGTGAAAGAAATTCAAAAAGAAAAAGGTATGATCAATTATTATTTAGTATCACATGTTATGCAGCGATTCTCAACCTGTGGGTTGTGACCCCTGAAAATACATCCTGCATATCAGATATTTACATTATGATTCATAACAGTAGCAAAATTACAGTTATGAAGTAGCAACGAAAACAATTTCATGGTTGGGGGTCACCACAACATGAGAAACTGTATTAAAGGGTTGTGACATTAGGAAGGTTGAGAACCACTGCGTATTAAAATGTTAGTTTCCAATAAGTCATCCTATAGTTTTCTATCACTTAGAAGATGCAATATAATTCATAGTAGAAAGGTAGGTATCTATCTACATATGCAACTTATAAAAGTAGTAATCAAGGACAAGAAAAGTGAGTTAAAATGCATTGATGACATTACATGGCCTGGAATACTCATTCTAAAATAGGGTTTCTCTATAGGTTAAAAGGGGACAATTGGTGATGGAAGGGGACTTGACTTGGGGTGGTAAGCACATAATACAATATACACATGATGAATTACAGAATTGTATACTAAAACCTATATAATGTTATTAACCAATGTCACCCCGATAAATTCAATAAAAAGAAATAAGATTTCTCAACCTCAACATTATTGACTTTTAGACCAAATAATTCCTTGTGTCGTGTGTGTCTGACTGGGGTGAGGTGCTGCTCTTTGTATTGTAGGGTGTTTAGCAGCTACCCTGGCCTCTACCTTCCCCCAGTTGTGACAACTAAATATGTTTCTAGATATTGCAGTTGAGAACCAGTGCTCTAAAGCATCTTTCAGATATTAGCTTAGATGCCACTGCCTCCTGGAAAAGATTCCTGGATATCCCAGGTGAAATATATTGTCTCCACTATGTGCTGACAAGTGGAGACATCGCTGATTAACTGTTCACCATGTATAACAATTACTTAATTACTTGTATGCACATTCCTATGGACTGTGAATTTATTTTGATCTGTAATTGTATTTTATCCACCATTGGTTCTCCTCATACTAGGTACCCTGTACATATATGTTGAGTGAATCAATGAAGGAAGGAAGGTAGGTAGCTGAACTGACCAACATAGCACGGGAGGACTCTTTCATGCATCATTAAGATGCCAGTTGCACCTTTCTCCGCAATGTTATCATTAAAAATGTCTTCAGACACTGCCAGATAGTGTCTGAAGGAGGAGGAGGGCATTACCTCTGGTTGAGAACCACTGCTCTAAAGATTGTACAGAGAATGGCAAACACTTAGTAAAGTTCGGTTTTGTTATAGAAACATTTTACAGTGCTTCCACTGCCCTAGTCAATAACTCATATAATAATGGCTTTGGAATCAAACATAAGATGAGACCCTGACATCTAGTTGGCTGTATGACCTTGACTAGGTTAAACTTTTTGTGCTTTAATTTCTTCATTTGTAAAACTGGAGCAATAATAACCACCAAGAGAGTTCTTTCATTCAACAAATATTTATTATTACCTGCTACCCGCTTGGCAGACACTGTGTTTGGTTTGGAAGGTACATTATACAGTGGTGGCAGGAAGCATTAGAGTCTTTGCACTTATAACTATTACACTTTAGAGTGGGAGAGGGATAGAATATAATTGCCTTTAATATAAAATTTAAGTTACTAATTATGAAGATAGATTCTAGAAAACTGAACAAGATCCTATGAGACCATATAAAAAGAGCAGCATGATCTAGACAGGGATGCCATTAAGATTTTCAAAAGGAACTGCCATTTGAACTGTTCCTTGAAGGATATTTGAAAGTGAACTGTGAAAGGGGAATAGGAGGAGAAGGGTGGGAGGATTCAATGAGACAGAATGTGAAAGCATAGCACAAGGCTGCCTGATGCTCTATAGAAAATCAATGAATGCAAGCAATGAATTATAAATAATCAACACTATCACTGACAAAATTAACAGATAGGAATAGGACATTAAGCAAAGTGACATCTGATTTAGTATTTTTCTCCCAACTAAAAGATATCCACAATTCATTTTTACAGAATACTAAACTAATTAACAGTGTTATGAGAAAAATATGACAATAATAGTGTTAAAATGAAAAGATCCTTTTGCAATCTAGAATGTTGGCGACTTTAATATCTTGACATTCTAGGTATACAATTTTCCAGTGTATTGTATATTATGGTTAAAATCTTCCATTAGAGTATAATATGGATTAGCATGCAGTCTGGTTTATAAAGCCTTACTATTCCACTGTGCTAACAGTCCCTATAAGGGCTCCAGCCATCAGTTAAGTAAATCATTTGGCTGGGAATGAAGCATTTACATATGCATGAGTTACTAATTTCTTGGACATTATAAGTCATGAGGTGGTTTCCTGTGTGCTAGCAAATGCTGAGGTGAACCTTGATTGCCAAAATTGCACATTTTAAATATTAATTCATGGACCATTTTCTCCACCTAAGATATAATAACATTCTCTATCGGTAATTCTTCTGTCAAATGGACCTATCAGACATATATAGAATGTTCCATCCAACAGTAATGGAATATATATTCTTCAAGTGCACACAAAACATTCTCCAGGATAGTTCATATGACTGATCACAAAATAAGTCTAATTTAAGAAGATTGAATCATACCAAATATCTTTCCCAACCACAAAGTTATGAAACTAGAAATTAATAACAGAAGGAAAACTGGAAAATTCACAAATATGTGGAAATTAAACAATACATCACTGAACAACCAATGGGACAAAGAAAGAAATTAAAAGGGAAATGAAAAGACCTTTGGAGCAAACAAAAATGGAAATATCACATACTGAAATTTATTGGAATCAACAAAACAGTTCTAAGAGAGAAGTTTATGGCAAACACATACATTAAGAAAAAAGAAAGATCTTAAGCAAACAATCTAACTTTACACCCCAGGGAAATGGAAAAAGAACAAAATAATCCCAGAGTTAGTACAAGGAAAGAAATAACAAAGATCAGAGCATATATAAATGAAATGAAGACCAGAAAAAACAATAAAGAAAGATCAATGAAACTAAAAGCTGGTTTTTGAAAAGCTAAACAAATGAAAAATATGTAGTTAAACTAAGAAAAAAGAAGTCTCAAATAAATAAAATCCTAAATGAAGGATTTAAAAAAATATAAATGGGGATCATAAGATACTACTATAAATAATTATATGCCAATACATTGGATCACCTAGAAGAAATGGATAAATTGTGAAAAACACAGAACCTATCAAGATTGAATCTTAAATAAAATAGAAAATTTGAAAAGACCAACTAATTACTAGTAAGAATATTGAATCAGTAATCAAAAACTTCTCAACACAGAAAATCTCAGGACCAGATGATCCCTTGGCGAGTTCTATCAAACATTCAGAGAAAAATTAACACCAGCCTTTCTCAACTCTTCCAAAAACTTGAAGAGGTGAAAGAATACTCAAGTCATTTTACCAAGCCAGAATTATCCTGATAACATGCTCAATACAAACACTACAACTTCTTCTTCTATTTTCAATGGGATTATAATCTACATGTGACAAAGTGATGCTTATAATTAGGCCCCCTCACTTTACAACAATGGTGACCAGAGAAAGGATCTGCTTTCAATTTTAAGAACAAATTATTAAAGACATGCATGAAGACTGTTCATTATGAGATTTCTCCATGGTATATCAAGAAATGAGATACTGATTGAGATCAGCCTGTGGATGCATTACCTTCAGAGAGGCAAGATGAAAGAGTTGGTATTTCTAGCAAATTGAAGAAAACTTGTATTACACATATACCCTAGGCCAGTGGTTCTCAACCTTCCTAATGCCGCGACTTTTTAATATGGTTCCACATGTTGTGGTGACCCCCAATTTCATTGTTACAAATTGAACATAATTAAAGCATAGTGATTAATCACAAAAACAATATGTAATTATATATGTGTTTCCAATGGTCTTAGGCGACCCCTGTGAAAGGGTCGTTCAACCCCCAAAGGGGTCGTGACCCACAGGTTGAGAACAGCTGCCCTAGGGTAAAAAAGTATCTCGTCACCGGATAGAGTCTCCAATTTATGACACAAATTAAGGTGAGTGTTTTGATTTTTGTTTTTGTCAAATGCTAGGAAAGCAGCAAATTTTATTAGAGTACATGCCCACTATTTCACTTAAGAGGATACAGGGGAGTCCTTGGAGAAGTAGAGTGGTACTCACATTAAGTGGTACTCACTCATATTAAGTAAATCATTTGGCAGAAGCTAATATAAATATAAGTTCAGAAGACGCTGCTTCAGAAATGTCAAATAATTAACAAAAAGGATTAAGACTTCCTGACAATTTCAATATTGGGGTTTGAATCCTTGCATTGCCCAATCAGATCAGAAGAAAAAAGAGCCAAGTTGACATAGTTCAACAAAGCAGACTTTCACGAACATTTTACAGGTACATAAATGACCAACAACTAGTATTGCTTTTATTGATAACTTCAAAAATCTCAGTCACCAGGAAAATAATACTTGGTGTTTGTAAGAGATGTTCTGTTCAAAATATGTTCAACAGGAGCATGTGACACAAACATTCATTTTAGAAAATGAGATAGCAAGGTTTTCATTACATGGCATCAGTCATCAAGAGTAATGAACTGTTAAAACCAACATTGAACTGCCATTCTTTGGAATTAGTTATTTAATGTGCATTCCACAATACCGGTATATGTATCTTATCATATCTTTACATCCAGCAATACAATAGAACAGCATAATTTGCAGTTAAATATTGAAAGAAAGTATTTACTGACTCAATTAAGATTTGGCTCATATGAAAAATGTACTCAGAGAAATGCACCATTAGAATGACTGGAAACAAGAAAACCCTCACATAAAACAAAAGGATAAGTGATGGTGGCATACCTCCTATTACTAAGAAGAAAGTACAGATATAGATATAGCACAACCTAAACATGTTAGCTCACTAAAATTCTGCTCTATTTTGAATGACCAAAGAAATTTTTCATAATAATCTCTTAAACATATTATAGTTTACTTTCATAATTTCTTTTCGATTTCTGTTCAAATGTCACTTCATCAGAGAGACTCCCTGACCACGCTATCTAAAATGCATGCCAGCTCAACCTTCTATCTCCATCCTCATCTTCTATGTATTTAGTATCCCCATCCTGCTTTGTCTTTTAACCACTTCTTACCACATAACATATCAATTTGTTTACTGTCTGCCTTCCACTAGTAGAATGTGATCATAAAACTTTGTTCGGTTCAATGCCATCTACACTAATAAAAGAGAAACATGCAAATTGGTGTCACTCTGCTACGCCCACCAGCCAATCAGAGTGACTATGCAAATTAACCCAACAAAGATGGCAGTTAATTTTCATACACAGGCACAGAATGAAGATTGAAGGCTCCAGCTGGAGTGAAGACTGAAGAGGCTTGGCATCTCCGCTGCAGCTGGACCAAAGGCCTGGGTCCTGGGTGCCGGAGGAAAACCGTTGCCGGCAGCCAGGGGAAGGAAGGCCTATTGCGCGAATCTTTGTGCAACGGGCTTCTAGTATCTTTAGAATGTAGAATAATCTATTTTTAAATTTTCACCGCAGGACATGCTTAGAGAGAAGGGAGGGAGGGAGAGAAAGAGAGGGAGAGAGGGGGCAGGAGGGGGAGGGAGGGAGGGAGGGAGGGAGAGAGAGAGAGAGAGAGAAAGAGAGAGAGAGAGAGAGAGAGATGCCTGCCTTCACAGCAGAATAATCTTGGTACACAGTAGGCTTTCAACATGAGTTAAGAGAGTAGGAGAATTAAAAAACACACAATTCCAACCTAAGGCCATAGCTCTCATCTGCCTGGGAAATACTGGTATTTTTGAGTTTATATAAATAATAGTATATAGGCTTCTCTGATCTTTTTATCTTCTTGGAAAAGAAAAATACCTGAACATTTCTCTTGGTATATTAGAATCTGAAGACAGCACTTATCCATCATTACATCATGTATTGATTGAGTCTCCCACCTGGCCTCAAAAAGCAATATCTTTCCTATCATCCACTGAAGTTGCCCCTGAACAATGCCTCTGTCTTTCCTACATGAGAACCTTTGAGAAGCTTCCCTGTTTGGCTGGTTTACTAGTAGGCTCCACCCCATTGTAGTGACCCATGAACACAAGATAGACTGTTTACTCTCATATACCCAGGAATCTTAAAAGCAGAGACTGTAAATACTGCATTAGACCATAAGAGTCTGGTTGAAAAAGCCTAGCACATGGCTCTGCATTGCAAAAAGTAGCTTGGTAGACAACAAGCCACATCATGGGGATAGTGGTTGAACTTTAAAAAAAAAAATTCTAGAATAATCTGTGTATTAGGCCCATTCTTCATTAATGAAATTTCTACTACTAGAATATAACTGTTAGGGTTATGCATTAACCACTGAGGTGATATATTTTATAATTAACAGAATTTATTTTCATATATTCATTGATTTTTCACTTTTTATTTCTTACAATATCAAGTGAAAAAAAATCCACTCATTTTGATTTTTTTTTCCACAAAGAGAACTACTATTATAGTCATTGATTTATAGGAGAGAATTCCTTTCTCTGGTCCCAATCTTGTTCTCTGCCCTAGTTGACATGTGTTTTTATATTACCCCTGATGTACTTGACATTCTCTTGAACATGTGGTCTCTTTTTTATAATCACTTAAGTTTGATCTTTTCTACATATCCTATGGTGTGGTGAATCACCTTTGGTAATTAGAAGGACAGTCCTAGTAGTAGACCTGACACAACTTTCTACAAAGGCCCTGTAAAGAGGGTGACTCTTCTGGGGGCCTTTCCTCTAGAAAGAGACATGTTTTTGTTTTTGTTTCTTTTTGGTTTTTTTTTTAATTCTCTTTGGAACTGACAGAAAGCAAATACAGAGGCCTGCTAAGTTTGTGAGAGCTCACGGCTTTGCGGGTAATAATTGATAACTGTTCAATATACAGAATCCTTCTAGGGCCTAGAAACTTACATCCAAGAAAACTAAGCTTCTAAAGCTGTACAGTTCTCCAGTGAGGCCTCAATGAGGCAATGGGGGATAATGGGCAAGGGAATTCTATTCCTCCCAACAGTATTGGATATGTACATCAAATAAGCAATCAGTGATTTCCATTTGTTTCCCATTCTCTCTGTTTCTAAATGGCAGTCTTCCTTTAGTTTCATGTATCCTGTTGTTTCTCTATGATTCAAAATTATGGGAGTTCAGATAACCTGTCTTATAAACGTATTGGCTGCTAAACCATAAGGGCATCCATGTCTGGGCCTGTTGGAAATGATGGCATCACTAGATGTGGTTAGAGGGTGAGGCGTTAAAATAGGCTCCCCAAGGGAAGGAATGAGTTCATGCCACCCAGGATGTATAAATGGGAAGAATGGTGTTATTGATGTTTAATAGCCCAAAAGATAGACTACTCTTACTTTTCTGTACTAGAGGCAAAGAAACTAAATTATTCTTCATTACAGACTCTCTTGCAGCTAAGAGAAATCCATGACTCAGCTTTGCACGTTGGTAGGTGAACACAAGTTCCTGAGTTAGAATTCTGGGAAAGCTTTTAAAATAACAGAATCAGCCAGAATGGTTCTTGAGCCTTTTGTCCTTTTCTTTCCTTTTTATATTTTTATTCAATGGATTGGGGTGACACTGGTTAATAAAATTATATAAGTTTTAAGTACTGGCAAAACTGGAGATACAACAGCTGGAGCTTTAGAAAGCAACATATGATATGTATGGATGAAAGCTACTAATAACGAATGGCAAAGCAGCCTTGATTTTGATATTACCCCAAAGCATTTGCCCTGAACTGCAGATCGATGGCTGTCTTATTCATAAGTCAGATAAACACTTAGAAGGTTAGGCTATTGTTAGCTGGATTTCTTAGCTCTCTTCTTTTTAAGTGTACAGAGACATATTATTTAGCCAATGACTTCTAAATATCAATTTGTCAACAAATAGGAATTAAACAATAATTCATCCAGTAAGTGATAATTGATTAATAATGTATAACCATTAACATGGATGAAGGTTTTCTGTATACTTGGCAAGAATAGTAACAGCCAATATTCTCAACCCAGAGCTGTAGCAATCCAAGGAGAAAGGTTAAATTTTAAAAATTCAGAAAAAGGAAGAAGTTAATTCAGTCTTGATTTTCTAACACCTAGTAAAGTGCCTGGCACTTAGGAGGCAAGAAACATGTTTACTAATTGATACTACTTATTATAGTCCTCAAAAAACTGTTTTTGTAATAATCTAACACTTAAAGCATATATGATAGAATGTTCAGCAACAAATGTGCATATAATGCATAACAACATTTACTGAATAACTAACATTTACTGAATTTTGGTAGAATGTAAGTACTATGCTAAATTCTTTGTGTGTTTTTAAAAATTAATTCTCACAGTAGTCCCATAATGTAGGTATTATTAGGGACTTTCAGAGATATTTAAATAACTTGGCTAAGGCCATAGAGCCAGGTGGTGTCTGAGCCAGTATTCAAGGCCAAGTTTCCCTCCCTCCAAACCTATGCTCTTAACCACTATGTATTACTAACATATTCTATATCTGCTCTCCTAAAAGAAACACATCCTTTGATCCCTCAAAACCCTTCTTGGCAGAACAGCAAGTATACAGAAAATGTTAGTCCATGTTAATGGTTATACATTATTAATCAATTACCACTTACTGGATGATTTATTATTTAATTCCTATTTGTTGACAAATTGGTTGAATTTTTCATATGCACGCATTGGAATAAGTTAGCTAAATAAAGTGATTCACTTGGAAGGTTTCATGTTCACTCTAGGCTCCTATTGGGAACCTAGATTATTTGCAGCATTTTTGCTTTAAAATCCAGGAGGTGTACCCATCACAGCCTGCATAGTAGGATACTGATAAGAACAAGGATGCAGGAGGCAATTCACTGGACACTTAAATGGCAAAAAAATATAGTGCAGTCTCACACACCCTGCAGACTGCAGGTTTATATGATAATAAATAATAGCTTTCACCAGGACAAAGGGAAAAAACGCCATGCAATCCAATAGCTCAGTGAGAAATCTGCTAATACAGGTGGTCAAGCTTGTTCCATTTCATTGTCAAAGGGAGGCTATTTATTTGCTTCTGGGTAGTTAAATTACAAAGTCATTTAGTGCTGAAAGTTTTCCAGTAGGCAGATGTGGATCTAAAGCCCAGAGCTTTAGATCCAAAGTTTGTGAGAAAAAGGGGAATAAGAATTTATTCCACAGACAGCATAATTGGTAAAGTAGAAATCTTTCAGCAACTCTAGAAGTAAAATAAAATAATGAAATAAAAGAAAGTACGTATCTTTAAACATTCCAGGTGGAACCTCCTTACTGTGTACATTGGGCATGAGCTAAGAACCAAAATGCTAGCTCTCCTAAATAATTTTCTTAGAGACTCCTTAAAATATTTTCTCTTTGATAATTTCCTGCTTAGCTGAGATGTCAGTGACGGAGATGGGTGTGTCTCTGTGTGAAAGAGAGAAAGAGAGGGGGTGGGGGGGGGGGAGAGAGAGAGAGAGAGAGAGAGAGAGAGAGAGAGAGAGAGAGAAGTCGAGTTCTTGTGCAGTGAAATGCTGAGAAAAAGAGGGGAAATATTCACAATGGCTCCTTGGTAGTTATTAAATTAATGGCAACTTTCTTTTTCTGTTGATCCAATAAGTACCACATATGTATTCTCAGACCATTTGAAAACTGGAGATTATGCACACTGTATTCATTATTTCTAAATTGTCACAAACTAGTAATTTCCAAAATTTGTTAGTTTATCAATAAAATTGATCAAATATACAATTTTTATAAGCATTTGTAAATTTCTTGTAAATAAGTGTTTTCTTTAGGTCCCAATTTTGCATATGCCTAACACCTACAGTTTTATCACTTGTTTCCTAGGTGTAAGTCACTGCTTAAGTCACCAAGTAACTTAATTCTTTGCCAAGTAAGTTTTAAACCAAGACATGTACATAATTTTCTTATTAATTGTGAATATTAACTTCATCAATCTTAGCTTGTGACCAAATTCAAAGCTTCCACGCATAATCCAGATGAGGAATACATTACACAGCTGAAAGAATTCAAACTCTAATTTATATTACCTTGAAAACAATTAATGAGTCATAAAGAGCAATGAGTCTATCAAAGTAATCTATATGTGAAGTGACCCACAACAAAAGGTTAACAGATATTGATGGTATCAGTTTGCTAGAAGACAACCAAAGATGAAGAAAACCAAATATCCCAAGTCTAGTTATCTGAACTTAAAAAGGCAAAATGTTCTCAGTGAATGTTAGCCATCCTAACAAAATTCCAATGACTGAAAATTTGATGACTCTGTCATTATATCACTCAGCTGTTATGGCAATAATTAAGAGTATGTGTATACATGCATATGACATAAATGCATTTCAAGATCTGCTGGCTCTTCTACCTAACTTTTGAGAATTAGAGATAAACAAACTCAAACAGTAATAATCAGAAAAAAATATTTTAAAACTTAAGTTGCATGTAAAACAAATACAAAATGACTATTATTTTGAAATAAATATGTACCAAACATCTTTATGTCATAAAATTTTTAAAAAATTTAGTTGGAAATACAGATTTACAGACTTTGGAAAGAACATATAGAGCAGTGGTTCTCAACCTCCTGGCCCTTTAAATACAGTTCCTCATGTTGTGACCCAACCATAATATTATTTTCGTTGCTACTTCATAACTGCAATGTTGCTACTGTTATGAATCGTAATGTAAATACCTGATATGCAGGATGGTCTTAGGCGACCCATGTGAAAAGGTTGTTCGACCGCCAAAGGGGTCGCGACCCACAGGTTGAAAACCACTGATAGAGAATCCTGTGTGCCTCTCACCCTGTTTCCCCAATACGTATTACATATTATGTAATAATAGTACAATATCAAAACCAAGAAATTGATATTAGTACAATATGTGTGTATAGTTTTGTGTCATTTTATCACACCTGTAGATCCTTATTACCATCACTGCGATCAGGATACAAAACTATTATATTTTGTTTTATTTATTTTCTTGAATATAAAAATGCATTATCATTTCAGATAGGAAGTTCCAGACTATTTGTTCTACATACCAATAAATGAGTGTTGAAAATTATTCAAACCTTGGAAATTATCATCTAGCTAAACTCCACAAAGGCCAACGTGAAATTCTAGCCAAACAGACAACAAACCCTTTGGTTAACCTCAGTTCCTTGCACAGATGAAGCATCATCATCATTCAGCAATCAGCTCTCCCCAACATGAGACAGCAATTTTTCTCACACTGTTTATCAAAGACAACTAGCTGCGTACTGGACTACTCCAATACTATTTCCTGCTGAAAGTCCTGGACACACACGAACACACACCACACACACCCACGCCCACCCACACCCACTACCTTTTATTTTTAATGTCATAAATAAAGTTTTAATTGGACCCCCACTACCTTTTTCAGGCAAACCAGAGCACCCCACAAGTGCCCTTAAGTCACCAGTGACGTTACCATAACAAAAGAGCACACAAACAAACATACTCGGAAAACAAACAAACAAACAAAAATAAACCAGTCAGAGTCTTCTAAGCCAAACTTACTGTAGGGTTTCTTCTTTTCCCTACTAAGTAAATATCATCCAAATTGTTGCAAACTGCAATTCGGATTCAGCTGCCAGCGATGGAGAAATATGTATGATCACAAAGCAAACAACCTAAAACCCCCCAGTCTTACCTTGGCCATCTGTGCCTGCACCCCATTGGCCTTGAGAGACGCTACCGCTTTCTGGGCGGCTGCGGGACTGTCAAAATCCACAAAACCGTAACCTGTGGAAACACAAAAACCCTGTTAGCACTCGCAAGTAGCTGGCTTGCCTCCACACCGAGGGAAGGAGTGTTGGGGCTCTCACTTGCATAAAGGCTCTCCAACTCTGGTCCTTACCGTGTCTGGGAAAAATCACAAAATCATGAAAAAAAATGCGGTGGGCATCTAGCAGCAGTGCCTGAAGTCTGCGTCTGCCTGAACCCAGAAGCCTTTTTCTTTGCAGCCCCATGTGCTTCCCAGCCCGCTTTCCCCTGGGCCCACGTGCTCCCCGGCGCGAACTCTCTGATTGGGGGAACCGAGGACATCTCTACCTCCACTCACGTGTCTGTGGGCAAGCAAAAGTCAGCCAGGTGCTCCTGGTCTCGCTCAGTGGTTAATTTGCAACCTAGCAGGGTCTACAGCAGTGGTTCTCGACCTTGGCTGCACATTAGCATCACCTGGGAATCTTTTTAAAATCCTGATTTCTGGGCCTAATCCTCCGGAAAGTCTGTTTCTTTGCTATTAATGTTGTGGCCCCACCCCCTAACAAAGAAACAGAATTTCCAGAGGATGAGGCCCAGAAATCAGGATTTTAAAAAGATTCCCAGGTGATTCTAATGTGCAGCCAAGGTCGAGAACCACTGGTCTAGATAGAAGAAGTCTGTGTACATCATTCTGGGGGTACCTATTTTGCATGAAGGGATGGAATACTGGAGCTGTTGTAGAAGAAAAACTTCTGATTTAAATAAATTCTTAGCCCAAGCCAGCATGGCTCAGTGGCTCAGTGGTTGAGCCTGGACCTATGAACCAGGAGGTCATGGTTTGATTCCAGTCAGGGCACATACCTGGGTTGTGGGCTCAATCCCCAATGGGGGACATGCAGGAGGCAGCTGATAAAGGATTCTTTCTCATCATTGATGTTTTTATCGCTCTCTCCTTCTCCCTTCCTCTCTGAAATCAATAAAAGTATATTTAATTTTTTTTAAATAAAATAGTAAGTCTTATGTTTTGGAGATTGCTTTGGAGAGTGGGTTTACAGTCAGCAACCTGATTTAGACTAATTCGGTGAGTAAGGTGATAATACATTATTGAACCCTGTTCTATTTTCCTGAATGGATTTGTTGCAAGAATGAGAAACACAAAATGTTGAAAAATATTCTTTTTAGAGTTTCTCTCTAAAGTTAATTTTCAAAACCTCAAAAAAGTTGCTGTTAATAAAAGTTATGGCAGAACTTGACTATAGACATCACCAGCAACTTCAACAGTACCTGGCACACAGTAGGCATTCAATCAATACATGTTGACTACATGAGTTAATAAATGTTGTTAATGAGAGTTAGGGCTGGAATGTGGCTCCAGCTGATTCCAAAGCCCATGCTAATTCATTACAGGACCTTCTCGCTCTCAATCACAGCGTAAGTAAATTATTTTAACTCTAAAGTGATCTGTGATAAACATAATGACATAGATATTCAGGCTTCTTATAAAAATAAGGAGCTCCTTTTAAATTAAGTAAACACACCCATGCCACTTGTTACTGGAGTACAATCTGAAAAGGACACAAGAGTCGCATATACTGTTTACTGATTGTGTGCCTGTGTGTATGTGCGGGGCGGGGGGGGGGGGGGAAGGGTAGATACAGAGTGAGGCCAAATAAATAGCCAATAAAACAGACTAAATGCAAAAGAGATTTTGCATGTCCATAAAATAGCAGATATGAGTCCAGGACTTAGCCTAACAGTAATGTAACCTGCCAAGGATATTTAAAAACAAAAATACTCAAGAATGAGTAGGAGGGCAGCTTTGTTTGGCACATCTAAACACCCACCATATGTAACCTACGCCTCTTCTCATTTAATAGGCAGGGATTGGCTCTGTACTCTTTTACTTGTCTCATTTAGGAGTTTTGAGGTGAGCTACAAAGGCAACCTTGCTAACCATGCACCGTGACACCCCCCTCCAAACAAGCAAAGAAATGTGCAAAAGAATTCAATTACCGAGTTGTTTCTTTTAATTAACTTTTTAATTTTCTCCCCTCAAATCCCTCCTTCTTTTTTCCTCCCAGCGTGTTATCCTAAAATGAACTTGTTACCCAGCAGTATACCATCAAATGCTGCTGAAAAGCTGGGCAGAGTAGCTGTGAAGTTTGTATTTCTAATCCAAAAGAAAGCCTGCTCTATAAGTGCTAGTAATTCTTCTCTTCCCACGAAACTCAAACTATCTGAATCACATGAGTAGCACCACCCACTAAGTTGAGTAAAATAGGCGAAAAAAGCCAGAATAAAGAGGGGGAAAGAACAAAATACATAAAGCATTAGAGTTAGAAGAAGCAGAATATAAACTAAAATGCAGATGTTTTCTCCTATGTATCAGAATATGTGCTCGGTGGTTGCCATGTTGGCACCTGCTGAAACTCTCATGGCTTCATGGGCTATGGTCCTCATGTCCCTTCGGGTGTAAACATGAAGAAACTGAGGCTTGGGAGAGGTGACACAAGTCACAGGCTGCCTACCTGGCAGCTCCAGGATTTGAAGCCAATTCTGCCTATGCCCCCCCCCCCCCCACTATAGCCTACAATGAATGGCTCCATACCCTCACTCTGAAAACTATGTCTAGTGGCCCCTAAGGTCCACCATGGAGAGAATGCAATCTTGAACATCTCTTGGATTTTGAAGTGAGGGCATGGAATAAAGCAGCTCCATTCAGTTAATGGAGTGGTTGAGTTCTCAGTAGAACTGGCTAAGTCAGGCACGCCCTTCCACCTCATGCTTTGGCCACTCATCCTCATGCATTCCCATGCTCATCTTTCACTCTATAATGAAACGCCATGTCAGGCACTTTGCCAGGCATAGGGCATATAATAGTGAATGAAATAGTTCCAGTTCTGCCCGCCCAGCATGGCTCAGTGGTTGAGTGTAGACCTAAGAACCAGGAGGTCACGGTTCCATTCCCAATCAGGGCACATGCCTGGATTGTGGGCTTGATCCCCAGTGGAGGGCAAGCAGGAGGCAGCCAATCAATGATTCTCTCTCATCATTGATGTTTTTATCTCTCTCCCCCTGTCCTTCCTCTCTGAAACCAATAAAAATATGTTTTAAAAAATAGCTCCAGTTCCCATCCTTATACAGCATATAGTTGAGTTGGGGGATGGACATACATAAAATAACCATAGAAATGAACCTATACTGACAAAATAGTATGTCTCCCTTGAAAGAAAATGAGAGCATATAATATGGTACCTAACTACTGATCCTTTATTATTGAAAGTCATAAGGAAGCAGCATTTCTTAAATTATCACTTTACCTGGCTTCTGCTAAAGACTGAGTGGTTGTGGAGAAAGTGGGCAGCAAGAATGGAATCAGCTTGGTGACACAGAGGCAAATGGCAGCTGGCAATGAAGTGAATGAAATGAGATGGATGCTTTGAATTATACTTTTAATTAACAGGAGTTGGTAATGGATTGACTTGGTTGGGAGTAAGGGGGCTACAGAGGACATGGGTTATTGCTGCTCTTTCTTTTATAAGCCGCTGGGTGGCTAGAGATCTGATTTACTGAAATGGGGAGACTAGAGGAGGATCCAGGAAGGGAGAGGAAAAAGTAAAGGATCAATTTGAGACATGTTGAGTCAGAAATTCCTGTGAAATATCTAAGTAAAAATGTCAAGTAGCATTTGGAGTTTGTAGGCTGTTGCACAAAAGAGGGGGTAGAATTGGATATGCAAATTAGGCAGTCAACACCATAAATATGTGTACAGAGATAGGAAATAGATTAAAAAATGCCTAATGTAAGCAGAAACAAAGGGTTCAGGTTTAGAGTTTGAACAACGTCAACATTTAGGTGTCAACTGAGAAAATGAGCGTGTAAAGGAGGTGGGAAGGAGAATCAGAGAGGAAATGAAGAGGTAATAGGATGTCTGAAAGTCAAGTTTAGAAACTGTCCAAGGAGAGAGAGATGGGCTGTGCCAAATGCTACAGAGAATGAGGAATATGAGAGATTGGTAATGCTCAGATGTTCAGGAGCCTTAATGTAATTATTGTGATTTGCTTTAGGCAAGTGTGGGGATTGAAGCCTATCTGAGTGGAAGAGTGAGAGAGATGAGGAGGCAAAAAGAATGCTTACCAGCCTCATTGCCATGATCTTGGCTGGGATGGAGAATTAATAAACAGCTTTAGCCAGTGGGGAGTATGAAGTCTAATGAGCTGTCTGTTTAAAGATAGAAGATACTATGGTTTTCAGCATTAGCTGCAACCTACAATCACATGGGGAGCTTAAAACAATACCAATGCCCAGGATTCACCCCCAAGAAAATTAAATCAATATTTTGGGGAATGTGGCCCAAATGCTTACACACACACACACACACACAGAAAGAGAGACCCTCGTGTGTTTCTGTGTGTGTGTGTATGTGTATAGGTATGTGTGTATCTATTCCCTGCTGATTTCAATATGAAGCTCCGGTAAAGAACTACTGAGTATTTATTCAAATTATTCAAGAATTTTTTGTTGTTGTTGCACCTATTAAGAGATTGTTCTTCGTAATTTTGAATTTAAAAAATCAAGCAGATCCCTAGTTAGTTTGGCTTAGGGAATAGAGCATTGGCCTGAGGACTGAAGGGTTCTGTGTTCATTTCCAGTCAAGGGCACGTACCTCGGTTGCAGGCTGGATCCCGGCCCTGATCAGGGCATGTTTGGGAGACAAACAATAGATGTCTCTCTTTCACATCGATGTCTCTCTCTCTCTCTCTCTCTCTCTCTCTCTCTCTCTCTCTCTCTCTCCCTCCCTCCCTCCCTCCCTCCCTTCCACTCTCTTAAAAATCAATGGGAAAAATGTCCTTGGGTGAGGATTAACAATAATAACAACAATGATCAAGCAGAAAGCAAGAGGTTAAAACTACAGGGGGACAAGGGGATAATTTCTATAAGAGGACCTATCCTTCACTCATTGTAACTGGAAGGGGGAAAAAAAGACACTCTTGGTTACCAGGTGCTATTTATTTGTCCTTCCCAGTGACTGGGACTACCTACTACACAGCCTGTGCTTGATACATATTTGTTGAAATTACTTGAAGGCATGCTTAAAAGATGCGTAGGTACTTCATGGGAATACCTTGGAAATGAACTGATAAAAATGTCTGTTAATACATCTTGACTCTAAAGAACACTATAGATGCCAAGCAGTCACAGTTCTGGTTCAGCCCTGAACCCAGAAAAGCAGCCCCAGATTTCAGGACTGTTGCACTCTGGTCCAGTGCAGCTTCTCTTCTCTCAGTTTCCCCTCCTCTGCCACCCACCAAATGTTACACAGAAGTGAACAACATCATGATGCTGACATCCAGGGAGGAACTCCAATCCAAACAGAAGACATCCTGTGAGGCCTGAGACCCCCCCCCCCTTAGCTCTCTCTGAATTGAGGAGGGGGCTGGGAGGACTTGGAGAAGAGAGTATTTCTGAGAGCTAGCATGCCAGCAAGGAAAGAGAATGTCCCCTTCCTATATAATGTCTCCTCTATGGAAGGCTCCATCCCAACCGGGGAGCTAAGACCTGGTGAAAAAAATGTTCAAAAATAAGGCAACAGAGGAAGGTTAGGGGTCTGGATGAAAAAGGTTAAGGGATTAAGCAAATAATAATAATTGTAAAAAAACCTCATAGACACAGACAACAGTATGGTGATTACCAGAGGTAAAGGAGGGCGGGGGGTGGGGAGGGGCGGATAGAAGAGAATAAAGGGGGGATAAATGGTGATGGGTGGAGACACGACTGGCCATGGTGAGCACATAATACAATGCACAGTGATGCTTTATAGAATCGTACACCTGAAACCTATATAATCTTATTAACCAATGTCACCCCAATAAATTCAATTAAAATAAATAGGAAAAAAAAGAAAAATATATAAAACTGGAAAATAACTTTGGGAATTGGAAGAATGAACATTATAAGAAGGATTTAGCACCAATCAAGTAGAGTTTCTTATTCCTGTTATTTACCATTAAAATATATTTGGCCACAATTTTAAAAAGAAGCTACCAGGAGTGAAATATTTCACTAACTTTTGTGTTCTCCATATATATACTCTCCTTAATTAAAATGCAAGTTCTGAGGTCAAAGGGTCCCCAGCCACCCTGAGAAACACCTCGATTCTAGAAATAAACACTCCATTCCTGAGTTTGCTGTGACTGCATGTACCACATCACAATTAGAAGAAAACAAAATGAAATACGGAGCTGCCCCTGAAGAATCACGAAGCAGTCGCTAAGGAAAAAAATCAACCTCAATTTGGTTTCAATTTGCTTTCCTTAATGACAAATAATCAAGTCTGGGAGCAGGAATCTCTGCAGCTACATCTGGTGAGGGCCAGGGCGGGGAGATTAGTTCAGCTCCAGCTAATCATGCTTTATGGTGACTGCTAAGCCCTGGACAACACACCCATGACTAGTAACCAGCGCAAAGCCCAGCCCAAGTGGCAGGAAGCCCACCTGTCTCACCCCTCAATGGCATCATTAAGCTTGGCAGCAGGTTCAAATGAATTTAAAACGATGTCACTGTTTTCTCCACACACCCGTCCTTGTTTTGCTTCCTTGTTGGGGGGAGAAGGCCAGCAGTCCTCAATTAGTGGGAAGCAGAGCAGGAGAAAGAACCAGCTCCACGCTAATTAGGTCATTCGCCAAATGCATTCAATCCATTGGCAGATAGAATCAATGCTTTCCTGAAATGCTTTAAACTTTGGGCATTAATTGAAAGTTTTGCTATTTGTAGTACAAAGCCTGAAGACTTTACAAAAAAAAAAGAAATTATATATATATATAGCTTTATATATTTAAAAAATATAACAGAATTTTTTCATTTTTTCAACAATGGTATTGCCCAAAGTTCTGGTTTTATTTTTTGAAGATTTGTATGCAGCTTCTTCTCTGTGACCACTGCGTGACACAATCCAATTGAATTTTGTTCAACGTTTTATATTTTATACCATCAGCTCCTTAGATTCTCTGTTTAAACTGCTTACTTACATACTAATGTTGGAATTGTTCTCCGTGAGGGGAGGGGAGAATGATAAAACCAGAACTCCAGCTGCAGTTGGTGGTGGCACCTTGGAGGCCAGGGGAGACTTGCTCTCCAAGTGTAACCGCATGTTAAATTTCACGACATTTGCATTGCTCTTCCTCTTCCTCTTCAGAATGACTGTCGTAAAAGCCCACAGAAACACAGATGGCTTGATGTGACACCCAACTTCTTTCAAAGACGATCCAGCTGTGAGTCAAATGCGATTTTTAAATAGGGTAAGCACACACTTTGTGTCGGAATGATATGTTCCACTGAAGTTCTACTTAAATGCAGCAGTTGGTGATGTTTAAGACTTGCCCTTCCATAAGTCCCTCCTCTTTCTATTTAGACTGTACAATATTTGGCGACTGTTGTCCGGGCTCTAAGCAGGAAAACTGAATCACAAGCGGGTTAATGTGGACTGCAGAAAGGGACCAGTGCTTCGCATGCTTCGTGGAGGTGATGGAGTCTAGCTGCCTCCATGTCTTTCTGTCTCTGCCGGATTTCTCTTGCATCCCTATGCTGTTGAGTTATTGCTGAATGCATTCTCTTATTATTGGATTTCCTAGTTCTCTGCATTATGTGATCAAAGAAGGTAGCTGAAAGACAGCATTGATAAAGTCTTTGCTACTTTTATACTTATAAGACCAAACTAAGAAGAAAACTCAGTCATTTCTTTAATATCTCCTTTTGCATCCATTTCCTTTGGGTGATCATTATAATGAAACAAGGGTACAACAGAGGAACCCATACAATAGCAACATGGCCTAACTTAGATGTGTGACAAATAAAGGCAAAAGGCAAATCCTGCTAGGATGCAAAAGCCAGAGATAAGAGTGCTCATTTTGAGGGGGAAAAAAATTCCGAACCATGAAATCACCTGTGCTTTGAAAGATCTTAGAAAATAAGATTCTTATGGTACTGAAAAGAACAGCATCTGTACTTCTTACACAAATGGCTGCAGCCCTCAGACACTTAACAAATAGAGGCCAATAAGATGGGTAATGGTGTCCTTTATACAATATCCATTATATTGCTTCAGTGTATTCCCAGAATTTTGAGCTTAATTACTTAAACATTCTGATATTTTAGTGCCAGCAATACTAAAATGAGACATCTATTTTTTTGAATGGGATCCACCTGTTATGAGGGACACATTTGAACCATGGTGTGACTTTTCCAGTATTATTATTATTATTATTATTATTATTATTATTTAATTTACTAAATATTTACCATGTGCAAAGACGATAGCATGCTAGGCACTGAAGGAAAACAAAGACACTCTACCATGGCTCTTCCTGTCAGTCAGTTTATAGTCTAGTAGGGTAGATAAAGACATTTAAATACAGTGGAAGGTCCTCTTACACGTGGAGGTTAAGTTAGGTGAGTATATGCAAAGTGGCATATTTTCATTCAGTTTAGTATGCATGGTTTTGTGTTTATAGTTTTGCTCATCAGGGCTGAATACCTGAGTCAGGTCCCCTTTCAATGAGTAACATGATGGCAAAATTATCCACATTCTAAATTTATGTAGGTATGCATTATTCTGTCTTTTTGTCAGTTTCTGTGCACAGCAGAAATGAATTAAGCTAAATACAAGGTATAGAGAGGTATGAAAGGCAAATAAACTGTGCTAGTATTCTAAGATGGCAAATATTTCTTCCAGGTGGATGCAAACTCAGGACATTTTGTGTGCAAATGACAAAAGTAAAGACAAAAAAAAGAAATTAGGTCCTAAATGGCATTACCCAGCAGAATAAAACAATTACAAAGACAGACAAATTTAGGGAGTAAAATGCTTGGTAGTATGCCACTTGAAAATGGAACACTTTCTCCTTTCATTTATGTTGCACACAAAGTCTTATTAAACCAAACACAAATTCAAATCCCAAAACTCACTTCCCTGCTCACCCTGTTCAATTGATTTTTAAATGAGAGAATTTGCTTCTTTATACGGAATAATGTCAAAATTAGGATCAAGATCATTATTTATTGGCTTAAAGAGATCACTATGCTTTATTAAAATTAAAGAAACTCACTGATTTGACAAGGTTTTCTAGATCAACCATTATTTTACTATAATGCAGAGATTAAGGGAGCAGTCTGCTTGACTGTAAATGGGCAGGTTAACCTCTGTGAATCATCTTGCAAACTTTCCTTTGCTGAAAGGCAGTGTGTAAAACTACAAATAAAAAGTATGTCTTGTGTGGATCATTGGCCTATGGGTCTCTGCCATTAAAAAGAGTGGAAGGTACAAGTATGTAATGCAGGGTGGTTGCAGAAGCAAGCCAGGATATTGATAAAACAATTCCACTGAGTTTGTAATCACGATAGAAGCAAGCTGTAACGGAAGGCTCTATATGTCCACAATCCCGGTGCACAGTAGAGTAGGCAAGAGGAACTATAATTTCATTTCTGAGAGTTCATCCTTCCCTCCCTCTTCCTGCCCTGGTCTTCTGGGCAGGTAGAATTGTAGACTATCCCTCTATTAGAAGAGTGAGAAATGATGGGCTCCACATGTGAGGATCACTGGCAGCACAATTCCCCCTCACCCCCACCTCCCAGGTACTGTCATTCACACTCACACTCAACAGCTCTAGCCAATGTCCTGGGAAGCATGTTTGTAGTCTTACACATCCTTCTACAGCAAAGATGTCCCCAACTCACCACCCATTCATCTTTACAGGATGGACATTATAGTACAAGAGGACATTATAGCACTCAGGATGGACATTATAGCACTCATAGGGATGCGATAATAATGTAGTTCAGTGGCAAAAGGAAGAGAAAGTGAATCCTACATACAGGCCAAACTTCTTAGAAGCATGCACTACCTGTGAGCCTAAGTCTTTGTTGAACCCTAGACATTCCTTCTTTCGAGTTGTCACTTTATCTAAATTTATGTACAAAGCCCTGTGTCTCTTTGAACAACATTATTATCCTGGAAAAGGGCTCCATCCATAATTTCCTCCTTCCAAACCGTTGACAAAACTCACTTTTAAACCCTAGAGAACTTCTGTTTAAGTAAAATCGTGTATTTCTTAATGTATACTCATATATTACTGGATACATTCTTCAGCCATGTTTATCATCCTTATTCCAAACATTTTTTAAATGTCCACAAGTACTGTACTTATCACTATCAGAAACAGTGGTTTTTACATGCTCTTGGACCCCCAATAACTTCTCTTCATCCCAGCTGATATATCAAGCACAATCCTAGTGTGGTATTAGAATTTACAAAAGTACAAAAGGCAACTGAAAGTAACACACAGTTTAAAAAAATAATCAAGCGAAACAGAACAGTATTCAGTGAAATACAAGTCCCTTCCTCTGTAGACCTTAGTGCTCTGGTCCACTTCCTAATAAACTATCCTATGATTCCTAATGATGTTCTAATATGAAAAAAACAACTAGAACTAATTTTTTTTAGCTCTTATGATTGTGTTTATTGGAAGCACTTATGGATCTACAGAGTAATAAAATAATTTCTGTTATCAAAAATCCTGAAGTGAAAAACATTCTTGGTTAAGATTTTATGACTGGCAACCCAATTGTCCATTTAACCCTAAAATAAATAGAAGGTTTATTCTTCTAATTAGAAAAAAAGTTATACAATTATTGAAGAAATTTCAGTCAATATGGAAAGAAATTAGTCGTGATGAACCCAAACTTAAACTATTAATTTAATTTTTTCTTTATTTTTAATCAAATGGTATCAGATTATGCACACAGTTTTATAATTGGCTCCTTCTCTTCATGACACGTGGTTACCTTTCCTGGCCAATAAGTATGGATCTCTAAAATCCCATCAATTGATAATTTTCAACATCCCAATTGCCAAAGTCTTTCTTAAAGATTCCTAACTTGAAAAACTGATTTTATTTCAACTTTTTCACATATTTAAAAATTAATAAGATAGAAATGAACAATACTTTGATAGCCTCCACGACTATAACGAGTGATTTTCCTAAGTTTTTTGTTTCTTTCAAGGAAGTTTTAAAGACAAACCCTTATGTACTACAATCCAAAGATATCAGAAGCCAGTTAAATCAAATTAAAACAATAGCTTCCTTGAAATACAGGGGCTTTCAGCCCATTTTCCTTTTTATTGTAATTAAGTTGCATCCATCTCAAAGAAATGTTGAAAATATATCAGGATTTTATGAAACAAAATTTCAGACCTGTGATGCAGAAAGAATACCAAGAGTTTAAATAGTCATCCTATCTAATAAAAGAGAAAAATGGTAATTGGCGTACGGTGATATCCTTTTCATTGGCTAATCAGGGCTATATGCAAATTAACTGCCAACTAAGATTGGCAGTTAACTGCCAACAAGATGGCGGTTAATTTGCATATGTAGGCACAATGCAGGGAGGCCAAAGGGAAAGCAGGAAGAAGCCCCCTGCCACTGACAGTGATTGGAAACCCAGGGGGGAGCTAAGAGCTGGGGGGCAGGGCAAAGGCGGCCCTGGGGCTACCTTTGCCCTGCCCCCCAGCCATGATCGGAGAATTGGGCGCCTTTGCCGCCCTGGCCAGTGATAGCAGGAAGTAGGGGTAGAGCCAGCGATGGGAGCTGGGCACGGTCGAAGCTGGCAGTCCCAGGAGCTAGGGGTCCCTTGCCTGGGCCTAAAGCGAAGCCCACGATCGCAGGGCCGCTGCCACTTCAGGTCCCCGCTGCCCGGACCGGACGCCTAGGCCAGAGGTGTTAGGCCTGGGCAGGGTCGGAGCCTGCAACCACGGGGAGCTGGGGGTCCCCTGCCCAGGCCTGACACCTCTGCCGGAGGCCTCAGGCCTGGTCAAGGGGCCGATCCGGTGATTGGTGATCGGAGGGTGATGAGGGTCAACTCCTCTGGCCGAGGCATCAGGCCTAGGTGGGGGGCGGAGCCGGGGATTGGGGGGATATGAGGGTCCCCTTGCCCAGGCCTGAAGCCTGGGTGAGAGGCATCAGGCTTGGGCGGGGGGTGGAGCAAGCGATCAGAGGGAGATGGGGGTCCCCTGCCCAGGCATGATTCCTGGGCCAGAGGCCTCAGGCCTGGGCGGGGGCCAGAACCAGTGATCAGGCGGAGATGGGGGTCCCCTGTCCAAGCCTGACTCCTCTGGTGGAGGCGTCAGGCCTGGGCAAGGGGCCGATCAGGCGATCGGAGGGTGATGGGGGTCTACTCCTCTGGCCGAGGCATCAGGCCTGGGCTGGGGGCAGAACCAGTGATGGGGGGAAATGAGGGTCCCCTGCCCAGGCCTCACACCTCTGTCAGAGGCGTCAGGCCTGGGCAAGGGGCCAATCCTGCGATTGGAGGGTGATGAGTGTCAATGCCTGAGGGCTCCCAGTATGTGAGAGGGGGCAGGCTGGGCTGAGGGACACTCCCCCCACCACACACACACCCAGTGCACGAATTTCGTGTACCGGGCCCCTAGTGTCATTATATTCATGATTACACATTTGTGTATAAAAGTGGGTTGTTGTTTTTAACAAAGACATATTTTCCCCAAGGAAATTTTACTGTAATTTGTAAATTGGTTTGCTAATAGTATCAACTCTTTGTTGCCCTTTAATATCTGGTGATTCATGACTTACAGCTTAGGTCTTCTCTATTATAGGTAGAACTTACTTGAAGGATCCCAATTGTCTAAAGAGAATAGGATTTCATTATCCTCAGACATGCTTTTTGAGTTTAAGGAACTGTGACCAAGATGTGTCAGTACAATTGTCCTAACTAGAACCAGGACCTGGATCGCTGGGGAAATGGCTTTGGAAGCACTGTGGACCAGCAGTGATGAGTCTGTTAGAAATGCAGAATCTCGTACTAGCCAGGTTACTCAGTTGGTTGGAGCAATGCCCCATACACCAAAAGGCTGTGGGTTTGATTGCCGGTCAGAGCATATACCTATGTTGTAGGTTCGATCCCTGGTTATGGTGAGTATGGGAGGCAACTAATGAATGTTTCTCTATCACACTGACGTTTCTCTCTCTCTCTCTCTCTCTCTCTCTCTCTCTCTCTCTCCTCTTCTCTCCTCTCTCTCTCTTCATCTCTCTCTCAAAATCAATGGCAACATATCCTTGTGTGATGATTTAAAAATGCAGATTCTCAGGCCCAACTCAGATCTATGGAACCAAGCTCTACAGTTTGACAAGATCTCCAGGTGATAGAATGCACATTAGAAATGACACACCCTGGTCTGCAAGAAGCCAGTCACGTCAGGACTGTGCCTACTATTCTCATAAAATTGCAGAGAAAATGGGGATCTTAAATGCCATCTCACACAACCTCATTCTGATTTTCAAATTTCCCTACCATCTCTCTTTTTAAAAAATATAAATTCTTTATTGTTTAAAGTATTAAATAAGTCTCCTTTTTTCCCCAGCCACCCCCAGCCCCCCAGCACATGCCCTCACCCCCATCTGTGTCCATTGGTTATGCTCATATGCATGCATACAAGTCCTTTGGTCGATCTCTTATCCCCTCATCCCCCACCTTCTCTCATAGGTTGGACAGTCTGTTCGATGCTTCTATGACTCTGGTTCTATTTTTGTTCATCAGTTTATGCTGTTTATTATATTCCACAAATGAGTGAGATCATGTGATACTTATCTTTCTCTGACTGGCTTATTTCGCTTAGCATAATGCTCTCCAGTTCCATCCATGGTAAGAATTCCTTCTTTTTTTATATGAGTGTAGTATTCCATTGTGTAAATGTACCAGTTTTCTAATCACTCATCTGCTGATGGGCACTTAGGCTGTTTCCAAATCTTAGCTATTTCCCTACCATCTCTTTGCCAAACACCATCCAGGCTCCACCTGGGCAGGACTAATGCTACGGAATACATAGTCCCCCAAGGCACCTTAGAGAAGTGTATTTAATAGAAAACTGGTGTAATTGAAGGACAAAGATATGGGTATCATACAATCTGGGTTCAAGTCCTAGCTCCTCTATATGAAACAAGGAGTCCAAACAGCACAGAACACTCAACCCAAATTAAGGGTAATAATACGATTACCTTAATTGTATGTTAGCTCTGAGCATTGAATAAATTTGATGCCTTTATAGCACTTTAACCTAGTGCCTAAGGCATCTTCTCTCCCAAACTCCCTCATCTTCTTAGACCATGTTGAGTTTCAGTACCCACATGCCTTAAGTACATTCTAACAGACAAGTGCAATCCTTTTTCTATATAACAAATCTTTATATTTTAAAAAAACAGCAATCTTTCCCCTGCCTCTTTTTTCAAAATGAATATTTGAAAATACAGGATTGGGGCTATTTTTACATAATAGCCAATTTCAGAGTAAGTGTATTCCTTCCTCTTTCTCTCTTATGTTAGTCCTTCAGAGATATACCTAATTCTGTTTAGTTACACAGCTCAAATTTGCCCTACATTAATATACCCCCTTAAAAAAGTAATGTCCTTTTGAGAAAGCGTGTAACCAATGTGAAGAGTGATTATACAATAAATGTATTATGCAAATTATAGTGAACATTTTATGCACACTGAATAAAGAATCAAATTAAAGTCTCATAACCCTTGGAAAATGAGAGTTAGCAAGGACAGAGGTTGATTTGCCCTTGAACAAAAAACTGCTAAGAGCAGACATTCCCCCATCATTTCCACCAAACTGAGCCATTTCTGAAGCTTTCAGATTAAAATAAGAAATCCCCTGGGAGTCATAAAGATCAGCTATTTTTACAGGAATAATTTGGAGTTGCAATTTGAAAGTGTTACGAGTTAGAAGGAATTGGCAAACTTCTGTGTCATATTTTGAAAAGCTAATATTCCAGGTAATCAGCCAGTTGAGAACACCAAATATTGCATAGGGAGAGGGTATAGGGGAGGCGGGGAGAAAGGCCTCATAAGACTAAGCAGAGGAGGGCTGATTTACAGAGATTTCCCCCAGAACAATCTAGAATGGCAGTTATGCAATAGACCTCCATATTTTTATGAATTTTCTTCATTCAGTGTAATAATGGGACATAATAGGCACTTTCTTATTACACTGTCGTACCCTCCTCATTGTGGCTTACCAATACTGGTCCTACCACTAGACTCTATAGAGAAATAATAGACGTTAAGATAATATGCCACCCAAAGTCCAATCTCTTTCCATCACCATATATTTGACCCCCTTCAACTCTCTATTCCTCCCTAACCCTCTTCCCCTTTGGTAACCACCATACTGTTGTCTGTATCTATGAGTTTTTGTTTGTCTGTCTTGTTTGTTCATTAGTTGTTTTCAGTTTTATATCCCACATATGCATGAAATCATATGGTTCTTGACTTTTTCAATCTGGTTTACTTTACTTAGCATGATATTCAGTGTCCATCCATGTTGTCAAAAATGTCAGTATTTCATATTTGCTTATGGCTGAGTAGTATTCGATTGTTTATATGTACCATATATTCTTTATCCAGTCATCTATCGAAAGACACTTCAGTTGTTTCTATGTCTTGGCTACTGTGAATCATGCTGCAATGATCATATGGTTGCATATAGCTTTATGAATAAATATTTTCAAATTTTTCAGGTAGACTTAGAATAAGGGTTGTTTGGTCATTTGTAACTCAACACACCATGCAATATATAGATCATGCATTATAGGATTGCACCATTGAAACCTATCTAATTTTATTAACCAGTTCCACCCCAATAAATTTCATTTAAAAAAAGGATAATATAGATGGTCTGTACTGCATTACATTTTGGAGAACAAAGAAGCCATCACAAGTATTTAAGTCAATAAGCTCATTGGGTGTGAATATGGAAGGTCAAAAACCCATTCTGTTCCCTATTTTTACACATGGAGCCAGAATGTGGGATCCAGTGCCAAGAACAGTACTTCCATTTAATTTTGTTCATCCTCTATGGGTACCAGACAAGGTGTTAAAAGTGCTATTAACAAATACTCAGGGAACATTTCTATGATTTCTGAGGTGGGTGCATGGGGGGTGCGGGGCGGGGTGGAGAAAAAGACAAGCAGGGCATAGATTCTCTCATAAGGGCATATGCAAACCCAATGGGGAAACAGCCAGTTTAATACCATGCTGCTCATTAAAGGCTGTGCATGGTCTGTTTTTCACAAGTACACAAACCTATAGCACATACCATGATGATAGAAAGGAAGCTTATATCTGAGTGGGGAAGAGATAATGAAGACAATAAAGTTGAGCTTTTTAGCATGCTCTTTTTCCTTTTTTCTTATTTTGTAGTGTGCTAATGAACTTTATTGAAGTATAGTCTACATATGATAAATGCCCATTTCAACATTCAGTTTGATGAGCTCTGACAAGCATACTCACCTGTGAAACTGCCATAACAATGAAGCTATGAACAGTCTCATCACCCACAAAGCTCCTACACATCCCTTTCTAGTCACCCTCCCCACAACTCTGGCCCCCTGCAGCCACTGTTCTGCTTTCTGTCATTAGGGATGGATTTTACCTGCTCTAGAATCTCATACAAATGGAATCCCCCAGTATGCACCTGTTTTTCTCTGTTTTTGTTTCTTGCTCAACATAATGATAACATTTAGAGATGAGAATAAAATGGCATTCTAGCTTGAATGAAGACATAGGGACAGGTAAGAAAGGGGTGAGTTCAAGAACTTTACATAGACCAAACATAGACAGACCAGAGAAGAGGGGTTGGGAGAGAATACAGGACAGATAACATGAACTGATCATGCATCATGTAGAACTTCTGAACCACTTTTACAACCTCAAGCTACTCTCCTGCTCCATCATTATACTCTGGCCATGCCACTTCAGGGCTCTTGCACCTGCTGTTTTCTCTGACTGGAGCACTCATCTCTGAGATCGTACAGAAGCCGGGTTCTTCCTCTCTTCCATTAGCTTCTATCACCCCATGCTGTTAATGTCACCTATGGCATGGGGCACAATAGTAATTTAAAAGATTACTATATTTTACCATAACATACTGTAAGTGCCACAATAACAACAAACAGGATAGTTCTGTTCATAAAAGGACAAATCACCAGGACTGGCTATCTTTTTTGGTTCATGTTAGTCACTGAAAGAGTAAATATGTGAGTAAATGAATGAATAAATGAAAAAATAAAATATTTATTCATAAATAAATTCATAACAGATTGAAAACCTCAGCATTTATCCAGTCACGTGCATAACTTCAGGCATTATAAGCCTCACAACTCTCTTTGACAAATAATTCTTCACCTCTCGTCTTCTAAAATGCCCCTTTATTACTACACAATTTAAAGCACAGCAAAGAGTCTTATAAATTTGCAACATCAATCCTAAAATCATGACATTGGCCTGATCTGTTTATGAACTTTGGGGCAAAACAAAGCCAACTATTTAACATTAGCAGACCAGGTAGATGCTGACATAAAAGTCACTGTAGCTAAAATGATAGTAATTATTAGAATAAGGCAGGATTCTTTTTTCTAATTATAGCAAATGTGCTCAGAAAACAAGGATACCAGGTGCCTTGGTGTTAATGCTTTGGCTGTTTTTGCGGAACTGGAGTTGTATGCCATATAGGATTTTAAGGCCAGGTTAGCACAGCACTGTTTTTAGATCAATAAATGCCTTTGTGTCAAGGGCCTGCTGATTACTTGCTTAGTTTATTGTGACTTCACGAAAGTGCCCAGGAACAATATTGCTCAGCAGAAGGAAAAAAATAGGTGAGCTGATGGCCAAAAAAACAAAAACAAAACAAAACAAAACGATGTTTACAAAGAAGGGCAGTTTAGAGCAGGGGTGGGCAAACTTTTTGACTCGAGGGCCACAATGGGTTCTTAAACTGGACCGGAGGGCCAGAACAAAAGCATGGATGGAGTGTTTGTGTGAACTAATATAAATTCAAAGTAAACATCATTACATAAAAGGGTACGGTCTTTTTTTCAATAGTTTTATTCATTTCAAACGGGCCGGATCCGGCTCGCGGGCTGTAGTTTGCCCAAGGCTGGTTTAGAGAGTGCCAGAACTATGTAGTAAAGAGGACAATTGCAAAGGTAGCGAAATTACTGTTTTCAAATCCTGCTCTTCGAACCCGACCTTGGAAATGTTTTCAAACACACGAAAATTCACAAACAGTGGCTCAAGTCAGTTTTTTTTTCCTTTCTGACACAGAAATACCACATGAATAACTCATTTTCTATAAGTTCCCGAAAGCTCTCCTTTCCCTGTATTCTAAGGTCCTTTAGCCATTTAACAAGTACCACCTACAAGGTAAATAAATGTTTGGGAACATAATTTAAGTTTCCCTCCCCAAATTGCAGGTGAGGGGAGAATGCATTTCTCTCTTGTTCATTTGTGTCCGTTTCTTCTGCATATGAACAGGAAGCTTGGAATTCCCCAGGGGCTCCAAAAAACACATGGAAGAAACATAGATGGGTTTGTGAGAGCTTGCTTTCTGTCCTTACAAAGCAGGAAAAGAGGAAAACAAAATAACGCTAAAGAAAACTATTGCCCAAAGCTTCCTCTTCTAGGAAACAAACAGCGAGAGTTTCAGTCACATCCGATATTTTGAGATAGCTCTTTCAAAGATATTCTTTTGTTGGAAAGGATAGAGTTGACTTGTATCTAAACCCAAAGTGATGGCATTATCTTTCCGGAAGCCGATCTATCCAAGCTGACAAAACATCACAGCAGGATGACTTCTGTGCTAAGAAGGAAACTGGAGCTGGGGAGTAGATACAGCCCTTTGCCTGGCAAGTTTCTGCAGGGCAGGTTAAACTTCCTGGTTTGAGGCATATACTATCAAAACTCACGTCATAATAAAAATAAAAGCTACGTACTTTATGCAGTGCACTTTATTAAGCTTTTAGTCAGAGCTTATCTCATTGAAATCTCATGACAACTTTAAGTATTATTACTCCCATTTTGCACACGGTGTAACCTAGTCTCAGAGCGTTGAAAGTATCTCATCGTAATATAAATGAGTTGCATAAGCAGTAGGAGACTGTGCAGCGGGGCACCATTTGTGTATGATATTTTTAAAAATGGCAATTATAAATTCAGGAACATTTTCTAGAAAATGTGCTTCGATGATACCTTTGCATAACATACACAAGGGTTTAAAAGAATTCATCTATTGGGCTTCAGTGCCTAGAAAAATAACTGATACAATGTATGCCATCAATAAATATAAATTACATAAATGAGTGAAAATATGATATTAAAACATTCTGTTCTTGTATAATTGAGATAGAGGCTCTTCCTTTAGCAGTAAAGAGCAACGATATAAGAATTTCTATATTGATATATCCTGGTTGAGGGTTCAGATAGCTGTTAGCTCAATATTGTGTCTTCACCGCCCGCAGGGCTGCCTGGAATGGACAGACACTCAAGAAATATTGATTGCATAAATGAATAAATGACCTTTGACACCCAGGATGGTCACCAGTCATTTGGGGTAATTGACAACAGGATTACATCAAGAAATGTCTGGGAGTTTTAGGAGGGTGTTTTACCAATTGATATGTATATGTCTTCCTCTACAGCTTTAAAAGTAATTGAAATAGTCCTGGCACACATGTATGAATGACAAGAAGCCTTCTTTCTTGTAGACCTTTGGGTTCTTTGCAGGAAGGCTCTTAGCAATGGAAGAGAGGAGAGATTATAGATGGGAAAAGGCTGTCCTCTACAATGGCTTGCTTTTCGAGAGATGTATCTGATTGTCACCTCAAAGGCCAGGATCACCGGAGACCTAGTCCTGCACTCTCTCCCTCAGATGAAACCATGAAATTAACAGTCTTATCAACCCCTTAAATTTATTTGTTTCTCTTTTTTTCCCATTTCTAAGTGTTTCTTCCAGACATATCTCCATTGGTCGGGTCTTTAAGTCAATTTTTAAACCCAAAATAAAAATGAAACTACTTAGGTAAGTTGTTAGTACCTCAAGAGTGACTTCCCCTGAAGGAACCATTTTTGTAACATGTGATGATTTCCCCTAGAAACTAATTTGGTGTTAAGTTCAAAAGCAATCACTGTTCATGATGGATGAGCATGGGTTAGAGGAGGATAAAGCTGAGCTGGGATATGTGCATAAAGAAAAATCTATGGAGAATGAGAGTAACAATAGACCCACTCTGCATGCAATTAACAACGGAAGGTAGATCCTCAAGAGGTCTCATCAGATACTTGGAATTCTGTACCAAAAGCAACTTTACACCAAGTAGCATAGGTGGTAGAAGGTAAAAGAAATAGTTCTGTTGTGTGAAGAGGGTAAACTTTTGGACTCTCCCCCAGAGGTAACAAGTTATTGCCTTATACATGTGACGCCATAGTCAACACCATGGCCTCTTCCTTATTGACTGTGGCTCATGCAGTAGAGCCAGGCTGGGGATGTTTATAAATTTTTTAAAAAATCATTGCAACGTAGTTTCAAATTTGAGAAATATCAGATAAGAATCAGATGATCAGCTTATCGTTAACAATCAGAAAACTGGGAAGCCATGGGCCTGTGTGAAAATAGTTGACTGTCACTGATTAAGGGCCGCTATCATCTTTAGTTTGGACATGATTTTTTATTAGTTTGCCACAGCACTCATCAAGCCACACTTACTTCCAGTTCTTACCTGGACTACTTCTAGCTGATGGAAATAAGCAGAAATTAGTGAAAAAAATGGATTTCTGATATTCCAACACCTCTAGGTCTGAAAATAGTGAATTATAGGATAACTGAATCATGGTCAAGAAGAAAAGAAACTTTACACAAGATTTTCATTGTTATCAATTAATTCTATACTATCATTCCCAAGCACTGGGTCAGTCTATTTTAAAGACATATGTATATGCAGATTTCAGTGATATAAATATGTCACTTTTGAGAAACAACCAGCAGAACAGCTTGGTTAAGCACGCAGTATACAAGGTTTGGTGTCAAATCTCAATATTAATCTCTGTATCTCCATTTCCTCATGGAGAATGGAGATGATCACAGAACCTATTTACAATTCATAGAGTTGTTGATTAAATGAATATATATATATATAAATCACTAGAAGCAGTACCTGGCAATGTTATCATTTTTTGTTAGGACCTCAAATGTTTTGATTAAGAACCATATTTTTTATTTCTTTATTATTTACAAAAAGGTGTGAGCCATAAGTAAGCCATAGTGTTGCTTGTGTTGATTTCAAGTTCTTAAGCCCAGTATTTACATGCAATAAGTAGATAGCCATGGTTAATTCTACTCTACTCTCTTCTAATTTACTGAACGATCTTGAACTTCACTTTAATAAACTTAATAGGCCTATGTTTCATTTTCTATGTTTATTAAAGGAAAATAGTCATGTTTTTAAAGTGTTCTGATTTCTTAAACATGACATTCCATATTGAAATATTTGGTTTTCATCATCTCATTATGGGGGAAGTGTGTGCACTAATTAGGGCATTTAAAAAATCATAGTTTATATAATAAAATGCCATATTTAATTCCAGTCACCCCTACATTTTCCTCTTACAAAATCACGACATTTTAAAATTATAATTATATGTTCCAGAACAAACCATTTTGGGGCACTTGCTACACACACACACACACACACACACACACACACACACACACAAACACAGTGCTGAAGGAAAGCATTTTGTAATCCTCACATGAAAATGTCAAACTTAAATTTTATTAATAATTTTTCCCTATTTCAGAGATTTTTGTTTTAACTTTTCATCTTTGTTGATGTGTGTATGTGTTCTGGGAAGCTTACTGTTTATGTATCTTATATCCTATGTGTTCTGGGAAGCTTACTGTTTATGTATCTGTATATCCTATACTATTTTCATTTCTAAGTTAACCAATATTTGCAAACATTTTTGCATATTTTTATGTAGCTCATATAGTTGCAAAACACAGAGGGCCATAAGAAATCTCATGATCTTAGGTAATAATAGTATGGAATGTAGCCATTACAGTATAAAAAGGTTCTTAACCAGAGAATATAATTAATTTTGAAATTCCAGATGGGCTCTTATTTTTGATATATTTTTTTGTGTGAAAATAACAGTGTCATCAACTTTCAAAAAGCAGGAAACTCTATCTGGTATTTGTACCTTTCTGTGAGAGAATGCTTGGATTCTCCCATTGTCATTTTCTACCCACAGTGAATGAAATTCTCACTCTTGGATAAATTGAAATAATGACTATGTAGAAGCACAGTCACCTATGAAAAATGATTAAAATATTTTTGGAGGCTGGCATAAATAGGAAATTGTGAATTAATACTGGGCTGACTTCTGATCGGATGAAATAGTAAAATACCTTTGCACATCACTGAGTATCTTGCACACATTAGTCACTTTATAAAATTTGTTGAGGAGTACTTAGGGAATGAGAAGTTTCAGTTCACATAAATAAAAATGACAATGGCCTTAGAAAACTATTAATTAGTAAGTATTCAACATATATTAGCTAATGCTTCATTGAATCAATTCTTTCATCCATTCATTCAATAAATGCCAAAGGGTGCCTAATGTCACTGTATGGACCACTCATTCTTTAGAAGACAAATCGATGTTCTGCACTGTTTGGTGGACAAACACATTTGGAAAATACTGGAATAAGTAATATTAAATGAGCTTTTTCCAACATTGAGACTTTTCAGAGCTTTTAAAATCTTAATGTGCATAGTCAATTTTTAATGAATGATATAAAATATTGTGAATGCTCCATGCTGTGATGACGGAAGAATTCACAGATGGCATTTGGTTTAATGGTACGGGTGCCTAATAGGACCTTCATCAAGGAGACAACATTTAAAACTAGGCCTTTGGGGAAAATTATTTTTCTTTTCCCCCTATATAAAATTAATACATATTCATTTAGAAAATACAGAAAGTTATAAAGATGACAATAAAAAGTAACTATTAAAGACATGGCCTTGATATAATCACTATTAACTAATTTTGAAGTTCCTGACAGTCTGTTTGACAACTATCTCCCGGTACGCGCCCCCCCCTCCCCCCCCCCCCCCGCTTACTTCAGAGGGGTACTGGGCAGAGTCATTAAAAGTAGGCGTCTGCAGGAGATGCTTCTTTCTCAATAGATGTCCCTGTGACAGAGGTTTTGACCTTTTCTTTGTATATCTTTATACAAAGAACTATAATTCATATGTGTGCAATATTGCAATATTAGTATTTTTTCTATAGCATTAAAAATCTTCAAAATATTGTAGTGGCTACAACTATGAAATCATTCCACTGTAGTTGAGTATTTCCATTATTCTTTCCCAAATTCCAGTTAATATAAATCAATGGTTCTCAATGTGTGCTTCCTAGACCAGCTAATCAGCATCACTAGGAACATCTTAAAAAGGCAAATTCTTGGGAAGTACCCAGACTTACTGAATCAGAAACTATATGGGAAAGAGCCCAGCATATCAATAATTCTGAAATCTTTGCATGTAATTGTGATGATCAATTACTTTTCATTTCATATGCAGATAATTCCAGGTTATGAATATTTACAATGTTTCATTCAGTATCTAAGACACATAGAGCTACTAAACGACGGCTGATCTAAATGTGCTTCCTTATCCTTTGAAATCTTATGATGCAAATAATTCTATGGGTTCAAATTAACATTAATTCCATTAGAGAAAACCTGTATTTTTCTTCCTTGACAGTTGTTAGTCATTTTCTTTACAATTTAAAAGTAATGCCCCAGTCGATTTGGCTCAGTGGACAGAGCTTTGGCCTGCAGAATGAAGGGTCCCAGGTTTGATTCCGGTCATGGGCACATGCCGGGTTGTGGGCTCGATCCCTAGTAGGGAGTGTGCAGAAGGCAGACAATCAATGATTCTTCCTCATCAGTGATGTTTCTGTCTCCCTCTCCTTTTTCATTCCTCATTAAAATCAATAAAAAATATTTAAAAAAAATAATAATAAAAATATTATCAGGATATTCTGAAGAAACCCCAAACACTAATTTGAAAGAATATATGCACCCCATGTTCATATCGGCATTATTTACAATAGCCAAGACATGGAAGCAACCCAAGTGTCCATCAATAGATGAGTGGATAAAAAATCTGCAGTGCAAATATATAGCGCAATGTTACTCAGCCATAAAAAAGAATTAAATCTTACCATTTGTGACAACATGGACGGACTTAGTGGTTACTATGCTAAGTGAAATAAGCCAGACAAATACCACATGATATCACTTATATGTGAAATCTAAAGAACAAAATAAATGAATAAACAAAATAGAAACAGACTTACAAATACAGAGAACAAACTGAGGGAGACCACATGGGAGGGTTTTGGTGCAGGAGGGTAAAAAAAGGTGATGGGATTAAGAATTATGAATGGATAGTTCCAAAACAGACATGGTAATGTAAGGTTAACTATAGAGGATACAGTTAATAATACTGTCATAACTATCTATGGTGCCAGGCAGAAACTTGAATTATCAGGGGGAAACATTTTGTAAACTATATGAATCTCTGACCACTCTGCTGTACACCTGAAACTAATACAACAAAGTATTGAATTCAAACTACAATTAAAAAAAAAATAGTTGCTTTAGCCACTCAAAAAAAAAATCAAGATATATGTCTGATTTTCTTAAATAGTTTTGCCTTGATTATGGCAAACTGCTATAATCTGCATTTCTAGTTCCCTTCTTTTCTCTCAACCCCTTAGATTTGGGAAGGGCTCTTCAATTGTGTCTTTAATAGTTATTTCTGTTATAAATAATCTAGTTTTCTTCCAGATACTTATAATTCTTAGTTTGTACCACCTTAACTTGTCCTGTATTCCTTTCATCTCATTTAATATCCCTTTCTGCTGTTCTTTTATGTTCTATGATGGGAAATATGTATGTGAGAGGGTCAGCTCTCACGTGATTTTAATTTTGAAATTGTTATTTTTGCCTTCATTGTCTCCCAGCAGTGCCATTTCATCCCAGCGTGTTGCCTTCGCCTCACATCCTGTCCTCTTTTCATTTCATCCTGTTGCCCCTGCATCTCAGCTGATTCTATTTCGTGGCTTTCTTTTCCTGTTTACCAAAGGCAATGTCTTCTTAAATCAGATTAAGTATGACAAATAGTCTTCTAAATTTTTTCTGGTTCCTGTTATAAATAGTGTTCAGAGGTCTGCTCTTCCTCTTGCTTTCAGGATATTATTTCTTTTCATTTTTGCCATGGGACGGTTTGGGTAGGTTCCTTTTTTTCCTGCTTTCCTAAAATAATGAGACAAATTCCCAGATTTCACATTTATAAATAGCCAGTGGATTTCCCTTGGCTCACGATTATTCTTTAAATACTCAGTTAAAGTATCAGTCAGATCTGTATCTGGACAATAGATGGACAATCCCAGTGTCTAACAATCGGTTTGTGTCGATGTTTTGGGCAGAGATGGGCTCTTCCACTCTTTGCTGTTCATCAGGATTTCTGAACCACCGAACACATATTATCATCTGTTCTCAGCATGCCTTCCGCTACCTCCCCGTCTCCATCTTCTAACGTCCAGCAGCCCAGCATCTTACTTCTAGGGACTAGACCTCCAGCCAGAGCTTGGTCTTAGCAGCTGTTCCCACCTCTTGGAATTCCAATCGCTCTTTGGGAATAGAAAGAACAAGCCTGATCGAAATGGGCAGGGTGGTTGATCTCTCCCTGTCACCTGCACCCTCCTCTACCTTCCCTCTGAGTTTTGAGCATCTACTCGATGCTTCTCTGTCTCTACATCTGTTTTTGTTCGTCGGTTTATGTTGTTCATTATAATCCACAAATGAGTGAGAGCATGTGATATTTATCTTTCTCTGACTGACTTATTTCATTTACTTGTATGCATGTGTATAAGCATAAGCGACGGATGTGGACAACAGGGGGTGAGGGTGAGGGCAGGATTGGGGGGATGAGAGGACATTGGGGGGATAAGGACACATTTGTAATATCTTAATCAATAAAGGGAAAGTAAATTTAAAAAAATAAATGGGCAGGGTGCCTTGGGTACCTTAAAATGCAGTATCCACAGGCAGCCCGGTTTTGCTATTCCTATGAATCTTAGTTACTCGATCTGTCTCTGATATCAGGTTCTTGGGGATGTTTCATTTCATTATATTTGTTCTTTGAACAGCTTAGAAGATTTATCAACACAGAATATACACACTTTAACAGCTGATAGCTCAGTTTTGAAAATGAAATGTATTTTAATAAACACTACCTTTATAATTATTCAAAGTGTCCAGGTACATTTTTGGGAGCCCCCTATATCTCAAAAAGCTGTGATACAAGAAGAGGTACTTTACATAGAAGATCTGTCCTCAGCTTCCCTAGAAGTATCTTTTAGACCAAGTATTTGTAAGAAAGCCATTTATTAATCATTTATTAATCATTGATGTTTCTATCTCTCTCCCTATTCCTTCCCCTCTGAAATCAATAAAAATATATTTTAAAAAAACACACCCAGGCACTTTTGGCTCTTGGACCTACAAGTACAGCAGCACTAGTAATCTAAGGACCACCCCAGGAGGAAGAGTCACAGATTCTGACAGTTGGAACAAGCACCCCAAATCTGGGGAGGGGCATGAGAACAGGTGAAAAGCAGCCAAGGGGACCTGGGTGAGCACGAACAGTGTCCTCTCTAATTACCTTGTCTATTGCCATTTTCCTCTTCCCTACACCCAACCCACACCTCCGGGGTGTGAGAAGCTACTCATACCCACGGAAAGGTTGTTAACTCCTGCCTCAAACCGTCAGGTGTCAGTCCATCCATTAAAGAATGGTTCTGAGATACAGTTTTATCCTTTAAAAGCAGAAGGCATTTTTACCTGGTCATAAGCTATTTCTTATATAAAGTTTACAGCAGCTGACAAAACTACCCTGATTGCGGCAGAATGAAAAATGCAAATTTTGACATATTTAATGTAGCTAAACACTTTGGACATGGCTTCCTATTAAAACATGTTTTTACAAATGATATATTTCAAACATAATTTGGTTTTGTCTTTCTTATATTTCATCAAACATTTGATTTAGCTGTAATAGTGTATAAAATTAATTACTATTATTACATTAACTTTAGAAATGGTTTTGAGCAAAGCATTTTTTGTTAGAGTAGAGGGTTACCCATAAATATGAAATCTAAGTGAAGCAGTACAAAGAGCCTGTGTCCTGGGTTATGTCTCAACAAGGTGGAGGGCAACCCGTGGAGAGGAGGGGCAAAGAGAAGGATCAAACCCCACCCTAGACTAGGAATAATAGTGCTAAAATGCAGGTATCCCAGAGCCCTTGATTTCTCATAGAAGTAAGAATGTCCTAAAAGACTCAGTAAATAAACATAAACTATTTCAAGATACTCTAATGCAGTGGTTCTCAACCTTCCTAATGCCGTGACCCTTTAATACAGTTCCTCATGTTGTGGTGACCCCCAACCATAAAATTATTTTCGTTGCTACTCATAACTGTAATTTCCTACTGTTATGAATCGTAATGTAAATATCTGATATGCAAGATGTATTTTCATTGTTACCAATTGAACATAGCTAAAGCATAGTGATTAATCACAAAAACAATATGTAATTATATATGTATTTTCCGACGGTCTTAGGCGACTCCTGTGAAAGGGTCGTTCAACCCCCAAAGGGGTTGCAACCCACATGTTGGCGACCCACAGGTTGAGAACCGCTGCTCTAATGCCTCCTGATCCCCAAGTAGCCAGAGGACACTGCTTATGCCTCATTTTGGTTTGGATTTGCAGGTTTAGATTTTGCTTCTCTGTAGAAAGAGGAGAAAACATAAAAGAATAAAGCCAATACACTGTTTCTTCAAGGGTTGGGGTGAAGAGTCCTTTAGAGAGTCTATCTAATCCCCTTTGTGGGGTGTCACCTGGGGAAGAATTTTAGGGCTCTATTCATATGGCTAATGCTATGTCCCTCACACCCAGACTGACAGCTCAGGATCCAGGATTGAGATGAATTCAACTGTGATTGGCCATCTTGCAAAAAGTAGGCTCTCAATTCATATTTGTTGAATGAATGGATAATTTTAAATAGATCTTGATTCCAATAGCCCCAGGTCTAATATGCTGCAAGGTGATTATATATTTATGATGATTATAAATGAATGAAAGAACCCAAAAATGAAAGAATAAGTTAATACATTTTTCTCAAACTAGTGCATTATCTTTCTAGCTGGGATGAGAGTCTCCTTCCTGTCTAGCTCTTCAATGAATTTGTGCTTCATATTAATGCCAGTGACTGTCTTCTGAAGCACTAATCTAATCATGTCACTCTCAGGCTCAAAACTGTCTTTGTACTTACAGATGAATCCAACCTCTTCAATATAGAGGCTCAGTTTCTGGAATATATGACTCTAAATTATTTTTTCCATCACCTATTCATTCCCTATAAACCACTACCCGATGGCTCACAGTTAGTTTTATCTGTAAATTACTTTTACATTCCTCTTTCTCTCTTTCTTTCTTTCTTTCTTTCTTTCTTTCTTTCTTTCTTTCTTTCTTTCTTTCTTTCTTCCTTCCTTCCTTCCTTCCTTCCTTCCTTTCTCTCTCTCTCTCTCTCTCTCTCTCTCTCTCTCTCTCTCTCTCTCTCTCTCTCTCTCTTTCATCCTCATTCAAGGATATTTCTCCACTGATTTTATTTTTTTATTATTATTATTTTTTAGAGAGAACAGAAGGCAGGGGGAGAGACACAGAGAGAGAACCATTGAAGTGAGAGCGACACATCAATTGGTTGCCTCCATCATAGGCCCCAACCATGGCCAGAGATTGATCCTACAACCAAGGCACATGCCCTTGACAGAAATCAAACCCTGGACCCTTCAGTCCTGTGTCCAATGCTCTATCCACTGAGCCAAACCGGCTAAGGCTACATCCCCCTTTTTTTGCTATCACCTTTCTTTTGGCTTAACATGTCCTAAGTGTCTTTTTCCCTTGTCTAAATTTTATTCATACTGCGAAGCCCACTTAAAAATCCTCCTCCTCTATGACATTTCCCTCCTACACTGTTAGAAATAATCACTCCTGTCTTGTTCTACAATGTCATTGACCGTGTTTTATTATGTGGTGACTTATTTATGTCACTGTGCCTCACTTTCATTCAAACATACTTTTGAGACACACACTTATTGTCATTTTATCTGCCCTTTATTCTCATGTGAGCCAGCATCTACTGCTACCGTTTGCTGAATTGAAATGATCGGCTGAATTCATAATTTTATAATTTATGGTATGATTTGGTCAAAAAAACCTGGAAATAAGCTAAATGCCAAACAATAAGGACATGGTTAAGCAATTTATAGTACAGAAACTCATTGGAATCGTGTTTCTATTAAAATTACAAATGTGAAAATTAATAGCTACATGAAAATATTTATGATGTAATGTTAAGTTACAGAAAAAAGATAATGAAAAATACATAGATGCCATAAATATAACCATACAAAATACATTTGCATCATTAGGAAGGATAATAAGGCAGTTAGAAACAAACAAATGCGATTGATATCGGTGCATGGAATAATGATGGGTACATTTAAAACTAACAGTGAAATGTTATTTTTCATTGAATTAGTCAGTTAATTTTGGTATGATAAGAATATTGCTTTACATTGCTCTCAATCTGAATATGCAGGATCTATATTAAAGCAAATCAAGACACTGTTATATATTTGTGCACAGGAGGGTTGTATTGGTGGGTCACTACGTAGATGCCCACTTCAGGACTGAGGGACTCATTCCCCAGGCTGTTCTGGTGCTGGTGATTATTTTGTTGTTTTTAATCCTCACCCAAGGATACTTCTACATTGATTTTTTTTTTTTTTTTTGAGAGAGAGAGAGAGAGAGAGAGAGAGAGAGAGAGAGAGAGAGAAAGTGGAAGGGAGTGAGTGAGGCTGGGAGAAAGAGAAAGAAACATCTGTGTGTGAGAGACACATCAATTGGTTGCCTCCCACATGCACCCTACCAGGGTGGAGATCCAACTGGCAACCCAAGTATATGTTCCTTGATTCCTTGACTGGGAATTGAACCCACAACCCTTTGGTGCTAAGGCCAACACACCAACCACTGAATCACACCAGCCAGGGCTCCTTTTTCTGTTTTTCAGACAATGTGCAACAAAAATTGTGACAAAGGAAGATTTTTTTAAAAAACCATTGGAATAACACAACTCCTATCTGTTCACATTTTGCTTAGAGGTGACAACTGCTGCATTTAATAGCAGCTAACTTTATTCTTGGTGTACTTTAAAGAGAAATAAAATGATTCCTCTGCATGCTTCGGGGGGATTGAAATGTACTCAGCACAAAAAATCTGACACCCAAGGGTAGAAACAGCTTTGTCATATAGTATTTCATTTTTTAAGCATTTGTGGCCTGGCATATTTTTATTTGGGAATATTGCCAATAAACAGCATTAATAAAAGCTAACTTTCTGGGAAAGAAAAAGTTGGAGGCATTACTATACTGCAAATCCATAGTAATCAAAACAGCATGGTATTGGCACAAAAACAGACATATAGATCAATGAAAGAGAATAGAGAGCCCAGAAATAAACCCATGACTATATGGTAAATTAATGTACAACAAAGGAGGCAAAAACATACAATGGAGTAAAGACAGTTTCAATAAATGGTGTTGGGAAAACTGGACACATACATGCAAAAAATGAAACTAAACCACATTCTTACACCATATTCAATAATAAACTCAAAATGGATTAAAGATTAAGTGTAAGACTCAAAAAAAAACAAAAAAAATCTAAGAAGAAAACAGGCATTAAAATCTTATACATTTCTCTCAGCAATATTTTTCCTGATATATCTCCTTGGGCAAGGGAAACAAAAGAAAAAATAAACACATGAGACTACATCAAACTAAAAAGTGTTTGCTTGCAGAGGAAACCATCAACAAAATGAAAAGACAATCTATTAAATAGAAGAAGGTATTTGCCAATGATACATCTCACATGGGGTTAATATCCAAAATTTATGAAGAACTCATACAACTCAACACACACACACCTCCCACAAAGTATTCCTTCCACATTTTTCTTAATTTAATGATTCCTCTTCAGTGGAATGTCTAGCAATTGGAAGGCACTGTACATTTATACAAAATCATAAAAACTTAGCCTTATCTTTTTGTTTTACAGACAACTGACACTTAGAGAATATGACTGAGGTAATGAGGTCTTATAATTACTACTGCAATCAACTTAGGTGTTTGGACTATCAGTTTAGTGATCTTTCTGCTACAGCCAAATGTTTCTAAGAAAAAGACCTTCTGAAACAAAAACTATCCAAGGGAGTTTTTTTAAAAAATATATATTTTTATTAATTTTAGAGAGGAAGGGAGAGGGAGGGAGAGAAACATCAATGATGAGAGAGAGGGATCGAACCCACTACCTGGGCATGTGCCCTGACCAGGATCGAACTGTGATCTCCTGGTTCATAGGTCGACGCTCAACCACTGAGCCATGCCAGCTGGGCTCAAGGGAGATTTTTGCTTGGTAGCTTATCTGCTAAGAAACCAAATTTGCAACATTTCCCAAGAGAGCCTGGACCAACTAAATTTCATCATTAGTGAAAGAAAACTCTAAAAATTCAAAATGAATTAATGAATGATCTCCAAGATCTCATTATTCCCCTACTTTTCTCTATTTTCCTTTTTTCCCACTACTTTAATCATTATTTATGTGATATTAAACTCTGGCAAAAATAATACTGAATTAATGATCTCTAATCTCCTGTCTTTAAGAATCTGGTTGGAATACTAAGGTTAAAATCTGAAACAGCATTTCATTTATTTTCTTCTTCTCCTCATGCACTATGTTAGAGCAGCTATGAAAACTTTGGCTGGTAATTTTCTTAGTATTATAAAAATAATATTACTTTTAAAAATCTATATTGTTGAAATTATTGCTGATGTCCCCTTTTTCCTTCCATTGACCCCTTCTAGCCAGACCATCCCACCCTCTCACCCTAACCCAGTCCTCTCCTCCTCCCCTTCCACTGCCCCAGGCCTTCACCACCCTGTCATCTGTGTCCTTGGGTTACGTATATATGCATATAAGTTCTTTGGTTGATCTCTTCCCACCCACCCACACCTGCACTCTGAGATTGCACTAAAAAAATAGTACTTTCAAAAGCATTCGCTCTTTTCATAATGATCATCAAATAAACTATTAAATGTCAATAACATGATAAGTAGTTATTTGACATCATATAATAAGACAGTTTTTGATAGCCTTCCAATCCCGTTATGTCCCAATAGTTATATCCCAAATATACAATAATTATGTATATTTTCTATTTTAAAAGAGTATTACTGCTAGGCTAAAAAGTAGAGGAGTCTAAAAATATCGCCACATGTTGTATCTTTAAAAAGAAACTTAAGCAATGCATTGCGACATTTTCCATAACAAGTCTGAAAAATTTACTAAGTGATTTGGGTCCTTTTATTTATTTGGTGAATATAAATTATCATATCATGTGTGATTTTTCCCAAAACATTTTCCCCACAAAACAATCTGAACTATTCAAAGATTGTGGTTTCGTTGGCCTTTTTTTTTTCTTGCTTCTTATTTTTCTTTTCTGGATTTACTTCAAATTGGGTTCAGAAAATACAAACCTTTGCCCAGTGTGTGCAGCAGGTCATGAGTTTATTTTTTGATAGCAACATTAACCTCTAATCCATAACTGAACAATCGCGTCTCTCAGAGATCAAGGAGAAACATGGTTCTCAAGCTGTTTGTTCTTCTTTCCCCCCATGTGGCGGGCCCTCTCCTCTGTCCACATGCAGGAGATTCAAAGAGGGGATACTGTCCTGAGGATTCTTTCCCACAGTGCACATATTGAGTGAGGCTTTATCACGTCTCTGAAACTTAAATCATTTAAAAATATTGCTGCTGCTTCTGACAATTCTCATGGACTATTAAATTTTACCTTTGCCAACGATGGTGAACAGTATGGTATTTTACAGATTACTTATGAGATCCTTTGATCTTTTCACAAAAGGCAAGAAAAGATGCTAGTCTTTGACACAAGTGCCCGTGGGGGATGGTAAAATAAGAGGAAGAAGAATTATTCAAACTTTACAACTGTCAGCCAACCTAGAAATGGCTCCACACTTATTAGAGGGAACAGAATCGTTAATAAGGAAAAAAACTGCCACCTCTCTGGCCGTTAAAAAATTGAGAATGTTCATTCTTGATTTGGGGCAAAGAAGACCACCTATTTGTCAGAATAAATGACAGGCAGCTGGGTACATGAGGCTGCACTTCTGGGAAGACAGCTGGGCTTGGAATACATATTTGGGAGTATTTCATGTATAGGAGCTACTTGAAGACCTATTTTATATTCATCTGCTGTTTAACACTGTGAAATTTAGGCCCGCCCACCTAAAGCAGTTATAGGTGACATGGAGGATAAACTTGGTTATGCATGTTCATGTCCCTAGAAGCCACACAATGGCTATGATTTTCTGTCTATTTCTCAGCTCATTTCCCTGAAATCATGTGCAAGTACAGGCAATTGAGTGAGGATTAGTTGCTAGCATTTGCATGAGATTAATAATGCAACTTGGCAGAGTAGGAACACTTCTGAGAAAGTTCACAAATGGTGAAGAAATTGATCCTGTGTCAAATGGAGATGAGCCCAAAGATGCATCTCTTCTCCTTCTGAAATAAACATTATGGGAGTGGCTAGAAGTTTCCAGGCATCAACCAAGACCCATGGCCCTGTATCAGTGGCATCACTCAGAATACTGGCAGGAAGAGGTAGATCCACCCTGCCTGGGTACAATTCCAGGCCATAGGTCTGCTAGATAACAAAGGCCAATAACTCAATATCTCTGGCCTTGGTATTCTCATCTGTAAAAATGGGTATTATAACTTTACCTAAGTTAGAGAGCTATTATGAAACTATGCTGAAATTATGTATGTAAAGCCTTAATCCCAGAGTAGAGCACAGATTATGAACACAATAAGCGATAGCAGGAGAAGTGGTAGAAGCATTCTAGACACTACTCAATATGTTACAAACACAACAGAAAGATTAGGTGTGACTATTGATTATTAAGGAACAAATGTCATGCAGGGTACAGAGTCTTATATAGTAGAGTCAAATGAAAAGAAGTAAATTAGCTACCTAATGGAAACTTCAATAAATGTGAGACAGAACCAAATTAGAGAAATAGGAAACTGTGCAGTCATATATATCAGGGAAAGTATAAGAGGAATGTTCTCCTTCCAATTTGTCATGAGGGAAACACTTATACCTGTCTCAAGTCACTTTAGCTTTAAAGACTAGATTGGAAACACAAATGTTCCATTTACAAGGTACTAGGAAGTATAACCTATGGACAAAGAAAGATTTAAGTATAATTTCACGAAAATGAAAACACTTAAAGACATTTAATAATCAATTTAAAATATTTTGGGGGTTATTATAGAAGGTATTTCCTCTTCACGGTGAATGAAACACACAGAAAAGGGACAGGCCATTACCAAGAGGCATCAAGGTGAGCCATATGGAAGAATGCTTGAATGCTAAAGCTTGGAGCAAACCCATGGAGAAGAAGATGAACACCTCCTTCCCTCGAATTATTTAAGGAATTAATAGCTACCTCTTGTGAATAATTCCAAAGTAAACTTAGAGAAAAGAGCCGAGGTTCTCTACTAGTAAATACAACTGAATATTCAAGTCTTTGAGAATGTGAATGACTTTGAACTTTGTGCATCTGGGGCACTCCTGATGTCTTATCAGTCTTTTTTTTTTTAATATATGTTTTATTGATTTCAGAAAGTCAGGGAGAGGGGGAGAGAGATAGAAACATCAATGATGAGAGAGAATCACTAATCAGCTGCTACCTGCACACCCCCTACTGGGGATTGAGCCTGCAACCCGGGCATGTGCCCTGACCAGGAATCGAACCGGGATTTCCTGGTTCATAGGATGATGCTCAACCACTGAGCAATACTGGCCAGGCCTTATCAGTCTTTAATAACTCCTGGAGAACAGAGAATAACCTCTCACCTTTCAATCCATAGTAAAAGCAGCAAGTAAGTCAAAAGGAGCTCCAAGAAACTCAAGACAAGGCACAGAGTTAATGTCTAAACATCCAGGTACCTGATACCTAGATGACCAGATTCTACTTACTAGTACTCACTCTTATTTTACACAGAGTTAAAATGAGCTTGGTTACCTACTTTTCAGATGTATGTTAAATGTAATAGCTTAGAAGGAGCTAAAGTGGCCACTGGGCTGGTAAAAGGAATGGTGTGACTCACAATTTCAAAGGCACAGCAGGCTGGAGCTCCTTGTGTGGAACACACATTACAGTGACCACAAAGCGCTAAAGAGTGAGCAGCAGATTACAGCAGAACAAAGTCTAATAACCCTACATGGCTAAAAAGAGTTTGTGTTGATTTGGTAGGTTCACTGTTAAAAAGCAAGAAAGTGTGCGACTGAACTTGAAAAAAGATTTTCATTATGAATAGTCCCCTTTATTTTTTGAAACAATAGTGTATTTTGTCTCCAAAAGGATAGGTAGGTTCTTAGCTGTGGAAACCCACCTATCCATCACAACTCATTTCCTGCAAATCCGAAATCAATACGGGATTGGAGGCCAAATGGAACACCTGAGTCAGAGGTCCAGACTTCCGTTGTAATTTCTGTGATTCGATTCATTCATCTGTGCCTCTTATTCCTCTATTAGGCAAGTGAAAATTAGTGACCCATGGGAAAGTAAGCTTAAAAAGTGAGGAAAAGAAAATCATGTTCTTATCTTTAGCATGTGTGATGCTACAGTACTGTGATGATCTTAAATATTTTAGATATATCTTCTCATATGAACGCAATAATCCTGAAATGTAACCTTCTTCTTTTATAGATGAAAAACAAACAAATGGAAGGTCACAGAGGTCACAGAACTTGACCAAGGACACACAGCTGGATACGAATCCAGGTTGGCTGGACACTGTGCGGCTTCCCAGAGGCCTGTGCCTCTACTGACCACAGGACTAAATGACCAACCTGTTGATTATCATGCTCCATTTACAAGAGGATGACATTTATACAAGTGATACTGAACAAAATCCAAGGCCTGTCATTCTGGCACATAAATCTACCATGAGGACTGTTTTTGAGCACCAGACAAACTCAAACTCACTTGCTTCCAAGCAATGCTTACTTAAATAAATCAAGAGCATTTCTTTTACAATTTTCTGCCAGGAAAAACGTTGGCCTCTCCTGAAGCACTTCCTCAGTTATAATAAGGATAACAATGTTCCTTATTTGTGTCTCTTTCTGTTTGGGTTACCAGGAAGCTCAGCGTTCGAGAACAGTATATATTTCCGTCCACTTCCTGTCAGTGCTCTGGTTTTCTATTTCTAAATCGAGTTTATTATACCCACTGTAAAGCATATGCTTTTATAAGTCACCTCAAGTGTTTGTGGGAAATCCAGGGCACATAAATTGCACAGAGGCCAAGCCATTTATAAATGTGTTTATGTACATGACAGCAACATAAATGTTATGGTATTTGATTGATTTTCTGTGCAGTCACATTTATTTTTATTCATGTTTGTCGAGGAAAACCCAATGTAAGTCTATAGTGTTTTCCTATGATATGCAAAACCTGCCCAAGAATAAGAATCATGCATTAGATTTAGGGCCAAGTCTATACACTGAGTTCACATAAGGGGTAGAGTCTATTTTTCTAAGTGTCACACAATCATCTGCCCCATGATTGCCAAATCATGTAAAATACGGATGCATACACATCTATACACAAACCAAACAAAAGACTTGACACACTTGTGAGTGCCATGTGTTAATACTCAGGCAAGATTCATGATAAAATGGAAAAGATTCAAACTCATCGCCTAAGAGGTAAAATTGGTTTTTGTGAAAGCGCCTGGGTGGTACTTGTGAAGATGGCACAATAATTTCTTCCAGCAACTTTCATCCAAGCAATTAAATTTAAGGTATTTTGGTAGCTTCTTAGGAGTTCAGGGCATTCCCTAGCATATACTGACTTCAAATTGCTGTTGCCAAGGGGGCTGATTTAGAAGCCAGAACATTCTTCTATTAAAATACTTCTTCTTTCCAAGTAAAATAAATTAGTATTTCACCTGGTAAAGAAAGTTTGGGGCCAAAGTTAGGGCCCTGACAAACTATTTCAAATTCCACTTAAACTAATGAAAATATGCCAGTGGTCCATTTTGCCAACATAAATATATTTTCACATTGGGAAAAAGAGAACGAATTTTCAGAGGTTATAGGGGTAATAATTCAGTGATGAATAATCTATAAACTTCACCTTTGTACTAAAAAGGACTGTCTTTTAGCCACTCTCCGCTATATGTCAGTCTTTATTTCCTCTCTATCCATTATCTCCCAGCAAAAGACCTAGAAACACATTTTAAAAAATTGTTAATACAATAACCAATCCAAATCTTTTTTGGAAAATACATTTGAAAATTTTGGAAAACCATCATTCTTCATGTTTCCAAGAAAGGAAGTACATATTATAGCAGATATTGAAATAAGAATTATTAATTTTCTTTTTCTTGCCATATAATAGTGTCATGGACTGCATGTTTGAGTACCCCCAGATTCGTATGTTGAAGCCCTAACCCCCAATGGCATGCTATAGGAGGGAGGGCCTTTAGTTGGTAATTAGGTCTACATGAGGATATAAGGATGGAGCCCCCATGATGTGGATTAGTGTCCTTATAAGAAGAGAAAGAGACTAGAGCTAACTCTCTTCCCCATGTAAGACTACAACCAGCAGATGGCTACCTATGAGCCAGGAAGAGGATTCTCACCAGACACCAAATCTGCAGCAACACTAACCTTGGGTATCCCAGCCTCCGTAAGTGTAAGAAATAAATATTTGTTGTTTAAGCTATCCAATCTATGTTTTTTTTGTTGTTGTTGTTGTCGTCGTTTAATATATCTTATTGATTTATTTTACAGAGAGGAAGGGAGAGGGATAGACAGTTAGAAACATGGATGAGAGAGAAACATTGATCAACTGCCTCCTGCACACTCCCTACTGGGGATGTGCCCGCAACCAAGGTACATGCCCTTGACCAGAATCGAACCTGGCACCCTTCAGTCTGCAGGCCGACACTCTATCCACTGAGTCAAACCGGTTAGGGCTGTTTTTTTTTGTTTTTTGTTTTTTGTTTTTCCTGTTGTTGTTAGAGTAGCCCCAAATGGCAAAGACAAATATTCTCTTGAGAACTTAAAGGTTGGGAAAATCTGAGTACACTATTTTTAAAGTCATTTCATATTGCATCTCTGAGACATACCGGCCAACATCTTTAAAGCAGCCCAATCCTCATATTTCTAGTTATCACCTACATTCAGGGGAGGAACTGCTTTTGTCATCCTAAGTGTTAAGAGAGACAGGCACAGAATGTGACAATTCATTTTCTCTCTCTATTTACAACTTAGGGTGGCATCACCATGAAATAATTAATTGACCTGCCCAGCAAACAAATACATCACACACTCAATATACTGCCTGAAATTTGCAGCTCATTTCTGCAGCTCCACTGTGGAGCACGGCTAACGTATGAGCTTGGTAAGCTCTTCTGACATGTCTCCAAGTCTTCCTAAGCTCTTGCAAGGTTACGGTGCTGAAATATGGCAGAGATCGTGGCACAGTTGCAATAGCATATGTTCCAAATCAGTAACTATAAGAACAGAGCACACAAGTACAATAGAACCAATGCAACACATGGTCGGACCATGGGCAAGGTAAAGAGGAGCAATCTCAATAATCATTCAGTAACCCCTGGAAGCAATTCTCTTATTTTATTTTTTTTGCCAGTCTTAGAAAAGTAAAATATGCTGACCTAGCATATTATGAATGCTGGCATCACTTGGTTATTGAAAAACAAACACACACAGATACAGTAGTTCTTTCCCTTAAGTGCCCAAGCATCCAGTTAATGAGATGACTATAAATGGCTGTTTGGCTCTACTGTGTATGCGTAGAGCATGCATGCCTACCAAGAGACTCTTGGCATTGTCTTTCTCATATAGCTTCTATTTGGGAAAGTAAGACAAATCAGAAAGAAATTTGATACTATCCACAATGCTAACTTTCAAGTGGTTCGAAGGTCATTCCTTGGCAGGACCACATAGGTCTAGCTAATTTTATAGAGCTTCAGATGAGAATTAAATATGAATAAAGTCAATACACTTTAGAGAATTTTCTACACTTATTTGTTGCTTATTCTCAAGCATATGTAATCAAATGTTGCTGACCTGTCAAAGCATTAGACTCCATATCGACCAGAAGTAGATCGCTTTACTAATAAGAGGGAAATAACTCGTGTTTGAATGTTTAATCATCCCGTGAGATGAGGTATGCAGCCTAAACCCACCATACTGAATACCCCTCGATCCTTTGCAATTCCACTGCTATTTATAGCAATAAAAAGAGTACAATGACATCAACCATTGATCTCATACTTAAATGCCTTATTGGATAGACATCTGTTTTATGGGTCTCACAAATTCTTTATGACTCTAGCATTAAGGGAAAGTGTGTAGAAGGGACTATGATGTAGACTAGGTTTTTGCCAAACTCTCACTCCAGGTTTGAGGAAATGCCAACATCCTGAATCTTCAGAGATTTCAGGAGGGGTGGAAAAAGTTAATCAGGAGAATTGCATATGCAAAGGGAAAATAAACTTACCAGAGATGGCAATTAGCTCTTGTTTAACCACAGTCAAAGAATTTGAACAGTGGTATGTAATGAAAACCTTAATGGAAGTGATCTTTATAATTTAGCAAATGAGATTACTGACTGATGCATTCACAGTCTCATGCAAATTGTCAAGATTAAAACAAATCACTAAGAGACATTTGTAAAATCTTTGTATCTTTATCATGCTATAGTTAACACCACCTCTGACATACAGATATCTTTACTAAGTAAAGAGAACCTTCCTTATTGCTTTAATTCAGAATTGGTCTGAAAACCCCTAAGGGAAGTTAGCAAAGCTATATGAACCCTTTTGTCTGACAATGGAATGTCTTTAATAGAGAACCACTAGGTAATTGATCTTGCTAAATGGCTTCATTATTTGCAGTTAGTTTTATTCATAGGAAGAAAATACACTTTTGATATTTAGTTCGGCAGTTTGCATAACAGCAGCTGCCAACATATATCATCATGTTGACTGAATTTTTATTTTCTCAATTTGTGCCCGGCTTTCTTTTCTTCAAATACTTCCATGTAATCAATAATCTCTCTCAACAAAAAAATTCTGAAACTAATTAATGTGATACAGATAAAATTTTTTACCAAACCCATGTGATGACAGACAACAAAGTGAACAATACATCAGCTGTGCTGCTGAAAGCTGTGGGACCATACTTGAAGGTTGATGGATAATCAAGGCTTGTTTAAAGTGTAATTAATTTGTCACCATCTCAAAGACTTGAAATAAATCCTACTAAATTCCCACTGCTAAATATCTTCATGATCCAAGAGGTTGAACTCACTCCAACCAAATCCATACCTCTGACACTGGCCATCTTAAATCTCTTATAGGTAACTTAAGGTGAAGAGAGTTTAGAAAAGGTTTCTCATGTTTAATCGATATGGATTATCTCCCGTCTGTGACATATCTCTAAGAAAGACAACGTTTTAATTGTTTCCCCTATTACAGAGTATACATGTATATATAATTACAATATGAGAGACTTTTTTTTAGTGATTTTGACAGGGAGAGAAAGGGAGAGCGAAATAGAGAGACAGCCATCCATGTGAGAGCAAAACATCCATCTGCTGCGTCCTGCACACCCCTTCCCTGGGATCAAACCTGCAACCTGGGCATGTTTCCCAAATGGAAATCAAACCAGCAACCTTGTGGTGCATGGGATGATGCCCAACCAACTGAGCTATACCAACCAGGGCAGAAATAGAGATTCCTTAAAAAGAGTGAGGAAATGTGTGTCCTTGTTTCACTCAATGAAAACAAATATAAGGGGAAAGCCACTTCTGAGAGGCCCACTTTTGTAGGCACAGGCAACTAGCCAGCCTCCCCTCTCTGTGGGCAGAAACTTCAGATTTCTCGTTCAAAGATAACCGAGTTTCCGAACAGAATGTGCCTGGCGGCAATGACTTGCTCAGGATGTTCCTGGAATGTGACCTTTGTCCCCAGACTGCTGCACAGAAAGAAAACTACATCTTTCAGAAACATTTTCTGCCTCTACAGGTGGCAGCTGATTATATGCAAAGATAGAACATAACATAGGAGGAGAAATAGGGAACTACACTCATGAACTTCCAAGGACATCAGTTTGGTCTCTTTAATTTGAGCTATGACCTTTAATTACCCTCACATTTACATTTCCATCAATAAAATGAACATAAAAATACAATACATTTAGGAGTGACTTAAGGAATGGCCCATAATGTTGATCAAGAACCTGGTAAATACTTGCTTGGCTTTTTATCACAGGACATTTTATGCTCCACAGAACAAATAGATTAGAGACAGATTTTCTTAACCTCCATAGCAAGAACTGAGCAGACGTATAAACTCCAAAGAGGGTATTTAATAGATAATAGTAGTTACAAATAACAGCATTAAAATGAAGCTGGCATGAGGATATCTAGTCCAACCATATGGGCCTACATGCTTCTGGCCTGTGATGACTTCATAATGAACTGGCATAAAACATACCCATTTAAAAAATGCAAAGTAAAAAAGGCAGCTGGGAGAAAAATAATCATCGGAAGCCTCTGAGGTTGTATTTTTTTAAAAAATCTAAATGGAAACCTCAAAAAATCAGAAAGTAAACTTGTATAGGTGATCCAGTGGCTTCATTCTTGCAAAATATATTTTGGAGTCATGCTTGTCTAGTTTTTGACAACACAAAGTGAATATTGGAAGGCCATACATATATGTGTGCTGTATTGTCTCCTGTTAGAATGATTCTGATGTGCTTTGCATTATCAATTGTTTTATTTCGTAGAGAATCAGGTCTCACACTTATTTCTTAAGAGCTTATAATTGTTCTCAATGAAAACTTAATGAAGACTTATAGTATGGACAATACGTGCAAGGGCCCAAGTGCTGGGAAGCAGGGAGTCTGGGCGCTCCATTCTCTCAGCTTATCCCATTTCAGAATGGCACCTAAGGCATCCCTATCAAATCCTGATATTCTCAGGAACTCTTGTTTTAAGACATACCACCTGAAAAGCACCATGAATAATAACAGATCTATGGAACTATATTTGAACTCATGGTCTTTCCATCTAATCCTCTTTTGTAGATGAGGCAAAGGAAAATTAAAATAGTTAAAAGTAGTTCAAAGTCATCTATCTATAATAATAAAAGTGTAATATACTAATTAGACCAGACAACCTACCGGACGAAACCACCGCAGGTGGCCCTCCTCCCCCTCCCCCCCAGCTCCTTGCACGGATTTCGTGCATCATGCCTCTAGTGTATTAATAATGAGAAATAGGAAAATAACTAACATTTATTAAATATCTGCAATATTAGCAGGTACTAATCCAGGCCTCCTAAGACTCAGAATGGCACTCTTTCTGTTATTCCAAGGAATGAAGTAAACAGACTGGAGACCAAAATAGTTAGTTGACCAGGCTTCTAGAAGAATGTACAATAATGGAAAAAGAGGAAAAATACTAGGGAATTGCGACGTGACTACAGGCAGCTTACAATGATCCCCCAATGAGCTAGCCAAGTGTAGTTTAGACACCAGTACCCAAGGTCTATTTTTGTTCCTAAAGTTTGTGTCCAAATTTGATCAATGCTGAGAGGCAGAGAGGGTTAGCATCATATTCATTACCAGGCCAATATCCCACATGAGCACAGAATTGCATTTTCCTTGCTGCCTCAGCAAGAATACTTGAGATGCTCAAGCAGCCAGGAAAGGGTGCTGATTAGCAACAAAAACATCAGAAGCCAGCACCAAGGACATGTGGAGTACCGGCGTCTCTTAGTCTAAAAGTACCCTAGCTACAAAATTCAGCTCCAAAGTAGATCACAAGTTTTTTTCCACCTTCCCAATTTACATTATTTATGTCTCCTTATAAATGAAGTGGAAAAAGAGCAAATGAGGAACAAAAGACTTGTTACTTTGTACAATAATAAAGGTGGGGGTATCACCATGTAGTTTGTAGTTTAAATAAACAGAAATGAAAACAACCCAAGAAGGCACATGGTTGAAAGCCTATTTTATGCTACTAGAAGAGAACCGTGCTTCTCAAATTTTAATGTGCATCTAATGATCTTGTTAAAATGCAGATTCTGACAGAGTAGCTTTGGTTGGGAACTAAGATTCTACATTAATGGCAAGCCCCATTTCTGGTAGACCACACTTTGAGGAGTAAGAGAATGGACCACATTCCCAGGTACTAGTCACAAAATACTCAGCCTCAATCCCTCAGGTGGATGGTATAGTTACATTTTCATTTGGTTAAATTTTCAAAAATTAAACCTTGAATTCTGCACACATACACAAAAGTATCCCTAGGAAAAATAACCTACTAAGTTCTTAAGAATAAAGAATATTCTGATATCACGATTTTTGACCAACAAGATGTTTTTAATTCGAGGTTATGAATACAATCATTTAGATCAGCCCATTATATATTTTTCATGAAGTATTTCCATTACCAACTGCATTTAGCCAAGTTATTTACCAGGTTAGCTTTCTATAAATAGCATCAAAGAATTTTAATTTTAACTTCCCCGGAATGATTTTCTGCATAAGTTATTTTTATGCAAATTTTACAAATTGTCTTTTTTTTTTTAAGTTCATGTCAAACTTTATTATTGTGAGTTTTCTTTTGTGACTAGTACTTTTAGGGATCCAAATATCTGGGGTAAAACTTTACAGTTCTGAACTTGGTTTATGTTATTTGGTTCTTCTGGAAAGTTTATGATGTGCTGTGTTAACTGTCGTCGGAGAGGTTTTTGCATTGATTCATTTCTAAAAGAATATTTGCTATAAATTTTATAAAAGACAGAGCTTGTATTTGTTTCTCATAACAAATGGCCCGAAAGGAAAAAAGCCCTGGGTCTTGGTACACAATAGGGACTTCTTGGATGAGTTTGAGAAAAGGAAGGTTTATGACATGAAAGAATGTGTTACAAGAGTGTAGGACTAGCAAAGGATAAGGAAATGTCTGTTTTGAAGTAAACAAAAATGTTGAAATGAAACTTACAGTTGGTAAGTGAAATCAGTTTTCTATCCATCCTGTAGCAAGTTATTTTCAGTTGTTTTCTTTTCTTTTCCAATAACTACCCATCTGCATTTATAAAAGCTTAATGGAATTTTATAAACATTGCCATAGATAACATTTACTCACAAAACCACAATGACATTATATATGAGTTGGGCTTCTGGTTCATAAAATAGAAACTAGAACTTTTAATTTCCATTCTTTGATGAAATATAATTAGGAAATTAATTCATAGACCTCACGGAAGCAGCCACATATGTAATAATCATGATGTTTTATTAATGTCCCCAGAGGAATGGCTTATATGAACAATTTGAAAATGAAGCAGTCTACACTGCATTTCAAATTTAAAAAAATCAAAACGTCTAAGCGATATATATATATATATATTATCTATATATTCTGTATTCCTGTTTATGCTCTCTTTATTACAGAAAGTTCTTTTTAAAAGTTATATTAAATAAAGTAGTTAAAATGTAGGCAGTGCTTTTCATGACTTCTTGCATTTTCAAAAAAACCCAAAATTTTGTGAATTATTAAACAACAAGATGTGTGCAAATTGGTGGTCATCTGTTTCCTCCTTTCTCCCTACAAATTTGACAACTGGCTGTTCCTTTTAACCCATACAGTCATAACTCACATTTGTGTTATTTCTAGCAATTACAGTCATTATTTGGAAGATTAGATTCTGTGTAGGAGAAAGGTCACAGTTCTGACAGGGCTTCAGAATCTCCTGTCTCAGTGCACACATATGCTGGTCTAAGGACTTGTCTTAGATTAATCAATATAGTCCCACTAGAGGCCTGGTGCACAAAATTCATGCATGGTTAAGGTCCATAGGCCTGACCAGCGATCAGGGCTGCCGACTGCCGGCTGGGGCCTTCCTTTGGTTTGCACTGCTCCCTAGTAGTCAGCTCATATCATAGTGAGCAATCAAACTCCCAGTCTCCTGGTTGAACTCCTGAGGGGACAATTTGTATATTAGGTTTTTATAAATAGACTAGAGGCCCGGTGCACAAAATTCATGCATGGGGGTGGGGTGTGTGTGTGTCTCTCAGCCCAGCCTGCACCCTCTCCCATCTGGGATCCCTCTCACAATCCAGTATGCTGGCTCCCAACCGCTCGCCTGCCTGCCTGCCGGGTCGATATCTAACTGCTCCCTGCTGGCCTGATTGCCCCCAACTGCCCTCCCTTGCAGGTCTGGTCCCTTCCAACTGCCCTCCCCTGCTGGCCATCTTGTGGTGGCCATCTTGTGTGTTGGAGTGATGGTCAATTTGCAGATTACCTCTTCATTATATAGGATAGATAACCTCACATTTTGGTTTGTTTTTGTTTTTTCGTTTTCACTCTTTCATCATAAAATATGAGTAGTAAATCAATGCCAGAATCTAGTTTTTATTTTTTCAGATAACATGAGAGCAAATGACTCTTCTACCACCAAAACTCTTGTTAGAGTGCAATTTTTCAACGTTTTAGACATTTTCAGTATAGTATCTTATCAGAATTGGGGCTTTTTTTTATCTCTAAACCAAAAGACACTTGATTGGAAAACAAATTTTGGGGTAAGCATAAAATGCTTACAGAAATTAAAAGTATAAAAAATAAAATAAAATGCAATTGATAACATCCTTGAGGTTCAGGAGAGATCTAAGTGATCATCCACTTATGTATCTTAGATATTTGAATAATGTGTGTTAGTGTAGTTTTTACAGATATTTAGGAGATAGAGTATTATATATGTCACTTAAAATAAAGTTATTTGTTAGACATTTATATTTTTGAAAATTTTATATATGTTCAGTATTTCTTAATTATGGGTCCTGATCTGTTTATACTTCTTTGCAATAATGATTGTGAAGACAGTCACCGGTGTTTGAGTGTAAAAAAAGAAAAGAAAGGCCCGGCTATCATGGCTCAGTGGTTGAACATCAACCTATGAACCAGAAGGTCATAGTTCAATTCCCGGTCAGGGCACATGCCCAGGTTTCAGGCTAAATCCCCAGTGTGGGGTGTGTATGAGGCAGCCAATCATTGATTCTCTCTCACCATTGATGTTTCTATCGCTCTCTCCCTTTTCCTTCTTCTCTGGAATCAATAAAAATATATTAAAAATAAAAAATAAAAGAAAGACACTGAAAATATAACAGGAAACTCATACTTGGTATTTCTATGTGGATGTCCTAGATGTAAATCATGGCAGTGTTTCTATAGTAAAGCACAGAAATGTCATCAATTGTTATTTTTTTGAGTGACATTATGTCAAATAAGAACCAATGCGTTAAGGTGGTAAAATCTTAGGACTTCTGGATAGCTGATTTATGCAAAATGTGAAAAATAAAGAGCAGATTTTTAGCTAGAAATTATGATACTCCTCACATGTATTGTTGACTGAGCTAGGCCAAATTTCAGACCCAGATTCACTGCAAGTATCTAAATTCAGGCCAACTGTTACCTAATCTGCTACTTATTTACCAAGTCATGGAACTACCCTACATTTGAAGAGTTCTAAATCCTGCTTTAGGACTTGACTTGTTTAAATGGTATTAGACAGGATGGTATCAACTACAATAACATCCCTATTCAAGCATCTATACTGTAAGAGGTTGACTGCTTAGCCTGCCCTTGAACCTCAAGGAATGTTATCAATTGCATTTTCATGATCATTTTATACTTCTAATTTTCATACGCATTTTATACTTACCCCAGAATTTGTTTTCCACTCAACTTAGGAGTGTGGCTAAAGGAAGTGAGAAGTGTAGCTATAAATTTTTCTACTACTGTTTTGGTATTACCTAGCATAGTTCTCATTTAAGTAGCTACTTCCCATCTTTTTCTCTACTCAATCTATTGATAACCATGTGAAACAATGGTGTCACTCACTGGATCCTCCTATGCATGGTGACCAGGTGGCCTTCAGGAAGATGCCTTTAAATTCTTCAGACTCAGCAGCAGCAACTCTGCCTTTGTTCTACCACACTAAAAATATCCCCTGCTGGACCGGGCATGGCTCCGTAGTTGAGCGTCAATCTATGAACTGGGAGATCACAGTTCGATACGCTGGTTGCAGACTCGATCCCCAGTGGGGGGCATGCAGAAGATAGCCTACTGATGATTCTCTCTCATCATTGGTGTTTCTCTCTCTCCCTCTCCCTTCCTCTCTGAAATCAGTAACAAAATATATATACTTAAAAAATCCCCTGTACTTCTCTACAAACACATATTATAAAATATGATTATCAAAATATCTAATGAAATATTACTAGTACATTCCATTTTAGACATCACATGCTAAGAGGAACCTGACAGAGTTCATTAGTAAAATAGTAATCATTGCTGTTGAAAAACCTGGAAACCAGGCCAAGGAGAGGGATTGCAGGAGAAACCACTTAGCATGAAAAGAGATGAGGGCAGGATTAAGGGAGGAGAGTATGAAAGAGAGAAAATGAGAGAGAGAGAGAGAGAGAGAGAGAGAGAGAGAGAGAGAGAGAGAGAGAGAAGTGAGTGAGAGAGAGACAGCAAAAGGGAGAGAGGGAGGTAGGGATGGATGGAATTGGTTGGGGAACATGTTAGCTACCTTCAAATATTAGAGAGGTCACAATAAAGCTTATGGTGTTTGCTAAAGAGAAGAATAAAGGTCTAAATGTGGAAAGTTCAATTGTCCAAGTCTTGCAAAGTGACATCCCTATTATTGTAAATATTCATAAAAGAGCTGGAAAACCTCTCTCAGGACTGCTTTAGAAGATGCATTTGCAGTTTTTAATCTGGGCCAGCTCACCGCTTTTGAAACTTGAGTTTGCACATGAAATACTAGGGATCTTGTTGAAATGCATATTCTGACCAAAAGGTCTGGGGAGGGCCTCAGATTGAGTATCTACACTAATAAAACAGAAAAATGGTAATTGGCGTACGGCGCTACCCTTTTCATTGGCTAATCAGGGCTATATGCAAATTAACTGCCAACTAAGATTGGCAGTTAACTGCCAACAAGATGGCGGTTAATTTCCATATGTAGGCACAATGCAGGGAGGCGAAAGGGAAAGAAGGAAGAAGCCCCCTGCCACTGACAGTGATCGGAAACCCAGGGGGGAGCTAAGAGGTGGGGCCGCCTTTGCCCTGCCCCCAAGCCATGATCGGAGAATCAGGCGCCTTTGCCACCCTGGCCAGTGATAGCAGGAAGTAGGGGTGGAGCCAGCGATGGGAGCTGGGCAAGGTCGAAGATGGCAGTCCCGGGAGCTAGGGGTCCCTTGCCTGGGCCTAAAGCGGAGCCCACGATCGTGGGGCCACTGCAGCTGCAGGTCCCCGCTGCCCGGGCTGGACGCCTCAGCCAGAGGCGTCCTGCAGGGGCAGGGGTGGAGCCCACGCGATCGCGGCCCCCCCACTGCCACTGCGGGTCCCCGCTGCCCGGGCTGGACGCCTAGGCCAGAGGCGTTAGGCCTGGGCAGGGGTGGAGCCTGCAACCACGGGGAGCTGGGGGCCCCCTGCCCAGGCATGACACCTCGGCCGGAGGCCTCAGGCCTGGTCAAGGGGCCGATCCGGTGATTTGTGATCGGAGGGTGATGAGGATCAACTCCTCTGGCTGAGGCATCAGGCCTGGGCGGGGTGCTGGGGGTCCTCTGCCCAGGCCTGATACCTGGGCCAAAGGCATCAGGCCTGGGTGGGGGGCGGAGCCGGGGATTGGGGGGATATGATGGTCCCCTTGCCCAGGCCTGAAGCCTGGGTCAGAGGCGTCAGGCTTGGGCGGGGCGTGGAGCAAGCGATCAGAGGGAGATGGGAGTCCCCTGCCCAGGCATGATTCCTGGGCCAGAGGCCTCAGGCCTGGGCGGGGGCCAGAGCCAGTGATCAGGGGGAGATGGGGGTCCCCTGCCCAAGCCTGACACCTCTGTCAGAGGCGTCAGGCTTGGTCAAGGGGCCGATCCTGCGATTGGAGGGTGATGGGGGTGAACGCCTGAGGGCTCCCAGTATGTGAGAGGGGGCAGGCTGGGCTGAGGGACACTCCCCCCCCCCCCACACACACACACAGTGCACGAATTTCATGCACCGGGCCCCTAGTTTCCAATAAGCTCCCAGGTGAGGTCCACACTGCTCCCCTGGGCAACACACTTTCAGTAGCCAGGGACCAGGTGATCTTTAAGGTGCCTTCTCACCGTCAATATTGAGCATTTCCTCAGCCAAGTAGTGAAAGAAAGAAAATCACAAGTCAAGAGTTAGCTACACTGTACACTTAAATTTCATTGATAAAATAGCTAAACCACCCTGTCTTTTTTAGAGGCAGAAAATAGCTGGAAAACAACACTTCAGAGATAATAGCATAAGCACTGGGATAATGATACTAAAATGCCCTCCAAGAAAATTGGCAGCAGTTCCAGATTCAGACCCGGCACAGACAACTGTGAGGAGTTTGAAAGCGAGTGTAACCGCTAATATTGAAATTGAACCCTGCCAGCTAATAGCGTGTCCACACAAGCCAGTGTTTAGGGGACTCTGATGGAAGATTGAAGAACTCCTTGATGAGACAAGAATCGGACTATGTTGTATCACTGAGCCGTAGGTAGTGGGAGTGGAATTACAAACCAATACACTGGGCTATTCTGTCTTCCTTTTGACCTTTGGACTCAAGCAAACCCCAAACGGAAAGAGAACTGGCATTTTGGTTGCAACTCATGCTACTTTTTAATCAGCTGCAAGATATTGCTGCCCTTGAGAACACTGCGCCCTATTCTGTGCAAACAGCTTGACCACGGGCCAGCTGAAGGGCTGTCACTCGGTCAACAGGAAGTGAGCATGGACAAAAGGTCCAAGTTTAGGAATGCCTCTCTGGATTTTATTTTGATACAGAGCCTAGTCGAAACTCAATTTTTGAGGCCAGAGCCAGAATAAAAATGAGCTCACAGGCTAACTGTGGGCTTTTTTTAAAAAAAGTTATTTTTTAAAGTCGCAGTCCCCACAACAGTCATATAGAGAAATCCCAAATGGAAAAAAATAAAAAGCCAAAATGCAAGAGAGGGATGTGAATTCCTTAATCAAATGCCCTGTCCAATTGCATTTAAAATGTTTGTTAATGATTTGTTCACTAAAGGAAATTTATTCTTTTGATACTTTTTGCTGTTCTTTGTGGTCACAAGAGGTCATTCTTAAGAATTTAAAGAGAACCATTCATATGTCCAGGTTAAAATGTTTTGTGAAATCAGTGTATTTTAAAGGCGCATTACCACCCCTTAGGCATCATAAGGAGCAACTGCATTTCCTTTATCTCTGCAGGCTGTTGTGTTGTAAGGTATTGAGTTTCACTGAAACCTTCTTAAGTTTTGTAGCCAGACCAATCCAAGTTCAAATGCCCTTTCTGCCACTTACTGGATGTGGCACATGAACCTGAGTTTTCTCTTATTGAAATTAGACATGATAACAGTTGAAAACAAATAGGTAACCAAAAATGATACTAAAAATGAAATACATTGGAAATTTTTATCAGAATGCTCATAGGGTTGCTATGGGCATTCAAGGAGATCACATATGTAAAATTTCTTAAGTATAATAAGCCATCAATGGTAGACTGATAATAGAACGTGGCTATGTAAGACTACTTACCTCATTAAAGTTAACTCTCCAGGAATCAACATTACTCTGTTCCGGAGAATGTAGCGCAAAGGATGCTCCCCTAGATAACATTGGAGACATCTAAAGAAGATATCCCTGGATATTTGACCCTAAGAATACTGTCTTCCCCAAAAAATGTAATATTCAGCTATGGTGTTGAAAATGTTCATTAGTTGAAAGTTAGACTATGGGAGTTGAAAAACATAAAAAAGAAAGAAAAAAGTTGGAAAAAAATAAACCCAAGGGGTTATACAAATTTAAGAATCTAAGTGATTACTACATAATATTACAATCAGGAAAACCATTTTTTTCAAGATTGTTTAATGAGCACCTGCTACACGTAGTGCCCTGTATTAGACACTCAAAGAATTAGAAAGGCAAAAATCCTGAGAAGCAGGGGTGTGTGGTAATTAGGAGAATGGATATTGGAGCTGGACAGCATGGATTTGAATTCAGGTTCTGCCACTTGTTCATCATGTTAGAGCAGTGGTTCTCAACCTTCCTAATGCCACAACCCTTTAATACAGTTCCTCATGTTGTGGTGACCCTCAACCATAAAATTATTTTCGTTGCTACTTCATAACTGTAATTTTGCTATTGTTATGAATCATAATGTAAATACCTGATATGCAGGATATATTTTCATTGTTACAAATTGAACATAATTAAAGCATAGTGATTAATCACAAAAACAATATGTAATTATATATGTGTTTTCCGATGGTCTTAGGCGACCCCTGTGAAAGGGTTATTCAACCCCCAAAGGGGTCGCGACCCACAGGTTGAGAACCGCTGTGTTAGAGGAATTATTGTGCTGCAGTTTCCCCATCTGGAAAATGGGGTGATAGTTTTAGTTACATTACATGGGTCTCCTGAGTATTAAAGAACTGATTATATGGATTGCATACAACAGTGCTGGTATTCAATAAAGCCAATGAGTAGTGACTGTGTGCCCAGCACTATTCTAATTTCTAAAATGCCATTAAAGAGGAGAGGAACTAGGGAAGGGCCATGGAAGTTTTGAATACAGAAGAACTCTGCTGTGGGCTGGTCCATAATCTGTTGGCCTACAGAATCATTCTGCTCTGTATCCTTGGGGACTACATTTTCCAGGCTCCTTTGCCAAATGGATCCCAGTAGGCTTAGCCAATGGAAGGCACTGGCAGAAGAATAAAAGCTTGAAGAAGAAAAGACAATGTACTTTTTTCTTCTATAGTGTCTCCTACTGGTCCCAGCTCCCACCAGACACCCTTCCTGTAGTTCTTGCTTTCATTGAATAGCCCCAACTTCTAGATTATGGAAATCCCATCTCCTTCCACCTTGTCTAGCTAGGGGTGGTGAATATCAGCCCCTGCCCACAAGGTCATTTGGTCTGGCCCTTCCAAAACATTAGAGGTGAGTTAATTAAATGTTTGACCAAATGTAGCGGCTAATTTTTAAGTTGATAATTTTGTATGGCCCACAAATGATGTTATAAATATCCAAATGGGCCTTGGCAGAAAAAAGGTTCCCCACCCTTGGCTAGACCTAAGGTGCTTTGCAGTTTCCTGTAAGCCCACTCCTTCTACCCCTCCAGACCTAGATGTGTTAGCATTTCCCTACTGTCCTAACCTCTAGGTTGCCCCTCTAGGCTGTGTTTAGCTTCTTAGTTCTTCTATCTCTATGCAAACAACCCCCTTTATGAACTGCCTAGAGGTATTTCCGTTTTCCTGACTGGACTCTGATTATCAAGTGCTATAAAGCAAGCTAAGTCTTGTAAAATGGGCAAGACTAGGTTATGCTAAAATGGAGATAAAGAACATTCCAAATTGACTGCATGCCCAAACCAGATTAAATAAATCATGATCTTAAACTTTCAACAAGGAGGTCAGCAATAGTTCTATTTTGTTAAATACACAAGGTTGGCTGTGTCAACCTTATGTATCTGAGTTGTTAAAGACTTACAGACCTAGCCTGTCAGGATTCAAATTCAAATTCTGGTTCTGTCACTTATTGATTTTCTGCCTCTTCTTGCCTCAGTTTCCTCCTCTGAAAAACAGAGATAATAATAGTCCTGATGGATAAATGAGTTAATTTACACAAAGAACGGAGAACAGGGGCCAACAGTGCTCTCATTTCCTTGATCCCATTGAAAAGTAGAAAACAAATTTGTCAGCACAGATTTGTACATAATGAGCTCAATTTTCTGGCATTCCAATTCAAAAAGGAAGCTTAAGACCATTAAGAATGAAATTGTTTTTAGAAAGACAAACCCGCAGAGGGCTGGAGCACAGCTATAAGAGCAATCCTCTGTTCCCAGACTTTACCTGACTCATTGTAGAAGCCCAGCATGAGGGAGTGGAGGAGCAGAGATCCAGGACCTATGTTTTGCTCTCTTCCAAAGTAGGAAAGACTGATCAAAATTTGATTTTTAAAAGATATTAACAAATATAATAATTCACAGATGCAACAATAAGAAATAACTGTACTAGGAAATATCAGAAAGTCTCAGGACCACAACACCTACCTGAGATCTAGGCCTTATTCTAGGTTCTGAGGATACTGCAGCAAACAACTGCCCCATGATGAAGCTCCATGGTAGTTGGGAAGATGGAAAATAATATATACTACTGAATAAAATTTAAAATATTTAGTACAAGAAAGGATGGAAGAAAATGCAATAGAATGTCTGGGTTATGAAAAAAATAATAAAGTGGGGTAAGAGTAGGAAGTGACAGGCTGCTAGTTTAGATAACACTGCCATGGAAGGGACTCTTGAAGAGATGACATTTGAGCAGAGACGGAACACAGAGGTGACCCTGGAGCCTCTCGGTGGAAAGCATGTTACAGGCTGATGGAACAGTTAATATTTGTTTTGACAGAACCTTGACCTCAGTAGGGACTACGTTTTGATTCCTTCCAAATAACTGTCTATGATATAAGATCCCTTATTAGCTTCCCTCAGTAGAATTAAACACAAATGAGTCATGATGGAACTCCATGAGGCAATAGAATATGCATCTTGGAAAGAAGCACTTTCAATGTTCTGCTGAGAAACAGCAAAAAAGGCATAATAATGCTTTATATTAATTTATGTATGGTACATATGCATTCTCTGAAATCGACAAACACTATTCCCAATAGTGTTTATCAAATTTAAATATTTCCACCAATAAGAAGATTATACTAAAATTTTTCTCAATTTAGGTTAGCTAATGATTTGTATAAATCTTGCACAACTCTTACTTAGCCTACTGCGGTGATGGTATGTATTTGTCTTCTTGAATGTGTGCTTGGTACACATGCATTAAATTGTGCAAAGTAAAACAGTTCTCAATATAAATCTGTGCAACCTTACTAATATATATTTTTCTTTTTTGTGCATTTTGTTTCTAAGCCAGTGAGCCAAGGCTGTTGTCCAGGCCAAAATCTGTAGGTCATTCTAGGTTTTCTCTTTTTTGCTTTTCTATCCTCTCACTCATCCTCTCCATGATGTGGTCATCTTGACCTTCTAACACAGCGGTTCTCAACCTGTGGGTCATGACCCCTTTGGGGGTCAAACGACCCTTTCACAGGGGTTGCCTAAGACCATCAGAAAACACATATATAATTACATATGGTTTTTGTGATTAATCACTATGCTTTAATTATGTTCAATTTGTAACAATGAAATTGGGGGTCACCACAACATGAGGAACTGTATTAAAGGGTCGTGGCATTAGGAAGGTTGAGAACCACTGTTCTAACACTTCTTGAATCTCAAATCTTCTCCATTTACATAGTCCTTATCTTATTCAGACCTCATAATTTCTCCTTTATAGTTCTAAAGATGATTTTCTTCTTCTCTTGGATTAGTTTATGTCCCAAGATTAGTTCCCAGTAGGTCATATATCTAGGGATATCTCAAAACAGAGGGACATATTGCTTTCCAAAAGAGTTGTACAAATTTGCATGCAATGATCAATAGAAGATATAGCAATTTCATTGCAACATTGTCAGATCAGGCTATTACTGGCTTGGGGACACAGAAGGCAGTTGCCCCCTTCCCATCTCTCCACCCCAAACCCCATCAGCCTTGCTCACTTAGGTATCCCTACCATGCTCAGTTTGTTTGTTTTCTTTGTGAACATCATAATACATTTTTATGGGGGAATTGAATACTCTATTAATTGACACACACAAAATTATAATGTCATCTTTGCCACCTTATAACACAGTATAAGTGGACCCCTGCCTTCAGCCAATTACAAACTGTGAATAAGCTTATAAAATCATACATATTTTGATAGATGAACAAAGAAAGTGGTACGAAGTATGCTGACAAGATGAAAATGGGCACTTAAACTTTAGACATTTCCTCCCAAGGTGAAAAGAGAGTTGCTAATTGACCTTGAAAACTATAAATGTTTTCACGGTCCTTTCCATTAAAGGATGTGTCTAATCATGGCCTTATTTTGCTATGAAAGAGGTCAAGAGAAGATATAGATACACATTTACTAACAATTTAGCAATGACCCTGACACTCATATCATCATCTCCTGACCTTTCAGTCTGTTTACACCAACTACTTAAATTTTCACAGATTTTCTAGTGTTATACCAAACCCAATATATCCTCATCAAATGTGTTATTTTGTCCAGAAGTCCAATCTTCCTTTATTCTCCACATCTCTGTTAAAACCATACTCACTGACCCACCCAGCTGCTAAAGTCACAAACTATAGCATCTTCCTTGATTTCTTCTCTTCCCAGTCTGTCTCATATTATTGGTGCCCAAGTCTTAGTGATTTTCATCTCTAATGTTTGACCCCACTTTACCTTTTCTACTCCCAAAGCCTTGTCCATGACCTCACCAACTCTCATATAGATCAATGTAATATCCACTTTTGCAATATTCTCTTCTTACAAGTACCTTATTTTTTTTCATTTAAATTCTTTATTGTTGAAAGTATTGCATATGTCTCTTTTTCCCTCCATTGTCCTCACCCTGCCCCCCAGCACAGGCAGGGGAAGATGGGGAAGGAAGGTAAGAGATCAACTAGTTCCTTATTTTCTTAATGGTTGGCAATGTGCTCAGTTATAAAAGCAATTTCCAGCCTCACCTGAGTAGCACACACCCGTGTCTGTGATACAGTTTGGGGTCAATGACATATAAGTGGAAATCTGTCGAGCAAGGACACATTCAGTTGCCACTTGTGTTTCACCCTTTAGCTTTCTCATTTTTTTCAGCCTGAAATGTAAATGCAATGTGAAAATGGAGCAGCTGTCTGCAGCTACAGGCAAACGGCATGAAGAAAAGGCAAACACAAGGATCTAAGAGTAGGTAGGTGCTAAGTTCCTAATGATGGAGTCATCACCTTGGCTCTGAATTACCTCCCTTCCTTTGGTCTCCTTCTAACAGTATGGGGAAATATAGTTTAAATCACTGTTTAGCCACTTGTAGCCTATTACACTAACAAAGGAATGCAAGGGAATGGATCCATTCTCCTAGCCCAGTGGTTGGCAGACTCATTAGTCAATAGAGCCAAATATCAACAGTACAACGACTGAAATTTCTTTTGAGAGCCAAATTTTTTAAACTTAAACTATATAGGTAGGTACATTGTTATTAACTTAATTAGGGTACTCCTAAGCTGGCCTTTGCTAAAAACGTCCTCAATCTGATTGAGGTACGTTCGCTGAGGTCAACCCCTTCCAACTCTCCCATCCACACTCGTCTTGTATACTTGTTTTATCTATCTCCTTTCGTTCATCCTCTCTATATGTCCAAACCATCTCAACATACCTTTCTCAATCCTCAACACTACATCTTCTTTCACTCCACAACGTTCCCTAAAATTAACTTAATAAACTTTACTTAAAGTTTTTTTTTATTTAATTTTGTTTCATTTCTTAAAGTATTACAAAGACTATTACACATGTCTCCTTTCCCCGCCCCTTGACATTCCCCCGGCCTCCCCCACCCCCCAGTGTCTTGTGTCCATTCTTATTCTTTTTTTTTTAAAAATATATTTTTATTGATTTTTTAAAGAGAGGAAGGGAGAGAGATAGAGAGTCAGAAACATCAATGAGAGAGAAACATCGATCAGCCGCCTCCTGCACATCTCCCACCGGGGATGTGCCCGCAACCCAGGTACATGCCCTTGACCGGAATCGAACCTGGGACCCTTCAGTCCACAGGCCAACGCTCTATCCACTGAGCAAAACCGGCCTCGGCCATTTGCTTGATCTCCTACCCCACCCCAACCCTCCCCAGGCTTCCCACTGAAGTTTGACAGTCTGCTCAATGCTGCTCTGCCTCTGTATCCATTTTTGTTCATCAGTCTATAATGGCCCTTATTATCCATAAATGAGTGAGATTATGTGGTATTTTTCTTGGCTTCCCAAGGGCCGTCTCAGCCTCACAGGGGCTGTCTCAACATCACTGGGGACGTCTCAACCTCACCGGGGCCATTGCAGCCTCACCGGGGCCGTTGCAGCCTCACGGGGGCCACCTCGGCCTCACGGGGGGCTGTCTCAGCAACATGAAGTTTGGCATTCTGTCTTTTGTTGGGCAGTTCCTTGCTGGAAAAAATCTCCAGGCATTCTTGGTGGCTAAATATCTTGTATGCTTGCTTGGATTTTGTTTTCTACTAAGTGTCGGCCGTCTCCCAGCATCCCATGAAAGACTGGATCTGGTGGACCTGGCTGTGTGTTTGCTGGTACAGTGGTTCCACGTCACAGGCCCAGTCAGGTCCGGCTCCGGCTTCCTCTGAACCTGATTCTGCTTCTTGAGTGTGTCCCTTATGTATGCGAGGAGTTGAAATCTGCAGTCTGCTGGGTTGGGCTGCAAAAGCGCAGGTGGTTCCTTTTGTGCCACTGGCACAGCTTGGGTGGGGATGTAAATTGAGTAGGGCGGGGTCTCCGGGAATCACCAGGGTGGAGCAAGGGGCAATGGCGTCTCCTTGCCTCTCCATGACTCCATGTCTCCGTGTCCCGGTGTGCCGGTGAGCAGCTCTGCAAGACAGCCACTCTCGCTCTCTGGCCTGTTGCAAGGCCGTCCCACCTCTCCCTGTAGGGATCTGGGACCTCAGGATCCTGCCCCAAACAAGCTCAGTGGATTCGAGAGTCTGCATCCATTTCCGATTAAAAAAAAAAAAACACGCGCATCCAGTTGCAGCCCACCTGGTGCACGACTCCACAACTTCACACTGTATATGCGCACTTGCACATGGTATTTTGTGGAAGAGCCACACTCAAGGGGCCAAAGAGCCGCATGTGGCTCGTGAGCTGCAGTTTGCCAACCACTGTCCTAGCCAGTCTCTTGCATTTAGCTTACCCCTCCTCTGTCATTCTCAATTCTTTAGCTAGAATTGACTTTCTAAAGCATAGTTCTAACCACATTATTTCCCTCTGCCTATATATCTCTCCTTGATTTCCATTGCCTTTGTAGTATGCTCTTTGCTCTTACTTTTATGCAAGAAACCTCACAATAAGACTTGAGCTTGCATTTCGGGTTACATCATTTAATGTTCCCATATATGCCAAAACTCTACTTTTAATGCAGCAGAAAAACACCGTACACTTCTACAGCATTCTGCCATCACAATGTTCCTCCCTCTCCAGGTGAATCTTTCTCTGCCACCTCTGCTAGGTATACTTCCATTCATCCTTAAGAATCAAGCTCAAATATTGCCTCTTCCCTAAAAGCTTCCTCTGTGCTTTTTCTGGGGAAATTTAGACAGTTCTTCATTTTTGCCTAAGAGCAATTTACTTGTAGCACTACTGCATAGCTGTTCAGAGCTTATCATTTGAACGGCTTGGACGCAGACTCTGAGGTTTGGAGGCCAAATGATCTTGAAAACAGAGTCTGGATATCCTCATCTGTGAAATACTAATAATCTTAGCATTTACCTCATAGAGGCATTGGGAGGATTTCATGAGTTAAGCCATGTATCAAGTGCTCACTGGCTATTGGATATTATTATTAGCTATTATGCTCATATTATTTTTCAGTTATACATTTATAGTATCTGCACCTCCTACCCACTGAGTACTTGGGTATAGGCAATAGATCGTCCCTATTTCTCATTCCCAGTGCCTAACACAAGATCGGCCAAAAATACACATTTGACAAATGTTGGACGCAACAAATTAGACTGAGCAAGGACTATGTGAATCCCATTCAGCCTAAATGTCAGCCTCAATGTTCATGTTAACCTATTGCATATGTTAAATAAGAGAACTGCAACTAATCACCAGCTTATCCGAAGACTTCTTAGGAAGAAGACCATTGAGATAGAGGAGCAATTACCTCCATGGAAGTCTGAGTAGCCTTACTGGTATAGAAAAAAGTCAATTATGGCAATGGAGCCTACATAACTTCCCATAAAATAGATAAGATAAAAGAAAAAAGCCTAAAAATTTGTAGATAGGGAATTATATCCATTGCTACCTCCTCGACACAGTTTTTTTTGTTTGTTTGTTTTTAATCCTTTTTTTTCATTGATTTTTTTTTACCACTGGTTTTTTTGGAGAGAGTGGAAGGGGGGCGGGGAGAGAAACATTGATGTGAGAGAAACACATTGATTGGTTGCCTCCTGCCCCAACTGGGGCCCAGGATTGAACCTGAAACCAAAGTATATGCCCTTGACCAGTAATGGAACCCATGGAATGATGTTCTAACCAACTGAGCAAAGTCAACCAGGGCCTTGGCCACAGTTTTAAATTCAGAGAACAATTCAGCCATTTTAAAGTGTGCCATAAATTCCTCTCTTACTGATTCACAGTGTCCGGTACGACCAGGTGCCAACATTTGAGCCTACTGCGTTGTTGAAGTACACCTAAGGGCCTCTACACATGCCAGGAGCAATGCTAGGCATGAGAAATACGGAAACTGAGTAAGATCCTGCGGACTGGGGAGGGTGTTTTACAGGCTGACGAACCCCCTCTTCTTTCCCCAGAGCATGATCATGTCAAAGGAAGTGATGGGTGTTGAATTTTGAGGCCACATCTGGCCTCTCATCCTGCTCAGATTTGAAAAAGCAAGGCAGGAAGAAAAGTGTACAATGAAATTAGGAAAGGAAGAAAGCGCAATTTTATAAGCTTCCCTGTGGCCCAGCACTATTTTATTTCAAATGGAAGGTGAGGGAAATAGTCGAAACGTGGTGTCTCACAAAGAGGAAATTTACAGGCACCCTGCACACGTCTCCCACAAACCCCCACCTTCTCCCCCCACCCAAGAGAAATGGAAACAATTTATAGAAGTTACTAAAGGAACTGAAGAAATCCTCGCAGGGTAATTAATGAGGGATAGGCCAGTCACCCATGTAAAAGAAAAAAAAATCAAATGTAAAAACTCATAGCTTTGTCAAGGACTTGGAGATTTTTAGACTGGAAGCAATTTGTACAATGACTATTTTGACCATACAACTTCCTAATCTCAGTTCCCATAAAGTCTGGGCGGGGGCCAACTGGAATGATACGTCTCAGCTGCACAGATACCGGCCACAGAGGAAACAAAGGGATTTTAAACACTGGAGTCATTTCCTTTGGTTCTCAGCTCTTGGAGGAAAAAAAAAAAATTCCTTTTTGGTCAGTGATATCTCCAGCTCAATTCCTGTAGCCTCGCTTAGAAAAATAACAAAATCCGTTCCCTGAAACTCTTTCCAATCAGACAAGTGCGGCTTTCAACTCCAAACGTCTCAGTCCAATAAAAGACTTCCCTTTGCCCGAGGGTTCTAGGAAGACTAACACCTTTTTAAGGTTCAGACTGCTCTCTAACGAGTTACATAAAAATCTGCAACCAGTGTAAATGTCAGATGTGAAAGGATGTGTTTGGGAGAGAGACCCGTATAATCAAATCTCGGGCTGCTCCTTTGGAAATAGCTGCTCAGGGGTCTGGCTGACTATAATAGGGCCCATTTATGACACACGGCACACACGGTAATAGCGAGTTCCCTCTCAAGTGGAACCTTAGCAGCTTTGGAATGGTTACCTGAATGTGTCGAGAGCGGAAAAGCAGCGCTTTCCAAATATATCCTCCAGCTAAGGGCTTTTGGAATGGCTGCAGCGATGATAGAAAAGATGGATTGTCAGAATACCCCTCGGCTCATATATATGCATTCTAAATGCCAGAGGTGGAGGCGCATGGCACACAGGATTGTTCACAAGCCACAGAATTTGAAATATTAGACAGCCTTTGTCCAAGATTGATCTACAAGGAAGGGAGTGCTCCCCGCCACTGCTGTGTGTTTTGTTCAGTTGGTGCCAGTTTTGAGTCCCCTGTAAGGTCCCTGATGTGAATCCTCAAGTCTTCATGCCAGTTTCTCAGTGAAAAAGGAAACAGATCAAGTGGAAACTTTAAAGAAGTGGAATTACATTAATACACTGATATTACATCTTGAAGTTTTAAGACGATTTAAGTTACTTATTCCAGGAATACTTGTGGACAGTCTCATAGATTGCAACAATTAAATTCAAGAAGGATTCAGGCAGTATTTACAGTCTCTAGATAATAATTTAATTCAAAAGATAATGTCAGGAGAATAAAAATGTGCCTATTACACTCATAACATGTTGCAGCTAAAGAATAAATTGCTTTTTTTTACCCTTTTCAAATGCTCATACCCATAACTTAGAAATATGTGATGTACTTATTTACTAACCAGCATAATATACAAATGACAGAGCAATTCTCCATGTCCTTAATGATTCGAACCAGCAATCTGCTGAGAAATAGAGAAGATAACCTTTCCATGGTGTAGGCTTTCCCATTTTTTCTTGCTCTTACCTTTATTTTTAATAAATGTGAATAAAAAAATTAGGAAATATAAGGAAAGGGAGGCTGACACTAAATGGTATCACAAATATCTAATGTGTTTGATATATATATATATATATATTATAACATTATAATTTTAATTGCATGTAAACTTAAATAAAGTGTTACTGGAAAATCCCCCTTTTTACTCATCAACTTCTGCTCTTCAAGGAATTCCTAATTCAGGAGCACAGTGTCAGCAAAGTGACTGAGAACTTGGGCAGATATGAAATTCTGTTTGCCGTTAGTCTTGTGACTCATGTATTCTCATTCTTTCCTAAGACACAGTGGAACCCCTCAACTTTAAGTCAGAGTATGAAAATCTCATAGTTATTATTCTTATAAATGGGAAAATGATTGAGCAATAGTCTCCAAATAAAGGCCTATATAGTGATCCTATGAGTAAGGTCCATAACTTCTACTTTTTTATACCTACCAATCCAAACTCTCTTTCCAGGTTTCTGTTTATAACCAACAGCAGATGTTGGCAAAGTGTTGGGCTAACTATAGGGTCGAGGTATTTTAACATGGAGTAGTTCGTAGACCAAACACAGAGACTCACACAGGCACCAACTATCCGAGGAGAGTAAAAACTGTTCTGCGCATATGCTCTGTACTAAATATTAAAGTCATATGAAATACCCAAGCACAGAAATAGTTGTATGCTGTCGTCTGTTCAAATACAACAATGAATCATTAGAATCACTGTTAAATTTAGGTCAAAGTTATTTTTAGAAACCAACTTTTGACTTTAATCAATTCTCCGTTGAAAGCTTTTCTCCTTTGTCATTAACCAAAGGGCAACTCAAATCTATTCCAGATAAGATGTTTGTAAAACATGCAGCATAAGCATAGATCCCAGCACATAGTGGGAACTCAATACTTAGTGGTTTCAAACAAGAGAAATGCAAGGTGTTTGTTAATAATTCTGTAGGGAAACCCATTCTAGCATAACTAACGCATTGCTGGAAACAGCCAACAATATCGTTAGATGGTAAATTACCTGACAGGGGCAATATGAATTCATAGAAAAGAGACTTTACTAAGAGCTAAGGTAAACAGGTAAGCTTGCACTGGCAAAGTAGAATTTGAAGTTACCCAGTAATTCAAGTCCGGTTTGCAGTGGAAGAAGGCTACAGAGAAGGGGCTTCTGGGAGGTAGGGATGAGTTGAGTAAAGACCCAAGAGGGCTATAACCAGGATGTTCGGAGAGTAAAGTGACTGCCTGCTTAACATTAAAGGCACATGTTGGAACAGAATGAAAAATATTGTGAGTTGAGACATATTTTGGTGGCCCTTTGAGGCCATACTGAGGGATTCAGACTTGATAAGGAATGGAATAGCAAGCCCCAAAGTAGTTAAGGGACATGATGAAAGCACTGTTTTAAAGCAAGACAAGGAATCTGCAAAAGAACCCTAACCCCAAGAGTTTTTAACAAGAACTTGTGCTAACTGCAGCTGGGTGATAAATGGCTACAATTTTATTCTGGTTTCTAATCACAACCCAAATCACACGCTTGATGATTTCTTGGTGCTACATCCATGTACTGAGAACCTAAGATGTGGTTAAGCCATTCATTATTTTATTTATCCAGATAGTCATTGGGTAACTACTTCATGTGTCAAGCATGTGCTAAGTACAGTGAATGGAAAATAAAAAAGGTGTAGTTGTTTTTTTTTATTATCTGAAGTTGTGTATAATTCTTGCTCTTGATAAGGCCATGGTGTAAGAGGAACATGAAAGAAAAGTCACTGATTGTACCCAGTTTGTTAAAAGCTGGCTAGACTTTGGGAGAACTGAGAGTTTTATTAAGATTACAGGAAAAGGGTATCTAAGTCAGCTGGAGCAGGGACAGAGGGAAAGATAAAGCTTTGAAGACTTGATGCGCATCTGCTGAATCTTGCAAGACGAGGAAGAGCACAGAGACAGCCTAGGAGAGGGATGAGATAGAACAACCAGGCTTTAGAACAAAGCCGACCTGAATTTATATCCCATATCTGCTACTTCATAGTTGTGGAGATGTGGCCCAGTTCCTTGTCTCCCCCACCTATAAAATGAAGATGGTAAGAAAAACAATTTGGAAAAGAGTGCCATAATATATAAAAATGGCTTAGTGTAATTTCTGTATTTAGTAAATGCTCAATACCTACCAGACTTTATTATTAAACTAGAGGCCCAGTGCACAAATTCATGCACGGGTGGGATCCAGCTGGCCCGCCCCGATGGAGGCCGACTGGGGGCAGGGCCGGCCAGGGGGAGGGACTGTGGGAGGTTGACTGGACAGCCCGGTCCCTGATCAGGGTGGGGTGGGGCTATTGGGGGCAGGACCGGCTGGGGGGAGGGGCCGTAGGAGGTTGGGGGAGCAATCGGGGCCCGATCAGGTCAGTTGGCCGCTGCAGTGCGTGTCATAGCAACTGGTCGTTCCAGTCATTCAGTCATTCCGGTTGCTTGGCTTTTATATACTAGTATGTAGATGGGGGGCAGGTGACGTTTCAGGCAAAGAGGAGAGATACCCAAGTGTCTTTGCATATGAGGTGGAAATAGTTGGGTATGGTGGGAAGAGATGAGAATTCGCCACGGTCAACAGTATGAACACAGGCTGCTCATTGTACAACTCCAGTGGTGCATTTCCCATGGACTACAATGCGAGTGCTCCGTCAGTTTCAGAGTTGTGCAGGGCTCATGTTATACAAAAGTGCAGTCATCCTGGTGCTAGAGATAGGACAGGCCATGTCATGAAAGGCCTTACATTCCACAATAAGGAGTTAGAAGTCTACTATTTTTGCCATATCATTCCAAATGACAGAGACCCAGAAATTTACACATGTAATTGAATTTTAATGAAGATAATTCATCCTTAAACTGTCTCGTTACAGAATAAATGAACATTTTTCTCCTTGTTGCATTTTAATACTGTTAAATTACTTTCACATTAATCATTATTGTTGTTTTTCTAGACATGTGTTATCTTTTCATGGATTAACTGGGAAATATTTATTAGCCCTTGTTGTATGCTAGATCTTAGTTTTACAGATATAGTAAAATATGGTCCCTCATTAAAAGAATACGCTATCCAGAGAAGAAGACATAAATGTCAACCGATAGTGATACCTATCAAGAAAGAGTATCTTCAGCCCTAACTGGTTTGGCTCAGTGGATAGAGCATCGGCCTGTGGACTGAAAGGTCCCAGGTTCGATTCCGGTCAAGGGCATGTACCTTGGTTGTGGGCACATCCCCAGTAGGGGGTGTGCAGGAGGCAGCTGATCAATGTTTCTCTCTCATTGATGTCTCTAACTCTCTATCCTTCTCCCTTCCTCTCTGTAAAAAATATCTTCAGTAGTCATCATAAATAATATTTTGACCTAGTTATTAGCAGAGTATGCATATTTTTTTCTATTTTTCTTTCTCCCACTCTAGCCAATTTTCCATGCTACCTCAGCGTCTTAATAATGTGCGACCTGGTCAAAACGTCAATCCCAATTTGTGGAGGAAGAGAGAGAGAGAGAGAGAGAGAGAGAGAGAGAGAGAGAGAGGGAGAGAGAGAAGCATTTCCTCTCTAAACTCAGAGACTAAGTTTGTATTTCTGGAGTGGATCTGAAGGTCATAGCCTCTGTGTTTCCACATGTTTGCAGTTAGCTAATGATGGCTGGGAATTCTGAACAACCATCTACAAATTGTTTAGAGAGCAAAGCCTGAATGAAACCAGTTGCAGCACAGGGCTTCAGGTAAGGCTTCAACTGTTGCATTAAAACCAAATGAAAAAGCTGTTAATTTCCTTCCATTATTTGTCCAAAAATTTCAAGGAACTCTGGCAATGTTAAGTCTAACTGTTAACTCTGAAGGAATATAGATGCCAATGTACAGGGACTTCAGAGTTGCCTATAGACATAAACCTGACAAAGTGCAGCCATGCCCTACCTGAGCGTGAGTTAATTTGGGTTACATATATGCAGTGGCTGCCTTGCTATTATGGTACTTTCTACAAAAATCACATCCACAAAAACAGACCAAATGCAAATGATGATTTTGGAGAAGTAAAATAATTCTCTCAAGTCCCAATAAGTAGGAGCCAGTGATGAGATCAGCATCTGGAAGTAGAACATCAGGCCTGAGACACATATCTTTCACAGGCCAGACAAGAAAGAAATGGAGTTACAAACCAAGGGTTCTAAAGCATGAGACTCAAACCTGATTCTAGGGAGGTTGAGGTAGTAAAACATGTGCCTGTTGGATAGATCTGTTGAAAAAAAAAAAAAAAAAAAACTAAGCACAGATGCTCAAGGTTTCTTTAACATTCCCCCCAAAATGAGAGACTAGGTAGCCTTTGGGTTGGAGTTAGAGATTTGAAGGCAACTTGAGACAATAAAAAATTATGAGGATAGGGGAAGAACCTTTGAGAAAAGAAAAAAAAAAAAAGATTGAGAAAGGAAAAAACTGACCTTGGCAGACATTTGGGTTGTTTTTTTTTTTCCATAATAACTGGTTCATGGGTAAACTAAAAACATAAAAAAAAGTCTTTTTGATTAAACTTGATCATACCTTCAGAATCCAAATAGAAAATAGTTGTTTATTCCTGGGTGCATCCATCAAGGAGATAATGACCCCCAACACTTTGCACAACTAAGTGCAAGCTATTTAAAGAAAAGAAAGGAGCCTGGGTAAGGAATTGGGATAAAGTGGCCTCTTCAGAGGTCTTAACCTTATTCCCATGAGCAAACAAGGGAGGCAAGCCAAACCGAACTTAAATAAGATGAAAGAGAGCATTTGCCGTGAAACTCGACCACATAGGCGCTTTAAGAGAGCACATGCCTCTTTCTGAATCCTGGATCCTGAGAGTGAGAGAAACTGGCAGCTGCACTCTGCCTGCCACCTCCCTAATTATGTGATATTTTCCCCACATAAAATCGATTCAACTGATGCTCACTTTAAAGCTAAAACATGTAGAAGGCTAAACACTTGTCAATCGAATTTAAGTATAACATTGAAGTTAACAGAAAACCATTATTTAAAAAAAATTACTCTAAATAAAATGAACAAAATATTTTCAAAAGGTGCCTCCGTTTTCAAGCCACAATCTTGCATGCTCTTTTACGTCTCTATTAAATGACAAAACAGAACTAGAACGCCCGGCCCATACTGTTTACAGTGGTGGGAAGTGGGTGGGTAAAAACTACTGTGTGTTACTTCCAAACTGCCCGCCTTTGCGCAAACTGAAAACACTGTGCTCCTGTCTGCTTGTGATGATTATCATCCAAGGCCATTTACTGCAGGTCTTACTTATGGGGGTTATTTGGAGTGAGGAAAAGCAAAAAGAGGATAGATAGGCTTCGGCAGACTTAGATTTCTATTTGAATGCTGGCTAGATGATGTTTGAGAAGTTACTCAGCATTTCCAGGTTTGTTTTCTCATCAGTAAAATGGGGAAGATGATAACTCTTGAGGTTACTTGATATCCATTGCACAATGCTATAGGCCAGTGGTCGGCAAACAGAGCCGACTGAAATTTCTTTTGAGAGCCAATTTTTAAAAATTTAAACTATATAGGTAGGTACATTGTTATTAATGTAATTAGGGTACTCCTAAGGCTTAGGAAGAGCCACACTCAAGGGGCCAAAGAGCCGCACGTGGCTCGCGAGCAGCAGTTTGCCGACCATGGCTATAGGCTATTGAAAGTTGAAGATATGCATGCCTTTAGGAGCCACACATGTACATAAATAAATGAAGTGGGATGGTTTTAAGAAAATAACACAGTGGTTTAGCCCCCTCTAAAAAACATTCGCATCTAAATACTTTTAAGCAGGGTTGCAGTCAAACAACATTCTTTACTAGACACGTTTGCCCTTTTGATGAATTACAGAATGTTCTAAGAGACTTCTGGATGCCAGCCTGCTGAACAACTATTTGATCAAAACTGGGTTGCACAACATATTAGCATAGATGTATCTACTGCTTCCATAACCACAGCTTACCGTATTTCTGAGAACTATAGTTCATGACCTACTCATTCCCCAGCTCATTCCCTTAAGGTTTTCTTCTGTTCTAGGTAAACAAGCCAAAGTCCTTATTCCTAACTCTTTGTTTGGATTCACTTCCTGTTTATTATTTTAATTTTTGTTGTTGTTGTTCACTGGATGATTAGTTGGTTGGTAGGTTCGTGGAAAACCGATTGAAGAGTTTACTTTCTCTGCTTAAGGGAATTCAGATGGGAAACACAAAGGGAAAAATTTAGGTGATAGCCCCTGCTTCTACAAAAAAACAAAAACAAAAACAAAAACAAAAAAATGGGTTAAAGAGATACCATAAAATTTTCTTCCAAATCAGGTAAACCTGTCTCTGTTCTGCCATCACGTCAGATGTCTTCACCAGTTCATGTACCATGCTGACTTTTTATTGTCCACAAAAAAATTCACTTACATAACAGAAACCTTGTATCTGGATGACACTATGTGTCATTAAAAAAAAAAAATTCCCCAACAAGAAGCAGAATTACAGAATTGGCCCTCCAACAGTAAATTCTGAAGGACATAAAGAGAGGAAAGATAAGCTGAATTAGACAATGTAATAGGTTGTATATAGTTATAATGATAGTCCCTATTACTAGAACATAATAGGTCAAGTACAGTGATGCAAAGTAGCAATATTTACTTCTCACACAGATTTCAAACATACATATTTGTGCTTTCATTTGATAGTTGTATATGTAATTTTACTCATTATTGCTTGTCTTACATTATTCTCGCACAGTAGAAGAAAACCTCAAAGCCCCTGACCACTATCTGTGGCAGAACAACTTCTCCAGGATTTCTGTGGTTTATGTAATAGCAGATGCTCAGTTACAAAGATGCTCAATATCACTAATCATCCTGGAAATCCAAGTCAAAACCACCATGAAATATCACCTCATACCTGTGAGGATGGCTATTTAAAAAAAGATAATTGCTGGTGAATATGTGGAGAAAAGGAAACCTCACTTTACACTGTTGGTGGGAATGTAATTTGATAAAGCCATTATGAAAAACAGTATGTTCATCAAACCGGAACATAAAATTTCCATATGATCAGCAATACCTCTCCTAGGTATAGCTCCAAAGGAAATGAAATTAGTATCTCTTAAAGAGATATATCTGCACTCCCATGTTCATTTCAGCATTATTTACAATAGGCCAGACATAAGCATCCATTTATGAATAATGAATAAAGAAATTGTGATACACACACACACACACACACACACACACACACACGAATACTGTTCAGCCTGAAAGAAGGATATCATGCCATTTGGAAGAACATGGATGAATCTGGAGGGCATTGTGCTAAGTCAAATAAGTCAGACACGAAAGAAAAAAAAGTACACAATATCATTTAAGTGTGCAACATAAAAAATGTCAAGTATATAGGAGCAGAGAGCACTATAGTGATTATCACAGGCAAAAAAGCAGAAGAAATGAGTTGATGTTGATTTAAAGGTACAATGTTGCTTCCTATGTAGGATGAGTATGTTTAGAAATCTAATACATGGCATAAAATCAGTTAATAATATAGCATTGAGTACTGGAAATTTTCTAAGAGAATATATTTCAGGTGCTCGCATTACATGTACAAAAATGGTACCTATGTGAGGAAATGATATGTTAATTAGTTTGATTGTAGTAATTGTTTACTATGTATGTGTAGGTCAAATTATGCTGTATACCTTAAATACATGTGATTTTCATTTAAAAAGTAAAATGTAAAAGTTTTCCTCTAATCAAATCATTATCAATTTTGTTATCTGTTTCTCTATGAAAAGGTATATTATTAGCCATAATTTCTTTATCTTATATATATAAAATTAGAGATTTTCTGAACTTTAACCTCTTGAAATCAAAACTATCTCATGAGAACCATTTTTAACCACAGTGTTGTAATAGCATTTTTAAAAAGTAGGGTTCTAAATTCTACCCCACATAATTCCCTTATTCAGAAAAAAATTTCTTTCAGTCATTCATTTGATAAAAATCTACAGTTTTCACTTTAATTATGTACTGTAACAATAGTGGCACAAAGACAAATTCCAAGGTACCTCATAGTATATTTCTCATGGGATTTTTGCCACTTGATTTCATTTAGTACGATATCAAATGTGCTTATTTTTCACATCACCTTCAAATCCAACGTCTAGTGAGATTGTTAGCAGTTGCTTCCCTGACATCTTCTGTTTCAGCTCCTGCCTTCCTATAGTGGGCACATCCTGAGAATGTGGACAGCTGTGATATCTGCAGCTGAAGCTTTCTTATTTTCTTTGGGAGAGAAATTATATCTGTAATTACTTTCATTATTATACTTGTTTTTTTTTGTGAGTTTGTTGGTTTGCTTTTTATTGTGATAAAATAACAAAACATAGTATTCTAACAAATTTTTAAGTGTATATTTCAATAGCATTAAATATATTTACACTTTTGCGCAATCATCACCACCATCATCTCCAGAATTTCATTTTCCCAAACGGAAACTCTGTATCTATTAAACTCTAACTCCCCATCTCCCCAAACCCCTAGACCCTGCCAAACACCATAATGTCTTTTGTCTCTCTGAATCTGACTCCTCTAGGTACCTCATATAAGTAGAATCATACAATATTTGTCCTTTTGTGATTGGATTATTAAAATAATATTGTGATGTTTTTGCAATTACAGAAACCTAGTGAGGCGATCACATTGTAAGATGTATAAGTGTAGAATCATTATATTGTTTACCTGAAACTAATATATTACTGTGTACCAAACTATACTTAAATAAAAATAAAAGTTAATAAAAAAGAGAAATTGTATCTTCAAAGGTGGCATTGAGGTGTTCCAAAGACACTTCATGAATACAGAGTTCTTCCAATTCAGGGCTGATGTGAGCAGAATGACCAGTAGGTCTATCCAGATGCCTAGTAACTTAAATGAACTGCCCTTTTCTTAACAGAAATAGTACAAATTAAATGCAGACCTTGCTATTTTCTCGTCTTCTACAACAGAGAGAAAAACCACACCAATTTTCTAAAAGATCATATGAAATAGGGACTTTATATCATCAATATTTTATAACTAAAGAGACATTTGATCCCACTTACAGCCACTTGCAGAACCATAACAAATGATACATTCATCTTTCACATTCCATTTAGGTTTTTATAGTTTGGGGATTTGGGTTTATTTTGTTTTAAATGCCATGTTCATGAGGGTTTATTTTTTCTCTTTCATACTCTAAAGTTCTCATTTCTTTACTAAAGAAAAAAAAGATCACTATTTTATTAGTAAAATGAATAACCAACAAATCAACAAGAACAGTGGCAGCCACCAAATTAGATGACAATCCATGCTTTTACTGTGGGTTCCAACACTAAGGAAGCAAAGGTCTTCAGATTTCTTTTTGGTTTTCTTTTTACTTTTGAACTTACAAACAACGTAGTAAAGAGTATAACAAAGGGTGAACTAAGAAGCATTTGGTTTTCAGAACCTATCCAACTCAATTACAACGAATTCCACCACCTGCTACTGTGACGGAATGTGCTTTTACTCAAAGACATCCGGTTTATGAGCTTTGAAAAAATCCTAAGGGCTCTCATATAGCCAACACCAAAATGTGTGAATGAAATGTTCTTTATGTACTTATACTTTTCATTATTAACAATACTAGTGTCAACAAACACGTGTCAATTCATGAAATACTCATTCCTTGAATACGTAATATGTACTCAGGACTGCATTAAATTATATGAACGAGCTCTGGACAATATGGTTTCTATGAGAAGAAATCCAGGTCCACAGCCATAGAAAAATTCACCTGATGTATGTGCCAGACACATTTACAAACATGGTTCTATGTAATTTTGAGAAATACTTCTAAAATCATAGATATAGATGACCTCATTTGACAGTTGAGAAAAGCAATGTTTAGAGATATTTTGTCATTTGTCCAATAAAACTTAGATTATTATTCAGAAATTTTCTTGATATAGACTTTAATTGGAAAACCCTTGAAGAACTAGGTGGGGTTTAAAAAAAAATCCATATTTTTTGAAATCCTTTTCTGAAAGGATATTATGTTTTTGCAAGTTTACATAAATTGTAATAAATGGAACATTCCCATATTATATTTGTCTATTTTACATTATTATACTTTGCATATTATTTAAAACATGTAGTATAATATATAATTTCTGATATATTTAAGAAATCATGGATCAGTAAAAAAATAGATAACTTCAAACCAGTAAAAAGAATAATTTTGCATTGACAATAAATATTCTTAGGTACAAATGCTTACTTTTCAAGAATGACTCTGGGAAACATGTGTATGTGAACATCTTTGGTAGCCCTGGTGTTCACAGGCCTAGAAGACATATACCTAGCCATGTCTGTTCTTTCCTTAGATGCAGCATCAAAGGATCCCAGAGAGAAAGAAAAGGCCTCTACAATCTAAGTTCCACTCTGAACCATCCTGCTTCCTCCATACCTTGCCAATAGGTTCGCCTCCCTGTATTCTGAGTAATTTATAATCTAGATAATCTAGATGAAGGACTCAAACTAATCACAACAGTATGAGAGGTAAGGTAGCATAGGATCTTTGCTTCCAGATGGTACTCAAAGGAGGTGATGTTGTAAACTTTTCAAATAGGATAGGAAGAGTCTACCGAGGGCTTCTTGAGAAAGTGAATTTTGGAAGAAATACTTGATATTGCCCAGTAGAGGTATGAAAAGAGGATTTTATGTATATTAATAATATAGGTCTGATGTTAAAAATAAGGTATTGAAAGATAGAAGAGGAATATCTGGACATAAGGATTTCTGTTAATCTATAAGACGTGGATTAGTTAAAAGTAATATTCAGATTATGGGCAAAAGCAATGTATTTCTACCATATTATTTTTTAAAAATGTTTTTATTAATTTTTAGAGAGAGAGGAAGGGAGAGAGAGAGATAGAAACATCAATGATGAGAGAGAATCACTGATCAGCTGCCTACTGCACACCACCCACTGGGGATCGAGCCCACAACTTGGGCATGTGCCCTGACCAGGAATCGAACTATGACCTCCTGGTTCATAGATCCACGCTCAACCACTGAACCATGCTCGCTGGGCTAGGCCATATTATTTAAGCTATACTAAACTTCATAAAAATTATTTAAATTTCTTCCAATGAAAATAATTACTGCAAAAGAGTTAGACAGGTAGGCTATAGTATTAAATGCAGTCAATTATAAATATATGTTTAAAACAGCAAGGCTACATATTTTATTAAATGTTTATGGATAGTTTTGCTTTTGCCTAATATATACTAGTATGTTAAAAGTGATCACAAATACTGAGTAAATACAGAGGTGGGACAAAGTAGGTTTACAGTTGTTCATATGGAAAATAATACAAAAATTAATAAATAATAATACAAGAATAAACTGTGTTTCATGTACTCACCACTGAAAACCTACTTTTGCCTCACCCTGTACATAACTATGTAACACTTGTGAGGAAAAATATGCAGTCATATAACTCCCAAAACATATTATAAGTACATTTTTTTAAATTTATTACAAAGACTTCTCAAAGTTAACATATAACAACAACAATAATAAAATCCTCTAAAATATTTAATATGCTAAATTAGAAATAATAGGCGTGAGTGGGATACAGACAGAACAAAATCCTTTCATTTACATGCTAAGGTAGAGTAAGAGTCTAGAGTATGGGTTAATATAGCATGCTTAATTTTGATGCTTTTTGTTTTCATCTCTAAGGAGACAAGTGCATACACTTTCTCATCCCCCTAAACACTAACTTGCATATAATATGCCACATGTTCAACAGCCTGTGAAAAATTGAATTCATACCACTTCTTTAGAAACAACATTAATAAATCCAGTTTTCATAATATTTGGTTTTGATTGCATAGTCTTAGTCTGGAGGCAAAGTTGCAAATGATTTAGAAGCAAGTGTCTAGGAAAAGTCCAAATCCAATTTGTGTTCTCTAATTACAGGCTCAATGCTCTCAGTGATTTTGTTTGAAAAAGCCACCTCACACACCCTTTTCATTCTTTCCTAAAGAAAGGTCAAGACAAACTCAGCTTCTGTCTATTAAAAAAGGAAAGGTAAAATTCTCTCCTAATTCATTGCTAGTTTCATCTGATATTATTTTACAAAGACAAAGAACTGCTTTGCTATCCCCCCCCCCTTCACTGACAATATAACAGATTTGGAGAAATTTAAATTAATAACAATCTATCACCCATAATCCTACCACCTCAATACAAATATTTTTGTTCTGCTTAATATTGCCAGTATTTTATAGGACAGACAACACAGGGTATTTTTGAGCATCATCCATGTATTAACTCAATTACTCATTAGTATTATTCGTCTATATTATTATTCAACTATATCAATATTAATCATACATATTTTCATATTAAATGATTTCCCTAGGTGGCTCCTTCCCCCCCTCCCTCCCTCTCTCCCTTTCCCTCCCTCCCTCCCTCCCTCCCTTCCTTCCTTCCTTCCTTCCTTCCTTCCTTCCTTCCTTCCTTCCTTCCTTCCTTCCTTCCTTTCCTTCCAGATATGTGGGTCTGATCAATTATATTCTGAAATTCTTTCTCCTAAACATCAACCTTTCTCAAGCCTATCATTGTACTTTGCCTTTATAAACTTAATTTGCCCCAAAGGAGTCTCCATATTCTCTATCCACAATATTTCGCAGATACCCCTCTTGTAGATACCTGTTACACTCTCACATATATTAGGCTGATAGACTAATCCTAATCATTTGATTAGTATTAGTTTCTTGGTTTTCTTGATGGTTGCTTTTTCAACTAGAAATTGAGCTATTAGGTGACAGAAACCATGTCTTTTTTTTTTTTTATTGCAGTACCTGACTACCTAGTGCTTTTTTTTTTTTAAGTTTTTAAGAGACATGGAGTGTGTGATCTGCAGTGTATGAGTATTCATTCCTAAGACTTTTGCACATTATACTTATATGTGAAATAGGGACAGTGTTTAGAATGATCTTGGCTCTACCTTACTTATTAATCTCAGTATCATAAAAGTGACTGGTTTAGAGGAACAACAAATAACATGTTACAGGAAGCATTCCAATTTTCCAGTAAGAACTGAGTCATGAAAGAGAGACCATATAGATTTCATAAATAATATAATGCAACCCTTAAGAGTATTGGATTCCAAGCCATGAAGAAACATGAGCCATAGACATAGTCAAATAACTTCAACAATATTTCCCCCCTCCAAAAATAGAAAAAGCCTTAATAAGATACCAAATCTGAGATCCTATGAGGTGCTTACAGCTAAAGCTTAGACACAATGGGCCCATCAGTAAATTCATTCCTAGTCAACCAATGTTGCTAAAGCTTTAAAGAACAGATAAATTAAAACGTGTTTTGCATGGGAAAGTTTTCCCCAGAGTTCCTCATTTTTATATAGGAAATCAATTTGCATCACTGATGATATCATTCATACCAGACAACCCAAAGTTGTTAAGAGGTAATTTAGTTTTATGCTGAAAGCAATTTGGTACTTGTTCTAATTTGTGAGTTTCATTTTGTTTGTTAATGAAAAAAATTAATGAGCAATGGTACTAGTAATGCAACTCAGGAAAGCCTCGGCAATATCAGAGAGGTTTGCCATATACTGTACATCATGACCCTGTACAGCAGGTGCCAGGGCCTCCACCTGGCGGGGGGGCTCTCAATGTAACAGCACAGTCCAGAGCTAAAGGTACAGATGCCCTCACACATACCTTTGCACTGATTTGTGTTTTTGTCAAGAATTGCCTTTGTCGATACAATTTTTCCATACCTGAAAGAGAGAGAGAGAGAGAAAAAAAGTTACCATAGCCAAATGAAGACACTTAAAAACACTAATGAGCATGGGTGTACACACAATGGAGCAGGGATAAACCAAGGACAAAGCTCTGAACTCCCATTTCATACCTGGATGATCTCTTTTCACCAGTTCTTCTCTATACCTGGTGAATGGGCTTCCCAAAATAATCACTGGGTGGAGCCTTCAGAAATAGACCTGTCAGGGTGTCTTAGGTGGCTGAGAGGGGATCGCCTGTGATTGTAATCAAAGTAAATCGCACTCTGGGGATGCGTGGAAAAGTATAGACCTAGTGCCAGGCTGACCAGGGCTGGCATCCAGCTTTGGTGCTCACCTAGTGTTGCAACCCTGAGCAGTTAAACACAACTTCCCCAGGCCAGTCTTTTTATCTGTAAAAAATGAAAATTGTAATGATCACCTTTCAGGATTTGGGAGAGTGTTAAATTGAAAAGTTGAGATTGTCTATCAGTGCTTGTAGGGTAAATAAGAACAAATGTATTTATTAGTTGGTTATTTTACTACTAAAAATATATTATGTTGTAAGTTAATTAAGGATAAAGACAGCTTCATATTCTCAATGACTGCCACCAAAGTCAATAGAAGTCAAATAAATGCTTGTTATAAGTAAATAAATTATCCAATGGCACTTCATCTACAACAAAGTGTCTACCACATATTCATTATTTAATCATCTCTTGCAGACGACCTGCTCTAGGCTTTGTTTCAAAAATATGGGTTACGTGAAGAATAAAATTCAATCTCTTTGAGCTGTCCCATGGGGTATAACTGATGGGAATAAATTAGGTGATTTCCTAAAACCCTGTTCTTTAGGATTCCATGAAGGGTGATTCTGACTCAACAAAATAACACGGAGAAGCTATCATGCAAATTTGGTGCAGTGCTTAATTATGCCATCATACTGCCTCTACAATAGAGAAGATACATAGATCAAATCTTCTAGTTCAATCAACTTTCATTTCTTTGGGAAACCAAGGCAATATAGTGTTGAGTTAAAATAACATACTGTGACAACAATCTATCATGGCTTGAATCTCAATTAAGACCCAGTATATTTGGTTGGTTAAACTTATGTGTTCTTCGCATAATTTCATCATATATGATAATATGAATCAATTTTTAAATATCTGTTTTGATTATTTATTTAAATGTATATGCATCTATTTAAATCTGTAACGTGATGACACTGGTCTTTACCTCACAGGGTTATTGCGCGCATTAAATGGGGTTACCAAAAGTGCTGATAACAGTGGCTGGCATAGACTAAGTGCTCAAAAAGCATTAGTTTTTCTTGCAATGACTCTCTTCCTGTTATCTACTATATAAAAATGTCCAGTCTTTGACATTCTCTAAGATGGGTAAGAGGTGAATGGGGGTAAAACTACTATCCCAAATGGCAGTTTAAAACATTACTACTTGTTTAATTCCTTTATCCATTTTGAGTTTATTTTTGTGTGTGGTATAAGTTGGTGGTCTAGTTTCTTTTCTTTTCTTTTCTTTTTGCATTTATCTGTCTAATTTTCCCAACACCATTTATAAAAGAGACTGCCTTGACTCCATTGTATGTTCTTGCCTCCATGAGCATAGTGGTTTGGGTCGATTTCTGGGTTCTCTATTCTATTCCATTGATCTATATGTCTATTCTTGTGCCAGTACCAGGCAGTTTTGAGAACAGTGGCTTTATAAGACAGCTTGATATCTGGTATTGAGATCCCTCCTACTTTGTTCTTCTTTCTCAGGATTGCTGCAGCTATTCGGGTCTTTTTTTAATTCCAGATGAATTTTTGGAGAGTTTGTTCTAGGTCTGTGAAATATGCCGGGAAACCATAAAAATATTAGAGGAATCCACAGGCAGCAAAATCTCAGACATATGCTGAAGCAATATCTTCACTGATACAGCTCCTAGGGCAATAGAAACTAAAGAGAAAATAAACAAATGGGACTGCATCAAAATAAAAAGCTTCTGTACAGCAAAAGAAACCATCAACAAAACAACAAGAAAGCCCACTGCTTGGGAGAACATATTTGTCAATATTATCACTGATAAGGGTTTAATCTCCAACATTTACAGGGAACTCATACAACTTAACAAAAGGAAGATAAACAACCCAATCAAAAAAATGGGCAACAGACCTAAATAGATACTTTTCAAAAGAGGACATAAGGAGGGCCAAGAGACATATGAAAACATGCTCAAAGTCACTAATCATCCAAGACATGCAAATCAAAACGACAATGCAGTAACATCTCACACCTGTCAGAATGGCTATCATCAACAAATCAACAAACGACAAGTGCTGGCGAGGATGCAAAGAAAAAGGAATCCTCGTGCACTGCTGGTGGGAATGCAGACTGGTGCAGCCACCATGGAAAGCAGTATGGAGTTACCTCAAAAAACTAAAAATGGAACTCCAATTTGACCCAGTGACCCCACTTCTATGAATATATCCCAAGAAACTAGAAACACCAATCAGAAAGGATATATGCACCCCTATGTTCATAGCAGCACATTTTACCATAGCTAAGATTTGGAATCAGCCTAAGTGCCCATCAGCAGATGAGTGTATTAAAAAACCGTGGCACATCTATAAATGGAATACTACACTGCAGTAAAAAAAAAAAAAAAAAAAAAAAAAAAAAAAGGAATTCTTACCATTTGCAACAGCATGGATGGAACTGGAGAGCATTACGCTAAGCGAAATAAGCCAGTAAGAGGTAGGTAGATATCATATAATCTCACTTATTTGTGGAATATAATGAACAACATAAACTGATGAACAAAAACAGATTCAGAGACAGAGAAGCATCATTAGACCATCAAACCTCAGAGGTAAGACAGGGGAGGGTGGGGGTAAGGAGGAGAAATCAACCAAAGGATTTATATGCATCCATATAAGCCTAACCAATGGACACAGACACCAGGGGGGTGAAGGCATGAGTGGGGTAGGGGTGAGGAGCAATGGGGGGATAAGGACACATCTGTAATACCTTAATCACTAAAGAAAACAATAAAAAAAAATAAAACATTACTACTTGGACTGTCAAAAAATCTTCCACTAAAATATTTGGCAGGTCAAGTTATTTGCTAAAAGGATAATTTCTATTTATGGTTTATATTGTTACTAGAGGCCCGGTGCACAAAAATTTGTGCACTCAGGGGAGTCCCTCAGCCTGGCCTGTGCCCTCTCACAGTCTGGGACCCCTTGGGGGATGTCCACTTGCCAGCAGGGAGCAGGCCTAAGCTGCAGTCGGACATCCTTAGCGCTGCTGATGAGGCGGGAGAGGCTCCCGCCACCACCGCTGTGCTGGCAGCCATCAGCCCGGCTTGTGGCTGAGCAGAGCTCCCCCTGTGTGAGTGCACTGACCACCAGGGGGCATCTCCTGCATTGAGCGTCTGCCCCCTGGTGGTAAGTGTGTGTCATAGTGACCAGTCATCCCCAGTAGTTCTGCTGGGAATGACTGGTCACTATGCATATTACCCTTTTATCATATAGGATTTTTAATGTTAGATACTTCATTAACTAGGTTTTCACCGTATTTAATCGCACAAATGCCTATAGGTTCAAAGATTTTGGGGGTTGGTTTAAGACTACTGAAATGTCCATTCCCTCATGATATAATAATATAAGCTCACTCTCTCTAAAATTCCTCATCTCCACACCTTTCTCATCCCCCAAAACACATACATCCTATTTTTAAGCTCTATTTCATCCCAAGAGTTTCTCTTTTAGGAAAATAACCAGTAAAATAATATCCTATTTGAACAGTCTCTTTAGTTGACAATGGTTCAAGGTACCTAGAATCAGATCCATTAGCTAGTGTAATGTTTGCTAGATTTTGGGTTCTTAGGCACGTAAACATTAGCAAAACTATATATATCATACCATAGACAACTTAAAGGGACAGAAAGGGAACATATGATGAAACATTTTTTCCCATACAAAGCACCACTAGTATAGTATGGGAGAACTGAAAACTAGGAAAGAAAAAATATGATAGAACATTTATAACCATCTCACATCAAACACACAAACTCTTATGACAAAAATCCTTCTTAATTGGTTGCTAACGCTACTCCTGATTTTTTTCTATAAGTACCTTCTATTAATTAAAATTTAGTCCTCTCTTTTAAAGAGGAAATTAAAAATCACTATATCTTATAACGAATAATATTTCACAATGAGACTTTTAACCTGTGGTGTGCATGTTTTTCTACTGTGTCAATATTACAAAGATATCTTTTCCATTAAATGTAATATAATTAAAAGTGATTATATACTTTTACAGCCAAAAATAAAATAAAATACTTTCTTGTGGAAAGTATTTGTGGACTCCTAAGCAAGCAACTTTTTTCTTAAATAAAAGCACAATTATTTCCCAGAAAGTGTTACAATACTACTAAAAATTGAAAAATTGTGCATGTGCGCACCCACACACATATGCATGCCAAAACATAAATTATGATATTTCTATTTTAAAAAAATATTTGTATTGATTTCAGAGAGGCAGAGAGAGATAGAAACGTCTATGATGATAGAGAATCATTGATGGGCTGCCTCCTGCATACTCCATACTGGGGATCTGGCCTACAACCTAGGCATATGCTCTACTGGGAATCAAAACTTGACCTCTTGGTTCATAGGTCAACCACTGAGCCATGCAGGCTGGGCTAATTATATTTATTGATTTCCTGATTCCTAATTACACTCTAGGTAAGCCTTTCCAATAGTTTAGAATCACAAAAGAAGGGGACACAACTCGGAGTACCTTACTGAGCCTCTACTCTGAGTGGAGGTATAGAAATTTCATTCCTTTGCGTAGTTATAACATTCTGCATTAACAATTATTTCACAAAGCTAGAATGTGCTTCAAACAGCAAAAGGAGGTATTTAACGGGCCTTTGATTTTAGTCCATGTCTGTACTCTCACTTGACAAACAGGTACTTTCTGCATCGCTGGTGCTATTTTCTCCATGTTGTGCAAAGTCAACAACTGAGGTAGGTAAATAAAGTTTAGACCTTTTGTTAATGACACAAGTATCACTGATATAATATACTTTTGAAGAATTAGGTTAAATCTCTCTTCCTGATGTTCTGTTAAAATATACTAATCAACTAGAGTAAAAACTACTTCATAAAGATACATTTTTTATACACTCCAAAATAAATACATTACTTCTGAGGCAAAAGGGTATTTCTAAACTTAAATTACCTTACTTATTTAGTCTTCCCATTCCTAGGATTTAGATTAAGACCTTAAGTGCTCATAAAGTTTTTCTTGATGCCACCCATGAGGGGAAAGCAAAATCTGATATTAGAGGAAAATGTGTGACCAAACCCCTGCACGATGCCTGGAAGTAGACATCGGAGCTCTGGTCCCAGGTGCCCCTGGCTCCAGAAGCTCTCAGACAAATCCAATCCACTTCCCTATGCTTTCATTTCCTCTGGCTAGAAGAGATCAAACCTTAGCCGCAGTCTGCTTCCCTAGGGGTCTCAACTGCTTGGGGGAAACAAATCAATGAAGTGAACACATTTTATATCACAGGTCTTTCCATCTGGGCGTGTAGTGCCTTCTGGAGCCAGTGTCTGAAGCAGCTAACACAGAATTGCTAGGACACTGCTCAATGTTAAAATATGCAACTTCACCTCATATCTACATATCCTGCAGCAATCCTGAGTACCAAGGCAGTGTCCAAACATGATCAAATCCCAAGCAACATTTTATTTAATTCCAAGTGTACTCTGTAAAAACAGTAGCCAATCTAGGAAAACGAAGCACTTATTATACTTTGATTTTTCATAATTGAGTTTTATAAATTCATGTGTCACGTGTCAACTCTTTAAAGCAAAAGGGGGAAAAAAAAGACTCATGGACACAGACAACAGTATGGTGATTGCCAGAGGGAAGGAGAGTGGGGAGAGGGAAAAGAAGGAAAAGGGGGTATAAGTGGTGACCGAAGGAGATTGACTTGGGGTGGTAAACACACAATACGATATACAGAGGATGTATTACAGAAATGTAAAAAAATAAGATAATGTTACTCTAGCTTATCAATAGAAGTTTTATATTACACTTTTTAAAGAAATAATTCTTTCTGGCATTTATTCTCTTAAACAGCATCTGATTCTAGCTATATTTGTTGATGTACATGGTTATTCCACATACAAGCCTAATTTAAACTAATGGCATCTTTTATTTTCCAAAGTTAAAGAGAAAATAGAGCTATTATGGGTCTATGCTTCATGAATTATGAAGACATCAAATTGATGGGATCTTTCTATAAAGAATTTATTTTTAAATCCTTTTGCTGAATCACCCACTGTGTATATTAATTCAAAAAATACAGACAGCGACTGAAAATAGAGTCTCTGCAGTCAATTAACTCCCAGCTAACTCATTATTCACATGCCTTGTATATTGGTACCAAACTAGAAAAAGGTATTACATTTATTTAATGCATGAAACATTATCCTTTTAGAAAATGTGCTTGTTTGCCTACTTCTAGATGGCTCATTCTTTCTCTGGCATTTGGAGATGCTAATGTGAAGGCCAAATAAAACAGCTCTTCTAGGTCCACTGAGCCTGAGGACTGCCAGTTTGTGATGGTGGCACTGATGTCCTCCAGCTGCCCTCGGCTTTATAAATAATACAGGTCCTTCAAGGGCAAACTCCGTGTTCTGACTGCCATGACCACCAGCTATTTTTCCCAAATCGGAACAGCTATTGTGCTCACAGTCTGCATAAAATCACCTAGCATTTACTACTACTTTTATTATTGTTATTATTATTATTATTATTATTATTATTATTATTATTATTTTTACTGTTTCATAACATTGTCTGTTTGTTCCCAGGAGACTGTCTTTTCAATAAAATCTTGATTTTTTCAGGAGTCCAGATAATATTTTTATTCCTTCCTGAATATCCTCTTAATATCCAGTATAGAGCTTGATGTGATGTATAGTAAACCTCTATAAAAACCTGTTGATTTTTAAATCGTTTTTTAATGGACCTGACAATTCTTCCAGTTCAGAAACAACTCTTAGTGATTGGGCTACATTTATACGCAAACACATACACGCACAGCACACACCATTCATTGAGCACCTGCTACGCGCCACTTATTACATAGAGCACATTAGCTCTTTTACTCCAGATTCTCAAAACTACCTAAGTTGATATTGTAAATCTCATTTTTAAGATAAAAAATTAAAGTTAGTTATATTAAGTTACTTGCCCAGGTGGACATAGATGTTGAGTCAGGTTGCTTACATTTAAACTCAGGTGCATTTGGCTACAAAATCCCCACTTTTTCCTTGATATCACACTGTCCTTAAAGTATAAGAAACAAATGGGGCCATGGAAACATCGAGAAGTCTTGCAGATGTTGGACATGATTAGTCCCCTAGAATAGTGATTTTCAACCTTTTTGAATCTCATGGCACACATAAACTAATTACTAAAATTCTGTGGCAAACACAATATATATTTTTTGCCAATCTGACATAAAAATAGGTGTAATTTTGATTCATTTTCCCCAGATGGTTATTCTTGTGTTGGCTGTTGTCATTTTTTTATTTGACAATCAAAGGGAAAAGAGAGGTCAATGTTGCATGTTTTAAAAATTCTTGTGGCACAAAAAAAATAACCACCATTCATTGGAAATAGTGCAGGCAGACCTTCATTGTTGATTGTTAGAACTCACTTTCAAAAACTTTAGTCTTTAAAGCGGCTTAGGACTTTGCAGCTTGTTGCACAGTCTAGTACATCTGTGAACCTAACATCAACTGAACACAGGATGGAAAAATGCTTTGTGGCAGAATTTATACTCGCTGTTTAGGGAAGACATCAAACCTCAAATTCTGAAAATCCTGATATCATCTATTGCCTCAATAGTATTATCAAAACACTGAAACAAATGCACAGCATATGTGATCATTTTGAGGGCTATATTTCAGTAGCAGTGAAACTCTGCTATTTAGAGAACCTTCTTGGTTTCTACTGTGCCCCCAGTTTTAAGATGCATTATCATGGCTCTCAAAAAAGTCTTGCGATGGAGCTGCTGCTATTAAAGTAGTAGTTCCCAACCCTGACATAGGTCGCTTGGCTTCATTCTAATTTCCTCCCAGGTTTGCTTTCTCACCACCCTCATCCTCCTCATCCCAGCTCAACTGACCTTTTCTCTCTTCCCCAAGCAGCCCATGTCAATAATGGTTATGATCCAACAGGCATTGAGCATAGCTCTATTGAAGAGTGCCTTGTCTCATCAATTGTATTAATGATACAAATGCAATAATTTATCCACACAATATTGTATCTTTTCTTATCCTAATTTTGAGGATGAGTTCTTCAAGGGTTGGGTATAAGTTTTATTTATTTTATACCCTTGGCCTTACACACAGGGCTCATTCAATAAATGTTTATTAAATAAATGAATAAGTGAGTGAATGCCGAATATCACACCCCTCATCAAACAAGACGACCAGGATGGCAATGAGAATCAAGTATATCAAGACACAGATACATGTCCCCTTTCCAACATGGCAAAGGGCACATTCTCCTGGTAGTGATTCATGACTTTTCCTATCTTCAGCACATTCACTTCATTTCATTCAAAAAGAGAGCGAGCTATAACATCCCCCAAGAGCCAAACTAAAACATAATCTGAAATTCTTTCCTGTAAAATGTTTAATGCATTACATTGTTTTAAATCTACAAAGACACTCAAGGAAAAATATTGACATACAATACTGAAAGAGCAGCCACTCTAAGCTTTTTAATGAATACACAGTTTTTACTGCTGCTATGAGGAAGTGCCTAATGCTAACAACTCGATGTGTAATTTCCCAGGGAGATTTGTCTTTAAAAGAATGATCATCTTGAGCTGTCTGTGGAATCTTTCTGAGCTTCATAACATTTAAAAATGCATTTCTGTAATTAAGTAATATAAGAATGCCCCTGCTTCATTTAAAATAACTAGAACTCACAAAGGGAAAACTAGATAAAACCATATAATAGAGCAAGAAGTAGTCCAATGAAAGTAATTTTCATTTTTTAAAAGCTCACATATACAAAAAGCAGACAAGATAAAAATCAAGCCCAATTTTAATTTATATCAACTCTTTTCTCCTTAATTCCAGAAAAAGTATACAACAACATACCCAAATGGATGAGAGCACAGCCATTTTTGTCAACACGTTGATTTCTCTGCATTAAATTAGGAGAAGTGTATTGGATAAAACTGTCCTGTGTCACCCCAAAAGATTCAGTCCTTGTGGAACTCGTGCAGAAAGCCCATTGTCTAATGGATATTCAATTGATTCATGCTACCATAAATCAATGGGATAGTCCAATTACCTAATTGAAGATTATTTGAAGATTATTTGTTCTCTGTATTATCAATAGTACTTTTACATTTTTATGTAAAATATATATATATATCTGCCACACTAGGTAAGTGAGAACACAATAAAATGATGCATTTTAAGCATTTTACTATATGCTTACAGTAGATAGTCAAAACTGTAGTTGGTGGGGTGATGCTCAATCTTTCAATTACCAAACGGTCAGAACATGTAGGCTGATGTTACAAATGTTGAAAAACAAAAAGGTAAATAGATTGCAACATTCTTACAATACTGTCTCAATTATCCGTGACAGCTGGGTCATCTGCCTTTATCCTTCCCACTCTTACCGCAGGTGTACACAGACACACCCCTCTAAGTGCATTTCTTTCATTCCAGTGGGAAAACTGTTTTGCATGACAAAGAACACACCTAGCATACTTTTTTGGTCTATGCCAGTGGTTGGCAAACTGCGGCTCACGAGCCACATGCGGTTTTTTGGCCCCTTGAATGTGGCTCTTCCACAAAATACTACGTGCGGGTGCGCACATACAGTGCGACTGAAACTTCATGGCCCATACGCAGAAGTTGGTATTTTGTGGAAGAGCCACACTCAAGGGGCCAAAGAGCGGCATGTGGCTCGCGAGCCACAGTTTGCCAACCACTGGTCTATGCCATTTGGGAAGAACATATACTAAAGGGAAAATGCAAAAAAAAAAAAAAAATCAACAGCTCCCCACATGCAGGGCTGTTATCATGCCTTGTTACAGATTATTTTTATCTGAGCAACCCTTATTTAATAAAACTTGAACATTTGCCTCTAATTTCCACTATAAGACCCCTTATGATACTCTCGGTGTAACATGTCTATATTATCATAACCCAAAGCCTTGTTTTCATGCTTTCTTGAAACACTATGAATTTCATGTTTAAGTACAGATCAGGTGCTACCTATAAAAATAAAAGCATAATATGCTAATTAGAGCAGACATCCTTCCAGACGACCTTCAGGACAAAGCCAGGGCTGCGAGGGAAGCCCAGGTCCCGGGTGCCAGAGGGAAGCGGGTGCCAGCAGCCAGGGGAAGGAAGACCTACTCTTGCACGAATTTCATGCATCGGGCTTCTCGTATACAACATTTGAGGGAAGACTCAATGGTTTATATATATTTATGGAGCAAAGAGTATGTACATCTAGAATAAACACAATACACATGTCAGGTTGTGGTAATATTCCTCCTGAAAAGATAAAACCAGCTGTTCTTAACTGTGGTGTAAATAAGAAATGAAGAAACTTATGAAAGTGAATCACTTACTGACAAATGCATTCTTGCTTAATTTTTTGTCTTATTTTATGTGCTTATTGTGCCTTAAGAGTCCATTACAGACATTACACACACCGAAATTAACTCTTTATTATCATGGTATGTATTATGCTACTCACCTGGGTTGTGGAATAATCTCAGAAAAAATAAATATCCAAAAATACTTTTGTTTTAATAGTCCTTTAGCCCTCCACAATGCTTTATGGAACTCATCTATACTTCGTGAGTCAGGGAAGATAGTAGGCTCAGTTCCTCTTTTTAGTCTCCATTCTCATCACTCCCCAATTTGAGCCCCCAAATACAGCCGAAGGTTGATTACTGTGAGTTTCTAGGGTGTTCCCTGCTATAATGTATACAATTCCATCAGTCAAGAATTGTCTTTCTTTTCTTCTGCTCTTCTACTCACAAGTTACTTTGCCTAGTGTTTTGATTATCTCTCCTAGACGGATTTCACTCATTTTCTAGGTATATCAGGAGTACCTCCTCCCCCAGTGTTTCTCCACCACAGCACTGTCCCCACTGCATGGTAGGCGCAGGTTTATTTCTGAGAGTTCCTAGAGATCAGCAATGCCTTCCTTGTTTGCATCACCCAACCACAGTACAGAAGACAGCAGAGGACAAGTGTCCAATAAAAGCTGATGAACAGACAATGATGCAGATGCTAATTCCTATGTAACTAATCAGCTTAAAAGATAACTTAAACTTGATTTTTTTTTCCTGCTATACCCACATCATATGAAATTACTAAATAGGCAGTGTTTCCTATTCCTGGTATTAAAAATAGTTTATTAGAATGTTCCTTAACAGTCTAAAACTGGAAACAACTCAAGTGGACAAAAGCAATGTAATAGACAAATGTATCGGGTTTATTCAAACAATAGAATACCATACCACGATGGAAGTGATAAACTATAGCAACCATATGAATGAGTCTCCAATGTTGAGTAAGATGGACAAAAGTATGAATTAAGTTATTCTACTTATATGAACTGATGTATTGGCAATCAGAATAGCGGCTATCCTTGGAAGTAGTAACTAGAAGGGATGAGAGGGGGGTTGCAGAACTGGTCATGTTCTGTTTCACCAGGTGACTGCTGGTTATACGGGCATGTTCAGGTTTGTGAAATACACCAAGAAGCTGTACAGAACATGAGTTACTATCATACAGTATTTTTCAATAAAACCTTCAGAAAATAATAGCATTAATAGTAAAAGCTAATGACATTTTTTTTCAGTGAAGAGGAGACACAGACATGGAGCAGCAAGAAATACTTCCCATCCATCCATTCTTGCAGGAAATTTTACTGTTATGTTTGAAGTCTCTAAAATCTTTCATTGAGACCCATTTGTCGCAGAGTGAACAAAAAAGAAATATACAAATAAAGCTACAGATCAGAGGTTTCAACAGATTGTCAGCAGCATACTGATTTTTATTTGTTCAGGGATACATTTTTACCCATATCAAAGGATGGTAATTGGGGTGGGGGGGTTGTGAGAGTAAAAAACTAAGGCCCCTATATAAAATTAATGATAGCAATAAAGTAGTCATTTTGAGAAGAGTCTAACATATACCCTGCATCCCACACATATATTTATTTCCTGCAAGTGAGCCTGGTTCCATTACCACCTAGATTCCTTTGGAAGCTACATGATTTTGCCCAGTGGGATCAGCCATGGTTTCATATGCTGTGGTTACAGATGTGTATTACACAATGGGGATTCACCTCCAGATAAGATGCAATGCAGTATATTCTGCCTGGGAGGTAGCCTCTTGTTCAATATCTCGACGTTAACTGCTAGTAAAACAAAGTATAAGTTGTATGTTTAGATGGTACGTAGTTTTCTTGAGCTGTGGGAACATAATTGGTTCCACTTTCCTTTACATTAAAGTGTAATGAAAAGCCACATTTCATGCCCATAAAATTGAAATTCTATTAACGGTCTTCAGCCCACTCCTCACTTGAGTACTGACATTTTAATAAGTTGATTATTTTTTTTTCCATTATAGAGGAAATATGTCTCATAAAGTCAGATTTGAAAAAATGTAGAAAAATATAACCTCACCACAAACACTTGTTATGTTGCTTACTTTCTTTATCAAAATGTTGTTTTTCATATTTGTTTCATATCATCCTATCAGTTCTATAATTCTGCGCTTTTAAGGGCTTTCTACATGACTTTTAAGTATAAGTAATATAAATATCAGTGTATATAACATGAAAGTTATTTCAGTACTATTAGAAAATTTTAACAATATAAGCCACACACACACAAAAATCTGGTTTGAAAAAAGCAGTCATTATCACTGGGTAGTTTATAATTTACACATTTACAAAGCAATCTTTATTATTATTTATTGAATTAACAAATTCTTTGCAAATATTTACCAACTAGCAAAGAATGTCCACAGAAAGATAAAGGTAACAGTTCATTTACTGCATTTCTACTGCCTTTTTCTGTTTCAAGTATATTATCAATCTCTGGTATGTTAACATATCAGGAAACTTCAAAAGAATAAAGGTGTGGTCAACTGACACCTATCAATGTAGATATGTCTACTGGCTATTTGAGAATTAGTATTGTTACATTGATCTGTTGAGCCAACATTTATTGCTTCCTCCTGAAAATTACTTGTTTCTCCAAACAATAACATTAGAAATCATGAAGATGTGTGTGTGTGTGTGTGTGTGTGTGTGTGTGTGTGTGTGTGTGTGTGTGTTTCATAAAGGCCTCTTCCTTCAGCCTCTATAATGGGGTTACTGAGATAAACGATTTTATCTTGTTTGAGAAATAACTAATATTTCTACTTAAAGTTGTTGATACATTGACTTCAGTATCCCGTTATATGGCACCTGAGTATTTTAGAGTATTTACCATCAAACTGCATTTTAAAAACTTACAATATGCAACGCTTTTCAACATCATTTTCTATATTATACTCAAAAGGTAAAAGTTAAGGGTTAGTCGTGGATATTTTTAAATTTCAGTTTGCTTATATCCAAACCCTGCCTTGTTTTTCTGTTTGTTTATTGTTGTTGTTTTAAAATATGTTTTGATTGACTTTAGAAAGAGAAGAAGAGGGAGAGAGAGATAGAAACATCCACAAGAGAGAAACATTAACATGATTGGCTGGCTGCATGCCCCACACTGGGGATCCAGCTGCAAACTGGGCATGTGCCCTGATTGGGAATCAAACTGGTGACCTCTTGTGCACAGCACGATGCTCAACCACCAAGCAACATTGGCCAAGCCCTTGTCTTATTTTATTAGTGTTATAATTTATTATAACTCAGAATATTGAATTTGTTACATTTCAAATTAAAATAATAAATAGGTCTATTTTAATACTTTAATTATATATTGAATTATATATATATTTTTTTCTATTATACAGGAGTGGGCAAAAGTGGGTTAAATTACAAGCCATCATTACCTAAAATATTTATTACAAGGAAGGATAGGAAATAATAACAATAATAATAATAAGACGCATAATACAAATAAAAAATACAATCCTTAATAATACAAGAATGTTTTGACATTCACAACTGTAACCCTACTTTTGCCTACCCATGCCTAATTATATTAAATTATATCTCAATTTATGTAAACATATTAATAAATATTTATACACAAATGATTATTGATTATGTGAAGTATTATTTGTAAAAGCTATACAATTCTTTTAGATGAAAACACATCACTGAGCTTAAGAAATGAATTGATTGTAATTGTGAAATATTTGCTTGCCTCTCTCTAAACCTATTTCCTGCACTTTCCTTCATAGACAACCACTACCTCTTATTCTGTAATAAAATATCCCTTGCTTTTTTCTATTATTTTATAATATGTATATAATATACATTGTTTAGTGATGCTCATAATAGCACTTCACTTAAAAGAAATCATAATTTAGCCTGGCTGGTGTGGCTCAGTGGTTGAGCATCAACCTATGAACCAGGAGATCAAAATTCGATTCCCAGTCAGTGCACATGCCGGGGTTGTGGGCTTGATCCCTAGTAGGGGGCCTGCAGAAGGCAGCCAATCAATGATTCCCTCTTATCATTGATGTTTCTATCGCTCCCTCTCCTTTCCTCACTGAAATCAATAAAAATATATATTAAACAAAGAAATCATAGTTTGTATATCTACTGAAACTTGCTTTTTTCATTTTAAATTATGAATTCAGCCATTTTGGTCCAAGAGACTGTGATTCTTTTGTTTTCACTGAGTTACACTGCTCCTCTGAACCAATAATTCACAACTTGTTTATCAGAGCTCCTGACTACTTTCACTTGGGCTTATCCATACTCACCCCTTTATTTTTGTAACTGTAACATTGCTATCATTAATATTTTCCTACCTAATGCTGCTACAAACATGCGAGAGTTTTGCTAGGCTCTCTGATCAGGAGAGGGATTGCTGAGGCTTGCAGAACACATGTTGCATCGCCAGCAGAATAACAATTCCTCCACTGCCTTACCAACGTTTAATTTTACAGACTTCTTTACTATTTTTCCCAAACTACTGAGTTTAAAATATTATCACGTGTTGTAAGATTTCTAAGTTTTACAGATTAGTAAACATTAATGAAACCAGATGGGCAACTCTAAAGCAGGTGAAGTTTCTGGGCATGCCTTTCCGTTGTTTAAGGGAATCGATGCATTGCAACTTTATTAAGATATGAACTAGTCCCAATATATAATATCACTTTTTTAGAAAAGGTAAGTGTTTGTAATGTAATATCTCACTGTGTTTCTATAACGCAGCATGCTCTGAAGTAGAATCTTGAATATGTGTGTGTGTATGTCTATATATTTGAATATTCTACAGGCAAGAATAAAAACTAAAAATGACTAGAGAGCATCCATGTTTCCAAATACTTGGTCCTTAGAAGGTTCTGTCTCTAGATTATTTCGGTCACATTGAGGTCATTTACATTAGGTCTGGAGAAGACTCTTGTCACTTAGAAAATTGACTCCATACAAAATAAACTACTAAAGAGAGTATTCAAATAACCAGTATTCCACAGTCAAAATGAAACTATACTTTCCGGCATTACCATACAGAGAAAATTAAGAGCTGAAGTCAATGTTCCCTTTACTTCAGGTCATTTCTCAAATATTACAAAAGATACTATAGTAGTTCCCATATTGGAAAACTCTAAAACCTAAGTCCTACAAAGTTACTTCATTTATCCGCCACTTAATTTATCTCAGGTTGGATGAACACTATGTGATGTTTTTGCAAGTGTAATGGCTATATAACAAGCTAAGCCTTTCTAAGGTAACACATGAGTGTTGTGTGTAGTCATCTAAACAAGCTTAAGTTCTATCAAGCCACAAGCTTTCTGGGGGATCTGCGACCACGAAAGTCAGAGGACATGCCAATCTTCTGGTTCACCCTTCCTTGTTGAAGGATGGAAAATTTCAAGAACATCAACAATGTTGCCTGTAGGCTGCTGCCTCAAGTTCATTACCACAAAATCAACAAAACCACCCAATTTCTGGGATCTTTTATGACCCTGAAGTCACTGCCCCTGCCATATATATTTCTGTATTATACATACATGAGGCCATATTAATGTAGAGAAACATATTAGCTGAAGGTATTGACAGCATTCCTAGAAAGGTTAAAGTTTAGCCCAAAGACAAAGAGATTAAATAGTATTTATTCCTCTACCCTAGTAAAATCTTATATAGGCCCTCAGTTCCTTAAGGTCATAAAATATCTATGCATATTTGTTGGCCCCTTATTCTTTCACATACAAAAGATGTAACATTTTTAATTCTCATGTCCATGACCTCGGTATTCAAAATGCAGTCTATAGAGCAACAACACTGACATCACCTTGAACTTCTTAAAAAGGCAGAATTGTGGGTCCCACCCAGACCTACTGAGTCAGAATCTGCATTTTAACAAGCTCCCAAAGGATTTCATATGCACTTCACTGTAGTAAACATACTGCTTTATGACTCATGCACAAAGCTCATGAAATTCCACACATTTTGTTGAACCAAGAGGAGCTAGAACAAATTAACTTTGTATGTAGAGTCAAGATAATTTTTAAGTTAGTAAAACTCTGCATTTGCCAAAGCGGACTAGTGGAAGGATAGGTTTGAACATCATGGAAGGCTGTTGTTTTCTTCTCCTTTTGCAAAGTTGTTTACAGCAGTGGTTCTCAACCTTCTGGCCCTTTAAATACAGTTTCTCGTGTGGTGACCCAACCATAAAATTATTTTCGTTGCTACTTCATAACTGTAATGTTGCTACTGTTATGAATTGTAATGTAAATATCTGATATGCAGGATGGTCTTAGGCGACCCCTGTGAAAGGGGTCGCGACCAAGAGGTCTCAACCGCTGGTTTACACCTTTCAGCTGACACGTCTCCAGAGTCTATAGCTAATACATGCAAACATTACATGTATTACATGACAACATCTGAGCAAAAGGCACTGGGGTCTCATTGGGGGAATTCTGTAAAATATGCAAGGAAAAGGAAAGCCTGGCTTAGCAAATGTGGGAACTCTACAGAAATTTAATTACACATTTTCACTTGGCCTAAAATGTCCCCATAGCCTTTGGTCAAACAAGATGAGAGTAATCTACCAGAAATGGGATCCGTGTTATCAAGTCTTCATCATTGCCAGCCTATGTAAATAAAGACTCAGAGACACGGAGCCAAATTTCGCTGGCACCCTGTGTCAGTAGCAGTAAATACAATTGGTAATAAGACAATTAAGCAAACATTCACACTGCACAGAGTGTTAAAATTACAGTGCAATTATTACCTAAATCAAAGATTATGGTAAAAATAAGGCCAGCTATGTCTGTGGATAAACAGTGCTTAATTTGTTATTGTGTGGAGCTCCCTGTGTATGTGCAGTGGGTCTGACAAGCCCTTCAGTCTCCTGCTCTCTGAAGGAGGTTTCACTGTTAAATTACGTCTACAATGAACCAACATGCCAGTGCACCATGATATTAATCTCCCAACTATCCAATCACTTAACAATACCGTCATTATTCTGGAGAACTCGGCTTGTGCACTGTTTGTTCATGTTTTCAGATGTTTCATTAAGAGCAATTTTATTGCAAAAGAATTCAAAGGCTGTGCATGTGCAAATGCAGGATCTAAAAAACATGCCTTAAATATTTCATCCTCTAAAGGAGGCCAAAAAAAAAAAAAAGATAATCAAACAATCCCTAGGTCTGTGCATTCAAAACAATTACTTAAAATTAAAGCGTTCTGGAGAGTTCATGGAGAGGGCACTTGAGCTGGGGGTGTGTGTGAAGCTCAGGAGCCTGAAGTCTGCTTTTCAGAGAGAAACCAACATGCAGGTCTGTGTCCTGGCAGTTGCTGTAATTCATCCGTGCTGCTGTAATACTGGTGGATCTCTTCTCCTTACATAGCGATAGTCTTTAATTGGCATGGGTGTACAGAAATGAGGATAATCACAGCATTAGAAACGGCCTTCTCTTCAGACTACTGGCCTTTATAGTTCATTAAAAGCATTGCTCAAGAGGCATTCATATTGAATTCTGACTTCCAGGATGACCACAAAGAAACAGTTACAGGCAGAGAGTGAGGTCCCGCGGTGGAGTCATGCTGATTCTTGAATTCTCTCCAAAAGTCGTGAGCCCGGTATTTCCAGGACCTGCTGCTTACACAGCTGTTTAGATGGCCGCGGGCACAGGAGAATGACCAAATCTTTTTCCTCTAGGGCAATTCCACCCTCGTACGCCCAGATCCAAATTAGGCTGGGATTTAAGAAATAAAATAGCAAAGCATATAGGTAATGTGCCTTCCAGTGATTTCAGAATCTGCTTGGCTGAAAGAATACTTAGGGAAACTTAACTTTAAAAAGTCAATACTAGGAACTAGTTGCTTTGGGAAAATAAATCTTCTGCCTTTGAAAACCCCTTTTTCAGGACTTTATATAAAGTGTTCCAATTAAAGAGATTTTTCACTCTACCTGAACCTATAAATACAAACTGTGTGTTTCTGAAAGGCCGCCCAGCTCAGGGGGGCTCACTAGATATGTGTGTGGCAGGGGGAGAATGTTTCAAAGAAAATGCACAATACCCTCTCTTTTGATCTCTTCCTGATTTGAAAGCCTTTTTAATTTATTAATTAATTAATTAATTAATTAATTAATTTATTATTAAATATATTTTTATTGATTTCAGAAAGAAGGGAGAGGGAGAGATAGATAGATCAATGATGAGAGAAAATCATCAGTCGGCTGCCTTCTGCATGCCCCCCCTGGGGAAAGACCGGAATTGAACAAGGGACCCTTCAGTCCAAAGGCCGACGTGCTATCCACTGAGCCAAACCAGCTAGGGCAGAAAGCCTTTTAAAAAGATAAATGGAGACCACCCAACAGGCCAGAGATAATAGAAGCCATCTCTCTGGAGGAACATATTAATTAGTTATTTATTATTAATTATGTAAGCGCTATAGTGTTCCCATCTCTAAATATACACTTGTTCGTTAGAAAGTCATTAAAATGTACTGCCTACCTATTAATGCTCAAGCATTATGCCAAGAAGCTGGCACAGTTAACACCAATAAATCCATTTGCTGACATTTATGTCTTTCATTCCCGTGACTTCAGCTGGGGCTTTTCAGAAATTAGGAAAAAGAAAACTCCAGACTTACATTTTCCACTCCCTATGCTTAAAACCCTTTGTGTTGTCTTAATTGTTCTTGCAGAGAAATGAGATTGAACTAGATAGGTAAATTAAGGTTTTCATCATTGTCACGTTTATTACTTACTATTCATTTAAGTGTTGGGTAACTCTATATCTAGCTTTCCCTATGCTCCAATAATTGTCCTGAGAACACAGAAATGAATTAGATAGGAACTTCAACCCCAAAGTGCTTACCAACTAAAGCAGGATCACAAACATGAGAATACATCAGTCCAATACAGTGTTTGCGGTAACAAGAGGCTGTGATTGAAATATACAGAATGATCCATCCTAAGGGAAGAGGGCAGGCATGGGTGCACCTAAGCTGGAGGCTAGGGAAAGGGAGGGGATAGAGAAAGACAAGCATCGTGGGCTTCCCAGAGGAAGTGGCACTTGAGCTGAATCTCAGAAACTTGCAATTTTCCCCTTAATGAGCAATGTTCAACCTGTAACATTCATCGATAGCCTTGTGGACCTGCCAGTCATGGACAGTTCAATCTATCAGCCAAATATTCTAAATATTTCTCTTGTCTGTTAAGTGCAGCAAGTGCCATTGAGGATATCTATAATAATAAAAGGGTAATATGCTAATTAGACCAGACATCTTCTGGATGTCATTCCGGACATCCTTCCTGACCAAACTGGGGCCGGAGGGAAGCCAGCCTGGGTCCCAGGTGCCTGCAGGTGGCCCGAGGGAAGCCAGCTCGGGTCCCGGGTGCCAGAGAGAACCAGGTGCTGGCAGCCGGGGGAAGGAAGGCCTACTCTCGCATGAATTTTCATGCACCGGGCCTCTAGTTTAAGAATAAAGTTTCAGGACAAAGTCCTGGCTTTAAATTGCTTCTCATTCTGCTGAGAGTAACCACGGCCTGAAGCACTCATTTGAAAGCCTAGTCCGCCTGATTATATGGACCCCCTTCAATCTCAAATATGATATTTTAGAGGAGCAGAGGGGGTTACTCGGAAGGAGAGTAACCTTCATTCTGAACTCTACTGTCTTGAGCAAATGAATCTTTAGACAATCATGAACCAAAACAAACTTGAAGGTCTCAAAGGCCTTAATTATGCCTTTCCCTGAGGTCCCCCCACCTTCAACATGTACTCTCTCAATACCGTGTGATTTTCTTCCATAACTTTTGGTAGTTTCATGTCTACCTCCCTTCACTGGACTTAAACATCCATAAGGACATCACCATGTCTGTGCTGTTTTCCTTTGACACCCCAACACCTACACAGCACCAGGTAAATAACAAACACTCAATAAACACTTGTTGAATGAGTGATTAAAGCCTATATCTAAAGAGCTATAGCTAACTGAACAAAAAAAATCCACACAAAACAGGTTTAATTCTGAAATTTTGTTCTTAAGTTTTCTTAAGTTGTTTTGTGTTTCTAAGCAAAAGCAATAAATAAAGAGCTCCTATCGACAAACTCCATTCTCCTTCCTACCTTAATGGATTTATCATTCTCAACATCCTAGCTGTGGTAGCAATCTATGAATATATATATATATATATATATATATATATATATATATATATATATATATATATATTTCGGCACAGCATCAAAAACAGCTTTATTGACGTTGCAAAAATTGGAGAAGCAGGGGTAAACTAAGTGTTCTACCCATTCTAAGGGCTGGGAAATGTTGGGAAAAGCAGAAAAGGTGGCATTATCCCAGAGCTGACATTTATGAAGCCACAGAAAAGTGAGACGTAGCTGCTCTATTTCTGGAGCCAGGGAACTACCAACAATTTGGCCTAGACTGCCCAGAAAGCTTAATAAATGTACAACAGAGGTAAATGAGAATGTGATATGCCATCCAATTAGGAGGTAATAGATGACAGTGCACAAGTAAGAAAATAGCCAGTGATTTATCATTAAATACTTGGAACTGACAATAAGATTCAATGAATAAATGGCAAAGATTGAAGACAGTGTGTCTAAAAGGAGGGATACAGTCTGAACCTGATATGAACAGCATTGAGAAAGCTCTGTAGAGGAATGGGATTTAAACTAAAAAATGATTCTATTCTGTAGTTGAGGGTTTAGATTAACAATGGTAATTGGGACAGAAAATTCCATGAGTGTAATTATATATGTTATTGATTTCAGAGAGGAAGGGAGAGGGAGAGAGAGAGATAGAAACATCAATGATGAGAATCATTGATTGACTGCCTCCTGCATGCCCCGTTCTGGGGATTGAGCCTACAACCCGGGCATGTGATCTTGACCAGAATCAAACCCGGGACCCTTCAGTCTGCAGGCCGACGCTCTATCCATTGAGCCACACCACCAAGGCCTAATTCTTTATATTTTATCATGCACGTAAAGCACTGAGCCTCATGAAGCATTATCACCCCATTTTAAAGAGGAATAAGTAGTGACACAGAAATTTAAGCCCCTTGCCCACAATTTACGAGGCTTATAGGTAGCAGATTTGGACTCAAAAGCTGAGACTCCCTTTTCCTACTTAGACTTCCCATTGTTATAGCCCAAATATCACAGATTCACATATTTCCTAGAGCTCCTCTGGCATGATGTTGCAATATTCCCCGCACGTCCCCTTTTCCAATCTGCGTGTATCAAAGCTTCTCTGTTGCAGTTGTTACAGTTTGCTAACAGGTTTGGAATTGTGGGAAACTAGGGATGCCCTTTTGTTGTCGCTGCTGCTACTGTCTGCACGATGGAAGATTCCTGGAGAGAGGGACCATGGCATAGGAAGGCTCATAAACACCTGGAAAGGTAAAGCCAAGCGAGGGGCTCAAGAAAGGAAATAGAAGAGACGACTGAACATCAAGATGAAACAGCAACAAAATGAGAACATCACAATAGGCCGTCTCGGTACTTCAAGGATCCATTTGGAAAAGACAACTAGGGAGCACCTTTCCTGTACCATATTGCATTCTGTACCATATTGCATTCTGTACCATATTGCATTCTGTACCATATTGCATTGGGGTTTTCTGTGGGGCAGAATCAACTTAGGACTGGAGAAGTCAGATAGAACTGATGGTGAGATTATAACAGAAAGGCATTTACACTGACACCACGGAGTATAAGTCCTCCACCAAGTGAATGAAGGGCAGTTTGGGGTACAGTTGTTCGGGAACTAAAAAGGTCATATTCTCTCAGAGGCTCCCCAGTAGAAATGATTAAGTCCTGAGAGTCACCTTCTCTGTAGGTCCTTCTGGAGTTTGTGTCTCTAACCCTGAACTCCCCTTCAAGGGTTAGTCCCATTTCTCCAACTGTCCCCAAAGTGGGGTGTAAGGGAAACGATTAAAAATGTCTAATTGAATTTAGTTTGGATTAAAAATGTAAAAGAATTTGCTAACTCAATGAAGCAGCACTAACCATTGACTACATAGACTGACACCTGAGCCCTCACACCATCCTTATGTGAGTGAGTCAAGTGTCTCTTAGGGCAGTGGGCTCCATGGGTTGGCAGCAGCAGGGATTTATTAAAATGCGATTCATAAGAAAATGCCAATGCAATTCATCGCTCCCCAGACAGTCTGACTTAGAACCTGGAGGAAGGGGAGAAAAAAAATGGGACACAACTGTTTGTTTTTAACAAACTCTCCAGGTGATTTGTAAGCACACTCATATTTGACCAGCACTTATCTAAGGTGCATGAAATCTCCTGTGGGGCTGTATCAGTGGTATTTTATTATTTTACTAGAGGCCCGATGCACAAAATTCATGCAAGAGTAGGCCTTCCTTCCCCTGGCTGCTGGCGCCAGCTTCCCTCCAGCACCCGGGACCCAGGCTTCCCTCTGGCCACCAGCAGGCACCCATGACCCGGGCTTCCCTCTGGCCACCGGCAGGCACCCATGACCCCGGCTTCCCTCACAGCCCCGGCTTTCTCGGAAGGTCGTCTGGAAGGACGTCCGGTAGGATGTCCGGTCTAATGAGCATATTACGCTTTTATTATTACAGATTTTTTCTTCTTTTTACTGGAACTCACATTAGGGAACAATCTGAATCCAGGATTCAGTATGTACACAAACATAAATATACAGACACACAAATAGATGTGCACAGACATCTGAAATGAACACTTCACAAAACAATACTTGCACTTAAAACATCCTGACATTACATATTTGGTTCTATGCTATGTTATTCTAATTCTTACCCACCAGACTGATCGCAGCACCCACTGATTGTAACTGACACACTGAAAAATACTGTTCTATTGTGTGTATTCAGAAAATACTTTGGGAAAATAAACAGACTTCTATCAATGGTGGATCGATTTTATTTAGCCCAGAGAAAAGACCCAAGGGCACTGACAATTACCTTGTTATATTTGTAAGCCTGTTATCCTGAAGAAGAACTAGCTTTGCTCTGTATGGCAAGATATATTTTGACTTGTTACAAGAAAATACCTCATAAGCAATGAGTTGATCAACAGGGACACGGAATATATTGAGATAGGGAGCACATCTCATTAGAAATGTTGTTGCTAAGCCAGTGGACCCCTTGACACTTGGGTTTCAAATGGAATTTAAGCTTTAGAAAATAGTTTGGATTTGATGTGTTTTAAGGCCCACTCTAACCCTGTGATTCTCTGGTTCTCTCATTTCTGGATGCTTGCTTCCCTTTAGCACATGTCTGGTTCAAATTTTCTGCTGCACATACTCAAAGTGCCTCTATAGCATAAATGCACCAGAGAAAGGAATGTCTTAAATTAGAAACCATGCACTTACAAGTTAGTACTCTGCTATGATTATTCCCTTCTCTTTGTCCCTCCACTCACCTCTAGGGCCCTCATGGGCTGGATCTTTAATCCCTTTGGATTCCCAGTCCCTATCACAGAGGCTTAATAGCTGGCAGGAATGGGTATCAGTTAAATGAGTTTAAGACTGAATGAATGAATGCATACCCCTCATGATGATAAGCACCTATGCCTAAGAAACAGAGGACAGTTTATAAGAAGGATATAATTTATCTTTACGGCAACCTAAACAGGTAGATAACAAATAATGTCATTCTTTATTTTTCAGGTGAATGTCACATGATGTTGGAATGGTTCATCTGGTAGTAGGAGGAAAAAAATAATGAAAAAGTAAGCCTACAAATTCGAGACAAGCTCTGCCAGATGGCACTCCTGATGGGAACACCTCCATTGAATGACAAGGTTGGCCACTGGACTGTAAAACAATGAGGGGTGGGTAGGGACAATGGTGAAGCCAAGCAAACTAACCTTGTCAATGGTACTTCCTAAGGTTAATAAAGCAAAGATGATTCACCATAGCTAAGATCTGGAAACAGCCTAAGTGCCCATCAGTAGATGAATGGATTAGAAAACTGTGGCATATATACATGATGGAATACTATGCTGCAGTAAAAAAGAAGGAACTCTTACCATTTGCAACGGCATGGATGGAAAGGGAGAGCATTATGCTAAGTGAAATAAGCCAGTCAATGAAGGAAAAACACCACATGATCTCACTCACTCATGGATAATAAAGACCATTATAAACTTATGAACAAAAATAGATACAGAGGCAGAGCTGCCTCGAACAGACTGTCACACTACAGCAGGAAAGCCGGGGAGGGTTCAGTTGTAGGGGGGGGGGGTAAGAGATCAACCGTAGGACTTGCATGCATGCATATAAGCATAACCAATGGACATAAGACACTGGGGGGTAGGGGAGGCTGGGGGATTGTTAAGGGTGGGAAAAAAGGAGACATATGTAATACTCTTTGTAATACTTTAAGCAATAAAACAATTAAAAAAACATATTTAAAAAACAACAAAAAAATCAAAAAAAAAGAAAAGAAAAGATGATATGTGTTTATCAGTAGACCTTGGAAAGTTCCCTGTTAATAATGTTGCAATAACTCACTTGTCTGTGGGGAAAAAAAAAAGACTTGCACATTCTGATCGACCATCCCAGCAGCCCCTTCGGCAGAGAGTCAAAATAACTCACCTAAGGTAACAGAGTCAGAATAAGATCTCTTGATTGCTGTCACATTGCTTACTTCCCCACCCAGGCTCCCTCACATCATGAACCAATAGGAAAAGTAATTAATTACAGAAAAACATTTTAGGGAAACTGAATAAAAGAAGACCTAGCCCAGTTTATAAAGAGTTATATAATACGTTTTGCTTAGCTGAGACTATGGTGCTAAGATTCATGCAGCTTAACCCCTTACATACAAGTATTCAAAAAAGACATAGGCAATTGGCAATACTCAAGATACTTATTTTTCAAAATGGTTTAAACAACAGCTTTTGTTCCATTGGTCTTATCAAGATTTGTAGTAGCTCTTTTATTATTTATATATACTTATGTCTATGCAAGTTGAAGGTTTAACCATGAGTGTATGACTGTATAGAAAATATTACATAGCTATATAATATACAAAATAATTTATAACTGTGACTATGTATCTATTTTAGCACTATCCTTTCTGTAAAAATCTTCACTGACCTGTGTAACTCTTATTGAATTCATTCAATTTATGCTGAAAAGCATAGAGTGGTAAATATGATACAGTCCTTGTCTGCAAGGAGCTTATTGTCTAGTTCAGTGATGGCGAACCTTTTGAGCTTGGCATGTCAGCATTTTGAAAATCCCTAACTTAACTCTGGTGCTGTGTCACATATAGAAATTTTTTGATATTTGCAATCATAGTAAAACAAAGACTTATATTTTTGATATTTATTATATATATTTAAATGCCTTTTAACAAAGAAAAATCAACTAAAAAAATGAGTTCGCATTTCACCTCTGACACGCGTGTCATAGGTTCGCCATCACTGGTCTAGTTGGAGGGGAGGCCAACACTTTTAAAATATGGTTATAAAATGCTCTGGATTAATTCTCTATAGACTAAGCACACGGTACTATGTGAGAAATTCAGAAGGTCATCTGGTCAAATCTGAGAGGGGTCAGGAACGGCTTTCTAGAGAAATGGTCATGTGGATTGACACCTGACCATGTGCAATGGGAGTTACCTGGGTAGGAGGGTGGTGGGGAAGGGAGAGTATTCTAAGCAGAGGTAACAGCAGGTATAATAGCCTGAAGGCAGATCATAGTGACTTGAGGTGAGTTTATTAATGTTGAGATAGAGTGCAAGGTGAGAAGTGGTAAGAGGTGAGGTTGAATAAGGAAAGGAAATGGGTGACCTACTTAATCCTAAGTGGCCTTTGTGACATGCAAAGACAATGGGAACATTTGAAGGACTCTGGGCTTCGAGGTGAAATTATCTGGGTCACCTAATGCGAAGGTGGCTCCAGTTGCATTGTAGAGTGCAGATTGAAGGGCCTTTGTTAGAGGCAAGGAGAAGAGTCCAGAGGCCTTCTCAATAAGAGAGAGCAGTCACCTGGATGAAAGTAATGGTATAATGACGAAGAGCAAAGGATGAACAAACTCCAGAGAAAACCAAAAGAGAACCATGAAAGGACTAGACAACTGGTTGGATATGAAGGTGGAGAAAGACAGTCAAGGACATCACTGATTTGAGTGAGTCAAATCCACCTCTTTGCCAATTCATTCTGCATAATCCACACACATTGGTTCACCTGGACTGAAACTTGTCTCTAAGTGTGCCCTTGTGTGCCCCATTTCTAACACTGTTCATGCTTTAATTTCTGCCTCACCATATGCAAGAGCCATCTCAAAAGACACCCTGTTTACTCATACTGATTATATCTTTTCCACACTATTTTATGAAAGTCATTGTATGAAAGTTATTGATATGTTTTGTGTATGTGATGAGAACTTGAGAGATTTATTATGCTAGCAACTTTTAAATATGCAATACAGTCTTAACTATAGTCCTCACACTGTACATTACATCCCCATGACTTACTTATTTTATAAGGTTGTACGTTTGGATTCCCTTCACCCCTTTTGCCCATATGTACTTGTTTAATGCCTTTGCTATGCCACCCTTAACCCCCATATTATCAGGGCTATGGCAGGATATATGCTTTACCATGTATTTCTTTTTGTAAAAAAATATATTTTATTGATTTTTTTACAAAGAGGAAGGGAGAGGGATAGAGAGTTAGAAACATCGATGAGAGAGAAACATCAATCAGCTGCCTCCTGCATGCCCCCTACTGGGGATATGCCCACAACCAAGGTACATGCCCTCGACCGGAATTGAACCTGGGACCTTTTAGTCTGCAGGCTGACACTCTATCCACTGAGCCAAACTGGTTAGGGCACCATGTATTTCTTTTACCACCTTCTACACAAACACTTGGTTCTTTAATAGAACATATTTATTTAAAGATGTAAGAGCTTGCATTATTTTTTTACTTTACTCAAATACACATGCACACTATTTGAATAATGTCTTGGAGGTACAATACCCATTTTTCTATTAGCCAAAAATCTATTACTATGAAATGGCCATTACTTTCCTATGAGTCCTTCTGGTACTGTTCAAAATCCCACGTAGGATGAATAAAAAGATGCATGTGCTATATCCAGTGGCACACAGTGGACTGGATAAATTGCAGTCAGAAGTTCCCCAGAGTGAATTATCATCAATAATACATGCATATCTATATTCTATTCTCAGTCAAGCTCATTGCTGCTGCTGCAAATCCATTGTGCAGATATTTGTGCTCAGGTTGTGCCTCTCCGCATTCAATACTCTCTTTTTGGCTCATGTTGCATTACCCTCTAGATTAGAGCAAATGACAGGGGGTGTGGAGTGTCTTCTAGAAAACATGTCTTTAAAGGGTCTCTCAATTTTCTTTTCTGAATTAAGCATGACCAATACATAAGGAGTGCTTTAGATGTCATATAATTTTAAAATAAAATGGACTTCCAATGAAAATTTTATAGTCCCTTTTTATAAAATACCCCATATAAATGAAGTTTCCTAATTCTATTCCCCACCATATACCCAATTAAAATTCAGCAAATGGTGACTAAGCATCATATTATGTATCAGTGATACATCATATAATTGATCATCTTTTTTCACAGACTCTTTATTTGTGAATTTACCTACTTCCTAAAATTTATTTGTAAGCCCCAAATCAACAACACTTGCAGCGGTGGTTTCGTGGTCTTTGTGGACATGTGCAATGAGGTGAAACACTGAGTTGTCTGATGCGAATGCTCCAGCTGAGGTTGAACAAGGCCGCACTCTGCCTTGTACTATAAACAAGTGTCCTCTTGGCGGTCTATTTAGTGCCACATTTTTCACATTTCTGTGCCTTTTCTTTCTGTTTAAAAAAGGCCCTCAATCTAATGCTGAAGGGCTCTCTAGTGTTCCGAAGTGTGAGAAGGCTACACTGTGCTATTAAAATAAAAATAAAATATAGAGCAGGCTTGAAAAATCCCCCAAACATACAAAACCTTTTAAGCCACGTAAGCAAAACTAAATCAAGCTTATTTCATGAACATGAGTAAAACTTGGGTCATTTCTTGTAAATGCCTCTGATAATCAAAATAAACTTGTCACCTTTCCAAAATGATAAGTGAAAGATAATCACTTCCAACCAATCCTCTGCTGTGCAAACTCCCATGGTAATAACCAATCACTGCACATGTTGAAACACTTCCTCATTTTCACTTTAGAGGCCATCCTGTAACATGCCTCTGAGCTTCATATCAGCTTTGAATTTGAAAGCTCCCAGTTTTGCCAGCTATTCTTATGTGCAGAATATATTCTTACCAAATACATTCTTTTACTGTTCTGGTGGTTTTAGTTTTGCTATTTCTGGATTTTTGGCAGCACCTTAGTGAGAAAATATATGTTAGATAACCTTTGTTCAGGCATGAGTTATAGTACTGTTGGCCAAGAGTTCCATGTTAATGAATTAACAATTTATATTAAATAGGTATCTTTAAACAGAAACACGCATAAAACAAGGTTGTGTATTGATCAATTGATGAAAATGTTGTGATCAGTTTCGCAGAAACCTAACTGCATTAGGAGCAATGATTCAGTTTTGCTAACAAGTCAGTGTTTGCAGTGACTTTATAGAAACAACTTCTGCAAATAACATTAATGGACTGTACCTGTATACTGAAAACAGTTCTTGCTATAAATAGGAACATTTTAACTTCATTATACAATTCAATGTCACTGAAATTAAAATGTATGCAAATATGGATAGGAAACAGCTCCTAGTCTAGTAGGAGAGATGAATAGGTCAAAATGAACTAGAACACAGAGTGGTAATAATATATAAATTATTAAATATATGTATATACTATATTTAATATATAAATAATATATAAAGTGATAATCAATATATAAATAAGATGGAATGGGACCACAGATGCATGTTGTGGCAAATACTTTTGTGAAAATTAGAGAAAAAATAAGAAATGCTCGATGCAATATATGTGAGTTGGTTTCTTAGGTATGAGTGGGAGTTCAGCAGATAAAGAGGGAAATGAGAGGGCTAAAGGCTCAAACACAAATTATCTGAGGGCTAAAGGCTCAAACACAAATTATCTAACTTTGAATTCGTGAACAAAAAATGCCACATGCCAATGCATTCATTTGACAATGGAAATGGATTGCTAAATAAGAAAAACACTCATGTCCAATATTGTGAAATTTATTTTTGAGTGAAGTATTTATTAATTAAACAAATATCAGATTTCACCCTTACACTATGCATGTGAGCTTGCTTTGTCTGAACCTGCACAGTCCTAGGGATAGTTGTACATGATGAGTGACAACAATAATGTTCCTTGGCCAAATGACCAAATTAAAAAAAAAAAAAAGTTAGCAGACCTGATTTCAAAAAGAGAGAGAACAATTTTTACAGTTGGCATACAACATTGGAGCTATATTCCCATTCTAGTTCCTTCATCTACATTAAGTGGTAGACGTGATAGTCATATACTTCATTCCAGAAAGTGATCAGATATTCAGAGTAAAAGGCAAGTTTCATAGAAAGTATCCTGCTGGTACTTGTCCTGTGTGGTGAGGCGGGAATCCCAGCAATTAAACACAATAGAGCCCTTGTTCCTCTGTGCCAATATTTTTAATAGATCCACCATTGTAGTAGACTTCAACTTTCCCCGGGAGAAATTACAGGCATCCTTTGAACGATGCTGAGAATTACCCCATGGCTATGTTCAAATTGTCAGACTTCACACTGAACCATTCTGAATAGCTCTCTGAGTTCCAGGGAATCGACATGGAGGGCTCAGTGCTGAAAACGGTATTATGGTGTCTGCTAGAGAACAGCGGGAAAATAATCCTGCCAGAGTCGCTGCTCCCCACTCCCACCCCAACAAAAAAAGGAGGGATGATTGCTTTCCAAATATGCTGTGCCCAACTCCTGCTAACTCCACTTAAATCCATCAGCAGCTGCAGCAACATGCAGATGGTGCCAGACCCCAGGAGGGGAACACCTACGGGGGGCAAGGGCCTCCCCTCAAAAAGCTGGGCTCTCTCTCTCCCAAAGGCCAACATCAAACCATCCTCAGGGTCCAGAAGTCCTGGCAGAAAAGGGAGCCTAAAAAGCCTAAGAAAGGCGCGTTTTCCACTTTGCAGGCACAGAGAATGTTCAGTAGGGCCCTGCTCACCCATTGCTAAGGGCATCATCCTTGATTACAGCTGTAATCCTTAAGCCAGTTTCTCTTCCCTTCTCTCCTCCTGCCCATTTCTTCTTGACAAGTTCGCTCCCCAGGCCCTTCAGCCTCAGCACTTCTCACAAAGCACAGCGCAAAATAGATGCCAACAGGGCCCACGGCAGATGCCAGCGGGCTGTCACTGCTTTGCCCCGGCTGGCGTGGAATGCCAGCAGCTCGGGCCGAGTCTGCCCTCTTGCAACCGGCCGCCAGTGAAAGCATGCTCTGGCCAGGGCCCCCACAGAGTCGGGCACAGCTGCCAAGCGGTCCCTTAGCTTCAGGTGGTCTATTAGCATCCTCCTCCAGGCAAACGCCATCGCTCAAGACCCAGGCAGGACAACGTGCTGGAGACCACGCTTTCCTGGGCAAAGCCCACCACGAGGCGAGACAGGAGCAGAGCCAGGGGAAGCCTCCCGGGTTCAGTTGCTAACTGGGTCGAAGGATCTGGCACCAGAGTCACGGCCCCACGCTCGCTGCAATAACCAGCTGCTTGTCTGGCTGCTCGTTGCCAAATAGCAAACTTGGCCTCGAGCCATCGGGCGGGCACCATGACTGAAGTGCAGCAGCTCAACAATTTCACTAGGCTGTGCCAACCCCGAGAGAGAGAGAGAGAGAGAGAGAGAGAGAGAGAGAGAGAGAGAGAGAGAGAGAGAGAGAGAGAACTGCCCCATCTAAAACCCCGGCCAGGGGTACCTACATCCTGCGGAAGCCTTAACTCTCAGTTTTTCTGGCCAAAAGCATTCCAGAAAAAATGGCTGCAAAGCAAAGGCTACCCACCACAGCTTTCTGGATGAATGGGTTAAACATCAGACATCGGAGATGAGCTAAATGTGGTGTCCCGAAAACAAGCGGCTGCTGTCCCTGAGGCTTCGGTCTCAGCAAGTAAGAGAAGCAGGGGTTCAAGAAGTTTTCAGTGTAAATGTAGATTTTTTTCCTCCCATTTATAACCACATTAATAGCCAGATTATATGTATTGGGTTGCTGTAGATCCAAGAATCCAAGAAAATGTATACCAATTCTAAAGTCACTTTCAGACTACGTGAAGATCACCCAGAACAATGTATATTCAGGCATACTCTCAAAAGTTTATTTATTTTAGTGGTTCCTTAGCACCCGACTATATCTACATTTCTTCCATTTAATATAGAATACTTGGTGTGAGCTGCTAGAGAAGGATAGCACCAAGGTGTATTTCTCTCCATTTTCACTGCATGTTTACTACATGATTTGTAAACCCTGACCGAGATCCCTTACAGAAAATCAAGCAAACAACGGTGGAGTTTGCACATTCTCCCCATGTCTGTGTGGGTTTTCTCCGGAGACTCTGATTTCCTCCTACATCCCAAAGATGTGCAGGTGAGGGGAAGTCAGGTGTCTAAATTGTCGCAGCCTCTGTGAGTGTCCCAGCCTCTGTGATGCACCTGTCAATGGACAGCCATCCTGTCTAGCGCTGGTTCTCATCTTGTGCCCCGAGCTGCTGGGAAAGGCTCCAGCCACCCACTACCCTGAACTATCCTCCTATGTAATAAAAGGCTAATATGCAAATCGACCAAACAGCGGAACAACCGGTCGCTATGGCACACACTGACCTCCTGCATGGGCAAACACTCAATGCAGGAGTTGCCCCCTCGTGGTCAGTGCACTCCCACAGGGGGAATGCTGCTCAGCCAAAAGCTGGGCTCATGGCTGGCAAGTGCAATGGTGGTGGTGGGAGCCTCTCCCACCTCCGCAGCAACGCTAAGGATGTCCAACTGCATGCTTAGGCACAAGTGGGCCTAAGCCATCGGTCAGACATCCCCCAAGGGCTCCGGAACTGCAAGAGTGCGCTGAACAGGCTGAGGAACCTCCCTGAGTGCACAAATTTCATGCACCAGGCCTCTAGTATGTAATAAGTGGGTTGGAAAATCATGATCTTTCTGGTTTTTATAAATGTGTCTTAAATGTACATAGAGCTCATATTTATTTTAATGTTTAATATTAGAAGACAGCTATTGTTATGTTGGCAGTTATTTTTTTAGTTGACAATCTAAGAGAAAAGAGGTCAGTGCCCCTGACTAAATAGTCAGGTATTGCATGTTTTCAAAATTCTTGCGCACACCAGTGTTCCATGGCACATGGGTTGAAAATGACTGGCTTATGACAACATTGGTTTCATTTTACATGTCCTTTTGCTTAAAGTAGCCGTTTCCAAAAAATGATCAACAAATGTTGAGTACAGTTCTTCTAAGCCGAGTCCTAGTTTGCCCAGAATAGAGGCATCGCCAGGATGTGGGACTTTCATGCTGAAAGTGGGAAAGTCCAGGACAAGCCAGGAAGAGTGGATCACTCTACCTATGAGGTGCTTGAAACAGTATCTGGCACAGAGCACCTGTAAAATGTCAGCTCTCACTGCATTGTCCTTTTCACTGGAATTCAAACATGCAATGAACATGGGTGCATTCATCTTCCACAGAATAGTGTGAAGCCATAACCTAATACATTCTGCCCTTTCGCTTTATAGCTAGAGTAAAACAGAGTTCACACACAGTGATACAGAAGCAAGGGCTCAGTGTTTCAAAGCCCTCAGCAGATCACTTTCTGCCCCAACAAAATGAGCCTGGCATGAAGTGTTCCCTGGAAATATGTTTCCTTTCCCTTCCTCAGAGGTGTCATCGATTATTAGGGCAAGATGACTCCTCTTTTTCATTTTCAAACTGGGGGACCCTTTAACAGTTCTCTGATAACCTCATTTCTAGTTTTTACTTGCACTGCTTACAATTGTTTTCTGGTTTGTGGTCACGAATGCATCCCAAGGACACTTTATCCAGTAAGCACAAAGGTAATTGTAGTGATCACCCTGTTCACCCTGTAAGTGTGCCATGGTCCTCTGTTAAGACATGTAGATCCTCTACCGATTGTGTCTCTGGCTTGCCCTGTGCTGTCGAAGCAGGAATAGGTGAAACAGGTCGGCTTGCTATCTTAAACTTGGTTGCTATGCTAAGATTCCTGTGCAAGAACCAGCAAGGTTCAATTTTTTTTAGGTAACAAATCAATGTCGGGCTCAGTTGTTTTTGAAAACTCTTGTACAGGGCAGCAGTTACCCATAACCAAGGTCTATGTCTTGAATGATGGAAGGCAATTGTGCTTATGAAGATAGAGTCTAGAAGTACAGAATCATAGAACTCCAGAGCTGGAAAGGACTTGGGGTAATAATGTTGTGATATACCCTTTCAGTACAGAGCGGGAAATCATCGGATCACATGACCACTAGCTTCATGCAGGATGTTCATACTGAGAGCAAATTAATTTCAGTTTATAATGGGAAAATACTTATAAGCATTATAAGCTGACAATACCCAAATGTATTTTGGGTATTAACTCATTTAATGCTCTGAACAACCCTAAATGCGAGCTGCCATTACTACATTCATTTTATAGAAAGTGAAACTGATGCCCAGCAAAGCAGTGTAACTTGTCCAAGGGCCCATAGCTAACAAAATGATAGATTTGACAGTGGAGCCTAGAGGGGTCTTCATCAAGATGTAAAAAGAACAAGACTCTCTGTACTGAGACCTGGAATAACAGGATCTCTCTATTTTCCAAGAAAGAAGTCAACCGAAACCAAGTTTGACATGCCCTGAATTTATATATTGATGAAAGAATATTTCAGTAATTGATATTATTTAAGCATCTGTGCCCCTGGTTCTAACTTTAGTGCAATTATTGAAATAAAGGTCTCTCGTTAGTGAAAATATTTTTAAAACATTATTAAATACACTGAGGAAACACATTTTAAGCATAGACTTTGTATAAAAATGTAGTTAATAAAAACGGATTCAAGCTAAAACCAAACTCAACCGGTTCTGTTCATTCAACAATCAAATCTAAGTGATATTAGCATAGCATTAATTTATGCACGGTAACTAAGATTACCAAAAATGTTTTAAAGAGCTTTACTATATTCAAGAGTCAAAATGTTTTGCATCAATTTGATTCTAAAACTTCCACTTTATTAGTAAAATGCATATCATTATTCCATATTTATACACTACAACTAAAAATGCTTTTAAATTGTTTGCATATCTTTTATTTTCCATTTTGTAGACAGAACCCAAATTGTATGTATTTATCTTGATACTTTGAATGTTTACAGTAAAAATATATCAGTACACAACAGATAGAAGCAAGACTGAAAATAGCACAAGATAATATGTGTTCATGGTTATTTAGAGCTAAAAAAGACAGAAGTAATATCAAAACCAAAATACTGTACATGCTTTGTTTGAATGCTGAACCCTTACAATTACAGGTGAACTCTACTTAATTTAGTTATATAAATGTGAATGTCAATAAAGATTTTTGACATTGTAGAAGTGAGCAACAATAACTAGCATTTATTAAGGGTTTAATATGTATCAGCCCCTAATAGGCAACCCATCTAGCAAGTGGTTAATTAGAACCCACAACTGACTCAAAATTCTCTGCCATGCTCATGGTATGATGCTAGCTAGCTCCTTGTTTTCTTAAGTAGGGTGACTTTAAATTGTGAACTTCCTAGCCTATGATTGTATTTTTAAACAGCTTTCAGGATGACAGAAATGTTTTATATTTTGATTGTTGTGTTGGCTAGGTAGGTGCATATATTTGTCAAAACTCATGAAGTCCTACACTTAAAATGAGTGCATTTAATATTGATTTAAACACTAAATAGCAAATCTACTTACAAAAATTGCAGGGGCATATTTATGGCACAAAATAAAGTTCTCATTTATCAAGAGACACCACAGTGTTTGAGATAGCATAAATACGGTAACAGATAAGAAAGCAAAGCAGATGGTTTTTAAACTTTGTTTTAAGAATAAATTGCAACTATAACTTATCCTGGATCCTGTGATTAAGTAACATATGCAGATCATCATACTACTGCCAATTTTCTGATGACAGATACACAGAGGCATATTTCCAGGGAACACTTTCATGAGTGTTTTTCAATAGTCTCTTATATTGTGGTCCCACAAGTCATTTGGTTGCAGAGAGAAATCTGTAGGAAAATTCCAGAGCCAAAATAACTTTCAGCAAACACCATCCAATGAGCACAGATTACTTTGTGTTACGTGCAGAATTAGCAGTCAGTGGCACATGTGATCTGTTTGACAGCCGAAACTTTATAGCTCAGGCAAGAAAAAAGGCTATGTCCTGTCTCAGGAGCAACACTGAGTGAGTAAGCAAAGTACTGATCTTATTTATGTCTTCGAATACATGTGACTCATGTTATCCTGAGACTTCCCTCCAAGACTCTCCTTGGGTTCTACACAATAAAAGATCTTCATAGTCCCCTCATTCCTTCTTTCACGGCATGCTTTGTGTCACAACAACTTTGAGTGCAGTGTCTGAGATAAGATCCTGCTTCCTATATCTCCCAGTATGAACTCCAAGTCTACCTCAGAACAAGCTTTATAAGTCCAATAAAATCATTTTGATATTAGTAATGAATGCAGATTTGATTCAGTCATTAAATATTTATCAGTTACCCCTTAAATACCTGGAATTGTGCTAAGCACTGGTGTTTAAAAGTGAATGAGAGAAGTCTACTGTCCTCAAAAGTTTATAGTTAAGAAAGGTGTGAGGGAGATGAGAGAGAGGTAATTGAAGAGACAGAGATGTAGATATAGAAATAGAGACAGAGATATATAAAGAGAGATAGATAGGTGATAGAGAGATAGAGATAGTAGTAGAAATAGAGACAGAGACAGACAGATGATAGATAGATAGATAGATAGATAGATAGATAGATAGATAGATAGATAGATGATAGAGAGAGGAATTGAGGGAGAGAGGGAAAGAGGGAGAGAGGGAGGGAGGATGAATCAGAAAACCAGTGGGAAAATTTTTTAGAAAAGTTAACTATTTAGATATAGTTTGGGCACAAAGAAGAGACAGACATTTCCGTTTGGAAGGCTGGTCAGGTAATGAGCCTGAAGAAGGCCCACCAAGTGGTTTAGTTTTTACTCATCTACAAAGACTGCCCTGGTCAAGCTTGCCCATGACTTTGACGTTGACAAATCCAAATGTAACTTTTCTGTTGGTACATTTCTTAATTTCTCACTAGTATTCAACATGCTTGATTATTCTGCCTTCTTGAGATACTTTCTTCTCCCAGCTTCTATAATATCACACTTTTCTGCTCTTCTGTATTTCTTCTGTCTTGCTGGTTGTTCCTTTATAAACCCTTTTCTTGGCTTCTCCCCATCTCAGAATCTCAGAATGTTGAGTTGTGTGACCACTTTTCTTTTCTTACTATATACGTACCCTATGTATGAATCATAATTAAAAGCGGACACTATTAAACCAAACTCCTTAAACACTGGACTAGACAAGTAACTGGTTGTGTAACCTTAGGAAAGTACTTAACTTCTTTGTGTCACTGATTTTTTTTCAGCTATTAAATGGGGGCTGTCATGAGCTATAAATTAGTTAATACATGTTCTATGAAGTACTTACATGTAAAATATTTAGGATAATGTTTAGCACATATTAGGTACTATATTACTATATCAATACAATGTATTTAAATGCCATTCATAATTTTCAATGTTGCCCTTTTTATGTATTTTAATCTAAACCCTGCTTTGAAATTCAGTCATATATCTAACTGCCAACTTGTATCTCATTTTAGATGTCAAAGAGGATCTAAAACATAACAAGACTGAGGAGAACTCTTGATTTATCTCCATCCAAAGTTACTCCTTCTACAATCCTCCTTATTTTATTAAGTGACTCTATACTCTTTCTAAATTATAAAGCCAAAATCTGAGAATTATCCCTAATTTTTATTTAGCTTAATCTCACTGCCATGTTCAATTCGTCAGTAATTTCTGTCAGAATTATCTTTAAAACATATACTGTATCTATCACAACTAACTTCCTCTACCACACGATCCCACTCCAAGCCATTTCCATCTCCTCCTTGGACTTTCACAATGGTCTCTTTGTTCATCTGCTTGACTTTCTCATACTCCCCCAAATCCACTCTCTATATATATAATAGCAAAAAAATATCCTTTCTTAAAAAAAAGAAATAAATTAGGAAAAAAATCCAAAATCTAGGAAATAAAACTTTGCTGATTTAGCCCTGGTATAGCTCTTTTTTTCTTTTATCTTCATTTTCTTACTGTCTCCATCTCTCTTTAGTTCCTATTCTGTCTGACCTTTGTGTTCCTCAAATACATTAAGTTTATTCCCACCTTTGGGCTTTTGTATAAGCTCTCTGACATCTGTCTGAAGTGCTCTTCTTCCTGAATAATATATTCCTGACTCTCTCTTGACATTGATATAACATCTCAAGGTCACCCAGGCAATAGTAACCTCCTAGTCTTTATATACAACCTCCTTTTCATGGCATTTAAACCTTTTTATGGCATATTTTTATGTTATCTTCTTTAATTATTCATTCATTCATGTATTGTCTCTCCCCATTAGAATGCAAATTCTATGCAGAGACTTACCAGTCCTAAACCTCTCTGCAGTGCTTAGCAAATGGATGATAATCAATAAATACTTTTGATTAAATAAGCAAATAAACGATGGCAGTTGTGAAACAGAAGAGATGTTGGATATCATAAACACCAAGCAATTGGAATCTATGCACCTTGGGAACTGTTTCTAGGGGAGAAGAATGACAACATAATTGTGGTTTTTGTTTTTAATCTCAGTGACTGGATGGATAATGGTGCCATTCATAGAGAAAGAAACATTGAAAAAGAAACAAGTCCAGGAATAGTCTTTATAGGACATTGAGTTTCATAGCTCTTAAGATTCAAATTTGGAATTGTCCAGGGAATAATGAGATATGGATTTAGGACTAGAAGAAACATGTCTACATGAGCTAGAAATATAGACTTAATAGTCATCAGACAAGCTGAAATTAAGTAGAGAAGAATAGATCGTTTTTGAAGTGAGAAGACAGGAAAACACCAAAATATTCAATAAGAGGCCGGCAGAGAAAATGAAGCTGGGAAGAAGAACCTCCCCAAAACTAGGCAGTGACCCAGGAAAGAAGGACAGGATAACCAAGAAGGAAGAAGGTCTTGAGAGTAAAGAAGAGGCCAACAGGATCAAGTAGCAGAGAGATCAAATGAAATAAGGACTACAGAAAGTCAGCTGTATTGACAATTAGGAGATCACTGGGCACCCTGAAACCCAAATGTCATCTGAACTTGCCAGAGACCTGCCCCTGAACCCTAAGTTCCTCAAAATTTCATACACAGACACAATCTGCTTGGAATTCAACTTCTCCCAGGCCCCAGGACTTTGTCACATCCAGAGAGAGCTGATCATTCTCTTTCCCATCCCCCCTTTTTCTGTGTGTACTACCACCAACATAGTAACCACAGTTAACTGGTGTGCTCAGTGAATTCATTTTTATTTTTCTCAGTTTCTAGGATAAATATGAAAAAGTTTTATTAGCTATCAGCAATGCAAATAAATCGCTTTTCAAATATCATGGACATTCAGCAGAATCTTCATCCAAAGTAGTGAAAACAATAAGAATGAATGGATGATGAATCAGTGGGACAATCATTTTGTGGATGTCCTCCAAATGCTGATTATTTTTTTAAGATTCACTAGATTTATATTTCCTAGACTATAGTTAGTATGAAAAATATGAATATATATATGTATATATATATATATACACACACATTATATATATATATATATATATATATATATATATATATATACACACACACATATATATATGTGTGTGTGTGTGTGTTTAATAATGTGTCAAAATAGGTATGGCGTCCTGCTTCATCATCAATTAAATACAAATATTATTAACAAGTGAAATGTTGAAGAGAAGATACTTGGCTTATGAAAATTATGTGAGGAAGGAAAGTGAGATCCTACCAGGTGCATTCTTAAAGCACTCTTGGAGACCAGGGCTTTATATTTCACATCTAAATCTAAATATTCCATTTGGTAATCAGAAAGCCCGATTCATTCTAAAATTGTCTTAATAAAATTTACTATTAAATCTTATGATTAATTAAAATCAAATTGGCACTCCTATGAAATTTCCAGATTCTACGAAAGTCAGAGCAAGGAAGTTTCAACGAAGTATAAAATTATGTTTGCTGATTAGTGTGGGCAGCATTGACTCAAGGGGTTCTCAAACCTTGTTCATATTCGAATAACCTGAGCAAGCTTTTAAAAACTTCAGTGTCTAAGCTGACCACATACTAGTTAAATCAGACTCCCAGGGAGTGAAATGCAGGCATCAGTACTTTTAAAGCTCTTCAAGAGATTCTCATGAGCAGCCATGGGTTTGAGAACCCGTGACTTAAACTACCCTCGTTCTCATTAAATTAATGTTGTAATGGTGATGAATAAGGGCTTTGAAGTCAGAGCTGGGTTATGAATCCTGGTGGCTGTGTACACTTGGACCGGACCCTTAACCCTTAGAGCAGCAGTTCTCAACCTGTGGGTCGCGACCCCTTTGGGGGTCGAATGACCCTTTCACAGGTGTCGCCTAAGACCATCAGAAAACACATATATAATTACATATTGTTTTTGTGATTAATCACTATGCTTTAATTTTGTTCAATGTGTAACAATGAAAATACATCCTGCATATCAGATATTTACATTATGATTCATAACAGTAGCAAAATTACAGTTATGAAGTAGCAACGAAAATAATTTTATGGTTGGGGATCACCACAACATGGGGAACTATATTAAAGGGTCGCAGCATTAGGAAGGTTGCGAACCACTGCCTTAGAGCCTCAGTTTACTCAATTATCACTCGGTAATTATTGTTCCCACTTCATAGGGTTGTTCTGAGCATTAAATAAGATAACATAAAAACTCAGCAGAGTACATGGTATGTAATACTAACACAATAAAGGTTGTTACTAATACAGATAGATACAAAATTTATTAACAATAAGCATTTATTAATTACAAACTAGGTCTGGCTTACAATATATAGTTAGCAAATATAACTCTACCTGAATCTGAATTAATATATGTAGCCAAGTGTCAGCTCCATGCTGACTCAACGAATTCAAACATCTAGCTTGGGCCTTCAAGGCACTCTCTCATTTAAATTGCACAAAGGCAGGGGTCAAAGATCTGCACATTCACTTCCTACTCACACCTGCCACCACCCGGATTTATGACACCTCCAGAGCAGCTGCGTAATTTGAGTCCGACTTGCAGAAGAAAGCTCCTAATAAATTTCCTCGGGTCTTATTAGAGGGAACTTTTAAATCTCCTATGACACAGTAAGAAAGAACTAAAAAAAAAAAAAAAAAATTCCAGTCATATTTTTCTTATTTACTCAGTTACCCCAGAGTGCATGACGACTTGTTTTCCTTTGTTGTATCTGAACAGTCTGACAGATTACTGTGACAAGGTTCCTTTTAAATTGATAAAAGGTTTGATTGTGTTGGTGCATTTGTCAAAATTGTCTGACACCACGTATAATGGACTCTGCACTTGGAGCCCGGATGTCACTTGAGTCAGTTCTTCCTACTCAGCGCTCAGTGCTCACCTTAACCACGGGGTTGGGTAAAATTCCAGGAGATGAGCCTGGGTAGACCCTCAGCTGTTGAGCATAAAACACTCCTACTCTGTTCCCTTTTCATTGTGGGTGTTTCTTGTCTGTTGTTAAATGTTAAAGTGACATTTACAGCCTCAATTTCAAGGGAGCCATGCTAGGGCATCAGAGCTTGAGCAAGAGAACATTTACAGAGAAAAATGAAGGGCCGGGAGCTGCCTTCCTGGTCTTCTGGTGATGACTGGAAATATGTGTGCACCTACCCAAGTGATTCCCTTCTTTGCCTTCATTCTGCTTCAGGTGGCCTTAGCAGCATCGTTGCACATGGAACAGGATAATTTACTCTGCAGATGCACAATGTAGTTACTAGCACTACATTACTTAACTATGTGCAAGTGGGGGCAATGTCCAGCTAGGGTTTTGTTTTTTTGATATATTTTTTGATTTCAGAGAGGAAGTGAGAGGGAGGGAGGGGGAGGGAGAGAGAGAGAGAGAGAGAGAGAGAGAGAGAGAGAGAGAGAGAGAGAGAGAGAGAAAGAGAGAAAGAGAGAAATGATGAGAGAGAATCACTGACTGGCTGCCTCCTGTACATCTCACACTGGGGATCAAGCCTGCAATCTGGGCATGTGCCCTGACCTGGGATTGAACTGTGACCTTCTGGTTCATAGGTCAATGGTCAACCACTGAGCCATGCGGGCCAGGCTAGCTAGGGCTTTCTAAGAGCATTGTACTTGTTAAAACTGATAAGTCATGAAAATGATTAGATAAAAGGTATTGTTCACATGGAAAATATAAACACATTAATGAATTTTCTTTACATTTATAATTCTGTCCATTATGTTAAATGTGTGGTTTTATTTTTTAAGAGTAATTTCAATGTGTTTCAAGGGAATGTTTACAATAATATGTTTCCAGTTTCTTTGAAGGAGGAAATATAGCTTAATATGTGAAAAGTAATTATACTATGAAAATTTTATTTCATCCCAAAATGTTGCGATATCCTCAGTTGATTAAGGCAAATCTACCTTCCTCCACTTCAATCTCCTCTTCTTGAAATAAGCATAAAAGGCATATAAGTATTGCACCCATAGCCTCCAACTGATAACAATTCCCTGAACATAATTGTATAATCAACTGAAGTGTTAGTTTTCATTATACAGCTGACCCTGGAACAACATGGGTTTGAACTGCACAGGTCCACTTATACATGGAAGTTTTTCAATAAACATACTGGAAAAATGTTTGGAGATTTTCTTACTACTACTGAAGCAATCATATCAATTACACTAGACTACCAAAAAGCAATCATATTGCTGCTTCTTGGTTATCAATGCAAGGATCATTAAACCTGTAAATAAACATGAATTTCTTTTTCACAATACCTTTTCACTTTTTATGTCTATTGTTAGTTATACATATAACATTTACAGTGTTTTGCATTATAATGACAATATTGATACAGATACTGACAGATACTTTATCTTGTGAACAGATGTTATAAATTTATGGTATCAATAAATACAGTAAAGTACTTTAAATGTATTTGCTCTTCCTTATGATTTTCTTAATATATTAATAACATTTCTCCTAGCTTACTTTATGGTAAGAATAAAGTATATAATACATATAACATACAAAATATTGTCAATTGACTATGTTATGGTAAGGCTTATGGTCAACAAAGGCTATTAGTAGGTAAGTTTTGGGGAAGTCTAAAGTTGTATGTGATATTCGACTTCATGGTGGGAGTCAGTGTCCCTAACTCGATGTTGTTCAAGGTCCACTGTATTTGCCTTTAGTGCTTTTAATATTGTAGCCACTCAATATTTAATATTATATTGATGATCCACTCATGACTAGGTAAGAAAAAGAGACTAAAAATCAATGATTTGGGTCCTATTTGGTGCTACTTCATTGTTTCTTTTTGGAGTTCATTTGGTTGTCTCTTAAGTCCTTGCTTTTTTATAGGAAAATAAATGTGTATTAAAAAAGACATCTTTCACCACACATAATTGTTCCAACACCACAATTATTAAGTCTCATGCCTGCTTCTCTAATCATAACTTATTCTTCTACCCGATCACTTTTCACCTATTCCTACTCTGATTGTTCCCTGATCACATGGGATCCTTTCTTCCCACTATGCAGTTGGTGTTACCTTTTTGAAACAAATTCTATGTTACCTTCCTGTTTGTGATAATTTAGCGATCTTCTCCATTGCTCTTAGGGTAAAACAAAGCTCCTAACCTGATGTACAAAGGGATCATCGCCTTATTCGTCTCCATGTTTCTAGTTCATACTGCTCCTTACTCCAACTCCTTCTCTCTGCTATAACCACATGGGCCTTGTTTCCAACCCTTTATGTTTGCCATGCTGTCTCCAGCCAATAGCCCTACACACATGAAGTTCCTTCCACCAGGAATGTCCTTTCTGTCCTTCCTCACTTAGTGAAACCTCTTCCTCCTTCTGATCTTAGCTCAACTGCCACTTCCTCAGAGATGCCTTTGCTCATTGTCCTAACTAGGTACCCTCCCATGTTGCAAAGACTCTTAGTTCCGTGCTCCTTTGTTGCATGTATAGTTGCAATTCCATATAAAATCATATAACTATTTAACTGACATCCTATTTTGTCGAGGAAAACATATGCTCTGCTATAGCAAGGCCCTTCTCTCCATGTACTCACCACTGAATCTTCAGCCCACTGTTTGGCATGCAACAGAGGTAATCTGTAAATACTGCTTGATTGAGAACACAATAAAGTTCCTTGAGAATTTTCAAGGTGAAGACATTATAAGGCATTTCCTACAAGACACACAATGCAATGTATTCATCCAAAACATAGTTGTAACTAGAGATTTTCCATGGAGTGAAGTCATTCTTCATGTCTATTAGTTTTCAGTCTTGCAATATAAACATAGGAGATTTGATGATGAATGTGAATGGGATACTTTAACAGAATTTGCTCTCAGAATATTCATGGTGAAATAATGCAACTGCTTTTCTTTAATATAATTTCCTTGCTGTTCATTAGTATTAACATGAATATTGCATTCAAATGCAGATAATTCAATATATCTATGCCATTTTTGTATATCTCTATTTTCCATCATTTCATTACTATGGATACTAGCAAATATTGCATTTTCTATATTATAAGATACCATTAACTCTAAAATATGTACAATTTCATAGGAATAAATATGGAAAGTTGATCCTGATATCAAGTTCATTTAAACCAATAAATATTCTATTTTTATAGATGAAATTATTTTAAAATTCTGGATGAGTAATCCCAATGCAAAATGACTTGCATCTTTAGAAGACTGCTCATGTAAAACAGTAATGAGCAATGGAAGAAACCAACACTACAAGCGAGGACCCAGGACTTGACACATGATCTGCATTCGTCTTATAGCAAAGGCGTCTCCAGCCATCAGGTCAGATTCATGCAGCTATGTCAATTTAGTCTGTGGTCCAACCATTCTGCAAAGGGGGACTGGTTGAAAGATACAAAAGGTGGCCCAGAGCAGGTTTTATTGCTAATTAATGAAGGGCTCAATAAAATAAGAGGATTTTAGAACGAAAAAAAAAAAAGTTTAAAAGATTATCGAGTTCAAACACATTGTTTTCTCCATAGGGGAAACTAAAGTGAAGAGGGGAGAAATCCTTTGTCTAAGGCCACTACTCAGTTGATGGCACAGCCAGGACTGAAACCCAGACCCCTTAGTGCACAGCTATTTCTATTACATTCCACTGCCCGATCACATTCATTCTGTAAGATTCTCGAGGAAAATGAATCTAAGCAATAAACCCCAGGTCTAGACCACTTCAGAAGCTGGAAAACCCATAAACATTTTTACAGTAACATTAGAATGAGCCACATCTTATTAGCTAGCAAAAATTAATATGAACATGTAACCATTACCCTCTGTGCACTTAGCATTCTTTACATTTCTCAAATGCACACAAGAAATATAAACAAAACTTCTTTTCTCAAAATAATGTTTCTGTGTCACTAAATCTTTTTGCTAAATTAAAAATGCCAATACAGGCATTTAGGGAACACTTTCCATTTATTCATTTCTGGCAACATTTTTTTTTTGCAGAAATGGATACTGACACAAAATTTCATAGTATAATGCTCTATCAGTGGTATATTCATAAACCAGCTCTCCAAAAAATAAAAAAGAGATAAAAAATGTTAAATGCCTGATTTGTAAGGCTCCCTTATTCCTATAATACAAATACTCCCACCATGGCCAACTTCAAGATACTGAGTCTGAAACAAATCACTCACAGATTTCCAGAACATTTAACAAGTGGCTCTAGCACAGTAATCATGGGCAGCCCTCGCACACCACTGATACTACAGGGTAACCTACTCTTCTAAGAGGAAATTGAGGCTCAAAGAGGATCTATGATCTGCCTCAAGATCATAGAGAAGCTGTGTAGGTTGTAATGCACAGAAGTCCAACTCAACGACCGGCGTATATTAAGTGAAACTTGATGCATGAGAAATAGTCAGTGGTCTTCATATTATTACAGAGAGAAGTATATCCCCCCCCCCCCCGAAAAAAAAAACACAGCAATATCAACAACAGCAGGGAACCCATGAGAAATGCATATGCTTGTCCCCAAACCTAGTGAATCATAATTTCTTGGGCCCCAGAAATCTATGGTTCAACGAATGCTCTGACTTGTATGGGGAAACAATCTTTCTGTATTATCCAATAATTCTTCTTTTTATGAATGAGACTCACATACAAAACATTTAATAGCTACCCTTCTTTTTCACATCAGATTCCATTGAGGAGATACTTCATCTGAAGCTGAAATCTTTCACATTTTCAAAGCTCTTACTTTTCAAAATGGCTTAGATCTTTCTAACAGCAAGAACAAAAGAAAAGTGAGTGATTTACCCTCCAATTCTCAACCTCAACATTTTATAGACCAAAACCTAACATATTCATATGTCTTAGCCCTGGCACATTCCATTTCCTTTTTAAAACTGCTTCTAAGTAAATTTTTTTCCAAAGTGCCCCCTCCCTAATCCACATACTGCCTAGTCTATTGGTTATATAGTAACATTATTTGTGTTTTGGTTTATCTGCCACTTCCTGTTGTTTTGCTATTTGTTCGCAATCTCAAAAAAAAACCACAAAAAACACCAAAAAACAAAAAAACAGAACAAAGGCAAATAAATACTGCCTGCTTTGTTTTCCTCTTCCAATATTTTAGAGGTTGGAAAATTTACAAAATAAATATCCTCTCAACCTTCTTGTAAAAGGATTGCAAAAGAGAAAAAGAACAATTGAGTAATAGTTTCCCCTAATTTAAAAATGCCCAGCTAAGGCACAATCAAATCACAAAACAGGGGGCTGATAGGACTTTGAAAATCACCAGACAATAATCTACAAGTACTGATCTATGATTCTTAATTCATTACCCATCATTAATGTGATTTGGAAGGTAAATTTAAATAGTTTGATTTATTGTCAGAGAAATAAGAGAGTTGATAATATGTGTTGGTAGATAATGGAATAATGAAAATATTTTGGAAGGGCGTTTAATCATTACCACATTTCCTAGAAAATACGAAGCTACTTGGCGAGTGTAGTTCTTGGCCTTGGTGGAAAGTAGATTCACTGGACTTGGAAATAGATGTCTTTAATGAAACTAGAGCATTTGCCTTACAATTCTCCGATTACCTGATTCCCCTTAAATTGAGATTTACAAGCACTGGCCAGGAAGTTTGCAACACAGGAGATAACCATGCTGAAATCTATCACTTCTGAGTTTTTGAGATTTTCCCACTAATACTTCTGAGCGTGCGGGGGGCGGGGGGGGCGGGTAAGCTTTTTTTTTTTTTTTTTTTTTTCATGAGATTCATCATGGATTCCACCAACCACAAGGTTTCAGGGCCCAACTCAATGCTTGCCCATTATCTTCCTAGTCAATACATGCACACCCGGCCAGCACTCCCATGTATATCTGCTCAAGAATCCCCACTTCATACCCTAAACAAATTCATTCCCTAAAGTAAGCTGGACTTAGATCTCAAATTTAAATCCCTTCAGACAACAGCATCTTCCTCACTGAGACACCAATGAATGGGAGGATGGGGTACAAGAGCCAAGGCCGGCGTGGTCGGAGCCCACGTGGGCGAGCACGTGGGTTAGAAAGGCGCAGAGCAGAAGGGCACTTACGGTTGGCACAGCTTGATTAGGTCCTGGTCAGTGGTGCCTGGTGGGAGGCCTCGAATGTACAGGTTGGTTTTACTCAACTGTTCCCCGCTGCTGTTGCTGCTGCTGTTGTTGCTGCTGCTGTTTGTGCTGGGGCTGGGAGGAGCCATGGGGTGGGGAGCTGGTGCATAGGACTGCTGGAAACAGAAAAGGCTGTTACTGGAAAAACAAAGCCAGCACCTATTCCCAGGCCAGCAGAGCACCTCGAGAGCAATGCAAGCGTCTCGGCCTCTCTGATCCACACATGCACACACATACTTATATACATCACGACTCTGTGGACTTCTGAGAACAATAGATGCCCTCTCCCCTCTCTGGCCCTGCATTTCGATCAGCGTGAGCTTGCTATAAACGGGACATAACGAAGTTCCCAGGGGCTCCTGACAGCAGCCTATGGCTTCGGAGTCTGTCCACTGTGACTTTCCTTAGAGACCTCTAAGGTAGCATGTTATCTCCTTCTCTGACAAAAGAACACAACTCACTCTTGACACCAAAGCTCTGCCCAGCGCATGTTCAATAGCCAAGCATCTTTGGTTTGCCTCTAACTCTCTGTTCCTTCCTTTTCTCCAAAGCAACTCCCGTAGATTGTTTCCTCCGCATTACTCTCCAGCACAATTCCTGATACAAAGAAATCACTCTGTGGATGGTGATTCTATGAGTAAACAAGCAAATGAATGAATCTATCTGATCTCTTCTCCCCTCCCAAACCTGCTTCTTCATGGGGAAAAGACTTCGTTAGCAAGACTCAGCCACCATTCTCTCCCTTCAGTCAAGGTCCCCTTTATTTCACTCTAACCCAGGGTCTCAACCTAAGCTCTATTGATAACGTGGACAGGACACTTCTTTTTTTGAAGGGCTGTCCTGTTCATTAGAGGGTGGTAGCAGCATCCTTGGCCTCTACCCACCAGATTTTAGCAGCACCCATCCCCCAGTTATGGCAACCAAAAATGTCTTCACACACTCATGAATGTCCCCTGGGAGTAAAATCTCCCCCAGTAGATCACTCCTTTAAACTGTCAGACTCTTTCTGAGAAAACGGAAATGATAAAATGACCTCCAGCAACTTAGGATATACAATGTGAGGGTCTTTTTAATTATACATGCCAAAATAAGTAGATATAGTACTCATTATACTTTATTGCTTTTTCATACAGGCATATCATCAGAAATTCTAAAGTTGCACTGACTGCCTGGGTTGAAGTCCCTGCTGCATCTCTTATGGACTCTGTGACCTTTGCATCGTGCCTTAGCCTCCCTGAGACTCAACGTTCTCATTCATGTGAGGAGGATAGAAATAGTACTCCCCGTGTCACAGGGTTCTTACCAAAACTCAGTGAGCTAATGCAACCAAAATGGCTCCTGGAAATTAGTAAGTATACAATAAATGTTAACGATAAAAAAAAATGTATACTGGTAATATTTGTCATTCATCTCTGTAATGCCAGTGATCTTAGTCTATATAACTATCACAGATATCCTCAACCACAACTCAGAATGCCACCTACAGGCACAATAAACACATTCATCAGATTCCAGTGGGGACATTTCTGGCTGAGTTTTAACCTGAAGACACATTAGCTATTTTATCAGGGGTGGGAGGTATGTACTTATCAAATAGCAAGTAGGTGCTTAATAAATACTTAGGCTACATGGTGTACAATAAAAATGGAATAAACACAGCCTTTAATCCCTACAAGAGGGCACATTTTAGCAGTATCCAGCCTTGTTTCCTGCTGTTACAATCTGTTTAACACACATTTCCAGGATTTCCTATTTGCCCCAGTGCATATTTCCAATGACTATAAGACATGCCTCTTAGAGGCAGTTTGTCAAAATGCAACTCCTAATATCTACTCTCATCTCCCATCTTTCCACACCAGCCACCCATCACAATTACCCCATTTTTTCCATGTCGCTGTCATTCTTCCAGCCTCCATGTTAGAACTTTGATGTTAACTTCATCCATTCCCTAATCCTAAATCTCAAAATACCATCAGCAACCAAAGTGTCTGTGAGGTTTCTAGAATCATCCTTTCCTCTGAATTCCTACTTTTTCCCTAGGCCAGCCAGGGTCTGAACCATCTCCTATGTAAAGGACTTCAAGCTCCCTTACCTCAGGCTTTCCTGTTATTAACTGGGGGTTTGGGTCTGGGAAGAATAAGACAGGATAATCCAACGTCAAATGCAAGCACAAAGTGGTCAAGGGAGTATTAGGCAGTTTGTTTAAGAAATGGGGAGGTGACAGGGCTGGAATGACAGAAGCAAACCCCAGAGGCCCCAACTCACTTCTTTGAAATAAACATTTTTCTCAACCATTTCTTTAGTGTGAGTTTGTGAACAACACTTTTAATGTCGAATTTTAAAATGAATTACACCAGAGAATATTTTCTGTCCCCAATAGTTGAATAAAATGGCATATATTGATTGCCTTTTGGAATCTAATATCTGCATAAAGATTCTTGGTTTGCATGAAAAACTATTCCTTCTTGAGCTAAGAATTGTGTTTCACTTCTCGGACATCCATAATACTTAACTCTACCTCTTTACAAGCCCTGCACTTAGTAGGTGCTCAATACATCCTGGCTGAAGTAGCATCCTGGTCTCTGTGTACTGCAACAGGGCAGATGGAATTTATCTTTTACTTCCCATGTGCTTTCTTCTCTTAAATTTCCCAGGGTTTGTTTTTTTTGCCACTTTCCCCTCCCCTCCCTCTAAATTCTTTGAATTCCATTCTGTACTCAGGCTTCTTTTAAAATGAGGCTTTGTTTAAAAGCAGTTGTTCCAACTGCCTAGCCTTTTAAACCACCAGAGCCAGAAAAATGTCTCCAGCTCTATGTATCTCAGATCCCATGGACCAGTTCAGACTGAGCCCTTGATTGATAGAAGAAAGCACCAACTATAGGGTGATCAATATGTGTTGACTTTATTCTTTTGTTTTCCCTCAGGGATCTTTGCGAGCATTTTACACAACTGGGACACCATTTAGTAAATTGCATGGTACCTAAAACAATAACTGTGCCCTGCAAAGGGCCCCAATGTATTCACTTGGGGGGGGGGATTAAACAAACAGTCCAAAGCAAATCAAATCTGGAATTAGTAGCGGGAATTTGTGTGCATGGAAACAAGGTACATAATTTATAAATAGGAGTGGAAGCACCAGATTGTTGTGGGAAAAGGATGTATTTCAAAAGCCCTTTGAAGAAACTATACAAAGGTGTTTTTCTCTGTCATCATCTTGTTTGTGAGTTTTAGAAATTCTGCTGAAAGGGATAGACTTTCTCAGTGTAACAACCAATTGATCCATAGATTTTAAGACCCAGGGCTGACACTCCTGCTAATTCTTAATATTTCATTCATGTGTTGATGATGCACTGAATGATTCAGGTAGCGGCCTGCATTATAAATCACTCTCTGGTTTTGAGAATTATAAATTCCTTCCTCTCCATCCATTTTCAAAATACACATCTTTTAATCAACAAAACATTGGCTGAAGGTTCCGGGAATGTCTGACAAATGCACAGGCTGAAATGAATTAATTTGTGAAAAGCAAAAGAGGTTTTGTATGCTCCGGCTGCCAAAGACAAACGACTAACCTACAGCATCTTAAAAAAAAGGGAGCATCAATAATCTTTAGGGGTTAATGGGTCACAGCAGCTACTTTCCTGATTAAAAGTGGTTAAATGTGACTGATTCTCAATTTTTCATCTTTAAATGAATTTTATCATTGATTAGCTTTTTAAAGCCCTGAGGAAGAAATTTTAAAATGGTAGTAAAAAATATTTTCCTTCAGATGAAACTGACTTTGTGATATTGCCCAGAGTCACACTTTGTAAATCCTATTGAAGGGTGGTGAGCACTTAAGGTCTGGGGTTGCTGAACACTGTAACACTGAGCTGCTACAAGGCAAGGGCTTGCTATGAATTTGCAGTGTGCATTGGTTAAAGCTAGTAGAAATGGCAGATTTTCAAAAACAGGGCTTGGGATGGCACTGGGATTGAAGGGGGAGATAGAAGACTTCTCGGGGAGCAGAAGCCGCATATGCTTGGCAAACGTGCAGTGCATGCTTTTCTCAGATGTTTATTCATGGTGGCATTGCTGGGAGGGGCTGTTAGGGATTATGGGGTGGGGGCTGGAGCCTTCTTAGTCACATGTTGGGGCTGCTAAATCAGCGGATTAGTACCTGTGTCATCCTTAGTAAATTAAGTTAAATGACTTGGCATCCATTTTTGAAGATGTTAGTCTTAAGCTAAAGATTCTAATAATCATGGGTAACATTTAATGTGTGCTTGCTATGCATTTTTTATTGATTCTAGAGAGATAGGAAGGGAGAGAAAGAGAGAGAGAAACATGGATTTGTTGCTCCACCTATGTACGCATTCATTGGTTGGTTCATGTATGTGCCCTGATCGGGGATTGAACCCACCACCTTGTTCTCTAGGGATGACGCTCTGACCAACTGAGCTACCAGGCAGGGTCTTGCTAATCATTTTATATGTTGTCTTTGTAACAGCCTAATGAGGAAAATGATATTAAGCTCATTTTATAAATGAGAAAACAGAGACACAGACAGGGCAAATGATTTTTGCAAAGTCACAAGGCTACAGCCCCAATCTGAACTGAGGGAGTCTGACTCCAGAAGCCACGCGGTCCCCACAACATCAGGAACGTCACCTCTTAAAGACAGAGGCGCCAGCAAACACAACCGGCTTCCTTGCAGTGAGCCCTGGACAGCGAGACTGGGGCAAAAGCTCTGGTGAGCCAAGAAGGGGGGGGCGGGGGAGAATGATGATGCTAAACAGCATGCAGTCAAAATGAAGGTTAACAAGCTCTTTCCCTCTACCAGAATTTAAATAAAGCCAATCTCAAAATTTAATTTCAAAGGGGAAGTGCCCAACAGAAGCAAGCATGTTATGAGTTTTTCAAATAATGTCAAACTCGTGGGGTTCATTTGTCAAGATTCATGGTTTGTTATTTAATAACAGGAAAATGAACTGGCTTGTAGATCATCCTAAACAGCTGATTCATTTAGTGTGCTTTGTTAATATGCCTCATTTTTCAAGTTTGAAAAGTGAATCAAGCGGGTCCTCCTACGTTCTTGTAAAATGTGGGGTGTGTGCGTGTGAAGGTCTGGAGGGAGGTTCATTGTCTTTTTACCCCCTTGCTATGCTGGATGCAACCTGGAGAGGGCGTTTTTGCTTGTTTTAACAGAAAGCATTTGGTACATTCAATAACTGTTGTTCACACATCAATGGAGTAAAGTAAATCATTAAAAATCATGTTTTATACAATGTCAAACTACATTAGAACCATTGTCCAAAGGCAGGGCTGTAATGTTTATGCACTGGCCAGGTAATTTTAAATCAGGGTTCTCAACCTTGGCACTGCGGACATTTTGGAAAGAACAATTCTTTGCTGTAGGTGGCTGTCCGGTGCACTGTCGAATCTTTAACAAAACCCCTGTCTTCTACCACTAGATCAGTGATGGCGAACCTTTTGAGCTCGGCGTGTCAGCACTTTGAAAAACCCTAACTTAACTCTGGTGCCGTGTCACATATAGAAATTTTTTGATACTTGCAACCATAGTAAAACAAAGACATATTTTTGATATTTATTTTATACTAGAGGCCCAATGCATGAAATTCATGCAAGAGTAGGCCTTCCTTCCCCCTGCTGCTGGCACCAGCTTCCCTCTGACACCCGGGACCTGGGCTTTTCTCTGGCCGCCAGCAGGCATCCAGGACCCAGGCTTTCTTCGTAGCCCTGGCTTCATCCAGAAGGACGGAAGGACATACGGGAGGATGTCTGGTCTAATTAGCATATTGCACTTTTATTATTATAGATATTTAAATGCCATTTAACAAAGAAAAATCAACCAAAAAAATGGGTTCGCGTGTCACCTCTGACACGCGTGTCATAGGTTTGCCATCACTGCACTAGATGCTAGTTGTTCTACCCACTCCTCCTGACGTAACAACCAGAAATAGCTCCAGATATTGCCAAATGCTCCCTAAGGGAGTGATATTGCCTCTGGTTGAGAATCACAGCTTTAAACAGATCCAGGCCCTCTTTTTAAAGGGCCAATATGGTATCTCCTTTGATTAATGATACTAACCAATAGCCTAAAAATGATTTCATTGAAACACCCCATTACCTAACAAAGTTCAATTTCTTACCCCTAAGTACCCATGGCATCACCTCCCCAGGCCTCCACCCCCTGCAACTAAAATGGCGATATGCTACACATCATTTCCAAGCAGAACAGGACTGGAAACATAAATCTTTTTCAAAGAGAATTTTAAATATTTTTTGCATGCAATTCCCCTTGGCTGGGAATCACAGAGCCTTGATGCCAAACTGCAGTCAATTCTATTCCTGGCATCTGGTTGCTGGCAGGATCCTGAAGCAGTTGGTCTGGTGGTTTTGGAGTAGCCTTGGACTCCATCATGCAGCAGTCTGCTTTGCTGATGGGCTCCCCGATTTGTTTTTATTCATCATCAGTGCAATAGAATTTGTACTCTTTTATCCATTCAAGGGTAAAGCCCTGGATAAAGTCTCTCCTGGGATTGGCATGCCAACTATTTCACTATCCAAAAATGAATATAAACCACATTCCTGTCTTAAATCATACATTATTTAGCCTGCATGTACACATGTAATCCATTGCTCAGTGGATAATGCTGTTGCAGACTATTGGATTCCTCTCCCAGACAGTGTAATTTCCATATAACCTTGCTTCTGTAGACCTCTCCTCTAGTATCAACACACGACATGAACGAGTAGACATGGCGAAAACTGTGGCAATCACTGGAGTGTTTAGAATAGCCTCAAATGAGGGTGAATATGAATACTGTGCATGCAAGCAATAACAAATGCAGCTAAATTAATATCTAAGGCAAGCCATGCAATTTTAGCCAGAGTTTCATGAACCACATACATTACCGCTTTGCAATTTCATACCAGGCAATTGCCTCTCCATTATGTAGAATATGACTATAGAAAACAATTGTTTCAATTACGCCTTTTATAACAGAGTTTGGTAAAAACCTGCCCCACAGCTCTGATATGGAAATGAGCAATAAAGGACAAAATTCTGTACAAAAGGCAATCATTTGCACATTCTCCACCAACTGGTCTAGGTAATAGCTACTGTCAACAGTGGTAATATGGTGCTTGAGAACTCCAGATTGCCTGCTGAGAATCCTGCTTTGCCACTAACTAGGCACTTAAAGCTCTAGTCAGAAGACAAAGAGATTATGATGACCTCACCTCATAGGACTGTTGTAAGGTTTTTACTGCATAAATGACATATAAAATATTTAGCACAGTGCCTGACACAGAGTCAGTACTCAATAAATAGTTTTTGTTCCTATCAATTGCATCGTCATCATCATGAGGCAGATCCTCAAAATAAACATTTGCTCTTTAAGTCCTAGTTGGAATAATGTACCTTTAAGGGGAAACTAAAAGAGTCAACCATTTATTTTTTTAAGATGGGAGCCGCTGTTCTTGAGATGAAACTATGTCATTAGAACTGTGGTTTGCCATTTTCATCAAGAACCAAAATGCAATAACTAAGCAGTGATGAAACAATCACTGTGGAGGGAATGGCTAATTAGTGTCAAGGTATTTACAACTCACTACCCGAGTTTTATTAAAATTCTGTTAGGATGAGATTCACTCTTGCTCTAAATATTAGGTTTGGAAAACCTCAGTAGATTGCATAATTACACATTGCTCTGTACTATTTACAAATAGGCTTAATCTCAAGTCATTGAATTCCATTCAGAGGTTTAGATATTAAATGACATTTTTAAATGCATGTACTTGAAGACACAAATAAATTATTGTAAGCACCTATAAACCAATTTCGTTAATACATTTACAAGCTAGAGAAGAGCGGCTGTTATAATTGATGCCAATAAGCTTTTATAAAGATTGCTCAATTTTCCAAATGACAGTGACATCCTGTCTTTGCCTAACTCTTGTCCATTTGGCCAACTCTTGATCTCTTTAATGAAAAACAAAATTAAAAAGTTCAAAATATGAGGTGCTTGTGGCATTAGTTTAAGCTTTGAAAATAACCCCAAACAGGTCATGATTCTAAAATTGATAATTATTGGTTGCTCCTGCAAAAAAAAAAAAAAAAAAAAAAAAGCCATGATTGGTTCCCTAGGTAAAGAGTACCATGTCTGCTATACTGTAACAGTAATAGAATTCTCCTGAAATACCAAAAGTTACTATAATCCCTTTTTAAGACTCCTATTTTTTGTCCCCTGCCCCCTCTCAGGAATACTTTAGAGATCCACTCAAATGACTGATTTACAATGGGCTAGAATAACTGGGAAAAGAGTGACAATCCATAACAGGTCACCTTGAACTGTTGGAGATCTCTGGGCTCACCAATGGTCAGCATCTCAATTCATAATGCAATTAGAAATAAAAAAGGAGATCTTGTAAAGAGTAAAACTATTGTACTTGAGTACCATTCTTGTACCTTATATGTTTACTTAAATTTTTAGTTTCATTTTTCCCCATTATCTCTATCTTTGACTCTCTTCCTAGTTGTTTTATAATCTTCTATGTTTCACAGTCCAATATACTCTGTATTTCCCTACAATTATAATCAGTAATAATGCCAACATGCTTGCTGGCCTAAAATGAATGAAGACCAATAGATGTAACCTAAAGAACACTGCCATAAGATATGTTGACATAGTATTTATTGCAACTAAATGTACACAAAGTTTTCTCCTTCATTCTTGAAAACTGATATAATGAGCTATAATTCCACTCAAAAGACTAATTTTCCTGTTAACCAATCATACTACTGATTTGGTTACTTGTAGCTAATGGGTGATCTAAGTAAATGATTTTCTTTCAAACCAAAAAGCATAATATGCTAATTAGACCTGATGGCCAAACAGCAGAAGGACTGTCTGGACGACCTTCTGGATGACACTGGGGTTGCGAGGGGCGAGTCCCTTGCACGAATTTCATATTTTTACAGTGAATAATGGATGGCCAATCACAGCATCAAATGGTATAAGGCTTTTTTTGGTCCACTGAATAATTTTGTCCAATTACATCACAAATTTTTTATGAAAGGCAATCTGTGTTGACTGAGGAGCAATGCAATAATAGCATAAGTAGCATTAAAATGAAATTTAATTTCCTTGTCCAAGCTTTCATCCTACCTCCATTATGTCTCTCTAGCTCATATCTAACTCTGTTTTCTTTTCTTTCCCAGTGCTCATTCATCTTTCATGCCACATCATAGTCACAGTTGCATCTATACCTTATTTTCTTTTTTTCCTTCCACCTGGAATGCCTGGGCTCCATTTCTATATCTTATTCTAGGGTGACTAGAAAATTTATCTTACAAACACTTTTTAGAACAAAAGAGGGACATAATAATTAAACCAGGATACAAGGTACGACTTCAGATTTTCCAAAGTAAATTAGAATATATGGCCATTCGATTTATAAATTACTTTTAATTTATTTAAATCTCAGTCATTCCTCTAGGATTACCTAAAATTCTATCCCATTTTATGACTTTATCTGTTTATTACTTTAGACCTATTTAATTTCCATCTCCCTTTCAGTTCCTACATCATTAAAAATCTACAAAAGATTATAAAATAATTAATATGAATAGCAATGGCTCATGTTTGTTGAGCATGTATTGTATGTTAGGCACAGTTCAAAGAGCTTTATAACTAATCGATTTATTTAATGATCTCAGAACTTTTGGAGGTAGGTACTCTTATTATCCCCATATAGAAATTGAGAATACTAGATATGGAGACTCAGGGAGGTTAAATGATTTTCTAAGGTTGTTCAACTACTCTACACCATATCCAGGACCTGAAGTTAAGCAGTCTTCACTCCCGCTAATTCTACATTTAACTGTAGATATGTGCAGTCTGATACAGTAGCCACTAGTGACACTGACTACTTAAGTTTAAATATAATTAATTCAAATGAATTAAGATAAACAATGAAGGTCCTTAGTCACACTAGCCACATGTTCAAAAACACATGACTAGTAATGCTATGTTGGACAGGCAGACATAGAACATTTCAATCCTTATAGAAAGTTCTACTGTACAATGTGGATGTAGGTCATTCGTTCAACTACACGGCATCATCTCGCCACACCATACAACACATCTACAGTATCTAAATGTGCTGAGCGAAATAATGGTCACAATGTCTAGGCTGCTATTTAAAGATTTTTTTTTAAGGCAATTGATCTCTTTTGAGTAGAGTTAGTATTTAAGTGTTTTTTCCTTCATGAGTGGGTCTAGGTTTTTGCCATGTGAAATCTCTCATTCAATTGATACCTCCCCAGACCCAAAGTGGGCATTAATAAAAGAGATTTCCAGGAAATAAACTCTAATCTGTGGAAGAAACAGGATGGATTTTATTGGTTTTCAGCCTGTAACAACGATTTCATCTGTATTGTAAAATCACTAAATAGCAAGAAAAGAGAGCAATTGAGATAAACTGCTAAAGAATAAATGTCTCTGTTTTAGGCAGACAAGCGCCCTGCCTGGGTAGGAAGCTCTGCATTTTCAGTATGATATCAGCTACTCTATGATGTGCATCTACTTTGGGATGTGCATCTACCTGCACATCCCAAAAGAAGAGCACCTTTCTCTCCCTACCCCCATGTAGTATGATATTCTACCAATCTTATTTCTCTCTCCACTGAAGGAAGGCAAAAAAAAAAAAAAAGAAAAAAGAAGAAGAAGAAAAGAAAAGAAAAATGCTTTCTTACAGTGAACTACTGGGTCAGTTGAGAATATTCATAAACAACAACCTATATTCCATGACATAAAATAGTTGTGATGTTTTATTAGCCAATTCATTCTTTTTTTTAATGATGCAGCAAAATTAAATGTGGACTGAACCTATGCTTTGGAAGTTCTAAATATGAAATACTTAGAGTATAAAACACAATAATTTTCTCAAAAAAAACCAAAACAATGTTTGAGCACAGATCAAAATATGACAGCAATTAATAGATGCAAAGTAATTGCTTCATTATAAAAATTGGAAGGAGCACTTACACAGATAATTTTCTGTGAATATATTTTCAACATTTATTGTAGTCTGGGCCATGAGATTATAACTATGTGAATAAATTAATGCTCAGGGTTAAAAAAAAAGGATCAGGCAATAAAATGACTATTGGGCATTTTATATTGTTATCGATTTACTACATTCTTAAATAAGAAGCCCATGCAATATTTATAAATACAAAATTTTATTTCTCATAATTATAAACCTCTATAAGGACTCATTTTCAGTATATTTTAAGTCCATCCATCTTGTACCTTAGAGAATCTCCAAAACAGTATGGATATATCCAGTTTTTGATGTATCTTCTCTGTACTGTGATTACTGGAGATTCTTTTTGCCCAGTGAATTTTCAATAATCAAGAGAATGATTGGTTCCCAATGACAAGACAGTTCTGCTTTTCCTTCTCCAAGTTACTTTTGTTCTTATAAAATTAGTGATTGAGGCTTCTGAGACTTGCAAGTAAAGAGTATAGTATTTGCCCTTGACCGGTAGACTCTCCAAAGGCTCAAGGTGTTATTGTTATTGGAACTAAGAGCATAGATGTTGAAGCCACACCACCCAGGTTCAAATCCTGCTTTTCCGCTTATTGTCTGTACAACCCCAGGCAAATTATCTCATCTCTTTTGCTTCAGTCTCCTCATCTGTAAAACTGAGGATCCTCAGAAAATTTCAAATAAGTGATTATGTGTAAAGCACTGAGAATAAACTCTGGAACACAATAAGCAATCTACTGGTGTTAGTTATTATTCTATAAATCCTAAAGTATTATATAATATTCCTTGTTATCATGACATTAATGTTCTTTTGAATAAGAGGTATATTGGTTGGTCCATTGAATGATCTAGCAAACTCTGGTTACCTGTATTAAATGAAATCTTACAATACAAAGTAAAATGCCCCTTCATGTTTGTCAAACAAGTTCTCTAGATTATAAAGAAACTAGAGGCCTGGTGCATGAAAATTCATGCATTGCAGGTGGGGTTGCGGGGTCCCTCATCCCGGCCTGCCCACTCTCACAGTTTGGGAGCCCTCAAGGGTGGGAGGCGACCCGGCGGTCAGGGGAAGGCAACGCCCCATCACACCTCCGCTGCTGCCACTGCCAGCAGTGCAAGCCTCAGCTGGCCCTGATTATCTGAGCCAGAGGCGGCCCCTGGAGGCTGGGAAGCTGCCATCTGAGGCCTGCCTGTGCCTCGGGCTGGCCCTGGGTGGCTGGGGGTCTGAGAGGACTGGGGGACTCCGGAAGCAGGCGTGTGGAGTGGCCGGGCCCGCCTGGGGGCGGGTCTGGCCTTGCTGCGCACCTGCCACCCCGGCAGGGCTGAGGGGACTGGGTGTCACCATCTTGTGGCTGTGGGCACCACCATCATTGAGGGTGGGACAGTAATTAGCATATTCCCTCCTTATTGGCTGTGGTGCTGCCATCTTTGCGATGGTGTGGGGGTCAATTAGCATATTCCCTCTTTGTTAGATAGGATGTCATTCTTCAATGAGACATTATGCTCAGTTAGTACTATTTTAGCTACTGCCACTAATTATCTCCAGATATACTGATGACAAAATCCTCAGAAGAATTAAAAAACACACACACATAAACTTTCACAAGGGAAGTTATTCTTAGAATATGTAAACTCAGGAAAATTATCTATAAATTATACAAGTACTTAGTCAAGTAAGATATATCACTGTCAACTATATCATTTTCTTCTGATAAGTGGGAAAAGCTTATCAGTTAAATAACACACTAACTACTAAATGTCCACACCCTTACCTAAAAGGACTTTTATATACAGAAAATAAACTAGACCAATTTCATAGCTTCTAACACTAAAAATGATTAGGTTTTTAAAAATTGCCCTAGCTGGTTTGGCTCATTGGATAGAGCGCTGGCCTGTGGACCAAAGGGTCCCAGTTTCAATTCTGATCAAGGGCACATACCCAGGGTTGTGGGCTCGACCCCAGTAGGGGGCATGCAGGAGGCAGCCAATCAATGATTCTCTATCATCATTGATGTTTCTATCTCCCTCTCCCTTTCCCTTTCTCTCTAAAATCAATAAAAACATATTTTAAAAAACAGAAAAAATAAATAAAAATTGCTGCCCTGAAAGGATATTTTGTGGATAAAATATCTTCAACTGTTTAGTTCAGCTTAATTATTGCCCTAATTTATAAAAAGTTGTATGATATGTGTCCTAGGGTAACGAGCAAATAATTTATTATATAAAAATGAAATAATCATATATTTATACAGTCCAAAGTACTTACTATACATTTCCAATATTGCAGAGAATGCCTTGGTTTGGTTTGGGTTTGCTTCAGTTTAGAATACCATGTGTAACTTGACAAACAGAAATCTAAACTATAATCCCCAGGAGTTTTCCAATAGTCACTATCCTCTTCCCCACCCCCACCCCAAAGAAGCCTCAGTGACTGCTGTATTTGGTAGAAGGTTAATTGGCTGGAATGGGAATCAAAAGAGAAAACTGACTCAGAATAAGCACTGTGTTGGTATTCCAGGTCTCAGAAATAACAAAATAAAACAAAACAAAACCTCGATGTATAGCTTTGCTGATTTTGACATGTAAATACTTCTACGTGGCTGCTTTTAACCTCCTAAGAGTTCAACATCTGGCTCAGGACATTTCTGAGAAGTTAGCCATCAGCTTGCACAAGAGGGAAGAGCTAGCTCTAGGGCCCCACTGCAGCACAAAATGGATGTGGCCACAGGTGACATGCTTGCTATTCAAAGGCCTAACATCCTTGAGGACATACAGAAAGGAGAGGGTTTAAATGCATTAGTAAAGAAGCAGCTAGGCACACCCAGGGAAGACAGAATAAATATTTCTTGGTGGCTCCATCTTCATGGCTAGGCTGCTAGGACCAGAGGAGTGTGTGGGCAGACAGACTGATTTAACAAATCCCCATGATCTAATGGAGAAATAGCACAGGGCACAGAAGAATGTCTTAAAGAAAGATGGGACTCAGAGACCCTCTCTGTTCATTAGCCCACAGAGAGCTCCTTGAAAAGAAAGAATAACTATGTCATCATTCCTTGCAGTACAAACACTCAGGGCCCACTTTAAACTCTTTGAGGGAAGACCTGTAATACCAATCATCTGATCACATCTTAAGCAAAGTCAAAACAGAGACCAAACCTAAGAAGCTAAGCTATGACAGCAGACATCACAAAAACAAAAATTACAGCAGGAACTACTGGAACAGCGATAAAAGCTGCATCCTTGAAATCATAATATTGGTAGTTTTTATAAGTATCCCTTTACTGAGGGAAATAATAGCATGTGGAGTTAAACATTTCAATAAGCTAGCTTTTCATATTAACTTACATGTATAATATAAAACACATCATACCCTTCTGCTTGTAACCAACATCAGACAGAACACAAAACTTTGGCTGATAATGGGTAGTAAGCAAATTTTTCAAATTTACTAACATGAATAGTGTATCAAAGCAGCCTAGAAATATAGCTCCTTATAGTAAAGTATTTCTTTTCCATCGATAGATTTCCTGAAGCTGCCGATTTTAAGAATTTCTGCCCAGAATTTGGATGTGACAGATGGATCTAATTAAAGAAAAGTTATACTATACCAAAGAAAGTCCAAAGGCTTCTAATTTTCAGATAACCACCACAAATTTAACCCATGCTACAACACTTCCAAAATCAAACGTATACAGTCACTCCTGCATAACTATGTTTTGGTCAGCAATGGACCACATATACAATAGTGGTCCCATAAAACTACAATGGAGCTGAAAAATTCCTATTGCCTAGTGATGCTGCATCCTGTGTAATACAGTGCCAAGGTTGCAAAAATCAACAAGGCTGTGGTTGAGATGGGAGGACATTGAGGAGCCCTGAGAGGTGGTTCCTGAGGAATTGACTAGGGGGGAGGTGTTGGAACTGGAACAGGAACACATAGCAGAAGAAGACGCAAGAGAGAAGGCGACTACAGGAGAAGAGAAAAGAAGAATTCTTAAGAAGATGCACAGGGAAGGGGTTAGCAGAAGCTTTTGCAGACCTCAACAAGCTTCTTTACAAAGTTTGAAAACCTGGACCCTGATACCAAAGTGTTTTCAGTATTAAGGAGGACTTCTTAAAAAATAAGTATCAGAAAGAATAGAAATAAGGACCACTGTGTGCATCATCTGCTTACATGCAAATCTGTGCTGGATGAAAGATATGAGGCAAACCTCTATGTGCATATTTCTGAAAACAGTGACACCTCCTCAAGAAGAAGGGATTGACACTGTAGGAGAGGACAGCTCCAAGTGTGGTATTGCCCCTGAAGACCTTGCAGTGAGTCACAATGCGGAGGTGAATGGCAGTGATCCTGATGATCCTGCCCACGTGTCTAATGTGTGTTTGTGTCTTAGTTTCTAACAAAAAGTTTAAAAAGTAAAAGCAAAACACAAAAGCTTATAGAATCTATAATAATAAAAGTGTAATATGCTAATTAGACCGGATGACATTCTGGACGAAGCTGGGGCTGCAAGGAAAGCCAGGGTCCCGGGTGCCAGAGGGAAGCCGATGCCGGCATCCGAGGAAAGGAAGGCCTACTCTTGCACAAATTTCATGCATTGGGCCTCTAGAAAGGAAATAAAGAAAATGTTTCTGTACAGACAAATTTTCTAAAAAGTTCATAAAGTAAAAATGTTATAATAATCTAAGGTTAATTTATTATTGAAGAAAGAAAAACATTTAAAAATAAATGTATGTAGCCAAGTATTCAGTTTATAAAGTGTACAGTACAGTACAGTATAGTAATGCCCTAGGCCTTCACATCCACTCACGGTCACACACTGACTTACTCAGAGTAACTCACCAAGTCTGGAAGATCTGTTCACAGTCAGTACCCCATGTAGATGTACCATTTTTATCTTTCCTACAGCATTTCAACTGTACATTTTCTAGGTTTAGATATGTTTAGCTATATAGATATCTAGCATTGTGTTACTATTTTCTACAATATTCAGTACAGTAACATACTGTACAGGTTGCAGTGTATAAATAATAGGCCATACCATATAGCCGAGGCATGTACTAGGCTATACCACCTAGTTTTGTGTAAGTGCATGCTGTGATGTTTGCACAGAGAGGATATCACCCGAAACATTTCTCAGAACATATCCTCATAGTGAAATGATACATGACTGATTAGAATTCATGTAAATTCAACAATAATATAAAAGCTAAATGTTATTATGGAAATATTTTAAAAGATGAAATGTAACCAATGACTATTGCTCCTTTAAATTCTAAAGAAACACAACTAGAGAAACAGTCCATGCAGGTGAAGTTAGCATGAAATTCTCAGCACATATAATAGCAGGATAGAAAGCAAATGAAAGATGAACTTGATATGCACCAAAATGTGGTCTGTATTTATTTTTATTAAAGTATGAGAGAAAACAGTGCCTGTGTGCAATGCTAATTCTTATAGAATGCCTGTTTATTTTATTGTAAGCTCTGTTCTTCTTAACAAAGAACAACATATTTTATAGCTCACTGTGATCATATTAAGTATCAGAAAGAATAGAAATGAGGACTGATGTGGACTGGTCAAGTTATATCACCAGAGTTCTCAACGACAATAAATGAAACTAATTTTATTGCTTGTTCTTGTGGTTTGCAGGAATAGGTAATAATAACGATAAAAATAAAATGAGAGAAGGGAATAACAACATAAAACTTTCTAGCACAGTGATGACTTTTACTCATATGAGTTATGGTCTATCAGTAGATTCATATTTAAGACTTTTTTTTTTTTTTTTTTTTTTGCGCGAGGGTATTTTTCATTCAGTGGAAAAAGGCATCCACCGGTGTTCTGCTCTGATTTCAGGGGAGGAAAGTAAAGATTCCTGAAGTGTGGACCACACTACGGAGTGGAATGCAGGAGCATGAGAAACTAGCTCTCCCACCACTGGCCAAGGAGCACTCTTTGGAATATTATTACACTATTCTACAATTTTGACCATCCACTCGCCCTGAGGCGGGCTGTGCTGTATGTAAAGGCATGTTTCCTTTCATTTATTTAGATTCCACTAGTACCTTTTCTAGGTTTAGATATGTTTAGCTATATAGATATCTAGCATTGTGTTACTATTTTCTACAATATTTCCATCAGTACTAAGGCTTCTGGCGAGGCCAGTTCATGTCATATGTTAGCAATTTGTAAAGATAGACAGACAGACATGTCCATTCTTGGCTACTGGTTTCAGTTATGGACACAATCTACAATCTGTGCAAGAACACAGATAATGACAAAAAAAGATGTGTGTTTTGAACATGTTTTTTCCTTATTCAAAAACTGAAAATGGCGTGACCCAAAGTATTCCATTTTCTTTGAGCTACTTGTCATACCTGACAGGTCAAATAGAGACATGTTTATGAACAGAATAAACATGGAAGTTATGGCTGTAGCTAACATGCTAGCTCTACTGACCAATCAATACCTACCGGTCTTGCTCAGCCAGTGTTGCTTAGTGGTCGACCTATGAACCAGGAGGTCATGGTTTGATTCCGTCAGAATACATATCAGGATTGCAGGCTCGATCCCCAGTAGGGTGCTGTGCAGGAGACAGCCAATCAGTGATTCTCTCTCATCACTGATGTTTCTATCTTTCCCTCTCCCTTCCTCTCTGAAATCAATAAAATATATATATTTGTATCCTTACCTAATCTCACAGATATTTTTCTTTATTGAAGACACAGAGAAAATGGGGGAAATTAGGAAAATGATAACTGACTTTCAAATTTGTCCATTATATAAACTTAACTTTCAATGGGTGGTCTCCCTGTGTAAAATAGAATGCATCTTATTTGTTCCCTTACAAAATAAAGTAATTATTTCACATTTGTTTTGCTGGCAATGGAGTATTGAGAAATCGTGGACAGTTTCTCTCCATTAGCCATACTTCAAAATTCTTTGTGTACCCCTGCAAATACTTTTCTGTATGAAACCAATGATAAATTCCTGAAACTTTCTAAGTGGAATAATGTTCCCTATCAAGATCTTTCTGACCTTATATATAGTCTACTACAATTTTCATTTGAGCATATATCTCTGATTTGAATCAGTTATATAATTCTACTTAAATATATTTCTTAAATACTATGCTATCCAGAAACTGGAACTTTTTTTGATAAATATATTTTTATTGATTTCAGAGAGGAAGAGAGAGGGAGAGAAATAGAAGCATCAATGATGAGAGAGAATCATTGAACGGCTGCTTCCTGCACGCCCCACACTGGGGATCAAGCCTGCAACAGGTATGTGCCCTTGACCGGGATCGAATCGGGGACCTTTCAGTCCACAGGCCACGCTCTATCCATGCCAGACACTGGAATTTTTTTAACTTGAATTTGGGCATAGGGCATTAGGGAATACTAATATAATATTCCACTAATTGGGGTATTATAAAGTAGAGCTAGATGAATGAAGGTAAAAAGGCTGAATACCATGACAGTTGAAAAGACACAAACGCTGTCTTCACCCATTCAGGCTGCCACAATGAAATACCATAGACTGGGTAGTTCATAAATAACAGAATTTTATTTCTCACAGTTTTGAAAGCTGGAATTTCAAAACCAGTGTGTCAGCAATGTCAGGTGAGGGTCCTGTCTTAGTTCTGAGGTTTCTCATTGTACCTTCCCATAATGTAAGAGGTAAGGGAGGTCTCTTTTTATAAGGCCACTAATCTCATTCATGAGGGCTCCACTCTCATGATCTCAGCAGCTCTCAGAGGCCCCACCTCCTGATACCATCACATAGGATTTTAACATGTGAACTTCTGGAGAGACACAAACTTTCAGGACACAGCAGATACTTAACCCTTAAATGCTCTTCATGGATGGGTCAGGAGTTCACATTATGAACTTGATTATAAAAGTTAAGGTCCATCCCCCTCCCCCACAAATGTAAGGATAGATACTTAAAACTTATACAACTTCAGAAAAATTAAGTAAAATTTATAAAATTAGTTATAAAAAATGAATATTATTTAGAATGAACAAGGAGGCTGCAATAAATCATTTACTTTAAAAAACTTACATATAAAATAAATATCAAACATGTTGAAAATAACAATTATAAATTTCTCACACTTCAAAATAATTTTCCCTCTTTGTGTGTGCATGTGTGTAGGGGGGGCAGTCTGCATATTCCTTAATTACCTCATCAGATAGCATGAATTTTATAATATTTTCCATACTTAGAACACTAGTAAAAAGATGATTTTATTTGTCTCCTAGTGGCTGATAGAAATGCATTTTTTTAAGAGTTTACAATAGTTTTTTTCTTCAGCTTCCACAACTCATTCACGGTAATAGCTTATAAATTGTTAGGATAGTAAATTTGGGGACCAAAAAAAGGAAAGAACTTTGCATACAGTTACCTTTTGGCTTCCGATTTTGCAAAGCCTTTTATTCTATATACTTTCCCATAAACTTTCTATGTTGAGTGTCAGAGGCTAGACACCAGTCATAATAGGACCTTGTGGTCCCATCTTCCTGCCATAGTGCCCAGGACAGTGGGAAGTTTGAGTGTTCCTGGAATAATTGTTACACAGAACAGCTAGTGCTAACATGATCCTACAACTCATTACATCCAGACCAAATGCATCTCTCCCCTTCCTTCCCCTTAGCTAAATTCCAAAACACCCACCACCATCTGAGAAAAAGGAAAGTGTAAATGGGGACGCTGAAACAGAAAAGGACAAGGGTTTTAACCAGTTGTGATGAAAACATCTTTCTTTTAAAAAATTTCCAAACATACATTACCATGTAAAGACATGACTAGGCAAGGAAAAAAGTGGCTTTTGTGTAGATAAAGTTTATACAATTTGGACGGTCACTGGCCATTCTTAAGGAGAATTCAAAATGAAGATAAGATTAGACTTAGAATATTGAAAAGGTGGAGAAAAGGAAGAGCCCTAAAGCTTAAATTTCATCAGCTTCCAGGTAAACCTACTGCCACTGACTCCTCAACCCACCTTCCAAGCCACCCCCCCACCTCTTCCCCATACCAATAGGTATCCCACCATTTTTAGATGTAAGTACTATGTGTGATCATTTGCTCCAAAGGTTTTCCACTTGCTGTTCTTTTGGCCTATAATGTGCTTTTATCCCATGTTTCTCGATCACCTTTTCTGGACACTTTTCTAGATGGCTCACTGTGCTGAAGGGCACCTCCAAGTGTAACCTCGGATCATGGCATGAACATTTTACAGTACATTATGCCTTGAATGCTGAACTTGAACCTAGCGTTCATTTTTCACAGATCGACTGTGTATTGGTCATGTAACATCGGGATGCATCTGTTTTTTATTTTCATGGCTATGTTTCATTCAGGCACCAAGTCCTACTTATGCTTCCTTTTCAGTGTCTCTCACATCTGTCTTTTCCATTCATTCCACTGCTTCTATTCTTGTCTGGAAGTACTTCATATACGGGTTAATGTAACCATCTCTAACTAGTGTTTCCTGTTCCCAAGCTCCAAATACTCCAATCTGTCCAGCACATAGCCTTAAGCTTTATCTTCCTAAAACAAAAATTAATTTTCATACTTCATCCCATATTACAAAAAAGAAAATCCTAAAATGCTTTTCATAGTCTAAAGATCACATTCCTTTAATTCAAGGGCTCTGAACCATTTTCACAAAGTCTCCTTGACCATAAGCCCATAGAAAATAAATTATTATTTCCAAATATTCAAAAAATGTTATTGCCTTGCATCTGCAAGGTATTCCATTTCCAAGTTTCCAGTTTATACAGTTTGCTTTGTTTTACACTCAAAAAATCCAATGCATCTGGGCATTTATGAGGGCCCTGTTGAGTAATTTCATCTCACAGGGCAGAAATATATCTGCATAATTCATATTTACAAAGATATGAGTTATACAAATCATCATTAAGTAGAGAGAACGCTCCACTGTGACCACTCACATCTAAATGGCCTCGGAATTGGCCTCAGCATTCATCAGCCATCTCCTCATTTTCTTCCGTTGGGAGCGAAGGGATAGCAACGCCAGACTAATCAATGTGCCAGTGAGTCTGAAGGCTGTATTTGGAATGACCTATATTAAAGGAGTTAGGCAAATGTAAGGGAAATTTACACCTCCCAGGATAATGGTTCACTGTAGCATAAGGGTGTCCCAAACATGGCATATTCTTGCTTTATTTACACCCCAATGCTTGGCTGGTAGTCTTTCTCATATTTTGCCTTGCTTTTGAAAGCACGGTTCTCTTGCCTTATTGATCTCCTTATACCCTTATCATTTTTCCACTGAGTTATTTGGCTTGAAGACAGCGGTGTGTCTCCGAGGCTGATTTAACATCATCTCCCAAGTATGCAGCACTGAGCTCAGAGTCGAATATTTTAGTACTGAAACTTGTAACACGTCCGACAGGCAATGATACAAATACAGTCCCTTGTCAGAACTAATGAATGAGGTAATCCAGAGTATGGATAAATAGCAGGAAGATGGAAGATGCTAGAAGCTAGGTTTTGCCAAAAAGCATTTCTGAGTAATTAAATTATTTGAAGAATAATGACGTTCCTTTGGTTTCGGTTCTAACTCATTTTTTTTTCCTCAAAAAGACCTTGATGGTAATACCTAGAGAATGAAAAGCACACTGAGAAGCAGATTCAGTGATGTACATCAATAAAAAGTGGGTGGTCCTTAAGCACAGTCCCAAAAGGGGAAGGGTGTGGAAGTATAGATGTGTCTAGGTGTGTGCGATTAGAGAAGACAGGATAGAATAGCAGTCTATGAGGAGAAAGGTTAAGGGAAAGGAGGAAAGAGAGAAGGACCATGTCCCCAATGAGGCACTGATTATTCTACTGGGAAGAAAGTTTCTGACTTTTCATAAGAATCTCCTCAGTTATTTATAGCTTAGGATGCAATGTTTTGGCCACTGATTGAGTTCTGTGACTGGCCCCTGAATACTATATTCTCTTCATCTGGAAACAAACATGAAAATCCAACACATAGCATCCAAGGTAAAAATAACCTGAAAGCCCTACTAAGAACCATCTGAATAAAAGTTCTCACTAATCTCATTTAACCTTGCTTGTACCCAGAATCCTATTATACTGCCGTTCCTACTACCGTTTTTTATGCCATCTCTAGTGACAACCACGTGACCATTACATACAACTAGAAATATCTTTGTAAATATGTGAGTTATTAAATCTTTATTAGAATATTACTACACATAATAGTATGCAACTCTTATTAAGATTATAGTGGATTTCTCCAGATTTTTCAGCTGCAACTCATTTTCAATAAGAGGAGAGAAATGTCAGTGTGCAAACAGGGCCACCTATCCTTAATTGTGCCACCTAACCGAATAGTGGTATTTGAGAACGTCCTGATAAAGGCATTTGGCAAAGAGGAATCTACTGCCTCCTGATCCATGCTGTTGCACCCTATGGGATGCCCTCCTCATGGTTCCCCAGAAGCAGAACCTATTTATCCTGACTCAAATTTCACCTCCTCTGTGAAACCTTTAGCACAGACAGATTTATCTTCGCCCTGCTCGAGGCTCCAGGGACCCTTTTCCTCATGCTTCTGCTGGTGAGAAATATTGTGTGCAATATTTTGTCTTTCAGTTGCTATTTCCACCCCAGCCACGCTGAAGAGTTGAGGACAGGGTGTGTGATGAGACACACCTCTGGTCTTCAGCACTTGCATAGAGACTTAGGAAACTCTCTCAGTTGGTACTTCATCATTTGCTGGATGTTGAATTTCACCATAAAAATCTTGTCAGCAATGATTATTCTTGGGCGAACCAGGGATAATCCAGAAACCTAACCCCCAATTATATCCTTAGTTTTATTAAATAAATGGATGTTGCGTTTTGTGGTTGTGAAAACATGGCAACTGGAGGAGAGGTTATGCTTGCCTTTCTACTTAGGAGGACTTGTGTTAAAAGCAGAAAAAAAGGGAGCTATGGAAAATCCATCTCGTCCTTTCTTCTCCTGCCACTCTCTGCCAAACGCCCACTAGCCTGCTGCTAACAGGCACAACTGTAGCAGCTGGGCTACCCCCAAAGAAGTAAGCATACTAGTACTGGCTTATGGGAATATATTGGCTGATCAGTGACCAAGAAGAGTACTCTCATTTTTTTCAAACATAGGACAGTCATACATGTCTGTTGAACTGTGAGGGAAGTGAACTCTATATTTTGGGTCTCAAAATATATGGGTAAAGTGAAATTTGCCTCATACAGAAATACAGACTGCATAGAGAGAGCTCGTAAGATTTTTACAAATACTTGCAAATAAAGGTCTTAAGTAAACTTATATGTTTGACTTAGAATTTTATTTGCTTATCAGCCTTGAGACAATGTTTTTTTTTTTATCTTGATTTTAATAAGGGTATTCAAGTAAGTACTACAATGTAGCTTTTCAACTACTTTGGTAAATGATTTCTTTCTTAGTATCACATCCTTTTTTATTGATTTTGAGAGAGAGAGAAAGAGAAAGAAAGAGAGAGAGAGAGAGAGAGAGAGAGAGAGAGAGAGAGAGAGAAAGAAACAACGATTTGTTGTTCCACTCAGTTATGTGTTCATTGGTTCCTTCTTGTATGAGCCCTGGCCAGACATCGAACCCAAAACCTTGGCATATTATCTCTAACCCTTGAGCTACCCAGTCAGGGCTAGTATCACATCCTCTGACGGACATGGGACTTGCATGCATTTCTGTTTGCTTCACATCAGCTTTGTGTGTAAAACAATAAAAACTCCAATCAATTCCGTTGCTATTTACAAGTGGTGATGTAAGAGATCCATTCTTTGCTGGAAAAGAAATGTATTTGTTGCGAATAGCCACCAACTTCAGTAGAGAAAATAATTTGCACACTGAAGAGGGAAACTGCCAAAGCGAAGAACAGAGCATCTGCTGTGGACAAGGGTATAATTATCTTGCTCATCCAAACACCGCTGGGCATAAAAGTTTTACTCCCTGTCTGGCAAGATGCTCGGCTCAGACTTTTAACGAAACATTATTAGCCAATAATAACTAGTTTGGAAGTCCTGTCAATAACAACAGTACATCTTTTGGACCATTTCCTGAAAAAATGGAAAACAGGATCTAATCTGACAAAATTATGAACCATTAAGCTGCCAAAATGATCAAAAGCATCAAGCCTATCTTGTCATAAACCTTTCAGAGACCGGCATACATTGTTTGCCGTTGGCTTGAGAATTTTTCAAAAGAAGGAATACTCTCCCTGGTTCTAGATTTTGACCCACTGTACATTTCTGCAAACTCTTTCCTCCCTGGGTGGTGAGGCCATCATTAGTCTATGCCACCTTTCCTACGTTCAGAAAGAAACTTGAGTAGATCTTTCTGCTAGACCACATGAGTGAAAGGAGCCTGTTTGTGATGAGCAGATATCAATGATCAAAGGGATGGCTGCACTTGTCATTCTGTTGTTGTCACTCCTAACTCTCCCCTGGGGATTTTGACCTGAGATGGACAAGAGATTTGAATCTAATCATAAAACCCTCAAAGAAATGAAGGTTGGACTTCCTTGACCAAATGCTTACATGCCATTGTTGTGTTGTCTTAAAAAAAGAAAAGAAGAAGAAAGAAGCTAGGAATCATGAAACAATTTCCAATAAATGCCCTTAATAGGCAAGCCTGCTAAAATAACACCATGACACTCTTTCTCAAAACCTTTGGACAGCTATCAGCAACAGCTGACAAGTTCCAGCTAATCTGAAATAGTGTGTTTCCTGTGAGGATCAGACCACACACACAGTATACAAAAATACCAGAATTTCCCCCACTGAGGGTTCGCCATGTTCCATCTTCTAGGCTTAAATAATAATGTGTCTATTTTATTGAGAATAAAAAGCTTTTCCATCCATTAATATTTGTGCCTTATAATTTAAGTGTTTGGGAGATGAGAGAAGAGGAGATCAAAATTAAAGTCAGTAAACACACACACACACACACACACACACACACACACACACACAACAAGGCAGTGACAACGTCCTCCAGGGTTGGTTGTACCAGACACTGGCGTGGATTCGTCCATCTGGGTGTCTCAAGGACATATTCCCAGGTGAGGATCCAAAAAGGAAAGTGTCACAGAACTGACAGATGGGCTTCCCTTGCCTAGACCAGCCTAATGGATCTTTTAGGCAATTTGCATACTCACTGTCAGTGACACAGGTATGTATCAAGGACTTCACAGAGGCCCAGAGAAGCCTCACAGAGGACAGAGCTTTATGACTGATTCATGCTTGTATTTCTCTGTGTATGCTGATAAGTGGCATTTGTGAGGAGGTTGGCACTTCTTTTTTTCTCTTCTGAGTTACAGCCGGTAGCAGTACAGTGTAAGTTCAAGCCACAATAATTTCATCCAATAAAAAAATCTAATACTGAAGTCTTGCTCTTTCCATTGGTGAATTATACCCAAAATAGCATTCATATGCCCTCACGTTTTATTACATATACATTGGAAATATTGGCTCTTTTCTGTTCCTTTGGTTCAAGATTTATATATTAAAATGTTAAGAGCTGCCTGGCTCTGTCACAATCTCACCATCTGAAATAAAGAAACAGTGCCCGCCAAAGCCAAGGTAAACATTTCCTCTGCTCATCATATCCTGGAAAGGTTCATCTGTCCCCCACAATCCATGCACGATTGTGCAATTGGACTTCCAATTCTGAAGCAATGCAAAAAAATGTTTAATGAAATAGTGTCACATTATGTGTCAAATATATCATGCTCTGTTGACCCTGACCACATAAATTCTCTGCCACTGTGGTAGGGAGGTCCATTGGTAGCTCCAAATGAACCACATCTTCCAAAACTCCTGCTGTATTATAGTGCCCTCCTACATTCGCTCTGACCTTGCCCATGGACTTGCTTTGACCAACAGATATCCACAAGTATGACGCAAGCAGAGGTCTGATAAGTACTTGTTACTTTGGGGCTAATTCTTTTGCGAAGCTCCATCTTAGAATCCAGCCACCATGCTGTAAGGAAATAATCCCAACAGCATACTTTCTTAAAGTTGATTTATCCAGATAAGCTTTAGGGACAATAATCTGTACTTGATGGAAGGAAGACTGTGCTAAGAGTTAGGGCCTAAACATTTGCCATTTCAGTCACACAATATCCTGCAAGAAAGAGGGGCTACTTGAGAGACCCAAGAGGATGAGATAATACATGAAGAGAGAGACCATGGAGAGGAGGACCCAGGTGCCCTGACTGAGGTGCTTCCGCCAAGTCTCAGATCAACGAAGCTGTGTGACTCAGTGGCACCATGTGGGCAGAAGAGCTACTCAGTCAATGCAGAGAATCACAACAGTATTCTATAAGTCAACAATTTAATAAATAAACAGCAAATCACGATTGGTTTAGCCATGTTATCTATCGCTACTTCTTATGTAGAACTGAAATAGTCACTTTAAAAATGCAACTTTTCTTTTTTTCTGAGATTCTGATGGACAGATGCCTAACTTGCTGTGTGACATTTAACCTGCCAGAGGCTGTTTTCTCATCTATAATATGAGCAAGTTAAACTAGATGACCCCAAGGTCCCATCCAGCTCTGATCGTCTATTTCATTCTGTTCTGGAATTAGGAAAAAAAGTTGTTAGTGACTTGACTGCAACAGCAAACTAATTATGGAGCATTGCAGCCTTAAAGAAAAGAGACTTTCGTTGGCAGTTACGGCCTACTATAAATCTACCAGATAACCAAACATTTTTGTGTGTGTGGGTGAAAAGGGCTTCTAGCTCGGCCTCATCATAACTGAGCATTTTGATGTAGATTCTTTAACTCTGTATATTGAAGAAAACGACAGCAACACCAATTGTTTGGCATAATGATCACACCATATGATGACATGGATGCTTTCAAAAGAGGTAGGATCTACTGATATAAGATTCCACTATTTAGGGGAAAAAAAGAGAGAGAAAGAGAACTATAATGTATTATGATATTAGAGAGTCAACCTATTTATACATCGTCTTCTAAAGTTACAGGGTAATTTAAATGCCATGATCAAATATTGATTCTGCACCAATTAAGTACCAAAAATAAGGTGATGATTGCTTCTGAAGCCCGAGATGTTTTCTTCCTAAACCATCTCTTTTATTGTGCTTTTGATGTGTCACACACTGTTCCAAGCATTTCACAGATGAGGAAATTGAAGCAGAGAGAGATGAAGAGCCCAGCTGGTATGGGGCAGAGCTGGTCTCATTGTCTCAGCAGCCTGGCTCCAGACTCTGTATTCTTTCCATAAACACAATGTTTGGACCCATATGGGAAATAAACCCCAGACTACATTGTTATTTGAACCAAATTCTAACTAAATGAGTTAATGAATGTGGTAGGTATATTAAAAGAGTTACAGCATTATGTCAGAAACTGTTTAGGATGTAAAGATGCCGCTAAGTCCAACTGAACTCAAAAGAAATCTGTCCTTCCAATGCAAACTAACTAGAAACATTTTATTTACTGAGTTTTTAAAAAGTCAACTCTTAAGACTACCTTCCTCTAAGTTCTTCAATGTCTCTAAAATATATTAATGTTTATTCACCGATTTCATTTCCATTAACAATGTGAATTAGCATACTATTACCCAAATTAGGATACGGCTGCAAAAAAATTCCAACAACCGAATTTAATGATGTGGATTTGTCCAGATTAGTTTTGAGGACACTGATTTTTACTGCCTGTAAGGATGATTGTGCTATAAGTTAGGAAGGAAAGGAGTCATGTCAGTCATGGAAGTAAGTGGGATGCTCAAGTCTAACTCAGTTATATCTCAGAGTGAAGAGAGGAGGTTTTAAGTGCCTGGCTAAATGGTTGGACCCTGAAAGCATCTTCCTAGACAAAGAAGACTCTTTGACTCTATATAACTGAATCGCATTCATAAGTACATTGCATCTGCCTATATTAAGATTTGTGTATTAAAAGAAAATTATTAGTATATTGTACCTGTCTACATTAAGACTCTTTGACTATATATGTTGTAATCAAATTATGATGAGTATATTGATGAGGAAACCTGCCCTAAAGTTCAGCCTCAGAGCATAATGGTAAAAAATGGGCACCCTAGAAACTGCTGAGATGTGTATATATGTTTCTTTCAAAATCATATGAGGAACTTTGAGAAGTTATTTAACTTCTCTGATCCTCAGTTTCCATGTCTGAAAGGTGAACAATAGTACCAACCTCCATAGCTATCGTGATGTCTGACTGAATTAAGCAGATGTAAACCACTAAAAACAGTTTCTGGTGCGAAGTAAGTGTGCAGTAATTGTCATTGCCTGGTATCCAGCAAGTGTACAGTAATTGTCATTGTTAACATTTGCATTGTACTTGTTTATAAATTTATTACTGAACTAGAGTTGAATCAACATTGGTTCTACAAAATGTATCAGACAGCTTCTACATATAGGAGCTTCAACTTTAAGACACTGTCTGGAAGATCAGCATATGTCTAAGTTTCATAAATATGATTTTTTAAATGATGATCAAATTTACAACCTTAAGGTCACTTTGTTTGTGGCGATAGAAACCCAGATAGAGGTAAATGATTGTAATACAGACCACTCATTTGGTTTTAAAATTTTAAATTCTGCCAATTTTAGCTACAGCTCCACTACTGCACTGAAACGAAGTAGAGTTTCAAAGGAACAGAATGACATTTTGCTATTTCTAACTAAAAGTAAACAGTCAACAAAAAAGTAAAAGTTTAGTTTAATAAAACAAAAGTATTAAAATATAAAAGTATGTGTGTGTCCATGGGTTATGCATATAAATTCTTTGTGTGGTGAAGGCCTGGTGTGGGGGGAGGGGAGAAGGGAGACAGGTACAGGCTAGAAGAAGCCAATGGGGGGAAAAAGGGAACATCTGTAATACTTTCAACAATAAACATAAACATATGTGTGTGTGTGTGTGTGTGTGTGTGTGTGTGTGTGTAAGTAAATAGCATTAAGGGTCTGGTTATGGGATATAAACAATAGTTTCTAATGATAAGCCCAGTTTTGGCTCATTATGCACTCACTATAAATATTTGCTGAAATATTGAATGACAGGGCAACAGGGTAGAATTTAACAAATCAAGTATAAGGAATGTTTAGCTTTATTATGCAGGATGAGTTTTGATGTGATTTAATGAGCCAGACCACCTCTCATTAGGACACAGAAAGGAGCTTGGGCTGCCATTTAGGGAGCATAGCTGTTTAAAGAGAATGCATGGCTCTGTGTCAGTTGTAATGATTACAATCACAGCTTTTAGTACAGATTTCATTTTTAATAATTTCTTTAACAATCACTAAAATTATCACCCCACCATGTAATCTGTTTCTTTCACACTGATGGCACTCCTACTGTTTAAAACTAATTGCTTTTTTACATTATCTTAAGGTCAGGCTCAACAGAATGGATTTTGAATAACTGTGAACCACAACTGTTTAACACATCAAGAGCAGATCACAATGTTGAAGAACTCCCCTTCAGAAATGCACCAAAACTATCTAGTTAACTAGTTTAATTTGCCTCTAGGCAGACATCACAGTGATTGACAATGTAACTTGAAGATTTATTCAATGTAGTTGGGGTGTTTATTTCCTCTCTCTGGAAGGCAGTCTTAGAAACTACTTTTGATTTTTTCAGCTCAACAACTAGGATATGCACCAAGGCAGCATGGAAAAATTCGTGTCTGTGTTTACTTAAAATTTGGTGGGGATATTCAATACTCAAGTACTCTTTCAATCTATCGACTCTAATACACCTCTTTTAAGAGGATAAGTAAGTTCAAAAGTTGTGCAATATCTTCACCTTTTCCAAGAGTGTCAAGTGGGAGAGCCAGAACAGCAAATTATATTGTCCAATCAATCACTAGGTCACAAGGTCCATCTTGAGTGATTGCAAATAGAGCTGAAATGGCTGAATTTTTTCCACTGCTACGGGTGACAAACGAAGCAGACAGTTGAACAATAGCCATACAATTTGCAGACTGACTTAAGCAAGATGTATTTAAGCAAGTCTGGGTGTGACTCATTCATCCAATTATTACGCATGTGCCCTGTCCCACTTTACCCAAGATACATGTGTGGCAAATGACACCAACCACATATCAAAGATGAATGATGCTCACTATGAAAAGAATGTATCCTGATTCACCACAAAACCAATTTAAAAAGTGGATTAGACTATGTATGGATTCAGAAGTATTGTTTGGAAAAAATATTTTATTTTTTCATAATCACTTAAGAGTGAATAGTTCTTAAAAGCATGACTGGCAAATAAATTTTCTTTGATTTTTTTAAAACATAGGCCTAGGACCATACCCATGGTCTGAAAGTTAGCATCCAATGGCAATGTCTGAGCAGGCTGTAAGAAGTTAATGGGGGAAAAAGGAGGACTTATGTAATACTTTCAACAATAAAGATTTAAAAACAAAACAAAACACAAAGGCAATGTCTGGAAGTGTGTAGTATTTGTTTTGTCAGAGAAAGTTTTGACAACCTGGAATTCTCAGAAATAGCACAGAGGTTTCCAAATAACTTATTCGCAAAGAACACCTGATTTTCCAATTAAGATCTAAATTTTTTTCTATATTCTCAAAATAAAATATTTTTTTTAATGCATGAAAACTTTCATTTTGGTCCTAGAATTTAAAACATATTCTAAAAACATAAACTCAAGGCACAAAATGACTACGTGAAATCATTTATCCATGGCTATTATAACTTTTAACTCTAGATAAATGTTTTCTTCCATGCCTACTTTTATGATCATTCATTAAAAGTCCACAATTGAAGACCTAAGACTAAAATATTTAACAATTTTTAAAGTTACATTTTTTGTTGCTGTCTTCTGGGTATATATATTTTTTTCACTACAGGTATTGGGAGAGAAGAGAAGGCTAAGGTGTCTGGGTTGCAGGTACTTTGCCATATTCAGAGCTGTCCTATTTGTAACTCAATACTCTCACATCTGTTAGGAAACCAAATTGAAGTTTTGTCACTCAAGGTTGACCTGCCATTACCATCATAATACCACCTGGCACACTCAAGGGGACAGACAGGTGCATGAGGGGGAAGGGTATCACTAGAAAGTCCAGAGCTACCCAGGATGTGATGTACTTCTTAAAGGAGTTGGTAAAAAAAAAATTACTATCCCGCAAATGACAAATCTGCAATCTGTAAAAATAATCACCTGTAAACGCTCAGCTAAAACATGCTCTTCACTCATTTACGTAAGTACGGACTAACAGAGACCATTTAGATCACTGGCTGTAGATATGATCAAATGTCTCCTAACTAGTAAAAAGAAAATATTTTAAACATGATAGCATCATAGGATTTCAGTAATCATCTAATGTGTTCCCAGTTCCTTTTTAAAACGGGGAGGGGAAAAGAATTTCTGAGAGGTAAAATCACTGTCCCCAAAACAAACAAGGGGGTGCTCTGAGTCAGCATTACTCAAAATGTGGGCTGGCATCAACCTGCAACTTGTGACCAGTCGGCCACAAGATCCATTACACGAATTGAGAGAAAGAACTTTAAATTTTTATGCCACTTGGACATTGTCACAACATCCAAGTGTCTGGTTTTGTACTTTGCATAAGTATCAGTCTGTAATAAATAAATAAGATCTCAATTGCTTCCCACCCCACCCCTTCCACACACACACACACACACACACACACACACACACACACACACACACACACGTAGTCTGAGAAGCACTGCTGGAAGTCAGCTCTCTTAACTCCCAGAATTTGGTCTCTCCTCTACATTTGCATGTTCTTCGCTCTGATCCAATCTATGGTGATACTGCACAGCACAGTTGGGAAGAATGTTGATATCACAAACAGATTGAAGTCAATAAAAAAGGACCTCAAAGCTCAATCGAATTTCTATGACCAAGAAGTTTCAGAGAAGAGGAGGGAGAAATCACCGATCAGTTTAGGAACTGTAGAGTACTGTCTTTGGGTCAGATTTGTATAAATTAAAAATGTATTTATTTATTATATCCCCAATAGCAAACTTGTTTCTTTATTAATAGAAGTTTCAATCGCAGGTCTCTAAACACATTTGAATAATGACAGAAAAGGCTATGATTAAACATGATCGCATTTCCCCAACTTAAATTACAACTCCTTATTCCCTTCACTTCACATTGTCCCTTCAGAAAATTTCCAGTGGCCATCTTACTGCCCTGGAAACAGAGTTCTCAACAGTCCTGTTCTGTTCCTCTAGAAATCCCATTGTTTCTTCAAGTTTGAGCCCTACAAAGGATGGGGCCTAATGATGGGAGTACAGAATAACAAACCTTACATTAGCTTGCTTTCAGCTCAGGTAACCAGGGTGATGAGAAGAGAGTAACATTGGCTACTTCAGTGCTTCCAATTTGGCTACCTGGAGCCAGGTCTGGTTTGGATCCTGCACAGTATCGCTTCCTTCAGACACATCTCAACTTAAAGTCACAGCAGATGCTCCACATGCCCTGGTGTCCACAAGCATCTTAAACAGATGAGACTATTAGCTCTTGGGAAAAGGAATCCATCCATCTATGCCATATGCCTTCATTTCCTTTCGACCTCAGCTTAGGCATGGCTGGGTATATTCTTGCCCAGATAAGGAAATATATTCATATACAGTACAGCCACAATTCTTAAAGAACTATAGGAAAGTAGGAGATATGATTATTTGATTATTTTAATTACTAAATTTATAATCTTTTACTTGGCTTGAGAACAGGTCACCTCTGATTCATTTGTGACCAACAGCTCAACAACCTCTTCCTTTTATTCTATCATCTTAAAACATTAAGGATCCTTTTATATGTTTCTTCATTGCTCCAAGGCCTTGTACAAATGAAATGCTCTGTAAATAAAGTATAAACAGCAGATGGCTATTGTATGAGATCACAGTATCTCATGTCTCCCCGTCTTTGCAATTCCTGAGCTACTTTGTGCCAATAAACTCTAGTCCGTCATCACAGCTCTCCGTCTGGATTCTTCATCGACACAGCTTGAATATTCGCTGGTGTAAAGTTCTGTGCCACAAACTGCAAACTTTTGCAGAGTACTGTCTTTCCCGCTGAAAAATATAAAACCTAATCCCAGATCTAAGTCCATAAAAATGCTATATTTGGGAGTCAGTGCAGGGTATACAAGAGGCATTTCCAAACTCTCCTGATCTTTGACCAGTTATCCTTCTGTTTAAAAATATCCTGCAATCAAATGGGAAAACACTTCCAGGCTCTCTCTGCCATGACTATTAGAAATCAACACAGTTAGTCAAAGCACATCTCACCACTGCTATGCAATGTTTCTCACGTCTTTGGTTTGTGGTATTGTAAAAACCTACATCACTGTTTAATCTGTTCATTCAAGGAGCAGTTATTGAACACCAACTCTCAGCAGGGAATATAAAACACAATCCCTTGAAATATTTTCACTGATTTTTAGAGTGAGCAATTGAGCTGTTCGTGTATTTGGCTTATTATATGTATGATTCTGCTGGAGTTTTAAGTGCTACCTTGAATTCTTGGTGAAGGACATTCCAGGTAAGCTCTTTCTTCAGTAGGATAATTTTTCCTATACTCCCTGTTTCTTGTGAGGACCATAGGATTCACTACTTTTTCAGGCGCATACTCAAAAGCCTAGTTTTCAGTATCTAACTAAGGGCTTTTTTCATCGTCAGTGTAAAGAGGCAATACTGTAGCATAAAATAAAGAGCACTGAGAGGGGCAATCATCCACAGGGCTGAACAGCTACCACACACCAGCTCAGCGTGCGTACTGTTACCTAAATTACAGTATAGTCAGCTTCACTAACATTCTTGACTTTTAAAATGCTTTACTCTAAGGCGACTTGTTCAAAGCTGTCTTTCTTTAATTTGAAGCAATTTCCACCTTTCCAGTTTTAAAAAAATTAACCTTCATACCATGACCATGACATAGAAAAAAATGTTAGCAGCGGTCTAAATGCTGTGAAGGATAAAACTTCAGCACTTAAGGTTTTCTGTAAAGGGAGCTACTCTGTTTAACAAAGTTAAAAAAAAAATCAAACTCAGTTCAGTTTTACTCATAGGCAAGATTTGAAAGGACGGCAGATTTCGATCCCTAGTCTTCATTCAGAAATTCCCACCGGTGCCTCTCTATGCACCTATGCTTCTTTATGACACTAAAGTGATTATCACTGTTTAAATGAAAAGCCAACCTAGCTGGCTTTATCTTTTCTTCTTAAAACATGCCCTGGGCTTAAGCAAGCAATAGTAAACAGAAGCAATATTCCTTTCTGTAGTCCTGCACCAATGAGGGCATCAAATATCTTCTTATGATGAAAAGGTAGATTGTTCAGAAGCCCTCTACCCATCTGACAAATGGTAGGCGGAAAATGCAAAGACTGTAAATGCAGAAAACCTGAGTTAGAGTTCATGTTTCTTTCATAGAGGTACACAGAACAATTTATCACTTCATCTTATCAGTGATTTGATGGAATTTTACTAAATACCAATGTTAAATGATAAAACATAACATTTGAAATAATTTGTCATTAATATGGTTTGTTTTGACAATGAGTGATAGACATATTGGAAACTCTATTTATATCTAATACAGCCTACCATCTATCTATTTTTTGTTAATCCTCACTCGAGGATATTTTTCCATTGATTTTTAGAGAGAGTGGAAGGGAGAGGGAGAGAGAGAGCAACATCATTGTGAAAGAGACACACTGATTGGTTGCCTCTTGCACATGCCTCAACCAGGGCTAGGGATTGAGCCTGCAACCTAGGGATGTGCCCTTTGCTGGAATCAAACCCAAGACACTTCAGTCTGCTGGCTGATGCTCTATCCACTAAGACAAACCGGCTAGGCTATATTAGACTAGTTATAATAGATTTTACTAGTATTTTTAGAGCATTTTAGGTTCATAGCAAAACAGTGAAAAGTACAGAGAATTCCCATATACTTCCTGCCCCCATTATCAACAAAATATAGAGGCAACCTAAGGAGTGGAAGAAAATATTTGCAAACCACATACCAGGTAAGGGTTAATATTCAAAATATATAAAAAACTCAATAGTGGGGAATCTTCCCAAGTATTTCAATTAAAAAATGGGCTAAAGACCTGAATATACATATTTCCAAGGGAGACCTACAAAGGCCTTCAGGTACACAACACGGTGTTAAACAACACTAACCATCAGGCAAATAAAACCCAAAATCACAAGGTTAGAATGGTTACTATCGAAAGACAAGAGATGTGTTGGCAAGCATGTGGAGAAAATAGAACCCTTGTGCATTACTGGTAGAAATGTAAATTGGTAAAGCCACTCAAAAAAAATAAAAATAGAACTACCATATGATTCAGCAATTCCACTTCTGGGTTCATCTGTGAAAGAAATGAAATCACTATATCAAAGAGATATCTGCACTCCTATGTTCACTGCAGTATTATTCAATGGACACCTAAGTGTCCATCAAAGAATGGATGAATAAAGAAAATGAATATATATGCACATATAGTTGATGTAATGTATATAAATATGATATATAGATGATAGAATAATTCAGCTATAAAGAAGGAAATGCTACCATTTGTGGAACATGGATGGATCTTCAGGGAGTTACACTAAGTAAAATAAATAGAATAGTGAAAGATAAATACTGTATAATCTCACTTATACATGGAAGCTTAACTCCAAACTCACTGAAACAGTGTAGAACCGTGGTTCCCTTTGGCTGGGCTGAGAGAAATGGGGAGATGCTGGTCAAATGATACAAACTTCCAGTTATAAAATGAGTGAGTCCTGGGATCTAATATTCATTATGGCCTATAGTTAATAATTCTATACTGCATAGGTGCAACTTGCTAAGAGAGTAGAACTGAAATGCTCTCACAATGTACACATAAAATAACTGTAGTTATGTGAGGTGATGGATATGTTAACTAACCTTAGTGTGGTAATCATTTCACAACATATACATATATCAAATCATCATATTGTACACCTTAAATTTACACAATGCTATGTGTTAATTACATCTCAATAAAACTGGAAAAGCAAAGAGATGGCACAAACCCAGGGAGATAAGTATTAGAAGGCTGAACAATGAAAGTTATCCTTTTTGGTATTATTTTCTATTTCTTCCATGATTCTTTCTTGTTTGTATTCTAGTGTGTTCACCCAGGTTTTACAAAAATCGCTTCTCAGCCATGATGACATCAAGCCTTCCACTTAGAAAGACTCTCTTCTAAGTCTTCCTCAAGTTTTCCCTGGTCCCAGGTAACCTTGGTCAGTGTAGGGCTGTAGGCACTCCTTCTTCCATCCTCCCACAACTAATTATTCCTTCCCCTTATGCCCGCCCTCTTTCTCTCTTATATTTTTCATCTCGCTCTTTCCCTCCATTGGCTCCTGCCAACACATTCAGATCTCTCCAGTGTTTAATATCCTTCATTATATCTTGCTTTCATCTCAAGGATCTGTTCCCACATTCTTTCTTTAATTACTGAGCCATCCACATATGTTTCTTATATTTCCTCAATTTTCTCTCTTACCTCAAACTCCTCCCTGAGTTGTACTATAAGCATCTTAGAACTACAGCCTAATAGGTCCTGTGAGATCTCTAATCACCCAATCCAATGGAATTTTCTCAGCTGTTATCTCCTTCAAATTATGAAAGCCTGCCCTGGCCAGTGTTGCTCAGTGGGTTGAGCATCATCCTGTGCACTAAAAAACCACCAGTTTGATTCTTGATCAGGACACATACCCAGATTGAGGGTTCCATCCCTGGTCAGGGTGCATGTGGGAGGCAACTGATTCTGTCACCATCCTTCATTCTACTCTTCTCCCTGCCTAGCAGCCTTCTAGCTAGGAGTGGCTTTGGGAAATCTGACCAATAAGGCATAATTGGGAGTCAGCTGAGTGAGTATTTGAGAAAAATCTTGCTTGTCTAATCAAAGTAAGAGACTCAGCTGGCACTCATCTTTGGCTTTGGTTCATTTCCCCTTGGCCTTAGTGAGGCCTTGAACATGGACAGGATGCAGAGTACTGATGTAATTAGGACCTTATCCTGGAGGTTCTGCAGCTATTTTGAGATCATGAGGCTAAAGCCAACATGCTATGGGTATCTGAAATTTTTGAATAGCACCTCATTCCTATGGGGCTTCTCTTACCCTTCTCTTATAAAAGACAAATAAACTTCAATTTCTTAAGGTTCCTGATCATCTTTTCCTTGTAGTCAAGAGCATTTCTTTCTTTTAAAAAAAATCTTTATTATTGAAAGTATCACATATGTCCCTTTTTCCCCCATTGAGATCTTATAGCATTTCTTTCTCAATCAGGATGCTCAGTTAAATTGCACATAAGCCCATAAGTGGAAAAAAAATTGAGTTTTTTAAGCCACCTGCAAATGTAAGTGCTTTACTACCAAACTATTACTGACCTGAGACACCTGTGAGATGAAAAGATATATACATATACATATATGTGTGCATAATAATGTGTAGGTACACATATATGTTTAATGTTTATATATATATATATATATATATATATATATATATATATATATATATATATGCAAATATAGGGCCACTGCTATTTGAGTTTTGGGCTTTGTCTGTTGATTTGTTCTAAATAATTAAGCCCTGTAATTTATGAAAGGAAGTTAAAATTTTCCAGAACAAGAAAAAGGGGATGAGGCAAGACTAGAAAGAGAGAGGATGCTTGATATTGTGATTTTCCAAAGCTGGCGCTCATCCAGAAAACCAGCCTAGCACTGGCAGGCTGGGAGCACAGGAAACGGAAACACCCTTCTGAGGAAACCTACAAAGTGATTCACACTCTCTACAAACATTTCCCAGATGTACGGCAGAAAAGTGTAAGAAAAACACCCGAACTCGCCCCTTCAAAGCTGAGTTCCAAGAGACCTAATCACATTCTCTCCTTTCTAAGCGTCCTCCAGAGTGTCGACACACCATAAAACATAGACTGGTTGGGATTCACGCGAGGTAAATATTTGTCGGGACACTTGACACCTGCAGCAGATGACATGCTTGGAAGAGAGGGGTCCTTGAAGAAGTAAAAACACTATTTTATTGCATACCCATCTTGACAGCATTTCCAGAAATCCTCCTCGCATGCTTTCATGATGGGCAGTGGCCATGTGCTCTGGCTAGAATTCTGCCAACAGGGAAGACATGAGACATATCTTTTCATCACTAATTCAGAAGAATTTTCAAATCACAAAATAATTCTGGCTTTTGCCAGCCCAAGGCCTTGTTATTTTCAGTTAAAAGACTAGTTTGTTTATGTATTTATTCTAATAGTAGGCAGATGATTGTAGGAAATGCATTTGATAGGATACTGGCTACTGAAATCTTACTGGGCGACTTTTCCAGTACTAAAGAGAAGAAGGGAGAGAGATTTGGCTCACTCAGCCATGAACTTATTCACATAAATTGTATTCATCCTGCTCATTAACCCAAAACAAGCTCTAAAAGACTATCTTGGAATTGGGTAGTGGACTCTCCAGAAAGTAAAACTAAAAAAGTGACATACTAAACTAACAATATAAATAGCATGTTAGAAGTAGCCAGCCATTGTTAGGATTGTTTTATCAGTATAATCTCATTTTATCCCCACAAGAATCCTCTGAATTGGTATTATAATTTCCTTCATTTGGTGGATGAGGAGTCTGGTTCAGAGAGGTTGGCTTATGATGCTCACCCAGCTAATAAGTGGTGAAGAAGGGATTTGAACTTAGGTCCCTTGGGGTCTAAAGGCTTTGCACTCTCATTAACAGCACTGAGAGTAGCTATGTGTATAATTCCCCGAAGGCCATGAGGAGAGCAGTTTCTCCCACATCCTTCCTTCATCACCACAGTTGGAGCACTTGGTTATGATGGAAGCTTTTCTTCTATTTATTCTGTCACTAATCCCAGAACAATATCCTGTGATTTTGGGATTGCCTGCTTGAAGCTCTCTTGAGGCCAACATGGAGAAAAGCTTGTACAAGAAGAGCTGTAAGTTACTGGAGGTGGAGGGGGTGGGAGAAGAGTTAGAAGGTGTGAAAAAATGAGAGGAGAAAGGGTACAAGTGAAACAGTTAAGGAAAAGAGTTTAGTGGCCTCACTGTCTTTGGTGATCTTTTGCTTCGCTTGAGGACTAAAGCAAGTCTAACTGCCTCATTCCAAACTAGCTACAGTCAAGCACTGCACTATGCATGCTGAGCATGAATGGTAAAAGTTAGAGCAAAGTATTCAACACAGTAACCCCTTAAAAACAAGGTCCATTTTAGTGGTAGCACCACAACAAATTGAGAACTAATTTACAAAAAGAATCCCAGAATATTAAGGAAGAAATTAATCAGTCTTTGAAAGTGAATACATTCCACTCTGGGCCATGGGAAGCATGTTGCTAAACCATACTATATACTTTGAGCACTTCAGTAGTTGTCTAAGACCACATAAACAAAAGCTTACGGCCTGCGTACTTTGCATACAACACACAAATTCATAACATGTCAGGTCAATCTGGCAACTGTGTATGTAGACATGCATTTAAAGAGCATCCGTTGGTTAACTCCCGTATAAAGTGATTTGAAGAGCATATTGAATCTGTGTCCCTAACACATATGGAGCACAGACATTTGAAAATGTACTTTGCACAATTTCATTATTAAACACTCAGCAGGCTTCAAAGACAACTGCATTTCATTAATAATAAATAAATAAATGAGAACGCAGGAAAATATTAACATATCAAACACCTCCATATTGTTATTTTTATGTACAAAATGTCTTACCTTCCCAAGAGACTAAGCCTGTGCCTGATTGTAAGTCAGGTATTTATTAAAGAAAAGAAACTCTTTGAGGTAAATCAAGAAGTCTCCACAGCTGCTACACTAAATTGTAACCTAGTGCCTAATTAGTTTTTAATGTTTTATTTGAAAATAACTTCAAGTACAGAAAAGTTGCAAGAATAGAACAAAGAATATGCAAGAATACTCCTTTCCTCAGATTTACCTATCGTATTTGCCCCCTTTATTTTAGTTTGCTTTGTTTTGTTGTTGATATGCAGACTTTATTATTTTTTATCTATTACTAGAGGCCCGATGCACAAAGATTTGTGCAAGAATGGGCCTTCCTCACCCTGGCTGCCGGCACTGCCTTCACTGAGGCGGGAGCCGCCTTTCTGCCTTTGTTAGGCCTGGAGCCAACTTTCTGCCTTCCCACAGGCCCCCAGCTACTGGGGCAGTGCAGATTGCTTGTGTGGCGCGTCCCAGCCCCCCATTGCTTGATGCCTGTGTATGCAAATTACCCACCATCTTTGTTGGGTTAATTTGCATACTCACTCCTGATTGGCTGGTGGGTGTCATGAAGGCATGGGCAATTTGCATATTTTTCTTTTATTAGTGTGGATTTTTTTTGTCTAAAGTTTTACATATGTCTTTCCCTAATTGACACCCCCACAGCCATTCCCACTCCAGGCAAGCCCCCACTGCCCCTGTGTCTGTGTCCATTGGTTCTGGTAATGAGACTGTATACAAGTCCTTTGGTTTCTCTCTAATGCCACCCCTCCCCTGCCATTTGTCTCTGGATCTACTCTTGTTCATCAAATTATGTTTATTATTTTGTTGTAAATCTTTATTGTTGAAAATATTACATACATCCCCTTTTCTCCCCCATTGCCCTTTCCCATCCACCCACACCCAAGCCTTCACCACCCTATTATCTGTGTCCATGGGTTATGCATACATGCATATGAGTTCCTTGCTTGATCTCTTACCAGCTTCCACCCTCCCCTGCCTTCTCTCTGAGGTTTGACAGTCTGTTCATTGTTTCTGTGTCTCTGGGTCTATTTTTCTTCATTTGTTTATGTTTATGTTGTTCATTACATTCCACATATGAGTGAGATCATGTGATACCTATCTTTCTTTGACTGGCACAATGTTCTCTAGGTCCATCCATGCTGTTGCAAATGGTAAGAGCTGCGTACCAGTTTTTTAACTGGGTTTTCTGATAACTGGCTCCTTGATACTTTTCACATTTGAATTAGAAAATAATAATGAGGATTTAAAAATATTATTCATTCTTCTTTACAGACCGATCCCTAACCAAACATATGACTGACCAGAATAATATTGGGGCACTGAGAGGTGGGATTGAGGGAAGGGACAGGAAGGGCAGTTTATAAATTAAAACAGTGCTCTGGGTAGCCTTAATAAAAAGATAACATTTGAATAAAATATTGAAGAAGGTGTGGCTATCTAAAGGAAGAAGAACATTTTGGAGAGGAGTGAGCAGTGCAAAAGACCCATCTTCTCCATTGCTGGTCATTTTCTACCATAACTTCTTCCAAGCCATTATTGGAACTATCCCAGGTCAGACTTCTGGAATTAGGCATTAACTTGCATACCGATAATAACTACATGGATGTGCATAAAAATAACATTTGAATAAAATATTGAAGAAGGTGTGGCTATCTAATGGAAGAAGAACATTGTGGAGAGGAGTGAGCAGTGCAAAAGAACTGAAGTGAGGCCATGTTTGAAAGTCAGCTAGGAGGTCACTGTGGAGGGAGCAGGGTAGAGGAACCAGAAAAGTAACAAAGATGCTGTTAAAGAGGTGAGGGATGTGGGGATCACGAAGGCCTTTAGAGGCCAAAGTGAGGACTTTAGGGAATCATTAAAGGGTTGGCACACAGAAGTTACATGATCTGACTGACATTTCAATAGGATCAGTAGGATTTGTTTTTGTTCTACATGGTAAGCCTGGCTTTGGTAACTATGATAATATTAATTGGGTATCTGTATAGCTCATCATCCACTAGTCCTTATTCTCTCTCTCTCTCTCTCTCTCTCTCTCTCTCTATATATATATATATATATATATATATATATATATATATATATATAATTCTTCATCTTTCTCCTTTGTTCACTCCTAGTAATTTTAGAAGGAACACTCCTCTCATTTACACATTGTACTGTATTTATATAGATACTGGTATCATATCCTAGATAAATGAGTTCCTTGAGGGTAATCCTATGCATCTTTTAATACTCAGAATAAAAAAGTTTCTGTGTCACAGAAGGGGGCTTACAAGACTGAGTGAATGACTATACACAGAGATAGACGATGTCTATATATTTTTACATAGTATTTATATTAAAAGCCATGGAAAAGGTTCTGTTGGGCTAAGAATTAAATAAAAATACAACAATGTTACCAAACAGAACACCCAGATTATTTTGAGGGCTGCCACTGAAAAATACTAAATTTCAAATTAACTTTCAGGTTTTCTGAAAAGGAAGGAAAACTCTCCAATAAAATACTTTTAAAGGTTCACCTCTTCTGAGGCAGCATTAGAATGCAGAGAGGCAGAGAGCTTAATACATCGCCTTGTTCATATTCTCACATCAATATACATTGGGAGTTTACAATTCAAAGTCTCGGGACAGAGAAAAAAGGTTGCTCATCTCCTCGGGATGCTGAGGCATCGTTTCATGCCCACCTGAGCACTGACTTTCAAAGGTGAAGCTCACCTTTGTGGTGTAGTTTTCACACATAAACCCGGAAATTTTACTTGCTGTTAAAAGAATCTGTGGAAATAGTGGATGCTTCAAAAACAAAAGCAACGGAAGCAGGGAGAGGGAGTCAGCAGCAGGTTGATTATGACCCTTCGCTTTGGAAGAAAAATTATAATGGGGGAAAAAGAAGGCTCCCTTCTGCTTCCTCTGCAGACGCCGGGCCATTGTGCAATGTTGCAACTGGCGACTGCCATAAAGTGATGCCTGGAGTGACCTCTCTCCACCTGAGCAAAGGTCATGACAGATTCTCTCCTCTTACCCTTGCCGTCAGAGACATGTAGTAATGGCTGATCACGTTAAAGCAAGCAACATATGTATGTAACCTTCCCCCCACTGTGGTGTCCTCTGATGTTTGAAATACTTTGTTACCTCTAATTTTAATAAGTTATTCAGAAGCATATACCTACCAGGCAAAGGCTGAAAAGCTTTAAGGAGGATACATTAGCAAATTAGGAGTAGTGAAGGTGATTAATTAAATTACATTTCATTCATTCATTCATTCACTCACTCACTATGCAAATCTTTCGTAAGTATTTGAGTGGCCATAATCCAGGCACTCACATAAGAGCTGGGATACGACAAAGAAAAAGACAAAATCTACGCTCATGAGTGGTACTTTCCAAAGGGATGAACCAGAATAAACAAGTACGCCAAAAATAAGATAATTTCAGATATGGTAATACATGTTTCCATCTGATTATGTTAACAGCCCACCTCATCTTTCCTCTATTTATTTCCCAAACGTAACTCTACTCATCATAGTTGCAACTCATGTATTATGCTAAAAGTCAGTTCCATAGCTATTCTTCCCATGCATTTGTTAGCGGGTTGCATTAAGCGATTACTTTACATTTCTGTAGATAGTTTTTCAAAAACATAATTGCATGCATAGAGAATACATCTCTTTTTCTGTTTATTCCTCTTTCTCAAAAAGGTTTTCCACAAAACAAATTTTAATTGAGGAGATAACCGCATGGAGATCGTTCCATTACCACGCCAGAAACAAAGAATATCATAGTATTAAATTCTTAAACCACTTAACAGTTGTACCCTAAATCCTCAGTTACAAAGTGTTTATCCACTTTGCAGTTGAGGAAGAAGGGACTGCAGAGTTGAAGAGAACATCTTTTGTCTGAAGATCGAATATACCTCCCCCCCTCCCCCACCCTCCCGATATAACTTTCCCAAATACAATTTTGGTCACCAACTGATATCAGATTTAAACAGCATCCCAATAAAAATGCTATGGGCATAGCCAAGATTATATCAATGGCAATAATAGCTTTGGTACTTGTGTCTCTTCCCACAAATTTTCACCAATCACAATTTCAGACAACATTTCTACCCCTTCTCCAGCTGAACTCCTCCTAGTAAAGTCACAGCTTTTTACCCAAATTCAATAGGTTGTTCAGAATATTTTCTCTGGCATTTTTCTATATTCTTCCTAGTTGCCCTGCCTAAATAGTTGAATATAATATTTTTTCAGGATTGTGCTCCACTACATCTCTTCCTTTTCTCACTATTCTTCAAATCTTTCACTATACCACCTACGTTCGCCATGCTTACAATGGATGATACTCTATCCGTTTTCCCCAAAGAAAGTTTAACTAATATTATGATGCTGGGTGGTGTGTTAGAAACTCAGATGGAAAATAAGGTGGTTTAGGAAATTTTGGTTTAAAGGGATTTCAATAGAGATGTTTACTGCAGGGCCCCCAGGAACAATGGCTTTCTAATATACTCTGTGGCTCTTCAAAAAGGTTGTATACAATGTATTTAATAAATCCAAAACATGCCCTTTTTCCTACAAAACTTTGATGTGGAGATGCTCCTATAATTGAATCATAGTTTAATTGGCAGCAATTTTTTCTGGCAGAACAATAAAGAATGGTCCATATTGCAATCGACAGCATCTCAGATTTAATACAAATACATTAATAGAAAGTGTCTGTGGGGCTTATTTGACTATGAATTCTTTAAATCACAAAATATCTCTCTCAATATGTGGCAATAAAACGTATTTGGGAAAACATTGTGTAAAAGCTGCATTTCCCAAATCTATTTATTTTAGAACAGTGACATTTCATCCCGAATTTGGAAATCCCCAAGCTATCTAACAAGGCAGGGGACATGGTGGTGGAGGGATTTTGCAATCTTCAATTTTCAAAAGAATTTTTAAAATCCCCTTATCTTCATTACTCATTCAGAATGAAACTTGATATAAAGCCATGCACACATAAATAACATCTTTTGTTTGTAGCAGAGGTGGTTCCAAAGGGCCTTTTTGCAGAATTCCTTTAAAAATCTCTGACTTTCCATCAGCCCTCCCACTGCTCATCAAGACCCACCAATGTCATCCCAAACATACACTCTAAATACACAGAATGCATCAGCCACTGTCAATAGCAGCCTTCCACCCATTCTTCCAGTGACCAGCAGCCTCTCCCTGCCACTGCCAGGCCCATGGAGAAAGTCTGGTGCCACTACATGTAAAGGGAACCATGGAACCTCAAAGGGAAGGTGGGGGAGGGTGGGTGGGTGGGAAGAGAGCAACCAAAGAACTTGTATACATATATGTATAACTCATGGACACAGGCGATAGGATAATGAAGGCCTGGGGTGCAAGGTGGGCTAGAAGAGGTCAATGGTATACGTTCACAATAAAGATTTGAGAAAAAATAAAAGACTCAATCTCCCCATGGTAGAACCACCAAACAGCAGAAAACAAACTAAACCTTCATTTCGTGGACAAGAATGGAGGTTGTGACCACCCAGAAAAGCTCGGGATCTTTGCTCTGTCATCATAGAACCAAGAAAGCCACTTTTGCTAATCATATCTATCATCATTCAACTCGATGTAAAATTCAATCACTGACTAAACCAGAGATGCTGAAGAGAGAGAGGACCTGAAACGTCAGTGTCTAGTAACCTGTCCGTGGAGTCAGATGTATTTAAGGGGGCCCCGTCCACAAAATACATTGTGGCTGAGGGTGTTTGGTAGATTGTGTCTGTCCCTCAAGAGTTCAGTCTCAGTGCCAAGGCACTTGTTTGGTACTTCCACACCAGAGCCTAGACAGCAAATACAGAGCCAAAGTGCAATTCTAGAGCTAAAGAGTGGCCTTTCCCCCCATTTTTTCCTCATTAAAATTGTAAACTTGTCTTATCAGAGATTGAAATCACTATTAGAGCAATCTCAAGGGTAGGCTGCTTTCACACAGAAAATGTTAAAAAAAGTCAAGCGAATGGCCAAGGAGGGCGATGAGAACTCATGGCTTGGAACTAGACCTGGGCAATCAGGGGGAGTTGGCTCTTTTTGCACATTTTTATTTTTTTCTTGTCTAGAGGGAGAGTCGCACTGATTCTGCTGTTATTACTGCACTATTTTTCCCAAGGTAGGCTAATTCTCGGAAAGAATTCAATTAAACGACACTTTTAAATTTAAAATAAAATCAAACAAGGATTTAATTTTTAGTTAAGTGTTCTCTCCCTCTACCCAACTCCTCTCAAATGCTCAGACCAGCACTGCGGGAAGCTGCCTAATGATGTGTCTGCGTCGAAGGGAGGGAGCCATCAGTCTGCAAGCTTCTTCTGTAGGAATGAATGCTGCCACAGAAAAATGTTGTCACGCTGCAGATTGGGGAGCGGGCAGGAGACACAACATGATGTTGACTCAATGCACAAGTACAGTGCTTCTTTAATTGGCCTCCCTGGAAAGCACACTGGGGTTAAATGTTGCTGTGATAAAAAAGACAAACAGCCAAATCTAAGCCCAACTATTTGTTACTTATTCAACTAATATTTATTGTGCACCTGCTATGTGCCATGTACTCTTCCGGGTACTAGAAATCTTACAAGATACAAAACACACCAGTCTGTGTCTTCCTGAAGCTTACATTCTATTGCCAAGAATCAGATAATTTTTAAAAAATCTATGTCTACCTAGCAGAATAAGTTATAAGATATATGGAAAGCCAGGAATAGAGGGAAATTTTTTACATTTACATTTATATATATATTTTAATATATATATTATTACTTTACATTATATTACATTACATTATATACTAGTTTGGTAGTTTGATTGCAGTTCTCTCTGGTGGGGTGACATTTAATTAAAGACCTGAGGAATAAACAGACAACTGGAGTTGGGAGTGACAAATGGGTGGGATTGGGATCCTCGTAGCCCAAGGAAGAGGAAATAGTCTGTTGGGGCTAGGATGCATGAAATAGAAGAGAAGAAGGCAAGGCAGAAAAGTAGCAGGTCCTCGTAGATATTTATAAAAACCTGCTTATACTTTTACTGAGTTGAGAAACTTTGAAAGGTTGGTACAGACAAATGGCATGCACTGATATGTATTTTAACAGGTTTACTCTGGCGGATGGTGGAGCACAGACCATAGTGAGGCAGGGAGATAAACAGGGTGATCAGTTTAAAAGCCGTGTAATAACGTAGACAGGAATAATGGAGACAGGAATTATGTTGGCTTGGGCTGGGGTGATCGTTATGGGAATGGTGAGCAATGATTAAGTAGAGCCACTTATATCTGCTCATATTTCCTATCTGATAAGTGAGGGGGAAAAAAGACAAATCAAGGTTTTCCCAAATCAACTAGAAGGACTGAGTTGCCCTTGATTGAGATTGTGAGGACTGAAGGTAAAGTAAGTTTGAGGGACAAGAAATGCTTTAAAAATGTTAAGTTTGAAATTCTTGCTTAATATATAAAATGGGAATGTTGGTCCCAGTTCTTATAAAGACTGGAGTTTAAGCTCTGTAATGTAAATTTAGAAATTGAGATATAGATGATATTGAAAAATGTGAATTTGGATGAGCTCACTCAGGCAATAAGTGAAGACAAAGGCATCCAGAGATCTGAGGACTGAGCCTGGAGTCCTCCAATATTGAAATAAGGGGAAGCCAGGGAGATAGAAAAAAGCAGCTAGTGAGCACGCTAGAGTAGAGAAACCTGTGTCTCACCAGCCTAGTTTTAAGAAAGAAGAGCTGCCTGGCTGGTGTTGCTCAGTGGTTGAGCGTTGACCTACAAACCAGGAAACCACGGTTTGATTCCTGGTCAGGGCACATGCCTGGGTTACAGGCTTGATCCCTGATCATGCAGGAGGAAGCTGATCAATGATTCTCTCTCATCATTGATGTTTCTCTCTCTCTCTCTCTCTCTCTCTCTCTCTCTCTCTCTCTCTCTCCCCCTTCCTCTCTGAAATCAATAAAAATATTTAAAAAAAAGAAAGGAGAGCTGATTAATTGCATCAAATGTTGCTGAGAATTAAAAGTAAAATGAGAAAGGGAAATGAATTGGGCAACATAAAATCTTTGACAACAGTGACAAAAAGATGTTTGCTGGTGGGGTGGGATGGAAACACAATGGAAAGAGCAGGAAGAGAGCAAGTGGAAACACTGCGAAGAGACTTATCTTTTAGGAAGTTTGCTATGAAATGGGGCAGAGAGATTAGGCAGTCACTGAACAGGAAATGGAGCTGAGAGCTTGCCTTTCTGTTTTTTTCTTTTTCTCTTAAGATGAGAAACGTTACAGCATGTTGGTAAGCTGATACGAATAACTCCCCTGGAAGATATTGTGACTGGGAGCATTTTTAAAGTTCTCTTTTGTTTGCTTCGATGTCTCCAGTGAAATAGCAAGCAAAGTTATCAGCTGGAGTAAACACTGAGAAAGAAAGAGGAGGTACATGAACAAACTAGTCACCTAAGTGAGTGGGAAATGAATAGACCAGGAAATCTAATGGTTGGGTGATGGCACTAAAGGTTCACTTGAGGTGAGTGATCATAAATTTAAAGTGAAATCAGTCATCATGTAGTATGTTTTTCTACAGCAGGTTCAGGTTTCTGCATACAGGTTAACAGAGAGAGAGAGAGAGAGAGAGAGAGAGAGAGAGAGAGAGAGAGAGAGAGAGAGAGAGAGAGAGAGAGAGAGAGAGATGCTGAGACTATAATAGAAAAATATCCAGGATGAGAGTAATTTAAAAGAGAAAGAATGTAACCATAAAATGTATATGTGTATATAAGAGAGAAATAATGGTTTTCCATGAAATCAAAGCAGAGGTTGGGAGGATGGATAGAGGGATGTGGAGACGTGAGGAGAATAAATTACAAAGAAAAATGAATCAAGGTAATGGCTCCTCATTCCTATTCAGACTTTTAAACAGTGTTGGAATTAGAATACCTAAAACAACAACAAAAACACACAAAATAAACAAGAAGTGACTCAAAAGATGATGCCTGAAATTAGAATTACAGAGGATTTTTAGTAACTGGTAATGGCAAGATCCAGAATTATGACCATGAAATGGGTGGCTGAGGTAGAATAGAGATGAAAATCACTGGAGAAGAGGTCAAGGAAGTAAGAGTCCAGGGTAATAAAATCAGCAAGAATATGGCGACTTCGTATTGGAGACCATGAGTGAACTGGAAATGAAGGGCGTGCCTGACATGTGGAGAGGTGGCAGGTGAAATGCTTAGAAGACCCAGGAGGTTCAAACATGGGGGTTTTCACAGGCAAAAGAGTGAGAATTATCCAAAAATGACAGCAAGGAAGGCCTTCTGATACCAGTGAAATGTCTCTTCCCAATCAGTGTTGGCTTTAGGCAAAGAGCATCTTCTGGGACATCCAAGTTGAGTTGCAGTGAGGAAGGGAAAGGAGGCGTTCAAGAAACGTTTGAGGTTAAGAGAGATTCTGTGTAGGATTCTGTGAGTTCCAGAGGGCCTGGGGGAGGGACTTGGATACGCAGCCAGCAGCCAGAAAAAGGAACAGACAAAGCCTGATGGACTAGGGTCTGAGTGTTAACCAGATAGTCTTGAGCAGTTGTGGTGATGGGATTAGCCCTCAGGTCTGCTGGGCATACCATCCTCTTTCCTTTCTTGTCACATGCAGGAGGCAGGCAGGGAGCAGAGTGTCAGAGAGTGTCAGAGATGGGGAGGTTTGCTCTGCAACACATTTCTCTCTCTCTCTCTCTCTCTCTCTCTCTCTCTCTCTCTCTCTCTCTCTCTCTCTCTCTCTCTCTCTCTCCCCCCCCCTTAGGAGTTATAAGATCATATAGCTCTGCTTCAAGAGCCCTGACTTGGCCAGCTGCAACTGTGGTGACATGTAACTTACGCTGATACTTTTTCATTTAACCAGAACCAGGTAATGTGAACCAACTGAAACGCATTTCTCTCCTCCTCTCTCACAACACTAAGGAATGTCAGAAGCCCTGGGGAGCCAGGACATGGAGTGGCCTGGGGAGGGAAGAAACTGCCTCTTGGTTTCCTGGCTCCAAACCTCTAAACCGCCCCACGTCTTCTTTCCTACTGTCCCACCTAGACTCCAGACACCGACACGGAATCTCACTTGCACTGTAATACGGTCAAGGCATCAAATTATTGTCCGTGGTAACAAAACTTCCCTCCCTGTTTTATGACACAGGAGTCCAATAAAAAGTTTCAGACCAGAAAGTAATAGCTGCAGGCCTCTATTTCACTTCCCTTCCCACCTTCAAATCCTGTCGGGTGTTATTTAATATGTCTGGAGTTTTTCTGGCTTATCTGTTTTGGTGTATGTTTTTTTTTTTTTTTTTTACTTTTCAAGCAAAGTGAGAATTCCTTCTTCGCATTTCAGTTCTTTTCCATTTATCATTTCATGGATACCAACCACCTCGGGGCAACAGTTTGCTCCAAAGTGGGGTGGGTATAAAAATAATCATTATATAGCTGACATGCTGATACTAGCTGTTCACTATGGGATAAATACTTTACATGCACTACTTTATTTAATCTTTATAATAATGCAGGGTATATGTAAATAATATTACCCCGCAATTATTAAATTGAAGACAATGAAACATTGAAAATTTATGACCCGGGGGACCATATGGCTAGTAAACAGCAGAGCCAGGATTTGAACTTGGGTAGTCTGATTCCTGACCATAGATAGCCTTGGCCACTACAATTCACTGCCGGATCCTGGGTTAGTTGCTAAATTGTAAAACTAATGAAGACAACTGACCGAAAGGAGCTCACAGTCCAGCAAGGAAGTAGATATTTTATGCTAACAATGTCCCTTGATTCTTAAGTGTATACAAACACACCACAGCTTGAGTCTGACTCACAATAAATTTAACTAGCCATCTGCATTGATTTTTAAAGCATGCTTGGAGGCTAAGAGGAACCCTTCTTGGCAAATCAATTTATAGGAATCCTAGAAGAAAGATGAACATTACAGAAATAGCTCTGTGCAGCCTTTGCCCCATATTCAAGGGGTTACACATCAGCACACACTGATCGCCGAAACAGGTGCCTCCAGCCTCTGAGGCAGAGTGGAGCAGGACAGGGCGCACTCTGCAGTTCTTCCCACATAGAATCCCACTTTCTGAGAGGTGCCCGAGTTATTCTCAAAAAAGGAATATTTCCACTTAAGCTTTAATTCTTACTGAAATCCCCTAAGTGGAAACCAAAACACAACTTATACTAATTGATGGGATCCAAATAGCAACAGTTATTTTGGCAGAGATCTGTTTCTCGTTATAATTTGTGTCCTAAAAATTAAAGGCATTGTTGTTTTGAGAGAATACGTCAGCTACAACACAGTCGCCCTAGAGCAGCCGTGGGCAAACTACGGCCCGCGGGCTGGATTCGGCCCGTTTGAAATGAATAAAACTAAAAAAAAAAAAAAAAAAAAAAAAAGAAAAAAGACCGTACCCTTTTATGTAATGATGTTTACTTTGAATTTATATTAGTTCACACAAACACTTCATCCATGCTTTTGTTCCGGCCCTCTGGTCCAGTTTAAGAACCCATTGTGGCCCTCGAGTCAAAAAGTTTGCCCACCCCTGCCCTAGAGTCTGCTCTGCTTGTGGGGCCTGGAAGGCAGGGCCCAGGTGAGGGTGTGCTTCCTGAAACCATCCTCCCTGGCAGCCGTGCCCTGTACCTTAACTAAGAGGACAGATCTCCTCCATGTGTTTTGTTTACTCATCAGAACGGTCATGAGTAATGCATGTAGATGAATGTGTGTTGCCTATGAAGACCTGTTTTTCTTTTTCATTTATCCAACCCAGATTTTGTTAGTTTTCTTAAATAGGGTTGGTGAAATAAATAAGGGAACTACAACGACACTATTTAGAGTGCCCTCAACTCCATAATAAAATTGTAAAGAATATTTTGTGTTCATTTGTTTAAATGATGGCAATAAAGAATCACCACATATCTAGAGTCTCTATTAAACTCGGAAAGGTATTTCAGTAGATTGCATTGTACTGTAGGTCTTGCCACCTCGATTCCAAACAATGTGTTGTTTCCAGGACCTCAATGAACACAGTAGCATCCAATAAAGGTTGTTTGATTTCCAGTGCTCCCAAGAGTTAATAGAAAAACTTTTAACACTTCAGAGGGTTCGTTTTCATGACCCCTTCCCCTCCCTCATGCAGGGGTGGCAATTTTCTTAAGTGAACCAATTTAGACAACAAAGCAACAGACAGCTTGCCACCTTGAAGAAGCAGGAAGTAGTATTAAAGAATAAATCAATAAAGTGCAGACCCATGCTTTTACATAGTCATTATGATATGTATGAGACCACTCATGTCGCTGTGCACAAGAGAAATTGCTTCTCTACTGCCTCTTACTCTCCATGAAACAAACTACTCAAGGCACATGTCTGTCTACTATTTAAATAAGGTGCTGGTTTATTTGAAGTAAAAGTTTCATTGTGTTTTACTAAGGCAACGTAAGAACTAAATGTCTTCTGAAAAGTCCGCATTCTCCACCCTCCTCTCCCCCTCCCCCCCGGTGTGTGACTTGTTTGTGGGAGCACCTGGACCTTGTATTATAAACCTTATTATAAACCTTTATCAGGGCCCTGATCTTATTCAAAGCTGCAAGGAAATGATGTGTAGTGGCATATTCACTTATAATATCTTATCTAATTGAGAGAGAGAGAAGAAGGAAGGAAGGAAGGAAGGAAGGAAGGAAGGAAGGAAGGAAGGAAGGAAGGAAGGAAGGAAAGAAGGAAGGGAGGAAAGAAGGGGGGAGGGGAGGGGGGAAAGAATGGAGAAAGGCAACTGTTCCTCCATTAGGCTGTGGGAATTGCTTTGTTTACTTCATGGAAGAGATAGGAATGTGGTTCCACAGCCAACACAGAATACCAAACACATGAGGTGACACCGATAACAACAACAACTAAGACAAAAATGAACACATCACTTCCACTCAAGAACCACGTGTCTGATATCTGACCCAGAGAAAGTCATTAGCTAAGGAACAAAATGAACCTCTCAGTCAGAGCGGGGGCAGGGGAATATGATGTAAGGGTTAGCATACTGGATTAAAAGATACAGATTTCCGGACAATTGTTGCTAGCACTAATTCATTGTATAATATTAAGCACAGCATTACTTCAGCTCCTTTTATGCTTTTTGAAAGGAATGTATCTCCCTCTTCTCCACCCCATGGAGGTAACATTACAGGAATCCATCCAAACCTCACAACCAATCCCATTTCTCCAGGCTAGTAGGTTGCAGCCAGAAGACTTGGCTATTGTCTTCATGGAGAAAAACGGGTAGCACATACCATTGGTCCAATTAACATCATGCTCAAGTCTGCTGGACCACTGGACCAGAGATAATTGTGATAAATATTTCGCACTATACCACCTTGCTTCTGCCAGAGGCTCACAATTTCCAGGGGTGTTGCAGGATGATCACAGGTAGGTGACAGTTATATCATGAACCCCAAACTTCTACTTGGCTTGGATCAGTGGAGAGTGGAAGGTCCTATGACCTTATCTCTTTCTGGACTTTTCTCTCCTACTTACTTCCTTATTCTCACACTTCCAGGCCCAAGATGCAAGAAAGAAATAAAAGAAGCTTCCATAGGCAAGTTATAGAGGCCATTGTTGCACATGATGTACCATGTGGAATATCAAGAGACATAGGGAAGGAGATTTAACACCTTGATTAATCCATGGCCGCATAGCTTATGGTTCTGACCTATGCCTTTTGAATTATCTGAGGTGAAGGACCATTTTTCTCCCAATCCATCATGAGCTGGTGTATGGTCCTACGGAGCATGACTCACACTCTGCTCATGTCACATGTAATTCCTCACCACTTTCACAACACTCACACTGGTCTTGACCTCGTTCAATGAGCCAAGACCACTGATCACACTCTTGCTTTCAATTTGTGTACTTAGGCCAGACCACTGACAAGAAAGAAGTTCACAGACTGGCATCACACTGCTTAGAGTCTGGGATTTGGAGTCTCACAGTCCTGCCTCCGTCTGGGCTCCATTGCTAATGTGTATGACAGGGGCAATTTTCTTCATTTCTCTGTGTCTGTTTCATCTGTGAAATGGTGACAAACACAGATCTTATTTCCTAGGGTTGCTGTGACCATTAAAATGAGTGAAGATATGCAAACTATAACAATTAGAACAGTACCAAGCATACAGTAACCATATGTGTTAGATTTCATTTTTATTATGCCACTTTGAACCATAATCCAGCTGGCTTTGCAACCCATGCACCTCGTTATAGGTCTGGAGCAGCCTATAATGGTATCTCTTGCCACTTTCCAGAATAAACCATACTTATGATGACTTAAAATGTTTTAAAACGTTCAAGATATTGTTAAAAATCCATTCTTTACACACACACACAACTACTAAAATCCCAGTGGTTTCCCACTCTCACTCTGTAACCTGGCTGAAAGGCCCTGCGTGGTGGTACCCAGCACTCATTTGAGACCTCTTACTCATCATGTTCCTGCCTCTTTGCTCTGCTTTCAGTTTCTCATACTCTTTTGCTCTTTCTCACTGTCAGGAAGTCCTGCTCTGGGTCTCTGTAAAACTAATTCCCCCTATCTTTTCAGTTCTCATATGAAAGGTCGTCTCTTCTGAGTGATCTTCCTTGACATACTGAATCCCCTTTCTTACTTGATAGCTGGAATGCAGTAAATATTCAATAAATACTTATTCCATAATTGAAGCATATTTCTCAATTAATCTAAGAAAAATTTAAGAATCTTATTTTGCCCTTTTTTTCTTGTTACTCTAATGTCTCTGAACCTTCAAAACATTCATTCTATGATTCACTCATTCTTTCAGCATTTACCAGGTTATAGGTACATATTAATACTCTTAGGTGCAAGGGAATGGAATGATACATTGGGTGACTACTTTTAAAGATTGAAAAAAATAAATTATGCACAAATAACCCTTATAAAATATGGCACGTGAGGGCCTCTGTGTGTGTATGTGTGTGTGTGTGTGTGTGTGTGTGTGTGTGTGTGTGTGTGTGTGTGATACTCAGGAAATCTACAGGAAAACACAGAGAAGGGTACAAGGAATTTTAACTCAGTGAATTCAAAGGAGGCTATAAATTTGAGATTGATTTTTAAGGAAAGACTCTAGGCCAGCCGTGGGCAAACTACGGCCCGCGGGCCAGATCCGGCCCATTTGAAATGAATAAAACTAAAAAAAAAAAAAAAAGACTGTACCCTTTTATGTAATGATGTTTACTTTGAATTTATATTAGTTCACACAAACACTCCATCCATGCTTTTGTTCAGGCCCTCCGGTCCAGTTTAAGAACCCATTGTGGCCCTTGAGTCAAAAAGTTTGCCCACCCCTGCTAGGCCAACAAGATAGATGAAACTCTGGAAGCAAAACAGTATAACCAACAAACCTATTTCAAAGAAATTATAAAATCAGATGAGAGACCATATCCCAAACCTCAATTAAGCTTATTTGAAAAATAAATTATATATATTTGTGAATGAATACATTTTGATGTTACCCATTTTTCTTTTGTTTTAATTTTGATGTTACAATTAATGGTTAAGAATGATACAATTAAAAGATCTTTAAGAGTTCCCATAAAATGTTGTCTTAGCAAAGGCAGAACTGCAATCAAGTCAGATCTGCAACTAAAAGAATGTGTAACAGAAGAAAGGTTGCGTTAAAAATAATCATCTGAACATCTGCATTTGCATGTGTATTATCTTTACTTGTAACAGCTAATACCACCTGGTTAACCAGTAAAGTATAAATAACTTTACAGCTGTGGATTGATACACTTCTTTAAAATTATTTCATCAACATTATTTCTTTAATCCTCATAATACCTTGTGAGGTAAACAGACTGGTATTTTAATCTCTATGGCAAAGACATGTTAACTGACAGAGAAATGCTAATGGGACTTGGCCAAGGCTGCAAACGAGTTCGAGGAAGATAAGGGATGAGACCTCAGTAGCTTATCCACTATAACTTTGGCTTCCCTAGCAACTAATGCCCCCAAATAAGAGTCAGACCTACTATATGAGGCTATAATATTTGAAATGGGATAAATCTCTATCAAAAATACATGCAACAGGAGTCACTTTTATTCCTGAAACACTAGACTTTAAATACTTTAATACCATTTTAGGACCACCACTTTTTGCTAATGATTAAAATAAAGCTTTTATGGTTACCAGATGGGAGGGGTCTCGGGCTGGATGAAAAGGTGAAGGAATCAAGAAGTACAGATCGGCAGTTACAAAATAGTCGTAAAGTACAGCCTAGGAAACACAGCCAATGACATTGTAATAGCTATGTATGGTGCCAGGTGGGTACGAGAATTATTGGGGGATCATTTTGCAAATTATATAACTATCTAACCAAGATGTTGTACACGCAAAACTAATATAAAATAATATTCAAAACTGACATTCAGTTGACACTAAAAAATAAAATAAAAGGAAAACGAAGCCTTTCACACAGATGATTCCACAAATGAACACCTGAGCCAGTGGAACAGTTTGCTCAGCATCTGTCTTAAGGAGTTCACTCGGGTACAGCACCACAACGAGGCAGGGGGGTAACGGCCCCCACCACAGTGATTGGTTGTGAGGTGGACACATACGCTCCAAGCCAGGCAAGTGGAATTTCTCTCTGGGACGTTTAACGGAACTATTGGGAAAGCGTTCCTCTCTGGTTTGGTGAGGGGCATCTCTAGAATTACGGGATCCTGATGATGTTCGGTCAACATAGAGGTCAGGGAAGAGTCACTAAGAAAGTGAACACAGGTGAGTCATGTAGGCAGCAGGTTAACAGGAGCTAAAGGATATTGAAGGATAGTGGGAAGCAAAAGGAAATTTTCATTTTGACTAGGCTAGTAGTTTTCAACCTTTCCTCAATTTTATTATCATTGGGAAGCCTGAAGAATGCCCAATATCCAGGCCTCACCTGGGAGCAATGAAATCAGAACCTTTGGTTTTGTTCACCTTCACATTCAGGTCCCTCCCTGTTCAGCACATCTGATCACCAGTGGTGCCTGAGGTCTCCTGGCGCTGGTAAAGGACTTGTTGCTATAGCAGGAATTGCTAATTAACTGCTAAGAAATATAGGCACAAAGAAAAAAAGGCAATGGAGGACTGATAAAGAAGCTGGTTTTAGCAAGTAACATTACATTTAGCTCATTGTCTTTTTAACCATTCCTGTGAAACCTTCAGAATTTTCACCTGCTGCTGCTTTACATGTGGGTGGGAGTAAGGGCAAATGAACTTGGAAATGGAAAGCCAATTTCAGCTACCAACATCACAGGAGAGAATGCAGCCGGGGAGGATATCTACAGAAGCACACCATTTTTGTCTTCTCACCATACAGGTAGGTATAATGCATGTAAATAACTTCAAAAAGACAGATAATAGCAACAGGCATTAAAGTCATCATGAAGTGGTGAATTTTGAGCATTGCCTTTTGCATATAATCATTTAATTACAAGTTTCTACAATGCAATTTTTTGATAATGACTGTGTTTAAAAACAGCTTGCAGAATTCCTGGAAAATTGAAAAATCGGCTCTCACAAGCTCATACAAGCTCTGTGTAAGTCACTATTGATACCATCTACCACTTAACAGGTGTACTCTCAATACGGAAGCACGCATGCTTACTGAAGGGATGTTTATCCAGGTGGTGAATGACTCACCTTCACAGTTTTGGTATCTGGATCTCACTGACCTCTGCCATTTGGGATTAGCTGTTACACTCAAATGGGGAGATGTCAGATGGCTCTACTCCTGGGGCTTTTACATTCTCCCTCCTCTGCAAGCCCATGGTATACCACCCACTCCAGTGATAAACCCTTTTTCCAGCAAATGTGCAGAGCATTCAGGGTTTTCTTTCCTTTACGTTGTGTCTAAGGCGGTGATGCTGACCACCCTCCTACAAGCAGAATTTTTAAGGCTTCCACATTCGCTAGGCAGGGTACTAATAGACCACTGGATTTACATCATTGCGCCTCCAGCTTCAAACATTCCACCGTCATTTTGAATGCTAAAAGGGCTTTGATTCCTTCAGAGAACACTCCCCCCCCCCACCCCCGCCCCAGCCTAGCCTTTCAAACAGCAAAGCCTGGAATTTCATTTCCTGCAAACAGGCACTCAGAAACCAGCAAGATGGATATCAGAAGTGCATTCCCCTAAATGACTAGCCTCTTTCCGAAAGGATCCCTCAAGGCTCAATTATTTGCCACTTCTTTGCTTGGCTTCATATGTTAGCATTCCTTCCCAGTCTCTAGAGCAAATCATCAGGATCTCAACCACTGATAACAGTCTGCAAACAGGGAAAGTGATCATTACTATTTCTTTAACCAACACCAAGGGTTTCCTTCCCACTAGGTCTGGGGGCCAAGTCTGACTCTTGTTTCCCTTTTCCATCTTTTAGCTAATTGCTTCAATTTGTTCCATTTCCATTCACTTTCTTTCCCTAAATCACAATTATTCATCACATATGTGCAGCCAGGAGGTTAGGGAGAATACCCATCTGTTATTATTGGGAAGCCAGAATTTCTTTCAGTGGGAGGATTATCCTTGGCATGACCCAGCATTAGCCATCTCCCTCCCCCACCCCCACCCCCCCCCCCCCCCCGGCCAGTTTCAGAAGCTGCTTCTACCCAGATTAACAATTGAGAATTCATTGGCTTGCATATGATCAGTAGGTTCTGGAAGCAAATTAATAAGGAATTCAAGATGGACACACAAGAGGAACGCGACACAGCCACCTCTTTAATGTGGCCTCCAGATAGGAACTCTAACATGAGAGACTCCGTATACTAACCCAGCATCCTGCTTCACAGAATGATAAATTCACAGGAAGTTACGTGTGCCAATATCTTAGAATCTTTCCTACTAGTTTTTGAAATTTATATCTGGGTTTGCTAATGTGTACACATGAAATAGAAAGAGCGAACATACTTGAGCAACTACCATATTCCAGGCATTATTATACTGACTTCAAGTGCATATATTTTTCCCTCTCTATGAAACATCACAATAAGTCTATGAGGTAGATTCATATTATCATTTCCATTTCATAAAGGGATAGACTTGAAAACAAATATTTTTTGGTTTGGTTTTGTTCTGCAATGGTAATTCTAGGCAAAGTAGACATCTCAACCAATGGTTTCACTTTTCCCATCCTAGAAAAAAGATGTGGTTGGTCTCCCAGAGACATTTAATTATTAGATGAACAACAGTTAAAATGATAGTAAAAAACAGAAATCCAATACTTGAAAAACATTGAAATTATAAAAAAAAGCAAGTAGAATAATTTTATTGCTTATCAGTTCATATAGACCTTGGGAATTTTGGCTCCCCATAAAGCCATTTACAAGTTTTTCCTTATAATAGTTTCCAACTGAAATTTCTGAAATAGTCCTATTTGATCATTCAAATATGATACGTTAGCTAGCTTATCTTATTACAAATACAACCAAAAATTTAAAAATTCTTTTTTTTTCAGACATTTCATGTTTTCTCTCAAAATAAAAGCAATGTGTTGGAAAACTTTCACAATTATCTTTATTACATTTACATTTGCCTACAAGAGGCAATCATTGGAAAATGATATGTGCTTCTATGGTCCTCTTGCTTACTGTATGCTTTTTGGCTGCGTATTTTTTTTAATCTTATGGACTAGAGTTGCCATCTTTTTTAATCTCTCACATCTAAGATAATATTGATTCATGTGTGTTACTTTAAAAATGTTCAAGCCTCGATCATTGTGGTTCAGTAGTTTGAGCGTCGCTTGTGCAGCAAAAGATTCATTTCCTGGTCAAGGCAAATGCCCAGGTTGCGGGTTTGTTTGGTCCCCAATCAGAGTGGCACCCTGCATGAGGGAGGCAACCAATCAATGTTTCTCTTTCTCTCTCTCTTTCTCCTTTCTTCTCTCTCTAAAATCAATAAAAACTTATAATAAACATTTTTCAAATGTTCAAAGGATTAATGAGTGAAGGAAGTAAGGTCTCTTTTAATGTGATGAGGCTGTGGGGAAAGAATTCACAAAGACCTTGGAACTGATTGGAAAATGCCGAATTCAGGATTAGTCAAGTTTGCTGGTCTGACTTCCTCCCTCCTCCAGACTATCATCTCCATCTTCATTTTGGAACTTTCTTGTAAGACCTAGACTAAATGTAAAGCCTTTCTCAAATCCACCATGACAGAATTATTTGTGCCACCCTGGCTGGCTTGGCTCAGTGGATAGAGCATTGGCCTGTGGACCATTCTGGTCAAGGGCACATGCCCGGATCGTGGGCTCAATCCCCAGTGTGGGACGTGCAGGAGGCAGCCGATCAATGATTCTGTCATCATTGATGTTTCTCTCTCTCATTCTCACTTCCTCTCTGAAATCAATAAAATACATATTTAAAAAAAAATTATTTGTGCCATCCCCTGCCTCCCTTTCACATAACATTTGCACAGACACACACATTTGCACACACATTCACAGGAACAGCTCTTAATAACACTAGCAGGTTTGAATGTGGTTATTTGTGCATGCCATCACTGCCTTCCCTAAGAGCAGTGACCACATGTCTGCTCACTCAGTACAGCATGTGTTTCCAACATAATCTTACATATAGATTTTCAAATCTGATCCTAATAAATAAACTTGGCTGGCCCATCCAGTACCCACTTTTGCTTTCTCAGCACTAGAGATTGCCCCAGCCCATTAGTAACACCAATCGAATGTCTTGGTTTCCATTTCAAAAATGAACTGCTTAAACTCATAAACTCATCACCTTGTACCTGCCTTTCCTCCCGACCCGCATCGCTGAGCCATCCAAGTAAAACCTCCCAATCTTCAACCACTAAGTATGTTGAGAGGATTCTTAGGTTGGTTGACAGGAACACAGGTGTCAATGAACCATTATGTCAGAGGAAATACTTCCCGCTCCACAGTCAAAACGCCAGTGTTTTTCTCAAAGAACTGTAAGGGCGCGGCATGTTGGGAAAGCTGACCTAGCTCTTGCTGGAGCTCCGAGCAAACACAGGTAGCATAAAAACAAAAACACAAAAATGGTATCAAAAATCATGACATTCAGACATTTTTCTACCTCTCTTTTCAAATGTCAGCTCCTCCTGACAGCTGGATCAGCCACCGGAGGAAGAATTGTTTCTATTTGTGAATCCCTCCAGCCTCTGCCACGGAGGACGACTTCAATCAGCCGTCAGTAAACACATTCTCATCACTCCAGCCCAGACTGAATTCTAATCAAGGCCTTTTAAATGCCATTGAACAAATCCATATACTATGGATTGTTTCTTGTATGCCTCTGGCCAAATGTGATTCACTGGGTCATTTATTATTTTTAAGAAAACCAAAACAATCCACACTAATAGTTTAAATTACAGCACATATAGAAGCAGGGTCCAGGCATCCTTGGTGATTTAGTGACAGAACTGAAAGAAGCTTTTAATTATTCCTCCTCTGGTGATTTATTAGATGGTCTGAATCTAGGAATCACATCAGTGGAAGAGCCAGGTTTATATCACCCTTAACCAATAGAAAGAGTCTGGTCTGAAAATGCCTTAAAAGCCAAGTACTAAAATTCAAGGGGCATGCATAGTTGAGTCCAAAAAGCACCAAGATATGGAAATTAAAAGTCCAAGAGATTGTCAAAAGCAATATATCCAGCAGGAGACATGGATCCTAAAACAGGTTATCTAACATGAAATGAAAGAATGTTCACGTAAATTTTAATTTAAGACATGAGCTGCAGGATCAATTACGACTATACCCCAACCAGGTTCCTAGGCTCAACAAAACCCAGTTGAAACCCACAAATGATGTCATAATCTACTTGCCTTCTCTCGAGAAAAGTCCATCAGGAAGGCTATAGTGAAAATAGCAGACAATGTAGCTGCTGATCTTCTTTACTTCTGTAGATAAGTCCATTAAAAAGACTTCCCAGAACCACATGTCATAAGGCCTGTCTGTCTGTCATCCCTGAATGTATGAAAGGAAAACCACAAAGCAATTCTCTGGGCTATTTGTTAGAGAGACATCATTTTAGGCTTCAAGAAAATGACATCTGAAAGCAAAGCTGGTGCCTGCACTGTATCTTTAGATTAATTAAGGCAGAACCTTGGAGGGTAGAAATTGAAGTTTCAGACAGAGCGGCTTTTTTTACTGGGAAAAGTTATCTTTATCTCTATAACTCAGGGTTCAAATTGAAAAATATGATGGGAATGACTGCCTTTACAATCCTGATTGTCACCATTTGGAGACCTTTTTACTAAACAGAAAGAATTTTAGCTATATTTATTTCCAGATTGGACAACCCATTCAATACAAATTAACCCAACTTCATTTTCTTAATTTCTCCTTCCTCTCCCCACCTCAAACCTGTGTGTGTGTGTGTGTGTGTGTGTGTGTGTGTGTGTATTAAGAAGGGATGATGGGATTAGAGACAATGGCTTAAGAAATTCCATCTAAACAACTGCAAACATTTGTGAGATTAAAATAAAAGCTGATGCAAGTTGAGGATGTCACAAATTCAAGAAATTTAGAATATTCCTTGTATTATTTTTCTCTATTCTGTTTAAACTTAAAATGAAGTTTTGATTTTTAAACAGCCTTTCCTGAACTTCCATATTTAATAGTGATGTGAAAGATAGCTCAAATTGAAGCTTTTATAATTCATTAATTCATTTGACAAATATTTGTTGAGCACCCTGAGTGCCAAGCACATACTAGGCATTGGGAAAAAGTGATGTCAAACTTGCTTTCCAATCATAACCCCAATGAACATAGATCAACCTGCTCTACTTTTAGCCTTCTGCATTTCAGTAATGACAGTTCTATCCTTCTGGCTAAGGCCAGCTACAAATATAGGGTTTGCTAGTCCAGATAGCTGGATCAATATTACTCTACGTATTAGTATATGGACTTTGCTGGAATTTTCATCTAAAAAAAATATGAGATTCCATTCTAACTTCTAATGGCAAGTTAGGCCCAACTGAAATTTTTCTACTTTAATAAAACGTTAACTAAATCGATGGCCACTGAAGTATTCCAAATCTATATTCAGAGACATTGTCTAATTATCAATTACAGGGCTTGAAGAACTAGTTATGGTTTCACTGAATTCCATGTTCAAAGTAATCTCTAAAAGAAAATTATAGCAGAGATTGACTTATTTCCATCAAAGTTGACATCTTGATTGTTGTTTTGTGAGTGTTTAAACATATGATTCTCAATATTTCCTTTCATGTATTAGCTTAGAACAGAGGAATACAGTGTAATAAAATAAAGTGCACTATTGTCCTTCCTCATTAGTAATAATCAAGTAGCAGACAAAGTGCATTGCTGTCTTTTATTTTTCTAGTTTCACCAAAACATTTGATTTAAAAAAGGGGAATACTGTCTTTATGTTTTCTTTAAAAAATTAACCTCAGCTTTTCTTCAAAGAGTAATGTATATTCTTTGTAGGAAAAGAATGGAATATATAGAAAGTAATAAAGAAATAAAAAAATTATATTCTGATAAAGCAAACACAACCATAATTTTTAAAAGTTATATATTCCTTAAATATTTTATGCTTCACTGGTTGGTAAATTAAATAATTAGTTATTGTGTTTTCTTGATTATAAAGGTAACACATGTTAATAACAAAAATATGGAATATAGAGAATTTTATAACATAAATAAGACATCTTATTCTAGCAGTGCTAATATTTTGGCACATTGCCTTTCTGCACAACTTAAATGTTTTCTGTTTTATCTCCCCCTTTCTGTCTCTGTCTCTATCTCTCTCACTTACATACACACATTGCATATTGCTTTCTTAAGATAGCATAATTAGCCTGGCCAATTAAGTGTCGACCTATGAACCAGGAGGTTACTAGTTTGATTTCCAGCCAGGGCACATGCCCAGGTAATGGGCTCGATCCCGTTGGGGGTGTACAGGAGGAGGCCGATGGATGTTTCTATCTCTCCATCTCTCTGCCTTTCTCTCTAAAAACCAATAAAAACATTTAAAAAAATGAAATAAAACTGATTCAGTTACATTTCTACAAAGTGTTTTTTTTTTTTATCTGTCCCAAATTTAGATGCATACTACAGAGTGGAATATTCTTAAAGCTGATAGTTCGTTCAACTCTTATTTCATATCCTTTCCTTAAACTATAGTCTGGTAAGAACTATCCCTAGATTACAAATGTTAAGGATACAATGCTCAAGAACTGGAGAAAACTCCATGGAAATGATGGGTTCAAGAAGCTTAGAAATCAAATATAAGGAATTTGTAAATGGGAAAGTTAGCAGCTAACTTTTGGGAGGTATCTTTTGTTGTTGTTTTGTTTTGTTTTCCTATTCAGGGGCAGAGCAAAGAAAATATAGTAGACAGTCTGTGTATTTAAAGGCAAAAGTAGCAATGCAAGTTTTGAAAGGAAGCCCAAAGCAATAGACATGGCATCCCAAGAAGAAATACAGGAATGGCACACAGACATAGGTAAAACATAGAAAGGATATCTTTGCCAATAATATGAGCAGGAAGGAAAGGGTATATAAAGAGATTTAACAAATAAATGCAATGCCTTTATTTCATCCATATTGTATTTAGTTGTACATTTTCTCCAATTTTAGAATTATTTTTAAAGATGCAGATGTTCTTTACCATTTATGAGTGTATTTTTTTCCTTTGATACAGTGAGGGTGCAAAACCCATTCTAACAATATTTGAATGATGGGGAAATGCCCTATGATGCTAACTTTCTACACTGAATGTCCATTTCCTAAAATTTTAAAAGGAATATTTATAATATATACTTTTCCTAAATCTTTTTGATATTCTTAATTTTAAAAGGCATAGCTTAATAATAAATTTATATATTATTGCTTTCCAAAGCCTTCCTCATAAGTATATTTCTACCCGTAGAAATTGCCATATAGTGCGGCCAAGGCCTTTTCCAAAATCTGTTTAAAAACTGCAGTTTAAGGTGCTAATTTCCATATATATAAATAGATGCTATGGGATGATCTTGATATTGGTATAATGGTAGCTGAGGTTGAACTCTAATATAAAATATATATAAAAAAATTTATGTGATCTTCCATTTTAGCCCTTCTGAAGTCTCTTTCCATTAATTAGGTCTTATCTTTTTGCCGAGCGCTTAGAAATCGAGAATAAGGACTGTGTAGAGCTATTGCAATCCAAACTCCATAAATTATTTTAGGCATTAGTGACTCCATGAACTCATTATGCTGGCAAAACTTTGGAGGAAGGAATAGGTCGGCCATCCCAATACTTCAAAGCTACAGGAAAATGGAAAAAGCATAAAAGGAAACTGCACCTGAAGCTTAGAAAGCCACTGTACAGAGAAGTTTAATTTATTATTCCAATGACTTTCACAGCATGAGACTCTCACCAGGAGACACACGCGTCTGTGCATCTAATAAGGCTGCAGAGAGTGGGCGATTCCTGAAGGACTCTTGCGGCTTTTTCCAAAGCATCCTTTTAATCGATCGAAAATATACAGTATGTGAAAAAGACGCAAGACTGATTCTATCTCAGCTGTTTTGCTGCTGGCTACCTTCACATATTATTTCTCAAAAAAAATGAAGCCAATTTTGGCCAGCAAGCTCCAGTTAAAATATTTAGGCTGTTTTCATTAAATACCTATTTGTACTCTGCTTTTGAAGAATGAAAAACCCTAGATAAAACTTACTGGCATGTACTGCTTAGTTACAATACATAACTGAGGTCTGTGACAAAAATGTCCTTCTGTTTGACCTTTTCCACTTCATCACCCTTCCCTGAATTCTACTTCCTTTCCAGATTACAGCCAATGTTTCTATGTAGTTGTAAATGTTTACGGACATATACACAGAAATCTGTTTTTACATAATAATGTGATAATTCTATATCCATTGTTTGGTAGGCTTTTCTTCTTTTTTTCCCCCTGATGAGATATCTGAGATTTTTCAATGCCATATTTGTAGCTGTATCACACTGAACCAATCCCCTTTCACTGTGGGCATTTAGTGGTTCCCAATAAGTCTACACTGGACCTCCCTCTACATATATCCTTTTGTACAGGTACACATAATTCTTCAAAGTAGAAATACTGGAGCTAAGACACATGGATTTAAAATTTTGAGATATTTCCAAGTGATGATCAAAAAACCCTTTTCTGATTTAGACTGAATAGCATATAAGAGTAACAATTTCTGCTCATCATTCCCCTCTCAGGCGATATATATTTTATATTTTTTAATACATTTGATAGCAAAAAAGATTTCTCATTGCTGTTTTCTTACATATTTTATTGATTTCAAAGAGGAAGGGAGAGGGGGAGAGAGAGATAGAAACAACAATGATGAGAGAGAATCATTGATCAGCTGCCTCCTGCATGCCCCACTCTGGGGATTGAGGCCTCAACCTGGGCATGTGCCCTGACTGGGAATGGAATCATGACCTCCAGGTGCAAAGGTCAAAGCTGAACCACTGAGCTACTGGACCAGACTTATTGCTGGTTGGAACTTAACTTTGAGCATCTCTATGTAGTCTAGCCTCAATCATTCTCTTTTTACATTTTGGTGTATTTTAAAACCCTGGGTTAGAGAGCCTCTCCATATATTACAGTATACAGTTGACCATTGAATAACATAGGTTTAACTGTGTGGGTCCACTTATAAGCAGATTTTTTTCAATAAATACCAGTACTGTTTTCAATCTGCAGTTGGGTGTCCGTGAATGCAGGGAGCTGACTATATGCATTGCTCTTTGCCACTTTAGTTAGGGGATTTGCATATCCATGAGTGTTGGCATCTATGGGAGTCCTGGTAGCAATACCCTGCAGATACTAGGGGCAACTTAAGCTTTGGGGGAGTCAAAAGTTACACATATATTTTGGACTGCACAGAGGTCAGTGTCCCTACTCCCACATTGTTCAAGGATCAAGGATATAGTAATCAGATTTTGCTAATGTCTTCGTGGTTATCTGTGCTGAAGATACTGGTCCACAAAGTAGGCAACCCCAAATAAGGAACAAACTAGTCCTAATTCTATCTAAGGTTATTTCTGTCCAAATGGATTATACACAAAACATATGTGTACCACTCCTTCTAAATTAAGTGGTAAACTGCCTTAGAGATTATAATGAGTCCCTCCCCAGATTTTGGCTAGAGCATGAGGACAGGCCATCAGGATTGGATGCTGAATCCATGATCAAATGTTTAGAACAGATTTATATCTAGGCCAGTCCAACTTTAAGAGCCAGCTGAGAGAGAGGAAGAGTTTCCATTTGGCCTCAAAATGTAAAAGCAAGGGAACCAGTTATTTATTCCTCTGTACAGAGTAGGATATTCAAAATTATTGATGATGAATGACATCCCACATGGGACTCTACCCAAGGACTACAGAATTGTGATACAATGGAATTGCCCCTTATCTGGGAGTTGGTTCTGAAGTCTGTATTAAAGCTCAAGTATAGTCAACATTACACTTAAAAATACCTTAAGCCCTTTGTGCAGTACACTATAGCTGGTCCTATATAGAACAGAAGCTGTAGTTTTTTGGAAGCAACCATATAGATTAAAATTGTGGCGGTACCTACTAGTTTGCCCCCTTTGAAATTAGATATTTATACGCAATTATTTATGTATAAGATCCTCTAAAAGCTGCACCCAATGTAATACCAGCCCTTTTATAAATTTCCAAACCAAATATTATCCAACATAACTTGAGTATATTATCTCATTTGGTCCTCGCAGGAGCTTGATGCAATAGATGTTATCATTAGCTCTCTATTTACAACTAGAAAATGGAGTTTCTTATCACGGTGGAGGTATGAGGTGTCTGAACACATAGAGTCGCTAAACCACACACACACCTTCCCCAGTAAATATTATTCACTATGTAAACTTAGACTGATCCTATGAATATGTACAAATTACCAACTTTTAAAGAGACACAGTCCTTGACAAAAATGGAGTCGCTTAACTATTACAGAGGCCATGCTTTTTTTCATATGCATACTCAGGACAATCATGAATACTTATGTACTAAAATAAAAGCCACTAAGATCACACTTTGGCTTGTCTTGACAAGTAAAAGGAGGTAAACCAGCTCACTGAAAGTAAAAAATACTATTATTTCTTTAGAGGATTTGTTGGCCCAATAAACTGCCTTAAGAAAATATTCTATTGAGGGATTACTGTGGCCTAATTACCTGACAACTGGTTGTCACTAGGACAACAAAACATAGAGTGAAAGTATTTTCCCATCAGTACTTTATGGAGAAGGTTGTGAAACCACACCACACAGTAGTCATTCAAATGAAAGGGACAATGCTCAGAGGTGAGAGAAACTGTTGGTGTGAGATCTGCTTCTCAAGAATAATCTGAAAACACCCTTATGTGATGGTTCAACATTACCTGTGAATTCTACTTGCACTGGTATCATTTCATTGGCATTTTTCTCTACATGAGGTGCCTACCATTTAACTGACTAGTAGACCTGACAAGAATAAAAATGATCATGATATAGTTCTTTTTAGTAACTTCTGTTTATTATAAGGGTCATATAAAGTTCTAGAACAGAAAAAAATTAAGTTATTGTGATAGAAATCGTATCAGGACTTGCTGAAGGTAAGAGTGGGGAGAATTGGCTGGAGGGGGAATATGGGAAGTTTCTGGAAGGTAAGAACTATATCCTGATTGAGGTGGTAGTTATGGGTATATACTTCAATTAAAAGTCAATGAACACTTAAGTCATTGAACACATTGTAAGCTTAAGATTTGTGCTTTTTGATTTATGTAAATTATTTTTCAATGCAATTGCCCACAAAATTTCTTCTTTGGAAAAAAAAGAAATTGCCACTTAGCCAAAGCTTTCTCTTTGATTCTGGAAACAAAGGAACACACTGAGGAGTTGCTGTAATGAGTAGTATGTTTTTTTCTAGGATGTGACAAATAGGGAATCATGCTTCCTAATTAAACAAATACAAGTGCCATCAGAACATGACGAGCGTGTCTATGTATTGTTTGTTTGTTTGTTTTTAACTGTGCCTATTTGGCTAAAAGAGTGAGTAGAAAGAATGTTTGGAAGCTCCAAGTTATTAAGAATGGCCATTTGTTATTAAAATACTGAAGGGCATTGATGACAAATGTGAATTAAGCAGTAGACCAGATGAGGCATGTGTTAGAAAAATATGGGCTTGTTTTTCTGTATTGCCTTTCCTTAACCAACCTTCATCCCTCAAAGATTTTATGAAAGCTGCTTATTAGGGAGGCATTCAAAAGGGTGTTATAGAGATAAAACTTTACTTAATTCACTCTAAAAAGAGAAAGTTATGTATCCCCTATTACATGCCCAGTATTGTGATGATGACAAAAGGAATAGAAAGGAGGCAAGATCAGCATGGCTTCCTATTCAGATAACATCGAGTCAGGCAGGAGCCCATGTCATTAAATAAATAATTACAATACAGGTAAGGAATGAGATAGTGCTGTGGATGAGATGATGGGCTCTGCAACCAAACTGCGTGGTTCAGATCCTCTTTTGCATTTACTAGCTGTGTACTCTTTGACGAGTTACTTAAATGCCTTGTGCCTTGATTCTCCATGTGAAAAAGAATGGGTAAGTAGTATCTATTCCACAGGTTATATAAGGATTAAGTTAGGTAACAGATTTAAAGATCTTAGAATACAGCCTGATAGAGAGTGTTCTATAACTAACAAGGAGACAGTGTAATTGGCCACCAAGGGAAAGTGTAATTGGCCAACACTGGCATTGTCTCAATAAGCAACATCTGGGCAAGGGTATTCCTCTTGTCAGTCTCCATTCAGCCAGGTGTCCTGATGTTGGTAAGCAATGCATCATGTTTGCAGAGCGGGACATTGGTCTATAGTAGCATCATCCATCTCTTATGGTTATTTCATGTCCCTGAAGACCTGACTTTCTATGTAGCTGATAGAGACAGAGACAGACACAGAGAAGCAGACCCAGGGAGAGAAAGAGACTGACAGACAGATGATGTGACTATGGGAAACAAAGATCTGGTCTGGTTGATACTTATATTTCATTCCATAGATAAGCAAAATGTATTATGGTAGGCTATTTGTGGGCATAAAATACTTATGGAAATTAACATAAACATATCTATAAATATAAATATCTATGTAGAATTAAAGAAAGAGAGCAAACACATGCTCAAATGTGTAGGTCTTTCCTAATTTTATAGATTGGATAATAACACTAAGAATTGCAGAAAATGTCAAAGATTAATCAATAAGTTGCAAGAGCAATTTGAAGGAATATTTCGTAAAAAAGCTTGCCATTGAGTAAAAATCAGAAACAGAAATAAAACAAACAAGTGAAGGGTAGACCAAAAGTAGGTTTACAGTTGTGAGTATGTGAAAGTTTGTTCTGATATTATTATTTATTGTTACCTTATTTTCCACATGACCAACAGTAAACCTGCTTTGTCACACCCTGTAAAAAACAAACTAAAAATTCACTTTTCCTGGAGACTAGAATTGCTGGGGAACCATCTGGATCTAATACTAGTTGGTGTCAGGTAATGTGATTTCAATCATGGTAGAGTCCAGATGAAGAATTCATCTATTTCGAAAAGACTTTTGGTTCACACTTAAAATAATTCTGCAAATATTTATCAATGAGATTTTTCTAATAAGAAACAGAATATATATTGAAATGCAAGTGTTGGTCTCCTTTTCCTGGTTTGTAATTTCATCTCATAGACATCCACATGCTCTTTGGTATGTAACTCCCAAGCAATACTTAACTATTTTGTTTTAAAACATTATTGGCTGTTTTTGTTTCCTTAAGTTGTGAATATTAGAATCCCATTAGCAAAATCATCAAGTAAAAAATATATAACTCTATTTGATTTACTACACAGAGATTCCGTGATGAATAATTAAAACATTCCCACCAGGACTTTTGGTTTCCGATGGCAGAATGAAGCATGATTTCAAAGTCTTTCTTCCCACAAACCTAATTATAATAAGTAAAAGAAGAGCAAAAGGGCCCAGCTGCAGTCAAGCGAAAAGAAGAAGCTGGTGGCCATTTAAGAAATAAATGCTTCTATGAATCTATGCAAAAAAAGGCACAGAGCTGAAGTCAAATATTGATACTAAAATAACTTCAATAATAGAAATACCCACTTTCTTTACCCAAATACACACATACACATACAGTCAAATGCCATCATTTCATTGTTAGTAGAGAAACAAGCACCATTCACATTTTAATCAAGATAGAGCAAGAATGTGCTATAATTTTACATTGTTCTATAGGTATTAGATAATGCAATCAGATAAGAGTAAGAACTCCCCTGCCTTTCTCACCTCTCCCCTTCTCTCCTCTCACTGGGACACTCACAGAGTCAGAAATGAGACTCAGGGGCTAAAGGAGGAAGTGAAATGCGGGAGAGGAAAGACAGAAAGATGCACCATGCTCCCTTCCTTACACTGAAGAGTCCGTTCTGCTACGGACTTGAGCTGGAGGAAGGGACGCAATTTACTATTAATCTACATTTTTATTAGAGATTGATTATTGGATACGAACTGCACATTCTAATTTCTGAATCAAACCTCAATCTGCTACTTGAAGTCAATTCCAAATCCCTGATTTCACTTAATTAGGAGAAAAGTGGAGCTTTGAGAGTTTAAAGTTCTTGGTTTTTGCCAATTGCTACTCAACTTACTAATGAAAAGCTGAGACTATAAACTATACTTCCATTACTGCATTGTACCCCTTAAAAAAATAGTGATTTGATTTGATTTTTTGCTTAAGAAGTGGAGTCAAGAGTGAAAAGTTCCCACGGCCTTAGGTCTACCGCAAATACGCAGTGCTATAATAAAGCCTGTTGATGAACTGCATAAATTAACTTTCATTTTCTGGAGACAGTAAATGCAGTGTTTTGTCTGACTATATGTACCATGAACAATGCAGCATTTTATACCGTTCCTTTTATGCATAACCCCACTTGCATATTATTAATATTTCCTGACTAGATTAAGTCTTGGAAATGATTCTGCCTGGAATGTTTTAGTTCAATACTCCCTTTGGGAAATTATTTTCAGCCTTAATTAGCTTAATTGACAATGCAACCAAGAAACTTGAAATGAGAGAAAAACAAGAATATCGAGGTGAAAAATAAGGCTTCCAACTTTACTAAAAGAGATCCTGAAAGTCAGTGTATTACAAGTATGCATAAATCCTGGAGCAGTCGCTTGCTATTGTTTACTTCACACCCATTTCATACATAGAGTCAACCTTACCCAATACAGTTACATTCTTTTCCGAAATGTTTTGAATAGGGTATAATTATAATAACAAGCCAAACTTTTTAAAGGTTAATATCATCTTCAATGCTCCTGTGCTTCATCCTGCTAGAAATTTTTAGCATAAAAATATGCTTTCTCTCCCTCTTCAGGGCGGCTGTAACAATGGGTTTTGTGTAGAGAAATAAACAGAAAATGTAATTCTGTCCCCACCCTGTACTCCTCCCACTTTAAAACATTGGAATTGGAATTCTATCCAAGCTCCCTTTGGACTTTGGTTTATGAATTTCAGAGGTAAAAACTTTGTGCTAGCCTTGGGGACTGTGTGGAATCCACATAATTTACTATTTCCTGTGATTTGTCAAAATGTCATTCTTCCCAAGAGGACACTGTTTCCCCATCACGAGCCTGCACCTGCGCACGCGCGCACACACACACACACACACACACACACACACACACACACACACCATAGATACTAAATTAGTTGTTAAGAATATACAAAATAGCTATAATTTACAGGATTACAAGTGTGTCTGGTTTCATTAAAATTAAATTAAACAGATCCAAAGACCATCCTTTCTCTTATTAATTTTAGTCTGCATTCTGTATGCAAAAAAAATTGAACCTATTTATTATCTTTACAAATCACAGACCCAGAATGACTGCACTTACCTACACATATTTGTCACTTGCAAAACACTAACTTGCATTAAAATCGAGAATGCTAGAAAGTTTACTTAGGCTTTATAAAAACTCACAAACAAGTTCAGTTCTTTGAAACAATAATAAGTTGCACAAATTGGCATGATGTTATAGCTTCCCCACTTTCCTCTTTCTCATCAGCCTCCAGAGTCCTCATATTTCCTCTTGGGCACCAAAGGAATTCCCAACATTCTTGGTGAAACTCCTTTTTCATGTAGCCGAAGGCATTCATTGAAAACCCACTGCTTGTCTTTACAGAACACAAAGAGAAAGAAAACCTGAAATCTAGCAAGAACTTAGTTCTCATATACTTTGACTTAGAAAGTTATAGTCAGCAGCTATTGAGATTTTATGTTTGCAGGCCAAAGCAGTTCTTTTATGTAATATTTTCGTTGTTCACTAAGAACTCCAACTTCACATTAAAAATTAGCCTTTCTAAAAGCTAAGAAGTTTTTTAACTAAGTTGTGTACACAAACAAGTCTGAAAATATGACGCTGCTAACGCCCATTAGCAATCCACAAATCGATCAGTCCATGATAATTCAGGTGTTCTAACCTATAACATGTAATTGTCTTCCCTAGAATTCACAGGACAACAGAAACAGCCAGCAAAACCAAAGCAAAACTTTGGAGTCTTATCATTTTGGCATCTTCAAAGTATTGTTTTGGCTAAGTAAGCACACACACAAATATTGAGCCCCTACTATATGCTGTGTCTTCTGCTGGTGTTTTAGTGTTTTGTGTTCACCGTAAGGAGCAATAAGCTAGTGAATGTGTGGTTGGTCCTTTTGATTGAGAATTAACTTATATTAATATGGGCCAACTCTAGATAGGCAAGTAATCTTTCCGTTTTTGTTTTGTTTTTTAACATGGCTCCCCCATCAGCAAATCTGCAAAACACCCTTTGAAAAGAGACCCAAAGACTCACAGAAAAACTACCCATATAAAAATAACCTATAGTTTTTAACTTCGTAGTTTTCCCTTGATAAAAGAAGAATGACAACATTTTAACGTACATCTTCACTTTTCCCTTCTCTATATCAAAAATGTGGTTTCTCCTGGCCACATGTACAGTCTGGGGTATGACCAAACCATTTTTCTAATTAGTTTCAAACACTTTTCTTACTTCAAATTAATCATTTTAATTATGCTGTCAACATCTGTGTTGGGACTTCAATCAAGCCAGTTTCCTTATTGGTCTCCTCTGGCCATGGATTGTCAGCCTGTCCCTTAAAAGGCCAGACCCACACATGAGCCTGGTAACATGCATTTTCAGGGAGAAGTTGCATTAGGGCACGATGAGCCTTACATTTGGATGAGAAAACCAAATGCAAGTTAAATAAAAATGTACACATGGAAAGAGTTATCTCCTATGAAAGGGCTTCCTATAGAGAGAAGTATTGTGTCTTTCAAGAGGAATTCCCATAAAATCAATAGGAGAAATCAAGGTTTTAGGTAAACAAGAGCTGACTGCAAATATATATATATGGAGAAATAGTGAGAGAAAAAAATATTCATCTTCCTTCAAAAATTCTACAATATAGGATTTTGTGTTACTAAACATTCCTCAGTCAAGAAAATTTAAATCTGTAGCATTTCTGCAACAAGTAGATAAATCATGAGTTTTCATGAGACAGTTTATCACCCTCACTCTTTCTGTTCCTCTTACAAAGAAAATTATAGACAGGACTGTCAGGTAGAATTCATTGAACAAAGAATGCAAATTGCTGGCCCTTAGCTCATGAGAGCATTGAAAATAATAAAGGAAGTCCAGATGAATGAGAAGACCCCAGTCCATAGCTCATTTCCACCATAACTAACAAGTTGGCCTTAAAGGAAAATAGTGCAGCAGTAATTTAACTTAAGGGCCTTTAACAAGACAAATATTGCTGCCATTAGAGTTGGCTAAAGGGTATTTGCAGGATCGTTGACATTAGACATTTGATAATTAACAATCATACAGACCATTGTCAAGACTTCTTGTTGGGGTTGTTCCTGAAGAAAATCTGCAGGTGCTGGGATTTAGAGACAAACAACCTCTGGGGGTATCTATATTATTCTCTCTTCTGAAGAATTCCCTTATGGAGAGATTGCAAAATAATCTATCTTATTAATTTTTTCTGTGATTTAATGTTGAAAATTTAAATGATCTTTTTTGGGGAGAAAGAAAGGGCAACACATACATGAAAATTGTTGGCTTAAATTACGTCCAAAAAAGCAACAGTTACCATCTCAATTCCTTACCCTGTGGTTTAAGTGCCAAATAAATACCATAGCATACAGAAAAGAGAAAGGTTACCTTTCTAATAGGTAACCTGGCTACACATAATAGTGAATTGATTTTGGACTGCATTTAAGACATTAGACTCAACAAAAGGAATACCATTTATAAACACAATATAATCCTTATGAAACAAAAAATAGTAGCTATAATTGGGAACTTGCTCTCTATCAGCAGTTCCCAAAAGAAAATTCAGAACTGGTGAACTGAAGAAGAACCAAGGGCAATTTCAATTTGCCCTTATTTAGGTCAGGGAAATATAAATGTTTAGGCGATAGTGTCTGTTATACTTTCCAGGAACCAAGCAATTCCTATTATGTGAGAAAACACTACAGACCATACTGTATGGTGATAGTGTGCAAAATGGTTTAGCACGCCATGGGGCTCAGCACGGCGCCTGGTCTACAGCATGCCTTCTAATGGCTGGAGAAAAATTATAAGACAAGGCATTCCTTTACAAATATGAGGAGGTTTAATTCCTTTGCTTTAATACAGGGAGGAAAAGAGGAGAGAGAAAGGGAGGAAGGGAGGAAGAGTCAAAGGAAGGATGGAAGGGAGGAAGGAAGGAAGGAGGGAGGGAGGGAGGGAGGGAGGGAGGGAGGGAGGGAGGGAGGGAGGGAAAGAAAAAAATTTGGTTTCTTCTGTGTGGGATCAGTGTGAGAAGCAGCAAACGTAGGAAAGAGATCTAAGATCAAATCCTAACTTCATCACCCATTGCTGTATGACCTTAGGTCAGTACCCTAACCACACACACTCCCCATTCCCTTATCTATGAAGCAGGACCACTGCTATCTGTGCTTGCAGTGCTGCTCTGAGATAGTGTGTGTGCTTATAGCAAAGAACAAGAACAATGGAGACAAAAGGACCTGTGTACAGTCCACTACTTCTAGCAAAGTGGGGAATGGAGAGGATCGCCCAGTTCACATCTAGACTCTGCTACTTACCAGCTATGACCTCGGGATCAAAGGCAGCAGAAAAGTTAAATTTATACTAGAACTCTGTGTGTGTGTGTGTGTGTGTGTGTGTGTGTGTGTATGCGCGCGCGCGCGCAAAGGAACCATTAACAATAGGGATTTTTTGCTTTGGGATTTTTTTAAAGATACTTTTATTGATTTTTAGAGATAGAGGATGAGAGAGGGAGAGAAAGGGGAGAGAAAGAAACATCAATGTGAGAGAGAAACATCGATCCACTGCTTCCTGCACACCTCCTACCAGAGAGAGAGCCCACAATCCAGGCACGTGCCCTCACCAGGAACCTAAGGGCAATCTTTCCGTGGTCAGGATGAAGTCCAACCAACAGAGCCACATCTGTCAGGGCAAAAATAGTGGTGTTTCTAAGAAGCAATGAGTTAAAATCAATTTTCCGTGATGCGTTCAATTCACCAACATTCCTACCAAGACCTAAGTGATATTCCAGTGGGGGAAACATCATTTTTTATCTTCAAAGTTAGTTTTTTGGTGATTTGATATGATATACAAAAGAAAATCTGTCCATAAATAAGAAATATTAGCCATCTACTTAAGAGAAACAAGTGATATTAATTAACTATGTAAAATAATGTCTCAAGTAGTAAAGTTCATTTTGAAAGTTCCTAAAATGATTTATTCAGACTAACACACTTAAGATTTTAAATTGCATTGTTTTTCTTTGTCAATTAAAGTGGTTTATTTAGACTTAGCGACGTTAATCAATGTTGGTGTGACTAGAGTTAAGTAGAAAATGCATGGTTTTCTCAGGTAATTAGCTACATTTTCAGAGAAAAAGTAGTCATCGTACAGCATTATTTATGTTCATTTCTATAAGATGGTTCACTCAAGTAAATTATAATCTGTATTGGATTTATACATGCTCTCCCTAAGTCCTTTTATCACCTTATTAGATAAAAAACATGGATACAAACATATTACTGAATCTAGTTACATATACAAATGCAAACTTCTCACCACTTCAGAAATTATTCTACAGAATAGTAACTATATAAGAAACCAGTTGCACTAAAATTCTTTCCTAATAGCCCAACTTTTAAAATAGCTTAAACATATAATGTATAACATTCATCTGGTTAGAATTTCAGTCTCCACTTTAACACAAGCCAGTAAATCAATTTTTCCGCCAGTAAATTAGCCCAACAATTTTTTTCACTGGCTTCTCAAGGCTTTCTTTATCTTACAAGCTTAGAATCATTACATTAGAATTTTGCAGGAAGAAGGGGTTTTGGGGAGTCCTCTCCAACTCTTTCTCAAGTACATGAACTGTTTCTACAATGTGTGGAAAACTTTCTGGATAATTCACAATAGATAGATGTTTAATGTCCAATTGTTCAAAATAAGAGTAGCAAGAAAGATTCACGGTATCCTATTTTTTTATAACAATAAAAGTAAATGTCTCACACATTTGGCAATATCCCAGGCATAGAGCTAGTTAGTCCATTGTGTTTCTATGATCTAAATCTTAAGTTAGCTAATCACTGTACTGTGATTCTTAAATATATATTTTAAGTGATACTTTTTCCCCAATGATTCTTATATTCCAATACCTTATGCAAATAGAGATGAGATAACAATACAGATTAATAGCCAGCAATGGGTCAAACATAAATACATCCATTTTTTGGCATATTCCAAATGCAGAAAAACAATCAGCTAAAAGTAGACTAAAGCCAATAGAAGATTCACCAGTTTCTAACCACTGGAAATTGCCTTGGGAGTTGATTTTACCTTTTGGTATTCCTGTGAGTGGTGGAATGAACTAGGTCTCAAATCCCCATGAATGGTCCACTAACTCGGTTGTTAAAGGAGCCAATTATCTACTTTCTGTCCACATTTGAAGCCTCCAATCTTGGAAATAACTCAGAATTTGGCACAGTCTCTTCTCAATTTATTAAACATCATTACTATGAAAAAGCACCTGTCTATCACACCACAAGTCATTATTGCTTTCAGGCTTCCCTAGAGTCATGAGATACCCGAGTTGTATCCCCAGGGATGCGATCTTACCAAGCACATGATGTTTTATGAAATTAAACAAGAGGGGTGAAGTTACAAGACAAGAGAAAAAAATGCCTCCTCCGTTTTAATCCAATTAAATGAAATGCAAATAGCAGTGTTTGGCAAGGTCCCTAAAACGAAGAGCTGAGTTCTACATTCTCAGAATGAAAATGACTACAGTGTACTTCCTTGTTTGATGGTAACTATTATTTTAGATGCTGAGAGATGGAAGATAACAATTCTACACATGTTAAATAGGTAGAGACTTATAAAGGATTATAAAGTACTTAGAAATGTATGCCTTTGCCATTAGTGAGTTAAGGGCGGTAACTGGAGGAGAAGCCAAGTAGAAAAAGCGTGGTCCAGGGACAAGAACACAGACCCGGGCTCATTGGTGCAGCATTCTATTCCCTGATGGGCTCCTGGAGAACTGAGTCAGCTTAAGGCACATCCCCTTACCTTCTTACGCTTCAGTAACCTTGTTGGTCAAACTGAGTATTTATTACATGATTTACTACACACAGATCAAAAGAGGTAATAGAATAAAAAGATTTGGAAAAGTTAAAAATATTCTGTCTGAGACTGCAGGGTAGTGTGGAAGAACATGGATTTTAGAGTTAATTCAAGCCTGAGTTAGAACTCTCCAAGATGTGAGAATGGGCAACAACAATTTCCCTGAATTCTTTTCTTTCTTGGAGAAAGAGTGATGCTACCTACTTCACAGAGTTGTTAAGACCAAATGAGAGAACATATTGATTCTTTAGTTACATATGTTATAAATATTTCACTGCTTATTTATTTACTTTATTTTTATACACACCTATATATAAAAGCTCTATCGTCTATCTATTATCTATCTATCTATCTATCTATCTATCTATCTATCTATCTATCTATCTATCTTCCTCTAACAAGCCAAAAGGGTCATTGCTAGTGGTTAGTTCTTCCTATTCACTGTGAAAGTAGCATGGCACTTATGACAATACCTCACAAGCTGCAAACTAATAAAATATACAAAATAGGATTAGAAAGCATCAAATAAAGATAGCCTTTTATCTACTTAAAAGAAGTTACTTTATTCTAATTTCTTTTTTAAATGATATAATAAAAAGTGATAATCAAGAACACAAAACGCACTTTATTTGGTACCATTTCTATGATGCCACTAAAACACTATGATAAATTATTCTCTTAAACCAAAAACACAAATAATCAAAAACCACAAAAAAAGAACACTAAGATACTTGACATATCCTAAAAAGTAAATTGGTTTTCTGTGATCCAATGAGCTTTGTTTATGTTATGATTGATTCAGGCAGAGGGCATTTCCCTTTCCTCAGGACACACTTTTGAACAGAAATAAGGAACTGGCATTTTGCTAAATCTCATTTGAACAAACTTGGAGTTAATGCTACATAATTTTATTAACCCCAATAAATTCAATTTCAAAATAAAAATAGTAATAAAACATTAAAAAATGAAAAGGGGATAGATTTTAACACGCATTCAACTTTCAATGTATTTGGGCACTACAGAAGGTATTCCTCTATTCTCAACATCCTCCATTAAGTCAAGAGAGATCCTCTAATGCACAATGTTTAAAAAAAAAAAAAAGACTACAAAATTGCATTCCACCGTAACATAGCACTACAATGGTGACACACATTGGTGCAAAAAGAGACAAAATATATTTTGAAAGTATTAGTAAGAGGATGGCAGGCATCATGGGCACTAGACATGCGCACAAGGCTACTCACTTAGACGGGCGTTTTTCCCCCTTTGGTTTAATTCTTGCTAATGCCATCTAGAAATTCTCAATAATTTTTGACCGATTAGCATTTTGTCCAACGTCCTGCAAATTATGTAACTATTCCTATGGAAAGACAGACAAACTCTGTTAAAGTATCTCCCTACACGTGATGGAAGTTTCTCTGATCTAGGATTGGCCCATCACTGGGAGAACACTATTGTGGCATAGGAAGTCAGTCTGTCAAGACAATCCCCAGCAAAAAGATAATGTGCAAGTTAGGCTCCATCTCATATTTTTGCGCCATTCTTCCCTTGGTGGTCATTTTCTCAGGCGCTTTTATTCTCCTACCTGCAACCAACCCAATGTGCTCCTCACCCTACTTCAGAGCATAATCTGAAAACAGAACTCTGTACCATTGTTTGCTTTTAAGTCAACAGTTTGTCTCTTCTCAAGGCTTCCCTTTAATTTATTCAAAACATTTCTTTCTGTAAAAGGAATTTTTGGCATTTGTGATTTGTCAGGTTCATATTTTATACAGGAGTTCTTGTTAGAACTCTTGTAATTTACTTGTGTGGTAACTGCCTATTAATTACCACTGCCTCCCCCCACAACCTCCCCCTAGAAAGATGTGACTTGCCTCACGCCATCATTCTGTTCCTTTTTTTTTTAAGTAATGTTTTACTTGTGGCCTATATATTTCACAGTGCTGCTAGGAGTTAAATAACAGCCATGAAGCTCTCCTCTCCCATTGCTTAATAATCATGATTAATGACTCTGCAACAGAGCACTCTCCAGCCATTTTGGACAACAAGAGATCAGAAACTCAGATCAGAAATTCTGCATCTGGGAGGACCCGCAGCCGCTTCCAGGCGGCCCCATCAGCACAGGAAACACTGACAGAGAGAACAACTGATCTCTTATTAGGCTCACGCCCAAGCCCGTGCCCCCAAGATTTTCTCATTTGCAAATGCCATTTGTCTTGATCTCTCTTCGGTCAGACAAGGATAATGAAGTGAATTTAATGTTGTTAAAAAGGGAATTTAGGTCTAGAGCTGGAGGAAGGAGGCTTCCTATTTATCTCCAGAAGTATGGCGGGGGCTCTAGAGAAAGCAGGCTTTCCCAACTAACTCATCCTGTTCCACACTCCTGCCCTGGAGGAATCCCGGACAGGAGGGGAGGGCAAACGGGGTGAGATGATCATGGAGTCTTCTGGCTCACGATGGCTGACCTCTCAGTGGGGCCTGCCAACAAAAATGCCAATTAGTCGCAAGAGTGGCAGAGACAAACAGGAGAGTCAATCAATTGAAATTAGCAAGGAAAACACCAGCCAAGAACCATGTCAAAACAGATGATGCTGGTCCACTCATCTAGAAGGGGTTGACAGAATTGGCTCTACACTGCACCGGAAGTGCAGAATAATGGCTGGCATCGTGCTTGCTAAATAACTAGCTATTTAAAAGAAATGAAATATGCAAAAATAAAATTTTTGAAGTGCTTCCGTAACAAGAAAGAGAAAAGGAAGGAGGGGAGGATGCAAGGAAGCCTGTATATTAGAGCAATGACATCTAAGTAGGTAGACTAGTAGTTTTTAAACATTAACATGCATCAAGACTACCTTGCAAGCTCTCCATAGAGAGATTGCTGGGCCCCACTTACAGAATTTCTGATGCAGTTGTTCTGAGAAGTCTAAGAATTTGTTCTAAGAAGTTCCCAGGTGATGCTGAAGCTACTGGTTCAGGGGCTGCACTATTGAGAACCATTTCTCTAAACCTTGATAGGAGAGATTGACTCTATTCTATAGTTAACAAAAGGCATAGCATTGGGCTGAAGGCAAGCCTTTCTTTCTTTGCTGTCAATCTGTAAAGTAGGAAACATTTTATTTGCTTTTGTACGACTCACAAATGAAGTATTAAATACATTCTAAGCCTCATGTATAATATTTAAGATACCGGCATTGACATTTTATAGCCGGATCATAAAAATGAATGTGTATCAAAGACAACAGGGATGTGAAGCCTGTTCACAAAGCTGAGAGAGTGCCCGTCGCAATGCCGAGGAAAGAGCATAGCCCAGGCCATGTGGATTTGGTTCCCAGCGAAATCCCATGTGGATTGCACTGCCTGGAGGTATTAGGCCCGTCATTTAATACTGTTGGCCTCAGTTTTCTTATCTCAAAAATGGAGAGGCCAGAATAGAAGACCTAAGTTCCTTCCAGGTGTACCCCATTCTGATCTAGGTTATCAGACAGTCAATGGAGTTGTTTGTTTTTCGAAATCACTCGTTCTTTCCTAAAATACAATGATCAGGTGCCATTTCACACCATAAACGGAATTTAGAAAGTGTTGTCAGAAAGTGTTCCCTAACTGTGCACCTGGGAACACTATGCACTAGTAGAGACCAGCAGTATTGTGTGGTTGTTCTGTATCCGTGTCTTAGGTTTATAAGATGGTTTTAGCATGTCCTCAGTTCTCGGTTCCGTGCAGCTACATCTGACATCAGAACAGACAGTAGAAACCTGAATGTAATTTTCCCTAGCATATTCCTAAAGATGATGGATCATTGGGCCACACAGTGACACTTCTCTAATAGGAGAAATAGTTTGAATCCACTAGAAAAAATTTTTCAACATTTTTTATCAGATATTCCTAGGACAATATGCTGGGATAGCTAGACATGAATCCAGTGATAGCAATGTTTCCATTCATTTATAAATGTCTCTATAAATGCCCATCAAATTTAAGTAGAAATATTTTCCTTAATCATCTCCACAAAATTAACAAAGGGATAGGCTTGGGGGGTAAAGAATAACCAAAGTTATTACTTATCTTATTGTTCCAGGGTTAATTTTAGAATTTTAGGGACGTTACAATGAACTTGTAATGATAGCATTTTTTAAAAAACACAGTTTCAGGTTTTCCAAAACTCTATGCATTAAAACAGCAAATGGTGCTAGAAAACTAGGAAATAATTTTACTAATTATTTAAATATGAATCTGACCCCCCCCCAAATTAGAATTTTGCCACTTTTTCCTTCCCTGAAGCTGAACACGAAAGCAGAGTAGGCAGTGGCAGGCCTGGGGATGAATATCTTGGCTGGTATTTATCAGCCAATTTATGTTTGGCAACTTGCTACACTTTCTGAGCTTCAATTTTCTCATCATAGGGTGACTAATAACTACAGGATTAAAGGTGAAGATGTATATAAATTCCCTTTCATGAGGCCTAACACATGGTAGTTGATAAATGATGGCTGTGGTTATTGTTCTTAGAAGAGTTCTGCGTTCCTGGAAGGCAAGCCTTTGGTTTAGTATTAAAGTCCCTGCCATCTAGTAGTTTTAGGCTGTGAACACAACCTCACAGGCTGGCTTCGCTTTTCTTCACTTAAAACTACCTAGGAAATTGGCACATGTCAACAGATCATGGTGGGTCATTTCACCTAGGTTACTAGTATCAGAGTTTTATGTGAAAGCTGGCTTGGGATAGGTGTGGCGCCATGCTCACAAAACCAATTGCAGTGTTATATTTTAGATTAGAAAGCATCCTTGAGCAAAGCAGATTGTACACGTGCAAAATAAAATAAAAAGTACATCGACTCTTACTCCTGTGAAAATTAACAGAAAGCTTGTTTCAAACTGTGCTTACCCCACAAAACATGAAGAGAATGTCAAAATATTTTTTCTTGCTTGCTTGAGCACTATTTTTAGATGGATTTTGAATAGAGAACACATATTTGCTAAAGACGCCGAATTCATTCCAGATGGGGGCTTGCGCTATGAAGTTAGGGGATGCAAAAGAAATCTGGCTTTCCTTTGTTACAAAAACCCAGAAAGGCGGATCAGCTGAAAAACTAAGGCTAGCCAAGCCCAGACCTGGCATCTCCATGAATATTTTATAATCATTTTTAATGCATTTAGAACAGAGCTTCCTTCAGAAATAAAACAGAATAGAAAGCAAAATCAAAGAGAGGGAGGGAGGAGGCCAGGAGGGAGGGGGAAAGAGTTGAGGGAGGGAGGGAAGGAGGGAGGGAAGGAGGGAGGGAGGGAGGGAGGGAGAGCAGGAAGGGAAAGGGAGGAGAGAGGGCCAGAGAAAGAACTTCAGTACTTTCTGGTCTCTTCTCACTCCATTTCAAACCTCCCACCGGTGTAATTGTATCTCCCTGTTGAGGTCTGCGTTGGGTGGCTAAACTGCTTTGGCTTTGGAATGCTCAGACTTCAGATGTGAGGGACGCTGTACAATGGGCAGTTCCAGAGTTACGAGTTTCTCCCACATACCAAATACATTAAGTAGCAGTGGAGTGCTTGGAAGAGCTCTGGCACCCGGCCACTCTGTAACAGGAACTTGCTTGGCAAAGAGCTGCTTTAAGCACATTTGCTGCGTGCATACTTGTAGCCATTTCTTTCCCTGTTAGCCCCCCTGGAAACTGACATGGGTGGGCCAGTTCTTTGAGGATGTCCACCAGCTGAATACAATGCAAAGGCCAGCCCTAGAATTTGCCACGTGGGCTCCGTTCACGATCTCCGATGATCCTCCCACTGCTCACGCCATCATGCATGGTATGTGTTCCTATCACATGTAAGATTCTCCTCTGGGCTGAGCTGAGCCTTTATATTGTATTACTAAGCATTATCACTGGAGATGAAATCAAAACCAGGAAGGAGGTAAATAGTGTCTGCTCTATCACAAAACTGGCAAGATCAGATATGTCAAGCTTTTGTAGAAAGAATGAAAACAACCACAACGCTGATAGTGGAATCTAATTGTCGCAGTTAACCATTTAAATATATGTCAAACATATCTGAGAAGCAGGCTTCTTTTTCCAGTATGTTAACAGCGTAAAAGGAGGACCTATAGCCGGGAGGATAAAGCCTGCTAGTAAAACATAACCGATGTATGTTGGAAAAAGAGTATTTGTCATCAAACAATGCTTCCATTGTAAAACAATTCCAACCTATGCATGAAAGATTCCAAACGCCAGTACAGCATTCAATTTGATACTGGAGTTTTATCATATTATTTCATGCGAAAAAAATTATATACTCAATCTGTCTGACAGCTTTGCATATAAAGAACAGTTTCTGCATGACAAATGCGGTGAGCATATTAAGTTACCAATACACTGCCAAGCCATATTGTCTCAGCGACAGCCAACCCAAAATATTTTCAAATGATTTTTTTAAAGGGCAATGCGGGAAAGGCTGAACAACCGCATGTTCTGACTTTAATAAAAGTCACAATGGCAGGAACAGTTACCTTCTATCTAATTAGAACAAATCATCCATAAGCCTCATTTAGCCCATATTTAGTCTGTCACAGACTTTTATTTTTGGAGGAAGTTGGAAATATTAGTTTTTGATTTATCATCTGCTGCCTCACAGCTGTAAAATATATATATATATATATATATATATATATATATATATATATATATATATATATATATATATACTCCCCCGAACTATTAAACTGAATATAAAAACAGACCACTTTTTGTTTCTTAAAAATACAAAGACATGAGGGTCGTTACAACAGAGTTGTATGATGGGGAAAAAACAAACCATTCAATAATGCAACGATTACTTTAAGAGAATATTTAATCAAAGTTGGGACTAGAAAGTAATTCAAGCAGACTAGCCTTCTAATTTCTTCATGTTCTTGAAGACACCTTTACTCTTTATCTTGAACTAACAGCACTAAGTTATGGTTGCATTACAAACAGAAATTGTGAAAATCTTAGATAATAATCAATATAATAATAAAAGGATAATCAAACAGCGAGGACTCACTCTATTATTAATATGATTAAATAGTACTGCTATTAAGAAGAACTTGCTAGGTGTCGGGTACTATGATGAGCAATTTAAATGTAATTTTTTTCATTCCCACATCAATTCTCTAATATAACCCATTGAACAGATGAGGAAAATCAGACAACGACTGTATAACTTGCCTAAGGTCATGAGGACCCATACAAACCCAAGTCTCTGATTATAGAAGCGCTGAGCTCTAAACTATTCTTTTACTTTATTTCCTTGCTTCATTAGATTGGGGCGGGAGGGAAGCTTTCCTCACATAAATGAAAACTATGTAGAGTGGTCAGACTATCCTATGAAGAATTGTCAGTCATAGCAAATATCATAGCCTAGTCACACTGAAATAACAAAGACGACTTCGAAACTGTTCTTATTCAACAACTATGCAATGGAGACACAACTTAGTCACTTGCATCGCTCTTTGTTGAATATTTTAAGACTCCCACCCCAATTACCAGGGAACTTGCCAACTGAAAACAGAGACTATTGCTGAATTGTCTTAAGTACAGCTTCATTATAAATTTAAGAGTGAAGTTTTCCAACAGATTGAAAGTAGTTTGGTGTGTGTGGTTTTGTTTTGTTTTTAATTCCCTTCCCTCCAATATGGTCTAGTTAAAAAAAAAAGAATGGGTTCATGTAGTAGATGTTTTATTTTAATGTATATTATTTATGTAGCCTCATGAATTCTTGAAGTCACCTTCCCAGCCCTGAATGTTACCTGTGCTGACACTGTACACTATGGTCACTGCTTTCCAATGGGGCAGAAACCTTGAGAGAGTCCTGGCTGCCAATGGCCACTGACTAGCTCACCTTTGGTTAAAAGTCGCTTTTTTAGTTGTAATACAAGTAAATAATACAATAAATAATAAATAACTATACAAGAATAAACTCTATGTTGCACATACTCACAACTGTAACCCTACTTTTGCCCACCCCTGTAATAAGGGAAGTAATCTAACAGGGAGTATCATGCCATGAAAGAGGCCAACAACTGATTTGAAGATAAACTAAGTTACAATTTCAGGGTTTGTCAAGACTGTTTTCCTTAATTTCTCTCTGATATAAAGGTAGAATATGCAAATCTTACTATACACATAAACACTGTACTTCCTCGCACACATATACAAATTTAAGAAGTTATCAACCAAATGGGAAAAAAAAATACATGGTCATTGAGTAAAAGGTCAGGTTTCCTGTTAACTAAAATTTTTCCATATTTATTTCCCATTACTGAATTTTTTTAATATTTAAGAGAGTAGCTGAGACAATAGTAACAAGAAAAATCATATGCTACTCTACAATAAGGGTATGAAGTCATCCTAGAACAATGCATTATTTAATCATATTTTGAATTCTTATTTCAAAGTCAACGTGCTAATGATTGCAGGAACATGCAACATAAATACAACTCCCTTATTCATTTTTTAGTGGTATCAATTATGTATTTGAAAATAGCTTTTAGTGCTCACAAGAAATATGGTACTAGCTCCATTAGATCCTAGTTTTATTTATTCAATATTAATTTAAAAAAAACATTTATGGACCTACCAGACTGTGTGTAAGGCATTGTTAAAAAGGGGATATATGACTGGATATCTCAGGCGTTCACTGAAAGGGTTTAGAGCTGAAGGAGACATTGACACCATAATGAGTGTGCTGTTCTACGTTTCAGTAATAGCTTCTGGAACATTCATGACCAGACCTGTTGTCCCTGGTGCCCCTAGGCTAATTCGACATTACATTCAGAGCAGCTTTCCTTCCTGGAAAGATAATCATTTCTAAGATAAAGCATGTTTCTCAGTTAATATCCCTAAAGTATTTGAGAAAGGCAGTCAGAGACAGAAAGAGAATAGACTGGGGCGGGGGGGGAATACTTCTTTCTGGATAAAGCCCATAAGAGAGAAAAAAAGGAAGTAAGACAATGATAATGACGGGTTCTTGTTATTCTCTCCCCAAATGCATCACTTCCTTCCTACCTTGCCTTTGGTCCTTAATTATTCTGATATTTCCTGATTTGGGATATAAAATGTTATTGGACTTAGATAAATCAGACAGTGCTTCAGGAACTGAGCAAAAATAAACTGAAATAAAATGGCTAATTAAAGTGAATCACGCCGAACTGGTTTGGCTCAGTGGATAGAGCATCGGCCTGCGGACTGAAGGGTCCCAGGTTCGATTCCGGTCAAGGGCATGTACCTTGGTTGCGGGCACATCCCCCGTAGGGGGCGTGCAGGAGGCAGCTGATCGATCTCTCTCATCGATGTTTCTAACTCTCTATCCCTCTCCCTTCTTCTCTGTAAAAAATCAATAAAATATATATTTAAAAAAAATAAAGTGAATCAACCACAAGGACTTCATCCTGAACATGCAAATAAACTTAAGTCCTTTCATCAGGAGAAGGCAACAGGCTACTAGTGGGCAGCCCTGTACTTGCTTGTTAGGCGTTCTGATAACTAGGACTCCACAGTCCAGTTTGAAAGAAGGACACATTCTGTAATTGGAGTCAATATGTAACCTTTGCTCTATTAGCTAGACAAGCTGATTGAGAAGCAGCGCAGGATAGATGCTGCAATGAGGAAAACTCCAGGAAAAAAAAAAAGAGCCATTTTGAGTCTGCATGCCAAGTAAGCTTTGTGATTTCAGGAAACTCCACATAAGATTATGGAAAATCCCCTTTCAAACCTAGAACAAAACCTATGATTTCCTAGGGCAGGATCAGATGTGTTTATCATGAGAAAGGCATCCATGGAAATCAGGTCAGTTGACCACACGAGGCTGGGGAGCCCGACAGCCACGCTTGATGATGACTGAACAAGGACGGGTGTCTTGAGTCTGGTTCCCTAGAAGCGAAGTCCAAGATGAGGGGTCCGGGATAGGATTTATTAAAGTGCTCCCAGGATAACATGGGAAGGGAGTGGGAGGAAACACGACAGGAAAGGGAAGGAAACCAAGCAAAAGACCTTTTTTCTTTTTTTAAAATCTTTATTGCTGAACATATTACATCTGTCCCCCTTTTCTCCCATTGAGTCCTTTTCGAGAGAAGTGCTACGAAGGGGAGCTTTTAGTTTGGTCCCCCTGGGGAACTACGACTGGCAACTTGCATGTGAAGAGTTTGTCCCAACATAAGGCAAGAGCTTTCATACATGCCAGGGAGGACATGCACCTCTAGCCACCTCAGCAGCCCAGCAGTCCCAGGGCATTCTTCTGAACCAAGTCCAAGTGCAGGCAGCACAAGCAAAGCATCCAGAGGCTAGGTGATGGGAGCACAGAAATGGTAAAAGGGATTCGATGAGATACAGGTGGAGTGCCAACATGGAACTGCTCAGACTGATGAAAAATGGGTGAGGATGCTCCTTATCCGATCACCAGAGCCAATTCTTTTCTCAGACAATTTTTGGACCACGCTCTGCTAGGACAGACCTAACCAATGCCCTTGTCCCAACACGAGTGCTAACATGCTGGCTCGCCCCTCAAGTGTCCCATTAATCTAGGGCTACCGTTAGAGCATGCAGAAAAGGAAGAATACTACTGGCTGTGCAATGCATACGTCTGCAAAGCAATTTCATCCCAGTGGCATAAGCAATTCAATCACCACCCTGGTGCTGCAGATTTAACAGCTTAATTTTGTATGGACTGACGATGTCCACCCTAACAAACGCCTTGTCTCAGGACAAGGCTGCCCAACATACCATGTGGTAGTGAGTGCTTACATAAGTGTGCCCCCTCTAGGAGCATTTCAAAGGGTGGGCAGGGAGGAATGAGTTAGCAGGGGAAACGTAAGCACGGCTTCAATATTTAGAGAACAGAAGGTATTATTATAGGATTAATAAGCAAGGCTAGTTCAGCAATAGGGAAGGCTGCCAAGGGAGGCTGCGGAATTGCTATCACTGGAGATAATGAAGGCTGAGAATAGATACCCACCCAGAATGGATTTTATAGACACTAAAAATCTATCCCATTATTCTCGAAAGGGGGATGAGCTATGTGTTTCACTGTAGGTCTCTTCCAGCCCAAATAATTTCATAAATTAGATCAAGCCGATGAGTTTAAAATATTACTCATTAAGTATTACTTACTCCAAAGCATATCTAGCACAGGGGTGGTTGAATGCAGGAGGTACTGAGTGACGAACATAACTGGAATTATAAACCACAGCTAGCACCAACAAACAAACGCCCACTCTAAAAACAGGACGACGGGAATCCAGGAAGGCAAGGTTTTTACAGTGTGGAGAAATAGAGACCAAAATACCACATCGTGGTATATTTGAACTTCAGGTATTTGGGGGCCTGGATGAGCAACAGTTGCAAGTGTCTGTTCAAACACTGTCTGATGTCTATGGTGAAAAGACATAGAGTTCTGAATACTTAGTCTATTCTGGGGAAAGTGCCTACTGATGTCATGGAGGACGATGTGAATTTCACAAAGATTTGAATGCTTGCAAAGGACAAACTGGAATAAATAATTTTTTTTTTTCATTTCAGAGAGAGGAAGGGAGAAGGAGAGAGGGATAGAAACATCAATGATGAGAGAGAATTATTGAGGGGCTGCCTCTTGCATGCCCCCTACTGGGGATTGAGCCCACAACTTGGGCATGTGCCCCAATCCAAAATCTAACCGGGATCCATTGTTTCATAGACTGATGCTCAACCACTGAGCCACACCAGATGGGCAGATGCATAATTTTTTTTAAGTATCTCATGAATGTGACAAGGGGTTCAAATTTACCAGATCTGATTATGGTCTCTTTAGGTCAGGAATAAAAATTTAAAATTTTATTAGTGGCTAGAACACCAGCTTATCACTCAGATGCTGGGACTGTGGCTAATTAGGCATTATGCCTGACTCAGTGCATGGCAGCCTGAAACACATAAGTTTCTTTGAAAGAGCAAATTGAGACAATGATAAATCTACCTATTTAATACTCTGCAGTGGCCTCTGACCAAGGGAGGAGCCAAGGGAAAGAGATTGCTCTAAACCTTACCACTTTTCTATGATGCAATTCTATGACTAAACTCTTAATAGACTACTTCATTGGGTTTCATGCTAAACATTTTAATACACTAGAGGCCTGGTGCACAAATTTGTGCATCAGTGGGGTCCCTCAGCCTGGCCTGCAGGATCAGACTGAAACCAGCTCTCTGACATCCCCCAAGGGGTCCTGGATTGCGAGAGGGTGCAGGCCAGGCCGAGGGACCCCACAGGTACAAGATCGGGGCCGGGGAAGGACTCGGGAGTTTGGCCAGACAAAGAGGGATCACGGGAGGGCTCCAGGGCATGTCCAGCCCATCTTGCTCAGTCACGATTGGCTGGACCCCATCAGCAAGGTAACCTACCAGTCAAAGTGTCTGCACCCTGGTGGCCAGTTCACATCATAGCAAGCAGTTGAGCAGCCTTAGCATATCATTAGCATATTACGCTTTGATTGGCTGAACGGCCTACTGGACAACTGGACACTGAGCATATTAGGCTTTTATTATATAAGATTCTCTTACTGGGAAACTAATTCTGTGGTTTCCCTTGTACATGCATTGGACACATGCTACCTATGGAATCTTCTGTGGTTTTTAAATTTTAGATTCTGATCCTAGAGCAACACAACAAATAACTAGGACCTCTCAATCACTTCTCCTTCCAGATTTTAATTACACCATAATGTCTGGAGAATTATATAGACATTTTAAAGCCCATATGCTTATATTTGTCATTGGTCCATGAAAATGTGGGTGCAGTTATATCCTGAAATCAAAAGGGTTATCTTAAAGAAAATGGAAAAATTTTAATTGAATTATAGGGAAATTAAAAATCAAAACCACCTATATTACCTAGATACTGGCACTGAACACACCATTAGCTTACTTTTCAGGGTTAAAAAAAAAAAGAAGATACTGATTTGAATTTCAGAAAATTGATAGAAATCATAAAACCTTAACTCATGATACATTTGACAAAGGTACCCCAAATAATAAGCTATGCCCCAAAATGAGAATTTTTCGATCTAAACAGTCCTGCATTTTTCAAAAATACTTATTTAGTGCCTAGTGTGTGAAAAACACTATACTAGGAACTGATGACACAATAGAGAGTTGAAGACTGTCCTCAGCTTTATGGGGCCTTTGGGTCAGTGAGGAACAAAGACTAATCAAATAATCATGTAAACAAAGGTGAACTTGAACTTGTGACAAGCTTAAGAAAGTAAGCAGTTGCACGAGTACCTACCTAGGAGGATCTGACCCAGCCAAGGAGGTCAGGGAAGGCTGGCCTGAGGAAGGTAGACCTGAGCAGAGATTAGAAGGATAAACAGAAGCTAAATAAACGAAGAAAGAGGAAAGAGAACAATTTCTAGCCCATGAAAATACTAGGTAGCATAACTGCCAATAGATTTACCGAAAGATTGAGGGAAAGGAGGACACACTGTAGACTCTTTAAGTCATCTAACTTACACATGGAAACAGTGGAAAGGAACAGATCAACCCCAATTCTTGGATGAAGAACTGGGTGGTTGGGATGTTAAGATTGAAAATGAATTGTATAATACTAAATACCCCTTTTTTGTTTACCTTCACAAGCTTTAAAATTTCATTCCAATTTTCTCATGTTTACAGAAAACAGATCTATCATTTGTTCCTAACAAATGATCACCTCTTCAGCATTCTCAAGGACTTTTTTGTTTCAACATTTATTTTTTAATATATTTTTATTGATTTCAGAGAGAGAGAGAGAGAGAGAGAGAGAGAGAGAGAGAGAGAGAGAGAAACATCAATGATGAGAGAGGATCATTGATCCACTGCCTCCTGCATGCCCCCTACTGGGGATCAAGCTCACAACCCAGGCATGTGCCATGACCGGGAACTGAACCAATGATCTCCTAGTTCATAGATCAACACTCAACCACTGAGCCACACTGGGCTCATTTCAACATTTAAAATCATGTCCATTGTCATATATTCCTGGTTTCAAAAGAAAATTAGCTGTATGCAAATCTAATGTATGCCAAAGATTTGCTAGTACTGCCAAACTATTGAATGTCCGACATTGTTTAAATGGAGGGGCACTCTGAAAACAGTTGGCAGGAGGTTGCACCATTAGCAAGACAAACTGATGTTATAATAGACTAGACCAGTAGGTTCCACTAAGTGAGCCCAGTGCTTAGTGATGCCATTTTATGTCCTTTCTTTGGTCATGAATGATCTTTTATTAATCAAAGAAGAAAGCAAGCACCAACAACTAAGATGTGGGGACTAATGTTGTTTTTGCTCATCCTCTAAAAAGCACTCCAAAGTCATGAATAATCGTTCTCGGGTGCTAATTTTTATGAACTGAAAGGCAATAGTGAGTCACACATAAATACTAAATTTTATTATGAGCCACAAAATGGGAAGCCTAATCTTTGGGTGAAATAAAGATGCAATGACTAAAACACCCCCTTGTAGTAAAACTCTCTAACAGCAAGTGCCACTTAGTAATGTATCCGTGCAATCAACAGTACCCACATACCACTAAGAATTCACATTCTAGGATGAGAATTTACTTCAAGATAATACTTTAATGTTTTTCAACAAAGATAAATGTCCAACTCAGATAGGCTAGGCCCGTGGTCGGCAAACTGCTGCTCGCGAGCCACATGCGGTTCTTTGGCCCCTTGAGTGTGGCTCTTCCTAAGCCTTAGGAGTACCCTAATTAAGTTAATAACAATCTACCTACCTATATAGTTTAAGTTTAAAAAATTTGGCTCTCAAAAGAAATTTCAATTGTTGTACCGTTGATATTTGGCTCTGTTGACTAATGAGTTTGCCGACCACTGGGCTAGGCTAATAGGCTACTATTTTTCCAGACTAGGGAACACAACAATAGCAATAATATTAAGTAATAGGAGGAAAAGGGAAAAGAGTAGAGGGAGAAGTAGGAGGATTAAACCCTTCATTTATCATCCAACAAGAATTTTCAGATTGATCTTATTTGAGAACACTCTTCCCTTCCTATAGTATAGAAATAGCCGAAACTTTCACAATTAAATATGAACGCAGGACTCCACAGCCTAAGGAAGGACCAAAACTTGTTAAGGCATAATTAAAAACACACACACAGTTCTTACTAGTGCACTGCCTTCCTTCATCATAATCAAAATAAACACAAATATTAAAGGAGAATTTTTAAAAACCTGGTGGAATACATTCAAAACTGAATTGCATCCTTATTGCAAACATAGTAAAGAAATTAAAAAGCTTGCAGTATTTCTCTACTCCCAAGATCATCTTTAACATTATCCCATTTTTTAAAAAGATTTAAAAAAATTCTTCCTTACAGAAAAGAAGTCCAAGTATAAAATTGGAGCACTACCTCTTTACCCATATTTACTAAGCACAAAGCTACATACCAAACACTGGGGTAAGCATAGGGATTGTGAGGTAATCAAGACCTTTGTTTTTGAGGCCAAACACTCACTAGTTAATAGGGGAAATGGTCACATAAACAAATATCTGAAATATACCCTAATAGTAATATTGATTATAAGGGTGTGTATGTGGGAACATGGAAACATACATAAGAGAAAATTAATTTGGAGAGGCTGGGGTCAAAGCTACAGAGGAAGACTTATTTGAAAGTCTCAGAAGTTAGAGGAGGTCCTCTTGCAAATAGAAAGTCATTATAACCTGGCTGGCATGGCTCAGTGGTGAAGCGTGGACCTATGAATCAGGAGGTCACGGTTCAATTCCTGGTCAGGGCACATGTCTGTGTTACAGGTTTCGATCACCAGTGTGAGGCGTGCAGGAGGCAGCTGATCAATGATTCTCTCTCATCATTGATGTTTCTCTCTCTCTCTCTCTCTCTCTCTCTCTCTCTCTCTCTCTCCCCTTCATCTCTGAAATTAATAAAAATACATATGTAAAACTTTAGACAATAAATAAAAAAATACATATTTTTTAAAAAGTCATTACAAAGTCATGAAGGCCTATTGAGGAGTGGAATTTGGGGGAAAGCAGTTATAGAGTGTTTGCAAAAAGAATCAGTGGCTGGAGGTAAGAATGGGGCTGAACTACACACCTTGCCAAGGAGTTTAGTGCATGTTTATTCTGTAAGCGGTGAAGAGAGATGGGATGCGTGATGGTTAACTTTATGTGTCATCTTAACTGTACTAATGGATGCCCAGATAGGTGGGAAACCACTATTTCTGGGTGTGTCTGTGAATGTGTTTCTGAAAGAGATTAATTAGTATTTGTTACAGTAGATTGAGTAAGGATAACCTGGCTTCACCAATGTGGGCGGGCATCATTTAATCTGATGGGGGCCCCGATGGAACAAAAAGACAGAAAAGGGTGAATTTTTCCCCCCCTCTCCTTGACCTGCCACCACCCTGTACCCCACCCCCACCCTGTACCCCACCCCATCCCAGTTCACCTTTAGGACTTAGACTGGGAGTGACACCATCAGCTCCCCTGGCTCTCAGGCCTTTGGTTTAAGACTGAATTGTACCACCAGCTTTCTTGGTCCCCCAGTTTGCAGAGGGCAGGATCATGGGACTGCTAGGCCTCCATGCCTGCTTGAACCAATTCCTATACTAAACCTCATCTCATTTATTTCTGTTTTTCTGGAAAACTCTGACTAACACAGGATATATTTTTTCAGGAGAATCATGATCCAGTCTGCCTTGTAGAAAGAAAAATGTGGTGACCATGAGGACTTTAGAACGACAAGGAATGCCTGGAATTCAGAGTGAATTCTCAGAACACTATAATCCCAGTGGTAGGTAGAATATGAGGGCTTCATCTACAGTTATGTGCAGTTAATAAAGGTTGGGTGGAAAGATAATTCATAATTACCACACCTCACACTACCCAGGTGGCCCAAGAAAATGAATAAAATAAGATTCCAAGGCTTTTTATGGCACAGAAGAGAAATGAAATAAAGCTTAAAGGGCATAATACCTCAGGCAAAACTGGTGATGGATTTTTGGTGCCTTGACTAAGATAAACATTCATTGAAATATATAAAATAGCCAATATTCAAGAGAGATTTTTTTTTTGTCTATGAAAAGGACAGTTTTTCATGGTTCCAACCATAAACAACTACTATGTTAAAAGGGCACCCATGAGTTGGACAAATGTATCAATCATGTTAATTCTGTATATTTTTTAGCATTTAATGTCAGTAGTTTTCTTTCAACTGAATCTTACTTTGGTTTTCCAGGTTTACATTGTATTTCATTTTGAATAAATAATATATTAATTGTTTTTAAAAGTTAATAAATACTATCAGGTATAACAATGAAATATCTCCTCCCATTCTTTTTTTAAAAATATTATTTTATTGATTTTGTTTTTCTACAGAGAGGAAGGGAGAGGGATAGAGAGTTAGAAACTTTGATCAGCTTCCTCCTGCACAACTCCTACTGGGGATGTGCCCACAACCAAGGTACATGCCCTTGACCAGAATCGAACCTGGAACCTTTCAGTCCACAGGCCAATGCTCTATCCACTGAGCCAAACCGGTTAGGGCTCTCCTCTCATTCTTCATCAGCCTACCCATCCCTGACACCCATGAAGAGCTTCCTGTGTTTTATATACCAATTACTTTGTGTTTACAAGTTACAATAAAAAAGCAAAACTAGCATCGTATTTCCCACCACCACATTTTTCACAAAAGGAAATATAAAATACAAATGTTTCTGCATTTTGCTTTTTTCATTTAACAAAATTTCTTGGAGATATTACATAGAGTGCTTTCTGATTCTTTTCTGTAGTTACATAATATTCAAATTTATGGAAAAACCATAGTTTATGCAACATGTCCTCTATGGATGGATATTTGGATTGTTTGCAATATTTTCTTCCAATCAATACCATGATTAGTAATCTTTGCATGTATCCTTTCCTCTATGTACAAATAGGTCCGTGGTATAAAATCTCCATTAAATTTGGATCTAGTTTTCATAACAAATAAAAAAAAGTAGAAGAAATATATTTATTTATTATTAAATTGATTGGGGTGACATTGGTCAACATGAACATACAGATTTTAGGTGTGGGTTTCTATTTTACAAGATCTGTGTATTGCACTGTGTGCCCACCACCCAAAGTCAAATCTTCTCCCGTCACCATATATTAGAACCCCCTTTCCCCCAATCTCCTTCCCTCTGGCAACCATCACACTGCTGTTCCTGTTCACGAGTTGCAGTTTTATATCCCACATATGGATGAAATCATATGGTTCTTAGCTTTTTCTGACTGACTTAAGAAGAAAGATATTAACAGAGAAAATAAAGAAATGAAATAATGAGAAGGAAGGAAGGAAGGATGGTAGGCAGACTAAGACCAAAAGAAGAAAGGAATGAGAAAGGAGAAAGGAAAAGAAAAGAACTAAGAGTGGGGAGAGCACTTGACTTCTGCAAGCTCTTCTGAAGGAAGTGATTAAACTGTAGTGCAGGAGGGTGGGGGCTTAATGGAAGGTCACATGGGAAACCTCGACAGCTCTACAATGCTGGGAGAACATAACAAGGAAGTGACTCTTCCTGTCCAAACAATCCTATCCACTCGGGCAACACAGGAGAAATGAGTTCCGAGCTAAAAATACAGCACGTAGAGGCACACATCTCTGAACATAGCCAGGGCAGGGCCATTCCAGGTTATCTAGCAAGTGAGCCACCCAGACAGAAGCCACATGTTTTGAAAAAGACTGATGGTTGCCAGGGAGGAGATGGCCTGGGGGACTGGGTGGAAAAGGTGAAGGGATCGAGAAGTACTTGGTAGCTACAGAGTCATCATAGTGATGTAAAGGACAGCATAGGGAATATAGCCAATAATATTGTAAAAACTATGTATGATGCCAGGTGAGTACTAGAAATATCAGGGGGGTGACGGGGGAAGCACTTTGTAAAGTATATGAGTGCGTAACCACTATACTGTACACCTGAAACTAATATAAAATAATTTTGAATGTAATGTATATATATATACATATATACTTTTGATTAAATAAATAAAAAGAAATAAAAAGAACCAACTAATATGTACAGGCCTGGCTCTTGGAGCAAATGTTAATCATAATAGTCAAAACTGTGCATAACCTATGAATAGTTATGAAGCCTTAATTTCAAGAAGCTCACAAAAGCAGTGCAAATAGAAAGGAACAAACAAGGGATGGAAGAAGGAAAGAACCCAGGCCAGATCAAAACCCTGTGCCTCTTTGCTCAGCCACAGTGCTTGATGGTTCCAACTGGGTTCCTCCCAAGAAAAATGAGAGGTTGAAGTCAGTTTCATGATTTGCTTTGTAGAAGCTCATTGTAGTTCACTGTACAGTAAAATCTACGTTATTCTCACTCCGGTGAGTTTCTTTGTCCTCTTAATAAAGTCCAGAGTTAAAAATAAAAACAAAATTTAAAAAAATCTCTCAATATTGTTAAAGACAGTGATTTATACGGCAGTGAATGTATTTCCGTGCAGAGTGGGCACAGCCAAGAAAATGCACCCCACTTCAGAACCCTGTTTGAACCAGGGTAATATCTGAGTGGGTGTGCTATTTTATTGGCTTCATTAGCGTTTCCCAAAAATGCCTACAACAGCATAATGCCTTATAAAGCTTATTTCATGCCTGAAGTTGCTGCTATGCTTAAATGGAAGTCATGGGGGAAATGATAAGAGCAAAGGGAGCGTGAATGATATGATGAGATACTAGAGAGTTGATTTTTAAATGTGATCTAGAACTCTTCCAAGTAGGGGCTTACATTTCAGAAGAGATGGGAGGAAGAAAGGAGCCCAGAGCACAATAGACATGCTGCATATAACCTCTGTCTTTTGTTTCTTTCTGTCATTAATTTTACTCTAGCTGCTGGAGAAAAAACATACATGTTAGGTCATAGAAAGATCATAATAATGTAAATAATATAGAAGATTTGAATCTCAGCATTTTCTAATGTCCAGTTACCCCAGTCACAAGTTTGCCAAATTATCAACACCGCTCTGTCCAAAAATTCAAAAGATCACAGGAATAATAAGCTACCATATAGTTGGTGTTTTTTTTACTAGGGTAATTGTAGATAATTCTGCATGCTTATTACAAAATAAAATCTACTTTGTGTGAAAAAATAAAGTATACTCTTATGTTTATTTAGAAAAATAATCCTATATAATAAAAGCCTAATATGCAAATTGTCTGACCAGGAGTTCAACCAAGATTTAGACTGCTTTCTATGACGTACGCGGACCACCAGGGTGCGGCGCAGAACATGGTGGACATTGGTGACATGGCGCTGGCAGCAGGTGGCAGTGGAGGTGCTGCCGGCCCCACTGGGCCCCAATCGATTGCCCCTCAGGTGGGATGGTGGAGCAGGTGAGGGGGCGGTGCCAGGCCAAGGCAGGGTGCCAGGAGGGGCTGCGGGACTGCGAGGCTAGGGGCAGGAGCTGGGGCCCAATTCCCGTAGGCCACCCCAAGGACCGCACTTGTGCACGAATTTGTGCACCGGGCCTCTACTTTATTTATAAGCTGCATGATATAATGCTAATAATTGATATAGAAAAGATATTTGATATCAGAGAAGCATCTTCAAAAATGGAAATTTCATGAGTGACATGCTGTCTGAACCTCAGTCTTGATATTAATAAAACCAACTTCTGCTTGGTTCTGAAGGCTAAGGATAAACTTTTTAATTATATTTTTATTGATTTCAGAGAGGAAGGGAGAGGGAGAGATAGAAACATCAATGATGAGAGAGAATCATTGATCAGCAGCCTCCTGCACACCCTGCACTGGGGATCAAGCCTACAACCAAGGCATGTGCCCTGAACAGGAATCAAACAGTGACCTCCTGGTTCATAGGTGGATACTCATGAGCCTCGCTGACTAAGGGTGAAATTTGATGGTCTCCATGGAGGTGCCAATTCCAGTTGTTAGCATACAATATGCACTTAAATACCACTTACTAGATGAATGAATGACTTCTAGCAAGAAATCTCAAAAACATAATCTTCAAACAATGGGCTACTCCAGCGTTCTAAGCAGTCCCACAAATTCTCCACACTATCTATTCAGTGGCAAAGGGGTGCTGCTCTATCTTAAGTAGCTAAAGAGCTTATGACAATCATTTATAAACCCTCTCCATGCATAGAGTTTAAGTACTTTCTAATGCACATAATAATTAACTCCAAGGAACCATCTACAAATCCTTTGCTTATATGGACATAGTGCCTGAAATAGAAAGGCCAGTAGCTCGAGTGTGGCCACTTTTCCCCCCAACATATGAAAAATTATTACCATGGAAACAGAATTGATCTAGACTAGGTTGTTTAAAGGAATTTCAGTCAAGAGTAGCAAAGACTGAGGTTTCCTACTTGTAAAATGCTCTCTTTATATTCACCAGATCTATTTAAATGTGAAAGCATAAACTTTTTAATTGTGTCTATGGCATGTGGAGGCTTATATTAGGTGATAAAAGTTCCAGAACATTACTGTATTTTAAAGCATCCAAAGTGATTACAGCTTCATTAGAATTCACATATTTATATGTAAATAAATACAAGTTCTGGGAAAATTAAAAGCAAAGAAATGGAAAACATTTTTGTTCCATTAGAAACTCTTCTCATAGCCCTCGTTCCTCATCTAGATCTTGCGGGGAATGCAGCAAAATGTTGGTTGACTCAAAGAAAAAAAGGAGGCAGGAAAGATGAAAAGGAAGGAAGAAAAAAGAAATAGAAGAACTCTTCACAGAGAGGGTATCATGTAGAAACATCTATACGACACTAGCCACAGTGCCTGGCAAAACCTCTGTTAATTATTTCTCACCTTTTTCATCATATGTTCCTGGGCATTCTTGTCATTAAAGCCGCTATTTATTATTCATTATAATATAATTTTTTAAAACATCAATAAATAATGATTACTCTGTTTCTTCTTAAAAGGAAACCATTTAGAGCCACTTAGTGTTGCTGAATAAAGGGGCACAGCAACTAGAAGAGAGACACAAATATGCCCATGACTTGGGCTCTAGTAGCCATAGCCCTAAGCTAAACACCTCTAGCCAACTTGGTGGCTTCTACCTTTATAAATATAAAAAATGCTTTGATTTTATAGTCATGTAACTAATCATTTGTATCCCCTAATGCAGCTCTAGTTAAAAGGCAGGAAGCATATGGAACACTGATTTTGAGAACATCAACATGACCCTAGTATTTCACAGTCAACTATAAGAAGAACAAAACTCATATTGACATATTTGCCATGTGGGTGTTTATTGATAATGAATAAAGAACTATATATCCCAGCAATGCGTAACAAGTTGAGAAAGCTCACAACCTGTTCTTTATCTCATCACTTTGAGTCAACTATTAAAATTATAAAATTTAAGCATACAGAACATTGTAATTTGAAATATTCTTGTGGTCAAATTATATTTTCATATTTTTCTTAAAAATGTAACTTTGAGGTAATTGAACAGGGCACATCATTTATTAAATGGGAAACAGTAATAATTTATCTTGTTATTTCACTTTATGATATGCCAGATAATAATGTCAAATGAATTATCTTTAACACCTAATGGAGTTTCTAGGATCATATATTTCAGTGAAAAATGGCTAATCCTATGTAATAAAAGGATAATATGCAAATTGACCCTAACGGCAGAATGACCAGAATGACCGCTGGACCAATCACTTTGAGGCACACTGACCACCTCTTGGTCCCTTCCCCCGGCCATCAGGCACCAATCACCTGATGGCGAATGGGGAACTGGGGGTGGGTGGCGGCAGGGGGCGGGGCTGGCTGAGGGCAGCTGGGGAAGATGGCCCTGATTGCAGGCCAGGCCTAAGGACCGTATCCTCACACGAATTTTGTGTGCTGGGCCTCTAGTGTATAATAAAAGTTTGGGAAACATGTGTCTGGTATAATAAAACACAATGCAAAGTGACTATTTGGAGGCTATTCAAGTTGTAGGTGAAGGAAATGCTCTAAGGAATTTTATCTTCAGATTCCTTCCCCATGACATAAATAGGAGATCTAGAAATCATTTGGTACCTGCAACGGCTACGTATTTTATATCTTAACTCAATCTGTTCCTCAAAACATACTGGCATTGCAAGAGAGGGCAAAGCTCAAAGACTTTCCCAAGATCTTAGACATAAAGAGCATTGAGCCATGGTTCATATTCTATCCTCTCTGACTTTCACATCTACTCTTTTCAATGTGTAACATTCTATTTATCTTACCTTATGTAAAAAAGGTATTTGTAGCTGCCATTGCAGTATCTATGAATAGCTCTCTACTTAACACACAACTAGAGTTATTTATTCAAACTCTAAATTCATAACTAAACATAATATCCTTATTCCAATGCATTTCTGATGACTCCAAGTTGCCTAAGTAGCAAAGCCAAGACATTGCTAATAAGTAGCTAACATAATATAGAAAATCAACCTGTTGGCAAATGCTTCTATTAAAAATATTCCTCTATGAGTTAATAAAATTCTCTGTGATTATCATTTCTAGGAATTAAGCCTCTCCAAGTGATGTATGGCATGTTTGTAAAATGTTCTCTGTGATAGTATATCTCTTTTTATATGCCATAGAATGCTTTTAAGAAGAAAGATAATCCAGTTTACTAAGCAATGAATGGCTCCTTTTGCCTTTGGAGAGATCACTTTTATGAAATTCCTTGAGAAAGTTTTCAAAGAGTTGATAGCTAAGAGTTAAAACAAAGTCAGGTATTCTGATACTCTGAGAGTTTATGAAATCCTCTCATTTGATAGAACCTCTGTCCTTTCCCATTCACAGTCACCTGTGGTCTAACCGCAGAATGAAATTAACTCTTGTTATCTAACAGTAACCCAGTATCTTGTGCAAAGGTGATCTAGATAAACAAATGGATGTCTCACTTGAGAAAACAAAATCCATGGACGTAGAGAAAATGAAGTTGACCAGTAAGTCAGTGCCTCCTTTTACACAGTAGGGACTGAAGTCCAGAGAGGATGACTTGAGCCCAGTCTCCCAGGATGTTACTGGTATAGCCGGCACCAGGTTTAAAACCGGAGTCATCGGAATCTCACAACTGATTTTCTCTGCCATGTGCCTGCCAGAAGAGCAGCTCAAGAGGTTTACGAGGGCAGGGTTTAATGGGGAGAGGATGCTTACTGACTGCGCCATTACCTCCTAAACCTCCCCTGACGGCATCTCTGCTGCTTGCTATACCCAGTCAAACACGTATAAATCAAGGAAAAATTGTTCACAAGAACTAGGCAGGCTGGGCAGGCCCCCAGAACTTAACAAGGGAAATACAAATAAAATGAGAAAAAGAAGCCATTCTCCCAGCACTTGGTGTGGGAATTCCATTTAAGGAGAAGAGGCCTGCCTTTGCTTTGAAGGGCCTACACTAAAAACCCCATGGAAATGGCCTGAATGGGGCACCGATGTGACATGGAGTTGGCATGATGCTGGATGCTATGGAATGGGCAGGGTGAATTCTTCCCTTAACCTGAAATGCTTTGTTCCAAGCGTTGGTGTCATCTTTCCTAGTTTAGCATCAGCACCTTCAGGGATGTGGCCTCTGGCTTTATTCTGAGCTCAAGACATGCTGAAGCATTTGACATTACTCAAATACCTGGTGCTGTCTCATATCTCCTTGACTTTTCACAGGTCACAAGGCTGTCTTATTGCTTCTTTGACTAGCACTCCCTCTTGTTCTTCAAAATGCAGTCTAAATATAGGTTCCTCCATGGTATTTTTCCTGAATTTGATTTTGATGCCCTTATGCTTGGCTACCATTCTGTTCATGCTCCTACTAGAGCACCGATAAATATATGATCATTGGTATGCATATTTATTACTTATTATAAGTCTCTGGAGGTTTGGGATCTTGTCTTTCTCAACGTTGTATCCCTGGCACGCAGCACAGTACCTGGCGCACAGTCAACACTCAATAAATGATGAGGGGGTGAATGAATTAATGAAATGTCCAAAAAAGTAGGTATTCCATGATTACCTATATTGGTTATGACTTTGGAAAAAACACAACTTCTATGGAATCATCCAAAGCTAATCACTCAGAACCAACTGTTAATTAGTGACAAGGGATGACATAGTTCATGGGAAGGAGCACTTGCATTTGATGAGTTGAAACAGTGAGGAACTTATCTTTTGAAGGACTTAAGTAAACAAAATATCGGCCAAGTAACTCATAAGGGCATCCATGTTTCTTGTGCAGTTGTGTGTCCCTGTCCCTATTACTACTGCGTACAGCACCCAGGTTAGGCCCTTCTGCAACTTTATGAATGCTTTCAACATGCAACTGATGCCGAAGTGACCTCCGTTTCCATAGCCTTAGCTCACAAGATTCCTGACTGCCTATTTTTTAAGCCTAAGAAAAAGTTAGCCAAATTAAGCCATGAGGGACTGTTTTGTGATGAGTACTACATAAAATACAAGCTTTTCTTCAGAATACAGTAATTGTTAAAAATGTCACAAATGCCTGGTTTTTCTAGTTGGATTGACACAAGCAGAAGAAAAAACAGGAAATTAATACTGAAGACTTGCAGGACAATAGAAAAGTGTTTAACAGGATCCCAAATGGGGTAATTTGAGCTTTCCCATTATTGCCTTGTATGTACCCTACAAATCAGAACAAGAAAGGAATTCTTAAAAAAAAATTAACTAAGATGAAATAAGATATTGCATTCATCACTGAAATTCAACTATAAAGAGGTTAAAGCAGCCCTGTAAATTCCAGATAAAAGGCTCATAACTCATTTCCACTGGAGGGTAATAAGACAAGCTGTTCTTCCCATGAGTGGATATTGTAAGAAGAAAAACAAGTGTAGTCTTGTAAGAAGAAAACTGAAGGTGAGTAAAACATCATCCCACTACCTCTGAAAGATGAACTATGTAGTTTAAGTGATATGACATCACTGTATTTTTTATGTTTTACAGTTGATAGGGAGAAGTATTCCTTCCCAAATCTTTAATATATAAATATATAATCTCATATTTTATAATTTCTTAAATTTCTTATTCATGTCGTTTTGTTTGTTTCCATTTACTTGTGTGTATGTATTATAAGTATTTATTGATTTATGTGTTTTCTATCTAATCTCAGAGGGAAGGTGGGAGGGAAGATATTAAGCAAAGAACTTCCATGCATATATGCGGTGACCATGGACACAGACAATAGGGTGAAGGCATGGGGCAGTGCGGGAATCAGGTGGAGGGGGGCAATGGGAGAAGGAAAGGGGGGGGCATCTGTAATATTCTCAACAATAAAGATAAAAATAAATGAATAAATAAATAAAAATAATAATAGCTTATATGTGCTTTTCCTCTGAGGTTCCTGAAAGGTTGCACATTCATTAATAGTCCTTAGCCTGTCATACTAACAACAGAATAAGTGAGATTTTCAAGTAGAAATGATTTAAAGCTTTTAGATTCAGTTAAAGCCTAAAACCAGAGAGGGAGAACAAACAAAAGTCAATATGCTACTATAGGTCTCCTAAGGAGTATCCCATTCAGGACATGTAATGAAATATAAGGGTGAAAAAAATAAAATATTTCATTCACCATGTTTTGTTTGCTTTCTGAATATATCATTGCTCAGATCTATCATAGCTTAGTTTGGTTAAGCCAAAAACAAATTAGCGACTCACATAAACCTTTTTAGACAAGAATAAATATCACAGTGCTTATACTGGATAGGTTTTCTTTTAGATCTATCAGATTTTTCTTTTGGACTTTTTTCATGTCAGATGGAGTGATTTTTCTAAACCCCTTTTATCTCTAAAACATTTTTAAAAAGAGTGAATCTCAAAGAATAAACTAAATCTGGTATATGAGCGAGGGAGCAATAAAAATATGAATTGTACAACAAATTAAAGTCTTAGACAAATATTATTTTTGTATTTAAATATAACCAATATTCATGGTTCAAATTAGAAGCACTAAAATTTCTACATAAGAGAAATAATGGTATTAGTATTTTTCACTCTTTCAACAAATGTCTCTCGAGTGCACAGGAATTAACGTTTAAGCCACATGGCAATGCGGCCTCATTTCCAAGAACAAATTCATTCAGAATAGAAGATTTAAAAAATTAATGATAACTTTTAAATAGTCTTGCGCAAAATAGAGGGTTCAGTAAAATATGGCTGGCCAACAAGTTTTTGTAAATGTAAATTTATAAGACCACAACCATACCCATTTGTTTAGGTATTATCTAGGGCTGCTTTTATGCTTCAAGAGCAGAGGTGTGTTCAGTGGAAAGTCTCTGTCTATCAAACCCAAAATAGTTCTCACTAGTCCTTTACAGGAAAGTTTGCTGGCTCCTGGTGAAGATAACAATAATTACCATTACAAGTTTAGACAAAATGAAAAGACAGTTTACAAAAGACTCTTCGTCTTTACTATGGAGTTTTCATTTGAGATGAACCTAGACCTATGAGTGAGAATTTTGACCAACAGAGTCCCTGATAAGAGGCATATGGGTCAAATATATTTGATGTATTTAGAATATATCAAGTTGTACATTTGGGTAAGATTATGGGCTGCAGGAAGTAAATTCCAATGAAAGTGAAATAGCTGGTATCAGCTGGTTCACACCAGTATGGCCATACCAGTTGCTATGGCTGGACTCAGTGGTTATGGCACATTTTTCTGATAGTTTGTTATAAGTTCTTAAATACTCTGAATAGCCTTGCTGATAGCACATATCAAAACATGTGCGATGCAGCCAACAGAGTAAAGAAAAGATTATAGTCTAATATCAACTTATAATAAATAATAAAATAAAAGTTATAGCACTTATCTCAAAAAGATCTAGAAGAAAAAAAAAAACAACCTAAAGGACAATCATACATTGTGAGAAAGTAATTAGTAGAGTTTTATCAGTGATGGTGGCAGAGCAAAGGAGAATGTATTTATATTGATCTATAATAATTTGAATGTCCTTTGACTCAGCAATTCCACTTCTAAGATTTTATTTCATGGGCATGCTTCTACACATGTAGCAAAATACAGTGACCAGAGTGTTACTTATGCATGTTTATATCATCAAAATTGGAAACAATCTTAGTGTTCACTAAATTTAATGCCTAGTAGATTGCCATGACTCTAATCTACTATAAGTTGAAAAGAGATTTATATAGTGCACATGCTCTTATAAAAACAATGCTTATAATTTTATGGATAAAGTAAGTTAATGAGCAATATCTATAGACTTACCACAATTTTCTTAAAAATTATATTTCTGAATATGTGTGTAACTAAATGCATATGTGTGTGTTCATGAGTGTATGTATGTCCATGTGTGTGTATGTGAATGGGAGAAATAAATATGATGAGAATGAGGTTTAGAATGATATGCAGCACTGTAAAGAGTAATTGACCACAAGCAACCCAGAATAGGTAAAGCAATTTTCAGCAAAAAGAACAAAGCTGGAGGCATCACAACACCTGAATTTACAATATACTACGAAGCCATAGTAATCAAAACAGTATGGTTTTGACAATAAAATAGCCATAAAGACCAATGGAATCAAGAGCCCAGAAATAAATCCACCCATTTATAGTAAATTGGTCTTCCTCAAGGGTTCCAAGAACATACAATGGAAAAAGAACCGTCTCTTTAAATAAACTGATGCTGAATAAGCGGGTTTCCACATGCACAAGAATGAAATTGGACCCTTATCACATAACATACATACAAATCATCTCAAAATGGATTAAATACTTAAGACCAGAAAACTGTATATCTACTAGGAGAAAATATAGAGGGAAAAGTTCTTGACTTTGGTGGACAGTGATTTTTGGATATGATCCCAAAGCACAGGCAACAAAAGCAAAAAATAGACACATGAAATTGTATCAAACTAAAAGAGTTTCAGCAAAGCAAAGAAATCAACAGAGTTAAGAGACAATCAATAGGATTGGAGAAAATATTTACAAGCCATATGTACAATAAGGGGTTAATATACAAAATATATAAGGAACTCAAACCACTCAATAAATTTCTATTTGATTTCTTTTCAACCAGAGTATTAGTTTGTAGAACATCTAGATAGATAGATAGATAGATAGATAGATAGATAGATAGATAGATAGATAGATAGATAGATGATAGATAGATAGATAATACAATAAAGAACATCTCTGAATATGAACCTCTTCTACTTCTCTAGCTATAGGACAAAGTATATGAATCTTTTTAAAAATATATTTTTATTGATCTCAGAGAGGAAATGAGAGGGAAAGAGAGATAGAAACATCAATGATGAGAGAGAATCATTGATCGGCTGCCTCCTGCACACCCCGCACTGGGATTGAGACCGCAACCCGGGCATGTTCCTTTACCAGGAATTGAATCATGACCATCTTTATCTGTAAGTCCACACTCAACCACTGAGCCAGGCTGGCTGGGCAGTTTGTGAATCTTTTAAGGTTATTGACAAATATTGTCATATTGCTTTTCAATAATGTCAATAGAATCTAATTTACATGTTTTATTTTTCAGGCTAAATTTCAAATTAGATTTAAGCAAGAGCTGTGATTAGACCAGAGAGTCCAATGTTCCGCAGCCTGAAAGCATCAGATTATAAACATTCAAGCTCTAAATTTCGGACTGCAGGCATTTAGAATTTTTTCTGATCCTGGATTCCCCAAAGTTAAATCCAGATATGGGATCCAAAGTTCTTTGGACATATTTCTAACTGATCTCACATGCTGGCTACTGGAACCACTTTACCATGCAAAAACACATGTCTTTTTGTGGCACCTTAGGAAAGTAAACTCTAATTAAGAAAAAAAATGCAATACAGACAACACTCATGTTTGATATAAGAAGTTAGCTTTTAAAAGAATTCCTCCAGTTGATAAAACTCACGACTGGAATTCAAAGTTGAGGCCCCTTGACAAGCCAGCTCCCTGGCAGGCTTTGCATAGCATGTCTGGTTCCCTCCTCTCCTATGCAGCTGGGGGAGGGGATACAGAACACAGCACTAAAACACTGTGGATCAGTAGCTAAGCCACGAGCAGGACCATGGTCTCCTGACAACTTTATCCCATAGCTAGCTTTTATACACCTCAGCCTAGGAGAGGGAATCATGGATTCTGGACCTGCTAACTTGGTATGCCTCCTGCCTTCTAGCTTTGTGATCTTGGAAAATCTACTTAAGCACTCTGTACCCCAATCTCTTCATTTGTAAAATGAGGACACTAAAAGGATAGGAAACCCATGTTGCAGTTTTAAAATAGAATCTAAATATTCAATCCCATCAAATGTGAGAAGGGATTATGGTGAGATTCATGAAATAACCAGAGTTAGCTAGCCAGCTGCGAGTTCCAAGGATCATACAGCCGCCAATGACACTATAGCCTAGTTTGTAGGGGACAGTGTCATGGGGTTTTACCATAAGGCTACTATGAGGACCGAGTGAAGAATATGTAGAATATGTAAAATACCTAGAGCAGGGCCTGGCATGAATATCTATATATAATCATCTACTAGTGTCACCATAATTACTTCTATCACGACCATGAACCCAACACAGCCATTGCTGTATCATCACAACATACACAACCACAGGAAGAGAATCTGCCAATGACCAAGCAGCAAGAGGATGTAAGAAGCAACTTCAAGGAGATTTTCACATATTTTTTCAAGAGTTATCCCTTTAGGTTAAACTGACTACTCTCTACTCATCCTGGGTTCTTTTTACCAAAAGCAGTCAACAAATAAACTTTTGGAAGGGACTAGAGCCAAGACTTGAGGCTGTCATTCAAAGGAGAATCTCTATCAAAAAGATTGGACTTGTATTAAGCGTTCTGTCCCTCTATACACCATCACCTGATTGATACCCACTGTTGGCTTTGGAGTTGAAAGCCGTCTTTCCTCTGGTCATCATGCTGTTTAACAAAGCATTGCCAACCTGAAGTCTAGGTACCATTAAGCTGTAGAATGCTATTCCTAAGAAGGAGGTTAGGATTCCTGAGAAAAGAAAACGCTGCTTTGTGACTAGCAAATCTGAGAGGTGGTGGTGGTTCATATCACCCTTATGAACGCCATGACATTGAACGTGACACTGTTGCAAGGAAATCCTGTCACCCCAGACACCAGTGACCTACACGTCAACCTTCCTTGTTCAAGGCAGAGTCCCAGGCTGAACTTTGGGAAAGCTGGCCACACATAGCTTTCATGCCACTGGACATGAAAATGAGTCTTGGCAAATGCAACTGTTGTGAAATCAGCTTCATTTCTCTACCGGAGGTGATACGTTTCATAACATAATGGAAAGACATGGCTGAGGGCAGTGAGGGTTTCTGCGTGTTTCCCACCTCTTTCTTGCCGTGCACTAAGCAAGACCAGATGTTTACACAAAGAAATGAAACCAAAGTCACACTGCGCTTGATTTGTGGGACCACCCTTACTTGAAATGCCAGCTCATCATTCCAGAGTTTGAAAAATGATGTGTATAACAAGCGAGATAAGAAATGTGAGCATTCCTTCAGAAGAGTAATTAATTATGCGATCCACAGATGGTAAGAAAATGCCTTCCAGGTCGGCACTGAGAAATGCAGAGATAATTTGCTCAGGGGTTAGAACAAGGACGGGCTCTCAGGCTTCTGTCCTAAACCAATGGGGCAGATGAGACTAACACTGCGGGGGCAGTGATGTTAAGGGGTAAAGCAGAACTGAGCCCACAAGATCCAAGAGAGGAGAGTGAGCAGATCAAAGGCAAAGAAGGGATTCTGGGATTTTCTAAAGTCTCCACGGTTTCTCGGCAATAGCAGTTCGGCAAAAGGTCAATACAGGGAGTCACAGCACATGCGCATTTGATTGATTGGGATTCAACTCTGTGTTCCTGGATGTGCTGGCTTGGGGAGAGTTAAAAGAGAGGGAAGGGGAAAGAAGGTCGAGAAAGGGGTAGAGAAACAGAGAGGAAGGAACAGAAATAGACAGACTTGCAGATTTATAGGGAAAGAGAAAAAAAACACACGCAGATACAAATGCAGACAAAGAGACAGAGAGAAAACAGAAACAATAAAAACAAATTCGTGATTTAAATGTGTTGTCACTATGGCCACCACTATTCCACTAATGCATTTCTAACGGAGGGTGAACTCTAGTCCTGAAATATTAATTGGCCTTCTCCTGGTCATTCCTCTTTCGCTTCTGTCTCTATGGGAGTGAACCTCTTGCCAAGTTGAGGGCAGTTCAAGTTTTAAAAATAGAGTATATAGTCCTCAAAAAAATGGCTCTTAAATACAAGCTGATAACTTTAGCTTATGCTTTACCTAAGAAATAAAATGCTAGGGAAAAAAATAATGTTGTTTTATATTTTAAATTCTTGATAATTATCTTATAATTTTGATATAACACCGGAGGTATTATTTCTGCACAAGCCTATCTGGTTACAAAGTTTGGGAAATTTAGGCAGGTTTTTACCTTCAGGTCTTCACAAAGACTTTAATATACAAATGGTCATTGGGTTCCCCATGATGCAAACAGACATGAAGCCTTTCCCAAACTGACTTGTTTAGAGAGTCCTTTCTTTCAATGTACTAGTAGACCTCACCGCACAGTGTATTGTGGAGTGCCCTTTACCAATAGATATCTCTGATCCAGCTCAAGCCCTCTCATTTCCCTATTCTAATCTCCTGCTAGCCAAGTGTACTCTATACCCCAGAATCAAGCAAATCTTCCTAAATGCAAATTTCCTTGCATTTTTCCTATGCTTATTACTCCATAGTGGCTCCCAATTGCCTACAACAGTAAACCTCAAACTTTCCCCAAACACCTGAATTAAATGGGCACCCTAGCGACATATGCCATAGTTAGTCTCTGGCTTCAGATATCTCCTATTATAATACCAACTTCCTTTGGAGATTTATCTATTGTGACAGGAGACATACTTATAGAATATTAAAGTATTTATTCCTCAATTAATCCTAATTAATCTGGCAGTCAGTGCCAGATTTTCAGTCCCACCTTGGGGCCTTCCTTCCTTGAAGTCTGGCTATGGAGCATAGAGCAGTCTACAGAAATGTATTAGATTCTTCAAACCTGGACAGATCCGAGATCTCCATTTCAGTTAACAGAAGAGCCATATTAGAGAACTGGAAAATGATATTCTCCTGCCAGGGCTCTCTGGAGATCATAAGAGACCCTACCAAATGCACTTCAAATCTGTTTGCACATAAAAATAATTCTGAGCCCTAACTGGTTTGGCTCAGTGGATAGGGTGTCGGCCTGCGGACTGAAGGGTCCCGGGTTCGATTCCGGCCAGGGGCATGTACCTTGGTTGCGGGCACATCCCCAGAAGGATGTGTGCAGGAGGCAGCTGATCGACGTTTCTCTCTCATTGATGTTTCTAACTCTCTATCCCTCTCCCTTCTTTGTGAAAAATCAATAAAATATATTTTTTAAAAAAAAATAAAAAATAATTCTGAGCTTTGCTTATTAGCTCTGTTTATCAACCACTACCATATTCAGTAGCACCATTACCCCAGAATCAGGGATATGATTGGAAAAGAAATGCCTATGGTGTGGACCACAGAAAAGGCAGCACTCAGGAGTGATAAGCCAGTGGCAAGGTTGATATATAACATTAGACAGAGCTATGGACTCACTGGCTCACCGGGAGGTTTTATGTTTTATTTTGGATTCCTTTGCTTTGCGTCACTCTTGTCTAATAACAGAAAAACTCAGTGGAGATAAAACAGTAATCTATGTAATAAAAGTAGACTAACACATGACCATCACAGCCTTAAACATAAACAGATATGCCAACTGCTGTTCCCCGAAGTGCCCATGACAGTAAATTTTCATCACACCAATTTACACCCAGGAGTTCACGTGAGTGATTTTTCCCTCCAGCTTTGGCCATATTAACAATGAGGAGAGGTGGGGTTGGAGGAGATAATTCCTGTGACTTTGCTTTGTTTCATGTTCCTCAAGAAGAAAAAAAATCCTCCCTATAATACAAACCAACAAATCTTAGTATTAAAATACTGACACACAAATATGTCTTGCATGCTTCTCATTCTTAACCATGGTTGTAGAATTTCACTAAAAATCAAGCTTTTATTTTATTTCCTTTTTTTTTTAAGCGTAAAATATTGGATTCAAATGTATTTAAGCATTTCAATGGAATGGATCCAAATCCACTGCATGCGTTTCCTATGCATGTAGTAATAGTTTCCTCTGTTTTAAAATTCCTAAATTATTGGAACTATAAAGCATGAAGTTCTACTAGAAGAAAAAATTGCCTTTGCCTCTTCAGATATGACCTCTCCCAGGCCCTCGGTTCACTCCCAGAAGATGACTTACTTTGTTGAGATTAAAGTTTTCAGACGGGATCTATTTCTACTTTGTCCCAGTGCAAGTCCCAACACAAAATGTATCATTGTCCTCAGCTAACTCCTTTCTTGGAGAGAGAAGTGCTTATAGATTAAGTGTTCTAAGGCCAGTGTTCCCACTATGCCCTTGATCTGTCAGTCTCTGCCACCCTATTCTTCCCCTGAGACCACAAATATGCGCCAATATCTTAAACTCTTTCCAATACATGAAATCACCAGGAACCTTTACTGCTATCGTATTGCATATTCTATTTGCTATAATAATACTCAGTTCTGTTTATTCCATCTCTCTGACTAATTCTTACTCCTTCATTGACTGGCTCTTTAATACTCTATCGGATTGTGTCCTTGATTTCCCCCCTCTATTTCTACAATTTCCTTTTTCATTTTGCTATTTCTAATAGCTATGCTGATTACTTGCAAATATCAGTAAAATGATGACAACTAAAACACCTACCTCATAGGTTAATGCAGAGATTTAGTGAGTAAGGACAATATAAAATCTCCCAAATGTTAGTTGTTGCTGTCATTATTATTCTTAATATTATTAAATTGGATTCTTTATTCTAGATCTTTATTGTCACCCTCAATACAAATTTCTAAGATTTTCTAGGCCAACAGATCAACAAACAAATCCAAATGCACATGTCCAAAACTGAACTCACTGCCTGTCCCCACAACTTGTTCTTTCCTCCTATACTTTCTCTCTCAGGTGAGAATGTCCCTTAGTGTCATTCCAGGATGAAGCCTTTGACTCACCTTCGAAATCTCCCCATCCCTTATTGGCAGTAATCAAATTATTACCTAATTTCTGCCAATGGTCCCTCTGCAATAATTCTACATTTTGAGCAGAACTTTTAAAACCCAGAAGTTCATTTTTTCTTACCTGGGTTAGTTCCATAACTTCTAAACTGACTCCATGCTTCCAAGTTCTGCCTTTAGCATCCCCATCCTAATCAACACTCACCTAAGTGTTCAGAACTATTGTCTGATGATATCATCTCACACTGAAAAAATTTACAGCTCAGAATCTTTATGAAGTGCAGAATAAGAGTATAAATCAACTACTGGTTGATGAATGATTTTGTTATTCATATTATGAATGACATTTAAGATTCCCCCTGATTTCTAATCTAACTTTGTTTGCCAGTTTTTCTCCCTGTTTTCAACCACTATGCTCTATATATCTTAAGTGCATACTTTCTAACTCCAGATCGCTGGCCAGACCACCCCTTCAGGTACTGCTGCACAATCCCATATACTCTTCAAAATACATCTCTAACATCATATCCTCCATGAAGTTTTCACCAGTGACTCTAGTATGACATAGCACTAAACTCTGGCCCTTGTAGGTTTCTTTCCCTGCTATGGGACTAGAGGTATCATATCACATACTAGGTGTGAATGCTCCTGTCTTAAAACCCTTCTAAATTATATACGGATTTGTATTTAGTAATTGATCCACCTTATTCTTCCAGTGTTGACTGAGTACTTTCTACATACCAGACACTATGCTAGACTTTGAAAATGCAATCTGAAAATAATTATGTCTTCTCCAATGAGGCAACCCTTCCAACATAGAAGAGTGCCTGGTACAAGGCAAGCGCTAAATAAGTATTTGCAGGATAGAGTTTTCCCTAACCTCACAAGTGGGGAAAAAGGGACTGTGAATTCAAACACTTCTCCAAATCTCTATGACAAGCTAGAACTCAAGGAGTTGAATGCAATATTCATCAGTTTTAAATATTCATTTCAATTGTCAGAACATACCATCCCACAATTATTTTTAAAAGTTTTATATTACTTAACAGGTTTACAAAAATGCTATTACCAAATTCCTATATGAAGGTTTATTTTGTTTTTAAGCAGTGAAGAATCAGGCACGTTTTAAATACATTTAATTCAAAAGCAAAGTGCGAGCTGCAATGTTGTAATTTTCTTGATTCATATAATTTACATATTTATTTGTTTAATGACTTATTCATTACATTATTATCCATTTAACAAAATATATTATACATAATATTAAACATAATATGAATAATGAAATCATTCATCAACCAATAGTTGATTTATACTCTTATTCTGCACCTCCTCAATTTATAAACAATCAATTAATTCACAAAGGCTTTTATTTTCTACATTGGTAGAATAAAACTGCATTTGGATTATTATAATGACCATCTACCCCATAGGTGGTATGCTCCCTTTCTTTTCTCTTAAAGTCCCACCACCAAAGGCAGCCACTGTCCACCTGTTTAGCATTCTACATGGGGTTTCTCATCTGCTCTGCTCAGGCTTCAAGTTTGCGCTGAACAACAAACATCACAGTCTCAAGAAAACACAAACAGTGCACTGCGCTGAGTCCCCTAAATCCTCCTGGGTTATCGGGCTGGTTCCCAGTGCAACCCTGCCCTCCAGAAAACCCCTCTCCCAAAACAGACCACCACTTCTAGCCAGGCAAGCATGGAAAGGGAGTAGGAACCACTTTATAAATAGAGACTCATATGCCTACTCATTGCAACACCAGCTATAAATGAATTCCTCAAAATAGGACTAACGTATACACATAATGCTTATAAGCAAGGCAAGAACATTTCCTCCAACCCTCCACTTAATGATTTCTTTTAGATAAAACACAATGCATCGATTAGCTCTCTGATAAGTCGTGGAATGGACACTAATGCAGGTGGAGGCATTTGGTAGAGGAATAGAGAGAAGACAGAGAGGAGAGGATGTTCTTAGGTTGCCTGAGTTCAATAAATGAAATGAAAATATTGGCAGCAAAAGTTGCAGCTATTTTAACCAAGGTCAACAAATGCAGCAGAAAATATATATTTTTAAAGAGTGATTTTCTTCTTAATTGTGTGTTTTTTCTTATATTAACAGGTTAAATTAAAATGTGGCTTTCTGTCTAGCAACAAGATACAACAACCTCCCTAAGCACTGTGGAGGCTATAACATGAGTAAGACTCATTACAAGGAAAGGGCAAGAGAAAGAGGTTTATTTTAAAATCTGAAGCTACCGTTCTAGAAGGTAAGATATTACGAAGACATAGAAGATGGAGCTGGGGCAGGAAGACCTGAGAAAGATTCCAAACAAAGAAGACAGCATAACCAAAGTCAAGGATATAGAGCCTCAATGTGATCAACTGAAAGGGACCCTACATTGTTTGGAAGTAACCACTGCTGCTTCCTTATGTAAACATGGGTATCACATAGGCCTGGTAAAGGCAGAAATAAAGACGGGAGGGACAAGTTTGAGGTTCTGCTGTATTTCCTCATAATACAAAATATCCGTTTTTGCCTTATTATTATTTAATATTTATTACATACTTACTCTGTATGAGTTAGGGTTCCATGGCTGCAAATAATAGTAAATGATTCTTATTAACCAAAGCAAACAAAAAAATAATCTAAGTAAAGCAAAGGCAAATCTGAAGAAATAGGAGTCTGATAGGAACCAGAGAAGCTATGGGAATCTAAGCTGAGGAAGTTCATAAATAGTATTTTTTAAATGCTAAAGTTAACATGGATAAATCATGATAAGTCTCCTTAAGAAAGAACACTTGTGCCCGGCCTGCGTGGCTCAGTGGTTCGGCGTCCATGATTCCCAGCCAGGGCACGTGCCCGAGTTAGGCTTGATCCCCAGTGTGGGGTGTGCAGGAGGCAGCCAATCAATGCTTCTCTCATAATTGATGTTTCTATCTGTCTCTCCCTCTCTCTCCGAAATACATATACATATACATATACATATATATATATATATATATATATATATATATATATATATATATATCACTTGTTTTTCTTAGCCTGGGTCAAGAGTCTATCTTTTGTCCATGCACCTTGCTCTTTGATAAACAACTGAAATAAAACCATATCCAACAGAAGCTTAGTCTCCCAATAAGGAAACTGGATTGCAATGATGAAAACAAGATGTGGGACTAGTGAAATCAGATGTTCACTCCCCCATGCAAATGCCAGAACAGAGGTTTTTCTAAAGGTCTAAGAGAAAATAAAGAAAAGGGTGTCAAACAACACACGGGCATGAGAGTGTGCCCACATGCATATGTACCATTGCTTCTTAATGTGCTTTTAGAATAACTGATGAATTCTACCTCGTCCATTGAGGTTCATATTCTTTTTATTTTTATTATTGACACTATTACAGATGTCCCCTATTTCCCCACCCTTTGCCCACCTCAGCCCAGCCCTTGCCCCTTCTTGGCCCTCACGACACTATTGCCTGTGTCCATGGGCTAAGTATATATGTCCTTTAGCTAATCCCTTCACCTCATTGAAGTTCATATTCTTTCTGAATGCTCTGATGTTTAGTGGGCTCCAAACTCTGGATCTCCATAATTTTACTATTTTGATAACTTCAGGTGTTTTTAAAATGAAGAGCAAAATTTCCCTCAACAATTTCCTCTGAAAAACTACTTTACTTGAAAAGAGAATGTAGATAATTCAATGCAGGTCCCATCAATCAATCCTGGCAGAATGGAATTCAGAAACACCTTTAAGGATAGAAATGAACAGGCCATTTAGATTTCATGCTCAGGTAAACTGGCAGTGTCTCCTGGAACACTAGGAGGATCTTTGGGCTGTGGCATAGCTAGAAATTATCAATGTCTTCCCAGCCAAGAGAAGTGGGTGAATCTGGCCAATGTATCTGAGGTAAGTTCATTACTATTATCAAAGACAAAGGAAGCATGATCCTGACATATAATCTGGCACAGAAATTGGGAGAACAGAGCCAGATACAAAATTAAACCTGTGGGGCAGTTGGGTACTTAACAAATATTTACTGAGCACCTACTATGTGTCCCCCATTGTTCTAGACTCTGGTGTTACAGCGGAGAACAAGATAGACCAGATTCCTGTTCTTATAGGGTTATATTTTAATAGGTCAGGCATTTAGTAAACAAATAAACAAGAAAATAAACAAGAAAAAAATCCAGCAATAGTAAGAGCTGTGTGCATTGCAGGGCATTAAAATATAGTGAGCAATGGAGCTTGACTGTACGCTGCCTTTAAACTGGGTGGTCAGCAAAAGCATTTATGCTGGGATCTGAAAGTCAAGAAGAAACTATTCATGATAATACTGGGCCGGGTAAGAAGGGGAATTGAGGCAAAGGAAACAGCTCTTGCCAAGGTCTTGACATGCTGGAACAACAGAAAGAGGCCATTGTGGCGGAATATAAGAGGGTAAAGAAGAGACTGGTAGAAGATGAGGTCATAGAGTTGGGCAGGGGCCAGATGGGTGGGTGGTAGTAAGGGCGGTCTCTAAAGGGTAAACTTAGGAACACTGAGGATATACATTAATTTGGTGTTGAAACCAAAAAAAAAGACAATCAAGTCAGTGAAGAGCTATATGTGGGTATTTGGGGAAGTGAGGCAAGGAAGGGTCACTGGGCTAAAGTAAAAGATTAGATTTCAAGTAGGAGGAAGAGGATGGATACATTGCTGGGATCCAGGACCTTGCCATGAAAGAGCATAGGGCACACGGAGGACAGTGATGTCAGATGGAATAACTGACCAGATACTGACCGGGGGCTAAGGGAGAAGCACAGTTCTACAAACTCCAAGAGCAACATGGTTCCCTAGAGGAGGCCTTGTGGACAGCGAGGGGCTGTCAGTAGTTGTGATCAGTTACTGCACCCCATACTTGGGTGGGTGATTTATTTCTGGGATTATCTAAGTAGTGAGGTTAGAGTTGTAATAGTGCTGACATTAGTCAAGATTGGGGCAGGCCTTTGTCTTCAGGACTGTGTTCTCAGTGGATCCAACTTCAAAAAGCTGAAGAAAGCACAGGCAGGACTTAAAAGTGGTGAGTCCACATATGGTCTCTCAATGCTTTGAAGCCCATCTTTGCTTAGTCTTACCACCCATTCTAAATATCAGTTTAATTTAGAATATACTTCTTAAGAATAACTACCAATATTCAAGTATGTACCAAGGACCATATATCAGGCAAGTTGCAGATATTATCCCTCACTCATCCTTGCAACCAACTCTTTTAAAGAAGAAAAAAAACCTCAAACCCAAAATAATAGTAAATGATTAGAACCAAGATTTTAGGATCACTTTTTCCCATTATAACAGACAATACATAAAAGTAAACAAATGTTGAGTTCTCTATTAGATACATTGTTTTCTAGTCTCCTTTATAATATAATGAGTATTTAAATATATGCTTTCAAATGTATGGACCTAGTGCAATAAGTCCAAAATCAATTCAACCTTTTTTGGTGCTGTGATGTATATTTTCCCTCTGATATGTTCTTAAGAATATGTTCATGTCAACAGGATTTATTCTTTGAAGTTTTTATCAAGAAGTGTCACCCTGTGCTAAAATGTTAAAAAGAGGAATTCAATGAAAGGGATGTTCATTTTTAAAGTTAAGCAAAACAGCCATAACAGGTTTGGCTCAGTGGATAGCATCGGCCTGCGGACTGAAAGGTCCTAAGTTCAATTCCGGTCAAGGACATGTACCTTGGTTGCCAGCACATCCCCAGTAGCGGGTGTGCAGGAGGCAGCTGATCGATGTTTCTCTCTCATCGATGTTTCTAACTCTCTATCTCTCTCCCTCTCTGTAAAAAATCAATAAAATATATTTTTTAAAGTTAACCAAAACAGACAGGTTTTATAATGCAGATATGGATTTCTTAAATTAACCTATAGAAGGCTTAGGGGTTAAGGTTTGATGAATTCTGGTTCTAGCATTAGCATCTGAACCCAGTGCCAACTGTCACACTTCATAAGATGATATCACAAAGGAGAAACACCCCACCAAGCTGTGGAATATTTCTGAACAGTGATCCTAGCTTTTTGAGTTATGTCAATTGTCAGGTTGAAGAGATAGTCAGATTCCAATGGAAGGTTATGACCTCAACTTCACAGTGAAAGGTCTGGCCCTGATGATTTCAGAGTTCCTTTCAGTTTCATATATTTTTCTAGTTCTGTTTCCTAGTAAATGAACAAGTGAACAGCAAGTAAAGTTCTCAGAAAAACAGATGAGTCTCCATTCAGGCAGGACTGTTGGCTGTTCAGAGGACCCACCATTTGGCTGTCTCGGTGGTCCCTAGCTGTTCCCCTAACTCTGCAGTCATTAACTCGATATTTTCAGCACACACTGAGATGGTCAGAATCCCAGAGACAGACTCAACCTAAGTCAATTCACAGGAGACTAATGTGCAAATAAGATGGCCAGATTATCAACAGACCACAGATATCCTTATGATCAATATGTTCACATTGTATAGAAATGAAAACACAGAAAGTTCATTAATAAAATGTAATTTATGACAGAGAAATGGACAGACACGAGGGATTTTCCCCTCAGGCTGAGGCATGACAAAGGATCCTAGTCACATAGCAGGGACCCCTTCTCGATTGGCAAGAACGTTTGTCTCTCAGCATTCGAAGTTGCTTTTCTCTGGGAAAGCCCAGCCCACATCTAATATATTCTTCCCTTAGCTAGCCTGAAAAATTACTGATTAAATTAGATATTCATATGTGCCTGGAAAACAATGTTTGTTGGCATGTGCTAATAAAATCAGTTAATTTTAAGTTTCAGAAGGCAAACTCATTTTTCTCTTTTGTCAAGATCTTGGGGACAATTCACTGTGCTCCCCTTGAAGTCTCCAACCCTATCATGAAAGTCTGAAGGCACGGAGGTCAAGAAGGGTAAACCCCAAGAACAATTTTAATTACTTAAATTGTAGCTAAAATAAGTCTGGAAAAATGGCTAAATAGTACATAACCGTAATCAGTAAGAGCCTTCATCAATAAATTTCAACAGAGTACTTGGACACATAGTTGGGTGTGTACTAGTATTTGTGCAAAGAGGCTCCATGAAAATGAGAATGGCTTCCAAATCATGTTTCCTAAACAGTGTTATTCAACCTGTGGTTCGCAGACCAGCTGCAGCATCAGCATCATTTCAGAGATCATGAGAAATATCCCCTGGGCCCCATCCCAAACCTACTGAGTCAGAATCTTCAAGAAACCAACCCCAAAACACATCACTGTCTTATCAAGTTCTCCCGAGGATTCTTAAGTGTGCTAAAGTTTGAAAACCAGTGCCCTAAAATACAACTTGAGGAAAAAAAAATCCCACATAAAATAGGAAATTGGTCAGCCAAGTGAAAAAAACACTAAACAAAAGCAACCATTTGAACAAGATCACCAGCAAACAAAACATAGCCATCTGTCTCATTCTTCCTAAATAAAACTTTTCAAAAATGGGTCCCCACAAAGAATCATTGCAATAAAATAAAAGATTAATCGCCATAAAATAGGAAGTGAATAGGAAAACTGCATGTAAGGGTACAATTTAAACCTGGAAAAGAAAATGTTCATACTTCAAGATGGGTTAGGTTTCTGCTAGCCAAGAGCTCTAAACTTGGTGAGGTATATCATTCAAATACTCTTGCTAGTGACAGGTTCTTAACACTTAAAAGAGCCTCATTGTGTTGACGACAACCTCAAAGCATAAATAAAGCAACCCATGTCACAGATAGGATGGGATAAGAATAAAACTCTCTTTACCATCCCCCTCTACAACACTGCTTTGTCCTCACTTTAGACAACCTCATTCGCACTTAGCAGTCAACAGTCACCTCCATGTAGGTGATACATAAATCTCTATTTTTGCCATTGGATTCAGATCTTGCATCAGCTCTCTCTTCCATCTTGCCTAAACCTCATCTGCATCTGGGTGTCCCACTGTCATCTCAAAGTTGTCATGTTTTTTTGTGTGTGTTTTTTTTTAAATATATTTTACTGATTTTTTACAGAGAGGAAGGGAGAGTGATAGAGAGTTAGAAACATCGATGAGAGAGAAATATCGATCGGCTGCCTCCTGCACAGCCCCCACTGGGGACGTGCCCGCAGCCAAGGTACATGCCCTTGACTGGAATCGAACCTGGGACCCCTCAGTCCGCAGGCCGACGCTCTATCCACTGAGCCAAACCGGTTAGGGCAAAGTTGTCATGTTTTAACATGAACCATTATCTTCAGAGTCAGAGCATTCGCAGGCACCTGTCTCCAGTCTCGGTGTGCCACCCTGCCCTGCCTTTCTCTGGCCCCCGATGTTTTGTGTTTTCCTACAGCTCACCCAGGATTAGCTTGACTTCCTAAATGTTACCTTTCTGCTCCACTGCATCTTGTAAAATACTAGTAATCAATGCAAGGTGCTCCTTCCGCGTGCATATTCTTCTCTCCCAATTAAACAACTTGTAATGGGTTTCTTCTACTAATTGCATCAAGATCCTTAACGTGTTTGCTTGCTTCCTCTTCATGTGATTATTATTTTTTTGGAAAGAACTTAACTTCCAGTGCTAATTGTTTGCAACGATCATCAATTCATGCTCAAAGCATCTAAAAATGTCTCTAATTTCAAAAACCCAGACAAAACTTTTCCTATGTGTTTGTTTTTTTTTAGAAACAAACATTAACTTCAGCATAAACAGAAACACACACAGAGAGAGATTTTAAAAGCAGATTTGGAGTCATATAACACCGTGTTATAGCTTCGCTTAACCTAACACTATGTCAGTTTCCCTAGTCAATATATCCATATTCATTGATTTCATGGCTGCATAGTTCTTTGTAAAGATATAAGATCATTTATTTAATCTACTCCCTATCGATGGACCTTTATATTGCTCACAGTCTTCTCTATTAAAGGCAGTGCTTTCATAAGCACCCTTGTGCATTAATACTTTAACCCCTAAGCAGATATTTCTAGAACTGAACTTGCTGTAAAAAAGGCATGGCCATTTGTAAAGTTTCAGTATCTTCTTTCAAACTTAATATAAACTCCAGCTAGCGGCTAATATTCTCCTGACCATGAACATGTATGGGAGTGGCTGTCTCCCTACACCTCAATCTACTCTAGTTGTTAAGCAATGTTTATTTTAAAAATCTAGCAGATGCAAATAATATCTCACTGTTATTGCTTTGACTGTTGTTTGTTAGTGCTATTTCTACATTTAAAATTTTTGTCCCTATTATTACTGGAGTGCTTTCTCTTTTTTGTCCTATTTGTCATAGAAACATACTTTATATCCAGAGTTTTAAACCTTTGTAATGTTATGCTGAAAATCTTGCTTTAAAAGAATGTTTATTTGCTTTTTACTTTACATTCTAGTTGGGTTTTGCTAGATGACAACTTATAAATATTCCTTTAGTCAAAATGTAGGAATTTCATAAAAACAATAAAGAATTTTAAATCTATCATTCCTTTCATTTATGGTTTATGCCTTTGGAATGAAGCTTAGAAAACCACTCCCAGCACAAAGATTAAACCATTACTCTTCTTTTTTTTCTTCTTCTTCTTTTTTTTCTTTTCTTTTCTGACCTCTTAAGGCCTTTTAGTAATTGCTGCACTCTGGCTATCCAACCTATTCCCTCTCCGCCTAGTTCTCTCTTCCAGCTATGTCTGTTTTCTCATTATCTTATCTCCCCAGAATTCCAACTTCAGGCTTATGTTATGTTGCTACTCTTATTCCGGCAGGAATACCCTCCCATCGCTCCCTGACTTAGCCAGTATGCCAAATGCCCGAGTCCTCTGTCTACCTCAAAAAAGGACCCAAGAGTCCTGTTTCCTTAAGGCAGTGATTTTCAACCTGCGGGCCCTTTAAATACAGTTCCTCATGTTGTGAACCAACCATAACATTATTTTCGTTACTAGTTCATAACTGTAATGTTGCTACTGTTATGAATCGTAATGTAAATATCTGATATGCAGGATGGTCTTAGGCGACCCCTGTGAAAGGGTCGTTCAACCGCCAAAGGGGTCGTGACCCACAGGTTGAGAACCACTGCAAGGGCTCCTCTTGCCCAAACAGCCTCATCCCTTCTTGTCCCTCCTCATCCTCCAAGTTAATGTCACACAACTTAGCATTTAACTACTTCCCTTTGTTCCATGTGTCATCTCTGCTTCCTCAAATACATTACCAATTTCTGAAGAGCAAGAGTCACATTATAACCTCCTCTGTCTTCTCCAATGGGCCCCATACAGGGCTGACCTCAGGGAGACCTTCACAGACATGAATTGATTGATACACTTTATTTCACATTCTGAGATTCCAGGTTCCAAATCCCTTCTTAATAACTACAAAATATGATATAAGTGAGCACAGTACTGGACTAAACGGTATTATCATTCAATGTTGCACAAACACTGAAAACACTTTATTTCCCAGAATGTCTTCAGACAATTGCATGCAAAGGTATGGGAAAAGATACTTAATTTTTTTGTTAAGTTAATGTTGGATTGAGAGTTTACATGTGAATAAGCAAGAAGAAAGCAAATACTTTAGAGAGAGAAAATTGCCAAACGCCTTGAGAAAATTTCGCCTTTAATGTTGTCCCTAGTTTTTTTGTATCATTAAAATTGAAAGTGAAATATTACTTTGAAATTAAAGGGTTATAAAGAAAACTATAAGAGAAACACAGGTAAGTATAAAGTAGGTTTCATTAAATTTTCCTGAAAGTTATAAAATCAATTAAAGGATGTTTAGGGAGCGAGACCATTGATTATTCACTCAGTCGATGCCAACTAGAATGGTGTTCAAGTCAACATTGTACAAAGAGAAAGATGGCAAGGATTATTTTCTCTTTGAGCCAATGGCAGATAGCGAAGGGAAGAAAAAATGGTTCAGTGTCCAAAGGGTATTTATCAGAACGTGTTATTAGAATTCAGGATATGGAAGAGCAGCTTCCATATAACCAATTGCTATTTATTAAGCACCTACTATATGCTGGGCAACTACTGAGAATCACACAGCTTGGAGACCTTTAAGATAACCCTTGTGCTTTGAGGATGAGGAGCTTGTGAGAGTAGCTGCTATAATTGGAAGAAGATTAACAAAAAGGTAAAATCAAAGCTTAGCAATGTTACATGTGAGCATGCTTAAGGGATACTTGAAAGCTTACTGTAAGCTAGAGAAAATAAAACAAAACTTAATTCCTTCATTCCCCAGTGAATAATCTAAAAAATTACCTAGATAAAACCCAATACTGCCTGGCAAGCATGCCTCAGTTCTTAAAAGCACCGGCCTGCCCACCAAAGGGTTACCAGTCTGATTCCCAGTCAAAGGTTGCAGGTTCTATCCCAGGCCCTGATTGGGGTGTGTGCATTGGTGGAGGCAACCAATGGATTTGTCAATATGTCTCTCTGACGTTAGTGTTTCTCTTTCTTTCTCTCTCTCTCTCGGCCTCTCTCCCTTCACTCTTTCTAAAAGTCAATGATCAAAATATCCTTGGGTGAGGATTAACAATAAACAAAGGAACAAACAAAAAACAATACCATACCCAGAGCCAGTGCTGGCCTTACTCAAAACATTTTTTTGCTTCCTGCATGCACCCCAACCAGGGCCCAGGCAGGGGAGGAGCCTGCAACCAAGGTACATGCCCTTGATGGGAATTGAACCAAGCACCCTTTGGTCTACAGGCCAATGCTCTATCTACTGAGCCAAACAGGTAGGGCTCAAAACATTTTTAATCTCGAGGACTATCTCTAGGGACCCAAGATCTGACACTCCCTACACTGGCTGCAAGGATGACACTCTTTACCTCCACAAGTTAGTTACTTTAGGGGACAAAAGGCATCATGGGAACTTAAATGAGGAAAGTGTAAGTACTGTGAAATATAGCAATGTAAAAACCAGACAATTTCCCAATAGATTTATCTCAGACTCCAGGATGAGAGCTCTATAGAACACTGAGACAGACTTGCATTGCTTTCCAATCAAAGCAACAATAAAAAAAATCATGCAGGAAGTATAAGAAATATTGAAAGCAAAGCTCTCTACATGATTTCAGTCCAGCTGATTGCAGAGACGGATGCCAGAGAAACATAATGGAAGCTCAGAGAAATGTTTCAATGAATAGCATTGATCTAAGCTATCACAGGGATTGGTGCTCTATTATATTCATGTATCAAGTCAATTGCAGGCTTTTCAGTCACCTTCTCCTTACCATTATCACTAATAACTATCTCTTGGAGTTGATGGTCCTTATTTATATTTTATCATCTTCATAATATGTTAATATATTGGTATTCTTCGGAGAACATTGAAACACATTACTACTAGACTAACATTGATTGTCAAGATGTTCGTATAAAATCACTAAATATTCTTGTGATAGGAAGAAATGGCAGGAAACTGAAATATAGAAAGGTAAGGAAACACCTGGGGAAATGGTATTCAAGCAAGTTTTAGAATAAAAAAAAATCGTGCCTCCAAAAACCATTGTTAATACACTGAGAGTCCTTTCACATAATCAAAGGGCTGTTTTCATTCCTTTTCCAGACTTTGTTAAAATGATTCTACTTATACCAAATACATATGAAGTATAATAGACTACTGATGTGTAAGCATGGGAAAAAGTGGTGAGTATTCCAGTTCTGAAAAGAGAAAATTCTTAATTGTCTCTGAGGTGCTGAATTAATATCCCTATCCCATCTCACCCTTGATGGTCCATGTTTAGGAAATGTCCTTGAGTTTCCAAAACAGTGTATGGGACATGGCCATCAAACTTTGAATGATGTGATTAAGTTCTAAAAAAGTGTGAACATACAAAAGAGAATTAAGTGTTAGAATTACATGTCCTTGATCTACTTTTTCTTAAAGAAAGAGTAAACTGTTTATGATCCACTGTCTTCTAGACAGATCTTAGTCAGTAAATATTTCTATATCTTGCGGCATAACACCTTCTGTAGGTAAACTTTTGTTGTTTTTTCTTCCATGTTTTGATTTTAATTAAAACTGATATGGGTAATGAGAAACAGAACAAGCACAGGAGAGAAAAGAAATAAAATCAGATTTCACCTAAGTTCATTAGATGTTACAGCATCACTTTTTTTAAGCTCAATTAATATACCATGACATTAGCTCTATGGTCTTGTAGCAACAAACAATCCAATGGGTGAGGGTTCTCATAAACTGTAAGTTTGCAGCATTCCCAAGATCATGTAAAAAGAAAATTTCTGATGCCCAAACCCTTGGGACAAAACAGTTGATCTGGACAATTAATTAGGAAGCTCCTGGCTGCCTAATGCTGTCCTTGCCTGTTGTTGCTCTTTCAACTTGGAATAGGTGACAGACAAAGAAAATCCACCTGGAACAGAAGTGCACCCCACAGGCAATGGATGAGGAGCAATGAAATGGTAGCACCCCAGACTCCCAGGCATCTGTTGGGATCCCAAAGATGGTATCACAAAGGAAACGAGACATTTCTGCTTCTGCCAAATGCGGGGGGCTCCCTTTCAGCTCACAACCTCCATCAGGAAGTTCATTTCCTTCCACCAAAAGGAGTAGACTGTTGCCCTTATTTCCATAACACAAATGGCAAGCCAATCCCGTGGGACACAGAATCCCTCAGTGCGGCATCCAAGCAGAGATGTCCATCTCTGTGTAATAGGAAATTCATCAATGCACTGTTCTTCTTTTCCTCTAAAATTTTATTTTTTATTTTATTTGTTTATTTATTTATTATTGATATTTTTTAAGAGAGAGAGAAGGAGAGAGAGAAACATTGATCAGTCGCCTCCCATACGCAGGGACCAAACCTACAACTTAGGATGTACCCCAACAAGGAATTAAACCCCCACCTTTCAGTGTATGGGATGAGCCACACTGGCCAGGGCTCATCAATGCATTGTTTAGCATTTAAAAGAAAGCAACCCTGCTTAAATATCATCGATTAAATTTCAATATTTAAATGAGTACCTTATACATATATTATAGAATTATTTAAAATGGAAAAACAATAGCAAAAAAAACCACAAAAACCATGCCTATCAATGGGCAATGCTTACATAAAACACGGTGCAAACACACTAGAAACAAATATCCTGACAATAAAAAAAATATTTGTCTAAAGTCCTGGTGAGAATTCACAAAGTATCCTTTTCATTGAAAAAAATGAGTAAAATAACTTATTCAGTATAATCTCATATGCCATACATCTGATTGTATGTTTGTTTGAACATAAAAAATGCTACAGGACGTATATGACTTCATTATTAACATTGGTATTCATGAAAGTTCTTGACAGAATGATGTGACATGCTCAAGAAGATGATTAATATTTTCATTATATGTCTTGAATTGTTTTACTATATACAATTAGTATGAATTACTTTGGAATAGAACAATTTACTAAATGTTGTGGAATTAAATGTATAAACTATTTTCTACAAATGGTAATAAGAAATTTGATGTGGAAAAAAGAACATGATAGAGAAAACAATGCCAAAATAAGGGAACAAACATAAAAAAAATTAAAAAAAATATCAGCACAAGTTGGAAAAACCAAGAGGTACCCAAATTTTAAAAAAAAAATAGTTTGTTTGCTTAGCAACAACTGGGTTACTCTTTTCATACTTTCCTTAGTGAGAAAGGCTTTGAAGTTTACTTCAGAACCCCATCTTATGTCACCCATAAATGCTTTAGGTGTATCTTTATACCTGCTTAATTGTAGAGGGGAACTGTATAGAATTCTCTTTCTGAAATGGAAATTTTGCCATTCTCACCTGAACTTTGAAGTTGTCTTTTCGAAAAGTTGAGTTAGTAAAATACATGTCAATATTGTTGTGTACTGGCATGGGTAGCTTATATATTACTATGATACTTAAGATCTTTTGTCTTGAATAAGAAAAATAGACAAAAATGTGGGCCTAATACTCAACCCATCTCCTAGCTCCTTAAACTAAGTTCACCTCCTTATATGCCCAACTCTCTGCCAACCCGAGAAAGGAAGCCACATATACAAGCTGATATTCTTGGCAATTGCTCAGGAATAGCCTCCAAACCACCACCACTACCATTTAGCCCTGACCTACTTGCTTACTCTCATCCCCAAGTTCCAAATACTAGCTACTTAGACTGTCTTTGAAATCCACTTCTGTCCCTCCCTGAGTTGGCATGTGTTCCTGAGCTCCCGCCAGCATCTTGGAATGCAACACTGGCAGTTTTTCTTTTTCTGTTCTTCCCTTTTCTCTCCTTATTCTATTGCAGTTTCTAACTTGGCTCACCTTCTGCTATCACAGTATATCCCATTAGCTAGACATGTAACACAACCCCAGCCAATAGTTCTAGGGTATCTAGCCCACTAGCCCACTTTTTTGGCCAGAGATGAGGGGGATGGGGGTGGGGGTTGAACAGGGAAAGATTACATCAATCTGTACCTATAAAGAAAGATACACCAAATGACTTTTGATATAAAGCATCACAGAGATGAAGATGACCTTAAGCAACTCTGGTTTAAAACCGTTGACTTTAGCAATGGAGTAATACATGAGGTACAGAGAACAAAATAGATTAATGCATTCTGAAAACCTTTCATTCTGCACTCAGTCTGCATCAGGCACTCGAATGAATTCTGCAGGGCACTAAAAGATAAGACTCTGTGGTACTGGTCCTCAGGGGGTTCACAGAATAGCTCTGACACGAATATGATCCTGATGAGTAAAGCACGTTCAAAGAGCCAAAAAATAAACATTACAACCAAGCAAAAAAAAAAAAAAAAAATAGGGAGAAAGTTGAAACCCAATCTCATTCTACCTTGAAAAGAAATGGAAAAAATAAAAAAGCAATAACTAAAACATTAAGAGGGGGCTAAAAGCTCAGAGAACAAAGAAGAGGAAGTAGTTTAGGAGTCAAATCCATAGGAGAAAGCTTGAGGGCAGGAGAAAGGGGGTAAACAAGAAAGAAGGGAGATAAGAGCTGTGATACACAAAGAAATGACTTTGTTCCCCAGGAAGAACAATGTGGGAAAGGCAGGGAGATACAGAAGATGCAAGGTAAAAGCAAGGTCATTTCAAACAGTCGTTCTAAATGAAATGAGGATGGAGAGTGTAAAATGAACTTGGCAAAAAAAAAAAAGAAGGGCCATAAGTAATAGCAACTATAGCTACCTTTCTTGAACCTCTATTAACTTAAACTCCCAGATAACCATATTGAAATCTAGACATTTCACCCAGTCCCACACTTTAACATATGCATGTGCTGAGAGAGCATTAACCATGACTGCCCACATATCCTCAATTCAAGGATCCCTAAGCACAATAGTGGCGCCCAAACAGCACTGCTGTCTGGTTAGTACTTCGGATTGTGTAATTCTCATGCCAATACAGGATTGCTGGTTTTACAACTTATGCGGTTGGTTTCTCCTCTTAAAGCTACTTTGTTGCCTGGCCGACCTGGCTCAGTGGTTGAGCATTAGCCTATGAACCAGGAAGTTGCAGTTTGATTCCTGGTCAGGGCACATGCCCAGGTTGCGGGCTCCATCCCCAGTGTGGGGTGTGCAGGAGGCAGCCAATCAGTGATTCTCTCTCTTCATTGATGTTTCTATCTCTCTCTCTCCCGCTCCCTCTCTCTCTGAAATCAGTACTTTTTTTTAAAGCCAATCCTTTCTACACAGAAAAATATAGCTTCACTCATGATTATATTTTTGAACATACATGAATTGTATGTGACCATTTCATATACAGAAATTTCAAGATGTTTCATAATGGTCTAGGTCCTCCCTAAGAACTAGTGATGGGTCAGTCAGAGCAACAGAAGAAACTGCTATAGGTTACTAAGCGCTCTGCCATGTGACTAAACACAACAAAAGCACTACTTTCTCCTCAAAAGCATTAATTTTTTTTTCACAAGACACCAAAAGCCTTAACTATATGACTTCTCCATACCACGTTTTATACTCACATTATAATTTTTCCCCAATGATGGTTCTTCAATTTGTGAACTATCTACTCCTTGTCAAGGAGCTCTTAACCTTTGCCTTATTTCTAAACACGACAAAAAGTCAAATTCCAGAAATTTTCAAAAGTAGATTAAAGCCTGATAACTTTAGCTTCCAATTGTTTTGTTTTGTTTTTGTTTTTTACTTATCTTTGTTTTATCTTTCTGCTTGCCTCTGACAAATCACTTGTTAATTAAAATTGTAAAAATGTAATTTTTTTATTTACCATGCTATTGACAGCCTCATCACTAAGTTTGAGGTTCATTAGAATAGCTATCTATAGTTTAAACAATTATTGTGAAATTATATGGGTAAAAATCAGAATCACTCAATCAAGAATAGCAGGAAAAAGAGTAGATATCTAACTTTCATAATATTACTGACATATTTCTGATCGTGGAAAGCTACTATACTTTAGAAAGAATGTGAAAATGTTTAGTCACCCCTATTTTGGTAAGACTCATCCCTTTTGATACCAATTACCAGAAAAAAATTATATTAGAACTGGAAAGAACAAGTATATGTCTCCTTAAGACCACTTTGCTCTTCCATATTTCTCTGTGGTCATGTAGCCTTTAAGAAAGTCAGAACCACTGAAATAATCCTTAAAGTTCCCAGAAGTATCTATGTGTGTGTGTGTGTGTGTGTATGTTTTATGTATGAAAGAGGTAAGTCAACGCTGACTCACTGAATCTGTTGATGAAATTCAGTGATATCTGGCTAGAGGATTGGGAAGAAAAATTGAGTGATTAGATGAAATCAAAATATTGGGTGACTAGAAGAATTCTGCCTTCAAGATGGGGGTAAGGAGTTAATTTCCAGGTATGAGCATATGCCTGGTGCTACGGTCAGAGAAAACTCTTCTTTTAAAAAAATATATATATACATATATTTTTTATTATTGATTTTTTACAGAGAGAAAGGGAGAAGGATAGAGAGTTAGAAACATCAATGAGAGAAAAATATGGATCAGCTGCCTCCTGCACACCTCCTACTGGGGAGGTGCCCGCAACCAAGGTATATGCCCTTGACCGGAATCGAACCCAGGACCTTTCAGACCACAGGCTGACGCTCTATCCACTGAGCCAAACCAGTTAGGGCAGAGAAAACTCTTCTTGATTAAGGTAGGAGGAGATGGGATCCTGATTTTTCTTGAACGACTGGAAGAACAATGAAACTGAAGAAAGCCATCATGCTTGGGTTAGGGCTGGAAAGGTAGAATCTTCAGGATTCCCAACTGGATCTGGTCCAGGTGTGTATACATTTATGAAGCACAAAAGATTCTGAAACGCCGAGAGGGACCTCTGGATACCAAGAGAAATGATCCAAGGTGAATAATCGTGGTCACTGAGGATCGGCAGGAGGTGGCAGTTTTAATACATGTAATAAACCAATGAACCCACTTAGAGACGGATTAAGAAAGATTATGCCATAAAATAAATACTGTGCCACTGATTTGCCTCCTGCTTGCACCCCTAAGCTGGGAGCCCAGGGAAACACCTGTTACATTCAACCTCTTTTTCTTTCCAACTGGTAAACAATTCCAACAGTTGCACAATGAAAAAATTCTGCAAACCTGGCACCCAGATCGGGAATTCTCAGTTGTTTTTGCTGCCAAAGGTCAATCCAATGTGTCTACTTTTGACATAGTTTAGCCAAAGAATGTTAATGACATTTTCCGATACGTTCTGCTGTTCTACCACAGGCCCCGCCCCGGAAATTTGGGATTACTAAAATACAGAGATATCTTGAATGCCAAAATGCCACAATACGTAGAGAGATGGCCAGTTTTTAGACTCTGGCTGCTTTAGGAACCCAGAATAACATAGACGAGATGAGAAAAATGTATTGCCTCCAAACAGAAGTGAAAACTGTGAAACATAAATTAATACATGTTTGTTTGCATGTCTACAGAACATAATGTATTGCCAACTTTATGCATTGTTCTATTCAGTTCTCTGATAACCTTTCTTTGTTCTTCAAGAGGATCTGTGGATTATGTATTTTTTCACTTTGCAAGAACACCCACATATGCAAGATGATGTCCCAAACTTTACAGGCACACATAAGTGAATTTACTTGCACTCAGAGAGTTTCAGCAGCAAAATTATAAAACCTCTAATATTTTATTGCCAAAAAAAATTGAACTTGATGTGTGGAATGTAAGTGCATTTTAATAAGCTTGTTAGAATTTCTATCGGATGTGGGCCTCCAAGAGTATCCAGAAAATATGGAGGCTTTACAATGACCCTCAACTTCTCCCTTTGTTGAAAGAAGTCACTAAACTTGGAGGAAAATTCTTCTATGTTCATTGACCTGCTGCCTTTGACTTCTTTCTTACCTTTTTTAGCTTATCAATGAAGTTGAATACAAAAATAAGGACAAGAACAATCTGGAAAGGGGAAACGTCCCATTGCTAACCTGAAGTCAAGTTGTCCTAACAGTTAAATAATAAAGTTGAAGGCATCGGTTAACTTTTTGGAAGTGAGAAATAAACATCAAACTGTTATTGTTTTCAAAATCCCATGCCTACCTTAGATTAAAACGCAACATCCTTATGTTTACAAGTGCAGTCTGAATTGGTGTGCAAAGGACTAGAGACCTAGGGGATGAACGCCAAGAGCTGTCACAACCCTGCAAGAGACTAGCACTAATAAAAAAGAAGTGCTTTCCTCATCTCTCAAGAAAAAATGTAAAATACTATCATACATGGTTTTGTGTGTGTGTGTGTGTGTGTGTGTGTGTGTGTGTGTGTGTGAGAGAGAGAGAGGGGGGGGGTGGGAGGGGGAGAGAGAGAGAGAGAGAGAGAGAGAGAGAGAGAGAGAGAGAGAGAGAGAGAGAGAAGCTGAGACAGAGAAACTGAGAGAGATATCCCAGAAAACAGTATTTGAAAATTTATTCCCAGTTTTATACACACTTCTTCAAATAATTTTTCTACTCCAAAATATTTGCGAGTTTAAAAGTAGATTTGCTTAAATTTTAAGCTACCTTAGCTTCAAGTTATTTTCAGGATGCTACCATCCAATTTGTGTGAATTATAAGTTTTAAAAGGGGCATCATGAGAGTTTATAGGCATCGATAAAAGCTTTAAATATGACGTGCATACATAAGAAAAGCTTTAAAGGTATCCTAACCAGTTCCAGAAAACCAGATAGTTAGCATTCTGTTTTCCATTTTCTTTTTCATTAAATTGTCATCAATCAGCAACTTAACTAAGATAAATAGACAGCAGTACACTAGATAAAATAGGAAGGCTTCTCAAAAATCCTCATTAAATTCTATGCATGATCTGCATTCATCTTGAAAACTACCAGTTAAGAAGGTGATAACCAAAAGATCATCTGCTTTTAGCATATTGAGTGCCATATAATCAAATTTCTTAACTCTACAGTATGATGATAGGGAAGCTAATTCCAAAACAAATTAAAAATCAGTTCCTAAAATGATTACTGCCAATATCTAGAATATTATGTTTTATTTTTCTTCTATTATACTTTACTATTCACACATCAGGAAAGGACATTATCATGGTTGCCTTGACTGCGTATGTAATTTAGTCTATTTTTTATATTTGTTTATCATTCATAAAAGCTAAATTCAAGGTTCCATTTACTTCCATTAATTCAGCGAACAGGAGCTTTGTGGGGAACCAGAAGCATACCTAGCATGAACAATACGAAAAGATAATGCTCTTGTTTATATGTCCTGGACAAGTTAGTATTTTCCTCTACAATACCATTATACTATAGTTACTATAGTATTTTTTTCCTATACATTAAAGGCTCTTATCAAGAAATTCAGGAATTTGAAGGTCTTGCAAACTACTATCAATTGTTATTTCCATGTCTACACAAGCTCCTAGATTCATTCATGAAACTAGGCTTGAGAGGATCTTAATGAGGCAAGCCTATTTCCTTCATTACCTCAACTGGTTTAGCCAAACATATGTATATTCAGCTCTTATACCACCTGTAGAGAGAACGCTGAATGAGGAAAAGTTAGCCTCGCACTGCCACTATTAATTTTTTGGTAAGCCCTAATTTTACCCACTTGAAGGAAAGAAAACTTACCACTACAACAAGGCCAGCCATGATAATGATTAGTTGATGCCTGTCATTGTCCCACCCCTGGGAACTGTTCTCCACCCACTCCCAGGTGACGGATGTGTTTCTCTCGGTGCATGGGATTTAGATGTGGCGAAGGATGCAGACGGTTAAATTTGTCAAATCACCAGAGCCGACAAAGCAGCATTTGATCTGCTCTGTAGAAAGCATCAGGGACCCGCACAAAACTCATCAATGGCACAAACGGAGGTCATCTCCCTGTACCACTAATCTATCAAAGCAGGCTCATCCATCTCAAAGTGAGAGTCACAAATGCTCAGCCTGGATCAGAGCTCAGAGAACCTGACCTAGAAACCAACTCATTGACACACAAATCAGAGAATTTCCCCAAAGTAAAACAGAATCCATGTCTTATCATTTATTATCCATACTCTTGAAATTGGATGTCTGTTAGAGATTGATGCTCTGAATTACAAAACTTTATCCAGATATCTGATTCCATATGGTATGCATTTCCTGACTAATAAATCTACATGGGGGAAAAAGCACAATTTTAAATGTGAACAAATTCTCTGCCAATCTTAACTTGAAAAAGAAAAATTAAAAACGCAAACAAACAGACTCTAGCCAACATTTCTTCTCTTTTCTTTTTTTCCTTTTTAAAACTGTTGTTTAGTGTCTGAAATCTGAAAACCAATAGCCAACCCTATAGGCTTTTTCAAGACACTGAAAACAACGACTTACTAATAAATTTTTATTAGTATTAACATTCCTATACTTAGAATCTCTAAAAAAAAATAAAGATGATAGTTTTCATGAACAAATATTATTTTAAGAAACTATAGTTAAAACATCCCATAAGAAATAGAGACCTTTTTACTATATAGCATCTTTGCCAAAGAAATAGAAGCAGAAGCTGTGTCTCCCTGTGTTACCATGTAATTTTTAACTCTGAAAATAAAAGAGCAGTATTCATAAAAAATGGATAATCATATTTTCAAATATCTTCACAAAGAGTTATACTGCTGCTCTTTTTGCTCTAAGTTGCTGATTTTGATTATCTATCACTCATTTGGTAAGGCATACATGGCCTGAAGTTTTTCTTACAATAGTTCCACAGAAAGTAGTAAGAAACACAGAGCAAAAACATTTATAATTTCAAGACAGAATTGAGAAATTCACTTATGCTCTTTGAATGTGTGTTCCATGGGAATAATTCTGGCCCTTCCACTTGCATCAGTTTCAGACCCACGCTGTGAATACGTGTTTTCTAGTTAAATGGCACACGACACTTAAAATAAAAGTGGGTATTGATATTTCTGGTTTCACTTTAAGAAAGTATATTTCTTAACCATATCCAAAATGGCTCAGCATTTTTCCAACTACTAAACAAAAGAGCAACCTATATCCTCAACAACCCATGAATATATTTTTGCTCTTGGTCTCCCTTAGGGTCCATCTGCACTCTTGCTGTGCAACAGCTATAGCATAAAAATGTCTATTCTCACATGCTTTTGATATTACACTATTTAATCACATACAGCTGTGGCTTATGAGACTGTTACAAAACACAATTTTAATGTAGTACTCGAAGCCAATTTTGGATAAACATCAACCATTTACTCCGAAGAAGAAGTCCAACAGTATGAAAGATTTTCTTTTAAAGGAAAAGACTGGTTTTCTTAGGATTTGGCGTGGACATAATTGTGACTGAGCCCTCTCGCTGCCAAAAAGACTGATAATGTCAGAGAGAATTGTGTAAAATCATATTAGTGCAAAAATGAAGCATGCCAGAATTCCTGGAGCCAGAGAGACCTGGGATGAACTTAACATCCTCCCTTCTCTTCTTTTGACTCCTTCCCTACCCATCGCCCCCCAACCGCCACCCCTCAAATAGATGTCATTACTTCATGGAAATAATATCGAGTTATAATTCAGTTATTCTTTTTCCAAATTCAGAGAATCTGAAAGGAAAATGCGTTAGAAAGATACTATTAAAAGAAACAAACATGGTGTTTTCCTTTAAGTTTGGAATTATTCTGCATTAAAAAAAAAACACATGAACTTTTTACACTTCTACTCCTTTTAAGCAGGCACTAAACTTAGTGTTGTGAAAACAATGACCACATTACAGAAAAGATAAGACAATCCCAATGATAATAAAGATTTGGGGGAGGGGGGAAGAAGGAAGAAAAATAACGATTTTTCTCTTATTAAAAACAATTAACATCATATACATTCTAAAATGAGACAAACAAGATTTATCATAGTTGCAGGCTATCATCTTACACCCCTGGAGCGAAAGAAATATTTGGAGTCGTACCTAAAATTTCAATTGCTGAAAGATTTTTAGAAAACCAGTTTTGTATGTTTCAGCCTTTCAAAGGGAAACAGAACTTGGGAGTTTTCAAGGCTGTTTTAAAACTGGCAAGTTCCCAACTCTGGCTATCAATGCAAATCTGGGCAGGAAGTACTAAGGAAACTCTAAACTCATTCCCTCCCTCGGCAAGATTTTCTACATTTTCATGTGCAAGGAGTGTGTTAAGGGTTGTTCTGTTGTTGAAGGATCTGTACATTCACATCTTTAAGAACAGCCCTTGCCCCCCAGGAGCCTCTCTCTTCCTGTGCTGCTCCTCAGCCCTGTGTTCTCAAGTGTTTGCTCTTTCTATGGCACAATCCATTGGGCTCCAGTTAGACTTGCAGACAAGGGCGGCAATCCAGGCTGCAGATGGTTGGAAACTCAGCCTGGAATCAGTGTGCAGTTGATGAATGACTTCTTATACCTGACCCCAACTTCACACCAGGTTCTGAACACAATCTGAGTATCACCCGCCAGAGAAACCGTACGTAGTCTGCACCTCTGCTTCAAGATCTTCCCGGGAAGCAGATGGGAAGGCAGTAGACTGATGTAAGAGCAATGTGATTAGAGAGGGTGTCCTGCACATGAAGAGACAGAGTGAACTGGTAAGGGTGTAGAAAAGGCAGAAAGACCAGCTTTGCTGAGTGTGCTTATGCAAATCTTCAAGTTTTTTGAAGATGACTGAAGTTTCCCAAATATCACATGCATAGGAGAGAAATAGCTATTTGTCATCTGCAACATATCAATGTACTAGGCTGTGACCATGTTTTACCCTTTTTAGCTTTTCCAGTTTGTTTTTCCAAGAACACCGGCTGCCCCACCACCACACATAGAAAATACCTCGAATTCAAACTGAAATTCACTCTGGATCTCAAAATGCAATAGCAACAGGTCGGTTGCTTTGAATGGGCTGTGACAAAATTCCTGAGATATATTAGGTTACAACTCAATCAAACATCATTATGTAAATTATCACTTAGCTAATGAACAAATTTTTTTGGTCCCCTTTCTCTCAAATCTGCTGATTATTCTGGGTGGATTCCCCATAGCAAATTTCTTTTGATGAAACTCATGCTTTTTAATCCAGTTATGTCTCTTATTTAAATATTATGACATGTCACCAAGATTTCTTCATTACTCCTTAATCAAAAGCAATATTCTTTTCCAAACTTGCTCTTCTTGGTAGGAAAGAATTTGATCAAAAAGGAAATTTACAAAGGGCAACTTTTAATGTGAGGTCTGGGAGAGTAAGCTAAGAATATTGCTATAAGTCAGCCACTTAGGTTTTCATTTTATTTAACTTACACGTAAATTCTTCTAATAAAACATTTTAAGCACCTGGAAAATTATTCAAATGGGCAAAAGCATAAATATCTTATTTCTATTTTTAAAAAGTTAAGCAACAAAGTTAAGAGATTGGTTTTAATGTAATGGTAAATAGGAGCAGGGAAGGCAGGAAAATGTCACAATTTTTTAAAAACCTTAGTTACATTTGAGGAAAAGGAAAACATTTGCATTTATTTAAAAATCCCATTTTCATTTTGTTTCATCACAAGAAAATAGCAACTATATCTAACACACATATTTAAGTAAAAAAAAAAAAAGAGAGAAGGTTCAGCATTTTTGCATTTTCTGAATGAATACAATAAGCATTTTAGTTCTTTAAAATCCCATGAAGATTTTCCACCAAAAATAATGTCCACAAATAGCTTTTGTGGATTAGTGAAAAACACCTGAATTTAAAGAACAGTTGAAGTTCTTATATCACCAGAGTATGTATAATCTTTGTTGTCAACCACAGAATTCTAATTCTATGAACTCTAAGTGTTCTGCATATATAAGCACCATTTTAAATAGCTATGATTTCAAAATAGGATTAGAACTATAAGCCAAGTCTAGAACATAGAGGATTTTGTGAATTTCACCCAGACTTACAAATAAATAGAGCAGCATGTAGGTCCTTCAAAATTATTATAGGTTATATTTTGAGATATAAGTGTGAAAAGGGCAAAAACTGATACTGAAATAACCAAGTGGTCTTATGCTATCCTGGGGCATGAGAGTACTTTTTATATAGTATTCACGCTGGCAGAAAAATCTCCATTTTTAAAGTGCAACTGCACATTGACCCTTCCTCCCATTCCTCGTGTGTCCAAGTTTCAAAACAGGGCACGTTTTCACTTCTTCAGCTTCCAGGGATGTTATTAATGCCTGTCATTTCAGAGCCTCCGTAACAACATTCGACAACTTCACAGCACTGTCGAAATTTTACAACATAATCATCAATGTGAACTACCGTGATAGACAAAGTAGCTGATCTGATATTCCCTACCATCCTGATCTGATTACCCCAAATATCAGCTTAGGTCGCCTAATGGATCGAACTTCTTTAAAAATGTTCCAGAAGTTGATGGCTTTGACTGGCTTGAAAGTAACAAGATCCAGATGTCGCCTGTCTACATAACACGAAACTACATAGGACCCCAAAACAGCTCTCCTCTCTTCCCTCACCACTCCACTTTCTCCTTTACCCCAATCTCTCTCTCTCTCTCTCTCTCTCTCTCTCTCTCTCTCTCTCTCTCTCTCACACACACACACACACACACACACACACACACACACACACACACATATACACACACACACACACAGTTTCCACCAGCGTGGCTCATGGAGCATCCTGTATCTTTCATATAATGCGCGTGACATTATTTCCTGCTACTAATCGGTTAAAAGAAATCCCAAGCAGAAAAGCAACTCTTCCATTCATTTCGATCTAAACTTTTTCTTTTCTGAATACACTTCCTAGTAGAAAACAAGGACCCAAAACAAGAGCGTGAATTTTGAAACATTTGGAAAAATTTAGCCACATGAGTAAAAGGGATGGAATGTCCGAGATTTTTCATGCCAACCCCTTGAGTTTGTTGTTTTTGTTTCTTTGGGGGGGGATGAGAAATGACTACAAATCCCCCCCCCTTTATTTTAAACTTGTCCTTGCTTTGCCATTTCCTCAAGAAAGGCAGGCAGCATTCTCCTCCCAATCCCCAAAGAGTTAAAACTCAAGGCACTGGGCTGGTCTCTTTAAGCAGCAGCAGCAGCGGCAGCACAAACTAAATGCTCACAAAGGCAAAAAGCAACGTGAGTCGACCTTGGAGGGGCAGGGCGAATCCTGGAGCGATGGAAAAGGAGAGGCAAAAAGGCAACAATCTTTAATATAATATTGAAAGTCTGCTGCCTGGTCTGGCTCACAAACAGGCATTGTTTGATGAGACAGAATAAATGAGCGATAACTACAGCATGAATTTGCAAAGCCTAATCACATCAAGGAGTCCTGGTGACAGCATGGATCACTCAGGCACGCCTTGCTCACTCTCCGCATATTTATCCATGAAGAAGACTGTGGAGTCTGGCTAATGCGATACAAAATAATATCATCCCTCAAGAAATAGAGTCCATGCCTTCAAGGTGGGCAGGCTACCAACATCCCCCCCCGCCGCCCCCCCCCCCCCCTCCAAATCAAGTCCAATCTATTTGACAAATTGGAGCAGGGATATCACACCTGAGAGTCCTTCATGTGTGAACTGCAGGAGAAAGTTCATGGTTGGCACTGCCCACGGCTTAGTTACGTGGGCTTCCCACTGGCCCCTTAATGATCATTTGAGCACACACATAAAGCCTGAAGTATTTAACCAATTCACGTCCAATTACCATCAGTTACATTTCAGCCCATTCCAAGCCCCAGGCCTTCTGGTGGCACAGCTAACACAGGCAAACGGAGCTTCTAAAAGTCAAGAACATCTCTGGCAAAGCTCCACAATTCAGTCTGTAGCATCCTGATCACCCCCCATAGGAAACAAAACGTGTAAGGCAAAAATAAAAATAAAATAAATACACCCAAACAAACTCCAAGAGACTTTAGTTCACTGCCGTCTACCTTCCACGCCCTTCTTTTATGCTACATCCAGCGATTAAAAGTTTGAGTTCCCCCCACCCTGGCGTGTCCTATCCAGTGGGAAAAACCCTCTCAGAGTCACAAACAAAGAACAGCTCACCAGCAAAGCCCCTGAAATTGTATTCTCGTGCCTGATAATCACCGGTAGGATCTCCTTTCTAACAACCCTGCCCATCTGCAAAGGACTTTACAGATACCAGGAACGTTTATGCTGCCAAATAACAACAAAAGAACTCCCGTGAAACTATGAGCTCTCCTTAAAGAGAAAGCCGGGATTCCGGGCTTGCTCTCTTCCTATATTCTCCGCCGCCTTATTAACTCCGTGGGTATGTTACTAATTTCAAAGAAGCAGGAAGAGGTGATGGGAGGGAGGGGTAGGTAAATACTAATTCACATGCCTGCCTGTTTCCTAGCCAAGTGCAGAAGGATAGATACCTCACTGACTGCCACACTATGGGTCAGAGCCATACCTTGGTTTGGAGATAATGAGGATAGTAGTAAGTGTACTGGGGGTACATTTGTGGCTGATCCAGGCGTTTGCCCATGTAGCTGGAATCTTTATCTCCGAGGCAGGGAACTGGATGACAGGGTATAGTGCCCCAGGCCGAGCTTCCTCTTAAGCCACTATTCCTGACAGTCCCGATGACTGATGAGGCTTCGGAGATGGCTCGTCTTCCACCACTCGCTAGTTCCAACACAGCAAGAATATAAAAAAGAAACACACCAAAAAAAAAAAAAATAGGAGACCGGGATCAGTGGGAAAAATCAAACCCCACACACGGCTTTCCCAGATCTTGTCTGCCTTCTCCCAGCTGCCGGGGTCCACTTGGGATGAGGCAGTTTGCTCTCTACCAGGCTGCCTGTATTGATGTCAATTGCCAGCGTTTGTAAAAGGGGGAACGGAAAAAAAAAATCAAAGTCCTTTCAGCATAACTCCGAATCCTTGCAGATCAGCTTCCTGTCTCCTGTTTGTCTCTTTCCTCACCTTAAAGCAAAAGCAAATCAAGAGGAAAAGAAAGAAAGAGAAAGAAAGAGGAAAAAAGAAAACAGGGAGGGAACAGAAAGAAAAAGAAAGGGGAAAAGAAAAAAGGAAAAAAAAAAAAAAAAAACCTTGCACAGCTTAGTTGCTGCTGTCTCCCTCCCAGAGTGACATGGTGATCCGGGCTTGTCCTGTCCTTTCATTCACTTCCCCTCCTTCCAGCCGGTGGGTGGAACCGAGAGAGCCTCTCCAGGGAGCGGCGTACGCAGTCCAGAAGGCTGCAGTATTTCCTCCAAGAAAAAAAAAAAGGCTGCTTCAACCCCTGCTGCAAGCAAAGTTCCGATTCCCTCTGCTGGCTATCTCGAATAGCAAAGCGATTTTTGCAGCGAAGCTGCTGCCGCTGGAACTGAACCGGGGGACTCAGCTGCGGGCGGTGGATTGTTTCTTATCCTTCCCTCCATCGGCTCCACAGAGGAGCTGCCTTCTTTCCTTCTCGTGCCAAGTTTAAAGGTAAGCCACCCGGCTAAACAAAACAGTGCGGACCTCCGGAGGGAGGCGAGGACAAGGGAGGAAGGAGGGAGAAAGGGGGGGGAAATCCAGGAAGAGGGACTAACCTAGCTGGTTAAAATGCAAAAAGTGTGTCTCCGGATGCTTTCAAAACCCCGTGAACACCCTGAAGCCAGATGAAACTAACATTTTAGAAACAAACACTTTAGAAACTAACATTTACTTCTTGGAGGACATGGGGGATGTCAAGTGTTGAGGAAATTTGGAGTCTACACCAGAACTCTACTGTTAACAAGCCACGCATCACAGATCACAATGACCAACTTATAGCAGAAATAGTCATTCTTAGCATCACAGCCCATGTGGAAATATCAAAAAGAGGTGTTCCGCCGGGTTTTTGAACTTCTTTATAAATAAAAACACCAACACCGGTCCGCTCATGGTCTACCTCGTTATGATCTTGATCATGGGTGTTCTAATTGCTGCACTGATATCACACACAGAAAAAGAACGAAAATCATAATTACTTGGCAGAGTTTGCCCCCCACCAATAGTAAGTAATATTCTGACATGTCGATCAGCTGCTGCATTATAATACAAATTGTTTCCGAGAAAATATATTTCCTTAAAGGGTCTCTTTTCAAGGCTGGCGAGGCTAATTTTAGCTTCGCCAGCTGTGTTTGCTGTGAGTGCTCACGCATGCCCAAAGCGCCAGGCAGGCCGCTTTCTACTTTTTCAAGTCGGCTCTGGACTCCCCAGCCTTGAGTTGCCTTTTCAGAGGGAAAGTTCCTGGTACAAATCCAGCTCGCTGGTCAAGAAGAGAGACTTTGGGGCCAATGCACAATATTGTGTTCATCCATGTTCAAGTCCCACCATCCCTGCAGCCATCAGCTTCCGCTCAGCGGTCTGGTTTCTGGAAGCTGTGTGAGTGCGTGCATGTTCCTTGGAGAAAGATAAGGGTGGCGAGTAAATCATTTCATGTTTGACTTTGGACAAGAACAACAATCAGCAGGAAGGAAGGAAGGAGAGAGGGTGGGAGAGAAGGGGGTAGGAGCCCTGAGAGCCCTGTCATGAAGGAAATGCAACCAGCTCGGCTGATGTTTAAATGTGTTACTCTGGGCCTCAGTTGTCCCATCTGGAAAATGGAAATATTGCCAACTTACCTGGCTGAAGGTGGTACACGGAATCAGATACTGAGTAAAAAAAATTCCATTGGTTTAAAATTTCATCTCCTTGCTCAGGCAATAGAGTCCTGACTCAAGCTTCCTTCTCCAGGTAAATCCTTCCCCTTACCTTCTATACCCGAGTCCCGCTCAACAGTTTTTAGAACCGGAAGGTATTCTCTCAGGGCCTCCTGTTCTCCCAAACCCACTTCCACGGCCCTTACCCTTCAGCCCACCCTTTAGGTCTCAGCATAAGTAACAGTCCCTCACAGTAGCTTTCACTGAATCCTTGCTTCCCCCCTGCCCCTTGTATTTGCCCTAATATTGGGCTTATCCCGTGTAACTGCCTGTTAATTGCATGTTGCTTCTGAGGTGTTCTGAAAGCATCACAAAACCAGGGAAGTGGGAGTTCCCATCACTCTGGTTCATTTTCATATTTCCAAAACTGGTGAGGTGTCTGGCATAAAATGGACACTCCGTACAGGTTTGATGAATGAGACACTTAGACATGATCGTTCTAACACCACTCCCATCCTTATTCCAGTCCACTTCAGTCCATTTCTGGGTGCAGGGGATGTGGGGATACACGGATCAGGACAAGGCCCTTCCCTCATAGAGTGTGTATTCTAGGGGGTGAGATAGACAAAGGGATAAGCAAGTAGGCACTATAAGGTCAGATGACATTTAGTGCTGCTACACCCTATACAGCTGAGTAAGCGGCCCAGGGATTCCTCCTTTAATCGGGGAGTCGGAAATGCTCTCCAAGGAGGAGCTCTGGGGATAAAGGAAGAGCGTAAACCATGTCCTGGTGTTAGACCAGTGGTTCTCAATCTTCCTAATGCCGCAACCCTTTAATACAGCTCCTCATGTTGTGGTGACCCCCAATTTCATTGTTACAAATTGAACATAATTAAAGCATAGTGATTAATCACAAAAACAATATGTAATCATATATGTGTTTTCCGATGGTCTTAGGTGACCCCTGTGAAAGGGTCGTTCGATCCCCCCACAGGGGTCGCGACCCACAGGTTGAGAACCGCTGTGTTACACTGTAAGAATCAAGCCTTGGCTCCCACCTGAACTGCCTTAGTTCCAGTCCTGCCTCTGACGTATCACTGTACCCCCATTTATTCCCATCCATCCAATGGCACTGCCCACGCCCGACAGTTACTATCAAAATTCACCAAGTAAACATGTGAAGTATTTATAATACTGTGGAACATATTGGATCTGCTAAAAAAAAAAAAAAAAAAAAAGTAAGCCTGCATCTGGGGGAAGAGCATTCCGGGCAGAGGGAACAGCAGTACAGAAAGCCTGGCAACAAGAGCGTGTCTCTGGAATGTGTGAGAAATGGTGCCGGGGCTGGAATGGAGAAAGTGAAGAGTAAAGACTATAAAAATAGCTCTGCGGAGGAACCCTGGAGCCAGACTGTAAAAGCCTTGGTGAGAACTTGGTATGGACAGCTTAATTCGTGTCAGTTGATAGTCTGCAGCCAGGACTCTATCCAAGTGTCTGGCTTTAGATCTAGGCATCTTCAACTACAGAATGCTGTCCTCCTCAAATGTCCTCCTCCAAATGCTAAGACCCATATGCTCAGGATCCTAGGACTGCCTCGGGCAATTTCACCACCATGGGCAAAGGGTATCAGTGTTCTTCTCTTACTAAGTGATCTAGGTACTCCCTGAGGGGAAAAGAATACTGTCTTATTTGCAAATAAAAGGTAAAATAACTCCTGAGCCCAAGCTACAGCCCAGTTACGTGCACTGATGTTATCAGCAATTTCTACCCAAATGGCCACAAAAGGCAATTCTGGTGGGTTTTTTTAGATTATTGTTATATTCTTTGCATCAACTGTCATTAGCCAAAACAATTCATTGAACATTCAAAGCTTTTCTTAAATAGCAGAAAGGTGGTTTACCATTTGTGAGAATTGTAAAACCCATGTGTTTGCTGTGGTTTTTTTAACTTTCCCCCTCAGAGATACCAGTAGCCTTGCCAGTTTGGGAGGGAAGATACTCATGTCAGAAATAGTTTTCAGCCCTAGCCGGGTTGGCTCAATGAATGGAGTATCAGCCTGTGGATTGAAGTGTCCCGGGTTCAATTCCGACCAAGGGCACATGCCTGGGTTGCGGGCTCGATCCCCAGTGTGGGATGTGCAGGAGGCAGCCAATCAATGATTCTCTCTCATCATTGATGTTTCTATCTATCTCTCCCTCTCCCTTCCTCTATGAAATAAATAAAAATATATAATAAACATTTTTTAAAAAGGAATAGTTTTCATATCACATCTGCTCTGTTGGAGCAGTACTGCTTTCCATTTAAATCAGTGGTTCTCAACCTTTGGTGCACATTAGAATCACCTGGGAATCTTTTTAAAATCCTGATTTCTGGGCCTCATCCTCTGGAAATTCTGTTTTTTTTATTATGGGGTGGGGCCCTCAGTTGATTTCAGTTAGTTCAAGCTAAAGAGGTAATGAAATCTGGAGAGATTTTGTTAACTTTGGCCTTGTATGGGGTGGGGCCATAACATTAGTAACAAAGACACAGAATTTCCGGAGGATGAGGCCCAGAAATAAGGATTTTAAAAAGAACCACTGATTTAAATGATCAAGGTAAGGTAGGAGGTAACTCGTTTAAGACACTCTCTAAATCAGAAGTCTGCTGTGTCCCTTTTGCCAACTAACCACCAAATTTTGTACAAATTCAGGAGCAGCAAACTGCAGCGAAGGGCATGGACTCTTACAGAGACCATGTGACTCACAGCACGGAATGGAGAGGTCCTTTTTTTAGACAAGTTCTTGGCAAACAGGAATGAGGCGATGCCTCAGACACACCATCTGAGTGGAGAAGTGATGGTACTGAAATGAGGGTCAAGACTCAGAGGATAGAGATGGAGACTCTCTTCTCATTGGTCCTTGACCTATCCACCCCGCCCCCCCCCCCAAAAAAAAAAAAAAAAAAAACTGAGTCCTCTCTTGGGAGGTTTATTTTTTAAATTCTAAAGACTTAGTCAAAAGCAAAGAAAAAGAACAGTGGCGATAAAAGAAAAGAACATAATTGTACTGTCTTTGAAATCATGTATATTAGTCTATCTTCAAGAAGACATTCATGCCTGGCCAACATGGCTCAGTGGTTGAGCATCCACCTGTGAACCATGAGGTCACGGTTCATATTCCTGGTCAGGGCATATGCTGGGGTTGCAGGCTCAATCCCCACTGTGGGGAGTGCAAGAGGCAGCTGATCAATGATTCTTTTAAAAAATATATATATTATTGATTTTTTACAGAGAGGAAGGGAGAGAGAGAGAGAGTTAGAAACATTGATGAGAGAGAAACATCGATCAGCTGCCTCCTGCACATCTCCTACTGGGGATGTGCCCGCAACCCAGGTACATGCCCTTGACTGGAATCGAACCTGGGACCTTTCAATCCGCAGGCCGACGCTCCATCCACTGAGCCAAACCGGTTTCGGCTAGATTCCTTTTCAATAGAGTAATTTCCAAAGGAGTAGTAGACATAAGAGTTGGTTAAAAAAAAAGGCAAGATGGTAGATTGCAAATTCCAACATTAAAGTAATGTTATAACTTTGTTTTCTCCAATGGCTTAAGAAAATACTTGAGACAAATTAGGAAAAAGAGACTAAGTGATTCAACCATGTGTGGTTATACTTTAAATTATAACTTAATGGGAAAATATTAATGTAGATAAAACCAATAAATATTGGCCTTGGAAGAAAATTCCAAGCCTCAGGATAAAATTGTATTGGACTAGAGCATTAATCAAATATAAAGTAAATAATAATAAAGATATATACTGTTTTTGTTGTTGTTGTTGTTATTGTTAATCCTCACCCAACGATATTTTTCCATTGATTTTTAGAGAGAGTGGGAGGGAGGGGGAGAGACAGAAAAAGAAAAATATCGAAGTGAGAGAGACACATCAATTGGTTGCCACCTGAATGTGCCTGACCAGGGCCAGGGATTGAGCCTGCAACTGAGGTACATGCCTTTAAGCAGAATCAAACCCAGGACTCTTCAGTCTGAGGGTCAATACCAGTGATGGCGAACCTATGACACGCGTGTCAGAGGTGACACGTGAACTCATTTTTTTGGTTGATTTTTCTTTGTTAAATGGCATTTAAATATATAAAATAAATATCAAAAATGTAAGTCTTTGTTTTACTATGGTTGCAAATATCAAAAAAATTTCTATATGTGACACGGCACCAGAGGTAAGTTAGGGTTTTTCAAAATGCTGACACGCCGAGCTCAAAAGGTTCGCCATCACTGCCCTAGCCAGTTTGGTGCAGTGGATCAAGTATTGGCCAGTGATGAAAAACCCTAACTTAACTCTGGTGCCATGTCACATTTAGAAATTTTTTTTGACATTTGCAAACATAGTAAAACAAAGACTTATATTTTTGATATTTATTTTATATATTTAAATGCCATTTAACAAAGAAAAATTAACCAAAAAAATGAGTTGACACGCATGTCATAGGCTCGCCATCACTGGGCTAGGGCATAATATATTTTTAAATCTTGACCCAATCATATGTTTTTATTGACTTTTTAGAAAGACTAGGAGAGGAAGAGAGAGGGAAAGAGAAAGAGAGAGAAACCTATCAATATAAAAGAGAAACATCAACCAGTCGCCTCCTATACACATCCCAATCCGGGTTGGAACCCACAATATAGGTATGTGCCCTGACCGAAAATTGAACCTGCAACCTTTTGATATATGGGATGATACTACAACCAAATGAGCCATCCAGCCATGGAAAAGCAAGAATAATTTAAATCAATAATCCTTATTAATTTCAACAAAGTTTTATTGAGCATCTACTATGTGCCTGAATACTCAAGGATACCTATATAAATATTTTTACCCTGTCCTCAAGTAGACTTAATAACTTCATATCTAGCAAACATCACCATTTGTAAATGACTTTAATGTGTTTTCTCATATCTGAGTACCTATTTATAGCAAGCATTATTAAATAATTTTTTAAGTTGATTCCATGTTTGTTTTAAATGCATGCTTTATTATAATTCTAAGCAATAATGTACATAAAAGCTCAGATTTATTTTGTTTCTATTATATTTGCAAAAAATACATAATATCTTCTCACTTTCCTTTTTCTTTATTCCTCACCAAGGATATTTTTCCATTGATTTTTAGAAAGAGTGAAGGAAGGGAGGAAAGAGAAAGAAGGGAGACGGCGGGGTGGCGGGGAAGAGAGAGAGAGAGAGAGAAACATCAATGTGAGAAGGGCACATTGATTGCTTGCCTCCTGCACGTGCCCTGATCCAGGCTCTTACTGGAGCTGGAATTGAGGCTATAACTGAGGTACATGCCCTTGACCAGGAATCAAAAACACAATCCTTTGGTCTGTGGGCTGAGGCTCTAACCACTGACCAAAGTCAGCTGAGGCCCTCTCACTTTCCATACACACTTTTTTGTAACACTTAATACTTGTAGGCACCTCTGGCTCTCTTTTACCACTGGGATTACCAGGACACACTTCTCCACTTCATTTAAAGTAGGCATGAGCACATGACATACTATAGCCAATGAAATATGAAGCAGAAGTAACATGTAAATGCTTTTAACTGTTGTTATTTAATTCTCCAGCCCACTCATCTCTGATGAAAGCACCTGCTGATATAGAGGAAACATCTTGGAAGGCTGAGCACAACTTCCTTAAATAGTCACCTGGACCAGCCATTGATTTGTCCTGAGTGAGAAATGAACCTTTATTGTATTATGCTATTGAGATTTGGTCACAACCACAGCATTCCCTAGTCGACCCTGCCTAATATGACAGTACTTATAGTTTGAGTCTATAATTGTTGATTTCCTTGTTTGAGTGTCTCCCCACTAATACCTGAGGTCCAAAGGGCAGGGAATCCTATCCTATATAATAAAAGTGTGATATGCAAATAAACCGAACAGTGGAACGACCGGTTGCTATGATGCGCACTGACCACCAGGGGGCAGGCACTCAACGCAGGAGCTGCCCCCTGGTGGTCAGTGCGCTCCCACAGGGTGAGTGCAGCTCAGCCAGAAGTCAGCTGATGACTGGCGAGCGCAGCGGCGGTAGCTTAGGCCTAAAGGAACGAGCCTAAGCAGTCAGTCAGACATCCCCCGCGGGCTCCCAGATTGCAAAAGGGTGCAGGCCAGGTGAAGGGACCCTCCCCCACGTTGAGTGCATGAATGTCGTGCACCAGGCCTCTATTAATCTATAATGTCACTGTCCTATCTCCAGCACCTAGAACTGTCCTTGGGATGTAATACACAATTAAAAAATGCTTGTTAAGTGAATGAATAAATGTTCACTAAAAATCATCTCATTTATCTACCAGCCACTGATGTATGATACTGTCTGAATAATAAAAGGGGAAATGAGACATGTACTCAAAAAGCAAAAACTGTTAAGTTTTCTGGGAGACCTGCTACAGTACTGAGTGTCTAAAGGAGGAAAATGTTTTTCTGCACTGACTATTGGGAGTGAGCACTGGGGTGTGGTGTTGACTAACTTAAAAAAAAGGTGAAGGAGGCAAAGAACTAAAACACAGATGTCCTATTACATACTAGACACTATACAAGAAGTTTATAAATGCTTCCTCAGTTAAAACGCACAAACACCTGGAAAGTGGGTATGATATTTCAGACTTTACTGTTGAGAAAATTGAGAGGGATGGGGTTTAACTACCCCAGCCAAGTTCACACCCAGTTATAACATGGTAAAGGGCTATTTGTGACTTATCCTATATAATAAAAGCCTAATATGCTGCGTCTGGCAGGCCATTCAACCAATCAAAGTGTAATATGCTAATGATATGCTAAGGCCACTCAACTGCTTGCTATGACATGCACTGACCACCTGGGGCAGACAGTCGACCTGTTGACCAGTCACTATGACATGCACTGACCAACAGAGGGCAGACGTTCCAACCAGTAGGTTAGCTTGCTGCTGGGGTCCGGCCGATTGGGACTGAACGAGATGGGCCAGACATGTCCTGGAGCCCTCCCACGTTCCCTCCCTGGCTGGCCAACCTCCTGTGTCCCTCCTTGGCCCCGACTGTGCACCAGTGGGGTCCCTCGAGCATGGCCTGTGCCCTCTTGCAATCTGGAACCCCTCGGGGTATGTTGGAGAGCTGGTTTCGGCCCGATCACGCAGGCACAAATTCGTGCACCAGGCCTCTAGTGTCCGTATAAAGTCCAACCCCAGGCTTGTTCCTAAGCATCATTTGATAGAGCTTATAAATGCCTTATACTAAAATTGGATGAGATGATCTTTGTGTTTAAAACAGATAACTTACAGTCTACATAAAAGTCTTAAATAAGTCAGTGTGTCTTCATAGAAACAGATGGTGTTGAACAAACAGACAACTGGGAAGAAAGAGCAGGCACGACCTTCCATCACATAGCATACACTCTATTTGTACCACAGGCCTGATGGTGAATTATATGTGTCAACATGGCTGGGCTATGGTACCCAGTTGTTTAATCAAACAGTAATCTAGACATTGTTGTAAGGTATTTCTTTTAGGTGTCATTAACATTTAAAAAATCAGTAGACTTTGAGTAAAGCAGATTATTCTCCGTAATGTGTGTGGGCCTCCTTCAAACAGTGTGAGGGTTTAAGAACAAAGACTGAGATCTTTTAAGAAGAAAGAAGTGCTATCACCAGAATGCCTTTGGCCTCAGGACTCAATATCAACTCTTTCCTGAGTCTCCAGCCTGCCAACAATAACCTGCATTTTTTTTGGATTTGATAGCCCAACAATCACATGTGCCAATTCCTTAAAATAAATCTCTGTGTATACACACACACACACACACACCTTACTTATTGCAGTTCCCCAGAGAACCCTAACACAATAGGTTAATAAAATAAGGAGAATATGGTAGCAATGAAGTTCAGTGAAATGGGAACTCATACATTCCTAATACATGTCTATAATGCTTTTTAATACAGCTTAACAAAATATATAGCCTTAAAAGTCTTTGTCCTTGTAAACCAGTAATATTAGTTATATGAATCTAAAACAGGTCATTAGAAGTTGAAGAATAGGAAATTAGAAAAACCTGAATTTCCAACTCAAGTTCATTAAATAAACTCACTATAAAATATGATTCAACAATTAAAGTGATACGGAGAAAGATTTTCACAATTTGGCAAATGCTTAAGTTGAATAGCTAATGAAAAAAAAATGAGAACACATCATTATATATGCTCTCAACAATGAAATATAAACACACACAAGAGAATAGGAGAACAACAGTAGGACCTTTTCTCTGTGATGGGGTTAGTAGCAATTTTATTTCTCTCTCCCTCTCTCTCTCTTTTTTTAAATAATCACCTGAGGATATTTTTTTTCTTTTAGTGATAGTGGAAGGGAGGGAGGAAGCAGGAGTGGAGAGGGAGGAGAGAAACAACGATGTGAGAGAGACACATCGATTGGTTGCCTCCTGCACATGCCCCAACCAGAGCTGGGGTTAAACCTGAAACCCAGTTACATGCCCTTGACCCAGAATCAAACCCGAGACCCTTGGTTGCACACGCCAGTGCTCTAACCACTTAGCAACATCACCCAGGGCTTGCTTCTCTTTTTGATAAATACCGACATTTTCCAATTTGTCCCAAAATGAGTATATATTTTATTATTTTAAATAGATATTATTTCAAAATACATTTTAATAAGTATATTTCTAGGTATGTTTTTTATTATTAGCTGACAAGAAATGTTTAAACAACCAGAGGTGACAGTATCAAAATAAATTGCAGTGTATTTTAAGTAGCCATTTCCTTCTGACCTGGATCAGACATCAATTTAAGAAAAGTGTAAATCTTTCTTTAAAATCTAGGAGCATTAATTCTACATCAAAAAATGTCAAAACTCTCATGTAAGACCCCAAAACAAGCATCCTCATTGAATGAAAGAATAACAGCTATCAATGACATATCTTTGAAAAGATTTTTAAAAAAAACTGCATAAGAATCCAAGACTTTCATTTTTAACATAAACTAATTCTGTCTTTGTGCTTCTGAGTTTCTCATAAAGTTATTTGTAAAATAATATGAATGTACCCCTGCCAGCTTGTTTTACAATATGTTGTAGGAATAGAGACTTTATTTTTGTCTATCTTTATGTCTTCCTCTATATTTCCATGCAAAGAGTTCCACTATTTGCCCTCCACTGAGCCAATTTTGTCCCAATGTAGCTGCTCAATTCGAATGGCCCTTCTCACCAGCTCACCTTCTGCCAGGCCTTGGTGCCATCATTGAACCAGAGCTTTGGAAAACACTAACTGAAAGTCTCAAAGTGGGAAAAGATGAATGGCTGCTTTGTCCCATGGAAAACGTATTTTTCTAAAGGAATATTATCACTTTGTATTGACCGTCCAGCTTCCCGCTGTCAATAGCTAAGCAAGTTGGATCGATAGGACCAGATGTGATCGGCTGAAGTGATTCTTTTCCCTAGAAAAATCCAGACATGCACAAGTCCAGTCTGAAAGCTACTACTGAATGGAATTGCCAGCTAAAATATAAGACCTCCAGTGAAATTTGAAGTTCAGACACATTTTCATATAAGTATGTCCCAAGTATTGCGTATGGCATGACTCCTGAACTATTGGGGCCATCCTTATAGAAAGTATGTTTTTAATATATATATATATATTTGTATTAATTTCAGAGAGGAAGAGAGAGGGAGAAATAGAAACATCGGTGATGAGAGGGAATCATTGATTGGCTGCCTCCTGCACACCCCCTACTGGGGATCAAGCCCACAATCCGGGCATGTGCCCTTGACTAGAATCAAACCCGGGACCCTTCAGTCTGCAGGCTGACGTTCTAGCCACTGAACCAAACCGGCTGGGGCCTTATAGAAAGTATTTATTGCTTGTGTGAGATGCCAATTTAGCTGGGTGTTCTGTGTGTTTATTTCCTAAATATGGCCAGCCTGCTCCTAATGGATGCACCAAAACACTTTACAGGCCTTTCAGGGGGGCACAAGAATGGGGAGAATTCAAATTGAATGACAACTATCCACACTTAACATTTTCAATCCTCTTTATACACCAACCAGGTGAACCCAAAAGTCCCCAAAGGAAGTCTCCCTTAAGAGAGTTCAGCCACAGTCATGTCTCTCTATATGAATCCATACAGTTTTCCAGGAGCTGTTTTCATTGTCATTGTAAACTTGTTTCTGTTTTTGTTTGTTTGTTTGTTTGTTTTTAACATGAGGGGAAACAATCCGTTTTTCTAAAACTGTAATTCACCACAGTAAAGTGCCTGTGAAGAATGACAAACGCCCCGATCCCCATCTCTGTTATCAGAAAAGTCCAATTTAGAGAACCAGACAATTGTGCAAAACACAAGAGGACAGGAGCCGAAGGGCAGTGCTCCCCAAAGTGTGTTCCCCGGACCAGCGCTGCCCCGCAGACTCTCACATGCACCAGCAAGTGCGGGGATCTGGATTACATGCTCAGCAACTTTCTAGTAACTTGTCAGAAGAATTGTATGTCTCTTGTGTCTAAATAATAAAAGTTTGGACTTGTATTTTAAAAATCTGAGGTTTGGGTTTTTTTGTTGTTTTAGTTTTATTTTTTTGTTTTGCATTTCACTTTTCTAGTGATTTCTAGTGTGTTTTACAAAAATATTAGGTAGGGTCTGTTGGAAAAGAACAAAAAAAAAAACAGTCTTTTGTGACAGATAGTTTGAAAATCTTGATCCAGAAATATACAACTATCTCCTTTCTTTTCATTTTCATTTACACACCGCTGGTGGTAAGTTACTTTGGTGTGTTTTCTGATTGCAATATAAAGAATAATGAAACCAACATGCACTACAAAGGAAAAACTTTATTCTCTGAAATTTACCCTTCTTGTTTTCCTAACTCTCTTTTCTGTGTGTATTCCCGACCCTCTCTGTGCCACCTTGCTGACCCCTGGGAAGATATTAATAGCACCAAACCCCAAGCCAGGAGGTGGGGTGCTTCTTGCCTGAGAGAGACTGACCCTGGCAAGATCCACTTCGCAGCGGGAGCCTCAGTTATCTCATGTACAAATGTGGGTTGCAGTTAGGTCAATTTAAGGTCCATTTCTGACTCTGACACTTTGCAATGCCAGGATGCACTTGTTGAACTAAGATGAGACTGTGTCTTTTTAAAAATATATTTTTTATTGATTTCAGTGAGAAGGAAGAGAGAAATAGGAACATCAATTATGAGAGAGAATCATTGATGTGCTCATATCATTGCCTGCCTCCTGCTCACTGCCCACAGGGGATGGAACCCGCAATCCAGGAAATATGCCCTGACCGGGACTCAAACCATGACCTCCTGGTTTATAGGTCGATGCTCAACCACTGAGCCACACCAGCTGGGCGAGATTCTTATAAGCTACAGAAATACTGGGGCTGGCCCCTGCATGGAAGGGGAGGCTCACTCCAGCAGAACAAGATTGGCATCCTCCAGCCAGGGGCTCTATGGGACTTCCAGCCATTCCCAGCATCTGCGGACTGGGAGGCCCCAACTCCAAAAATAGCCCCACAAATTATAATTTGCCTTCCAGAGGTGACATCTCCTTGAATGGCACTCAATCACGGCCATCCAGTGAGCCTGCCACTTTTGCCGATGCCTCAGAAACAGTTCAATTCCTGGCAGTCTAGATGCACCATCCCGGGGGCTGTCAGTATGCAGAATGTTTACACTCATTATGCAGTCAGGAAACATAATTATGCCTTTTTCTTTAAGGAAGTTTATGACCGAAGGTAATGGGTGGGACATAAATGCCCTGACTGTTTACTGAGACTCATAAATGCTAAGATCACAGACAAATAATCGTCACTTGGAGATTTGTTCTTGCAGTAGAGAATCTTCGTTTTTAGCAATTTAATGACCAAAAGTTTACCCACCTTGAGGATAATTATTTAGGAGGAAATAAAACTTAGTGCTCATTTCATTCCCGGCTCTGCCAGCTTTCATCCTTGCGGAAAACCGGCTTTCACATAAAATGTGCGGAAGGCAGCTTGCTGTAGAGGGCTAGTAAAAGGAAGAGGCAATGAGGACAGGCCAAAGCTCTCAGTAATAATGCCAACTTCTTACCGTTAGCAGAGATCCAGATCAACGTTAATGAATATGTTTCTGTTGTCCTCTCTGAGAGAGACACTGTGTCTTACAAATGCTCAATAAAGAAAAAAGAATGAGAAATCTGTTCTGGCCACTTAGGAAAAACAAAATGGTCAGAATTTAGCTCAGAATTTAGTGAGTGCCATCAAATGCTCACACTTATTTTTTTTATATATCTTTTTATTGATTTCAAAGAAGAAAGGAGAGGAAGAGAAAGATGGAAACATCAATGATGAGAGAGAATCATTGATCAGCTGCTTCCTGCATGCCCCTTACTGGGGACCGAGCCCACAACCCGGGCATGTGTCCTGACCAGCAATCGAACCGTGATCTCATAGTTCATAGGTCAATGCTCAACCACTGAGTCATGCCGGCTGTGCTGCTCATACTGCTCGAGAGTTAAGAATAGTGTCCATGTCTGGCTAGGGTGGGCCGATGGTCAGGCTGAGCTCACAGGGGACTTTCCGAGATGGTTTGGCACTACAGAGTGGAGAAACTAGTGTGAAGCCACTGGGACTTCGGGACTCCTGATCTCCTATCGCATCTGCCACAGAGACAGGTAAATGGTGACATTAAGTTGGAGGGCAGGGAGGGGGCAGAGAGGTGGTAATTCAGCATGTGGTTGGCCAGCCTGTGGCTTCTTCCCTTCCCCGGTGGACAACTACATTACATGTGACAGTTATCCGTGGCTTACCCTCTCCAGCCATAGCCAGTCTCTCAGGGTCCCCAGGATGCTGCCTTGACAAGCAAAGAGCGTTAAAAGTGAACCATCCCAACAAAGGGCATGTTTTGTTTTAATGCTAAATAAGACCAGCTCATTTCTTTTCCTTTCTCCCTACATCCAGTGGGAAAGGGAAGTGGGAGCTTTTCAGGATTGGCACCGAGACATTAAACAGCCCCTTGCAGGAGGGCACCCAGAAGCCTTCCTGGTACCTGCTTTGGGGAGTGGCAGGAAGGGATGTCAGTGTATCTCCATGAAGCAGCAGGTGCAAAAGGAGGCATCTGGATTGGAGATGCTTCTGTTATTCCTCCTTTAAGCTGCAAATGCTGGGTTCTCGGTCCATAAAAAGAGGCAAATGCCCAGCCCCAGTGTCTCAGTGGTTGAGCGTCAACCTACGAACCAGGAGGTAACGGTTTGATTCCTGTTCAAGGGCACATGCCACAGTTGTGGCTTGATCCCCACTAGGGGGCGTGCAGGAGGCAGCCTATCAGTGATTCTCTCCCATCATTAATGATTCTATCTCTCCTTCTCCCTTCCACTGTGAAATTAAAAAAGAAAAGAAAAGAAAATTGTTTAGAAGAAGGGGGCAGATACAGAGGGACGTCAGTCTGTCTGTCACTGTGATGGACTCCCATCAAACTGCAGTCTGGTAAGAGATACCTTACTCTTCGTCTCTCTCTGACTAGGGGTGTGGAGAGCTTGTGCCAATGTTGGGGCTCATAGTGGCCTAGAGACTAAGATTCCTCTATTCCTTCCAGGAGAGGGGGTGTGCATGTTACCAGCGACAGGGGACACAGGCAGGGAATCACTGTGCTCAAATGGACCTGTGGGTTCCACGTGCGATCGTTACACAGTTGCCGTCCAGCCCAGCTTATTTATTTCTGCTGCAAGCTCTAAAAATTAGCTCAGTTTCTTGGTAACGAAACACTTGTGTCAAAGACCCTAGAACCGTGGTCGGCAAACCGCAGCTCACGAGCCACATGCGGCTCTTTGACCCCTTGAGTGTGGCCACAAAGTTTCAATCGCACTGTACGTGCGCGCCCACACGTGGTATTTTGTGGAAGAGCCACACTCAAGGGGCCGCAGTTTGCCAACCACTGGTCTAGAAGAACCACACAGTGTTGTTCCACAAGTTTGTTATGAAAGGGTCTATCTATATGACCAGGGATAAGTGTTTGGAATTCAGTATGTTCGATTTGAGGAATCACTTTCTGCCAATTCCCGGATAACCAATGGCCCATTATAATATTGTACATTATCCGTGCTAAGAGGAGCTGGTATAGAAATATTTACACTCCCCATCCATAAACATTTCTTTCCTCCCCAAACACGAAAGGACTGAGCTTCGCAAGGCTTTCATGTGATTTATTCTCCACTGAAGGGATGTGATTTTTATATCGGGTATGGTTTTCCTTTAGAATTGTTTTGAAGTGCCTGCCTTTGAAATGACTCCTACAATGAAGATCCTGACCACTGGCCCTTGTTAAATATCTGGGGATCCTTTTCCCCAGCAGATGGGGAGGGCCTCCTGATAAGCCCCTGGCCTCATTTCAATTTGGGTAATTGCATCCTGTCGACTTGAAATGTCCCCATCAGTTTCATGGGCCTGGGATCCGAGGCCTCATTCTCAGCCCTGACTGCCTGGTGTGCCGTCGGAGGCTGGGGAACAGCTGGTGCATTCCAGCCCAGAAGTGGATGCATTTCGGTGGCAGGTGCAAAGGTTTTCTTTGGCCGAATACAAATTCTAAGCTAGGAATAAGCTTCATGGATGCTTTTTCCCCCAATAAACAGAAGTAACTACCAGGAAACCAAAAATATAAAAGTACCCAAAGCATAAATGTGAATTGGGAGGAAAATAAATACACATGCACTAAAACCAGTTCTTTGTGTGATCACTTTGCACTCTGAATCTTATCAAGCGTCTAGATGTGAATGCTGACACTAAGGATAAATAATTCACATAAAGCAGACAACCCTTCCCCTTCAGAAAGAAATTATTTTATACGTGTATACACACATACATGAATGCATGCACATATATGCATGTGTATATGCATGTGTGTGCATGTATGTGTGTATCTTTGTATGTATCCCAACTGTTACCTCTCTCTCTAGAGAGTCTTCCTCAGTCTGGTATAAAAGCAATTTTCCCCATGAAGCCGCAAAGTAGGTATCTTACCTATACATCATTTGAGTAACACTTTTTAAAAAATATATTTTTATTGACTTCAGAGAGGGAGAGAGGATAGAAACATTAATAATGAGAGAGAATCATTGATCGGCTGCCTCTTGCATGCCCCCCACTGGGGATAAAGCCCACAACCTGGGCATGTGCCATGACCTGGAATTGAATCCTGACCTCCTGGTTCATAGATCAATGTTCAACCACTGAGCCATGCCAGCCGGGTGAGTAACACTTTCAATTGTAATGAGGTTATCTCTTGCACCAAATTGTACTCTTAAAAGGTATCCTTATCCACTTGTTTTCTCAGCACACCAAGAACATAATAGGTACTCAATAAATGAATTAAAATACATAGGCCAAACCTAATTAGTTTTAAGCTCTAACCAACCCTCCACCCCCCCACCCCCTCCCCCCGCCCCCAATGGTATTTCTAAGGGCTGCAAGTTAAGGTATATTTTTCTTGGATACATGCATCTGGACAAAATCCCCAAAACTTTGGTGGCCTGTGCCCCATTCCTCTTGGCCACCTCAACTCTAGAAAACAGGTTCATGCAAGCACAGGCTCACCTTGCATAGAAAGCCCCTCCTCAAGCAACGGCCCCAGTGCCATCAGCCACAGGTGCTTCAAGAGCTGCTGGCCCTCTATCAGTAGAGACTAGAGGTGCATGGTGATTGCACCAAGGCAATACTGAACCATCAGAGAACAGAAGCTGGTAGATAATTGCTCCCACCTCCCAGCCTCCTCCAGGCAGACAACTTTTGAATTTCTGCACCTTCTCTGAATGTCTCCGTGACACTGAACCCCACTCACCAACTTCAGCTTTTTAATTTTTTTCTACCAACTTTTTAGCAGTGACCTTGATCAACACATCATTATATTGGACTTTCCTAACTTCCACTCTCCCCACTCGCTCACTCTTGCTTCGGGAATCACAGCTCAAACACTATCTACAACCAAGCTTTTGCCTCGGTCTCTGAATTCTGGGGAATCTAAATTCTGACAACTTGGGGGATCACTACACTGACAACTATGCTAGAAGCCTATCCACAGAGAAACGAAGCTGTTCGCCCACCATTCATTTTCCTTCCCTATCATAGGACAGCTAAGCAATATATTCAGAGTGATTACATACAATGCCACCAAGTAGGAGGGTGAGCTAAGACTGTGCCTTGATGTGTATTCTGAATTATTATTTTAGCTCTAACTATTCTATCTGACCAGTGACTCTGGAGTCATTCCCAGAGTCTCATAACTAATGGAAAAGTCCAGATTCTGCCTTATTTTTGCCTCTGCAGGTCACCATAAATTAGCTTAAAGTTCTCAGGCCTCTGTACGACTCAGGCTGACTTGAATCCTAATTTGTACCATGCAGCAATCTTGGCGATGCCATCTGCATGCTTAAGTTGCATGCTGCCTTGGCCCTTGGTGTGTAAAAACATGTTTATGCAGTAGGGCCTGTCACTGCCATCCTTGCTTTGTGTAGATCACCAAAGGGTAGTGCCCTACTTAAGAGCAGGGCTTGATGAATAGAAGTTCATGAAATCAAGTTCGTGTAATCAAGGGCAAGATACCACAGAAGAAGGTCAGGCCACCATGAGTTGGCAGTCTCCTACTCACTGCGGGGATATCCTATTGGCCACATGAGATAGAGAAATGCACTGAACAAGTGGACGGCAAAGGGATTCTCCCTAGTCCTTTAAGGCACTGGTGTTTAGACCTGTAACTTCTATAAGGTACTCAAACTGAGGCCAGAGCCTGACACAGCAGCATGATTGAGGAGCCCAGTCTTTCAGTTTATGGCAAGGACAGCAACCCTTTAAAAGTTGCATTAAAGAAGATCCATGAGATACCTGAATCATCCTTCTTGAATTTTGGTAAAATTAATAATTGTATTTTATATGACTATAAAAACCCTATTTTTTCACTGTGAAATATTAAAATGTAAAATTGCATAAAACAAAAATTCTCACAGCTGATCCCATCTGATCATATCACCCAAAGTTAATAATCTATTCACCTATTTTATTCCTATGAATATTTATATCTCTGACTCTCTGTCCATGTACTTGAGATCTAAATGAAATTTTTACTTATATTTTTGTGTACTTTCTTCTGACAACCTATTGTGATCATTTTCTTTGAAAATGCCTTTGAATGAGAACATATTTTATAATGGTAGTAATTTACAATCCTCCATTGATAGTCTATGTATAGCTGTTTCTTATGTTTGTTATTACAAATGTGACTATAACTTACATATATACATAAACACACATGCATATATATTGTGAGTTTGGGGGCATCTCCTATTTGGTGTGGATTCTGAAACTTCTCTCTGCAGCAAGAGGCAAACGCCCAACAACAGATGATGCCGGAGACAATCACTTCATCAGGGCCAGCGTCCTCAGTGTGTTGATCACTGCCCTCATGGCCACAAGATGCTATCCTTACTCACCAACATCTGGAGATAGCTACCTTTTCCTCCCATGCCGTGGGAAAATGTAAGAAACCTTAACTGGAATCTCCTGCCCCTATTAGTCTTCCGCTCAAGTTTTATTGGACAGAATTGATCACATGAAATTTTCTAAGTCACTCACTGAGGAGAGAAATGGAATTATCATGATAGGCTCAGACTCCTCAATACTTACAATCCTTCTGAGCTTGGGGGAAGGTCATTTTCTCAGAGCAAATGGCTGCACAGGCCAAGGAATGAAGCATGTTCTACAGACCACAATCAGAGCCCTCCAGAAAAGCAGGGGGGAATTGAAGGCGAAGTAATGTGTGTAGACACAGCACAAGGGCCACCAACATAAAATACACTTGTTTTCTTACCCTCTCACCTACATTATCATATTCTTTTCCCTAATAACATTATCTTTTCCTCCTTAATTGGCCACTGGGACATTTTTTCATCAAATTTTCACTGGCTATCCATGAATCTCCAAGAAGAAAACAAAAAAGTAACAGTGCCATGATAATGAGTTTATGGTCTTGCCTCTCCTTGGGGACATCTCTGTTCTAAAATAGAGTGCTGGACGATAAAAATGTCTTTAAGATGTACAGAAACAAAGGAATAATGGTGGTATGGAGTCAAGACCTAATGGGGTTCTACTACCCCCTCATCTTACCTCCTTTCATGCTCCTCCACACACTCTGTCACAGCCACACTGGCCTCCTTGTCACGCCTCCAGCTGGCCAGCAGACTCACCTCGGAGCCTTTGTCTTTTACTTCCCTCTGCCTAAAACAAGGTTACTGCAGGTAACCACCTGACTTAGCTTCTCACTTTCCATAGGAGTCTGCACATAGGCCACCTATTAAAGAGTTTTTCCCTGATCATTTTATATAACATAGCATCTTCATTTCATCCTTCATCCTATTACCTCACATTATGCATGTTTCTGGCACTTATAACCACCTGATATGATATATATGTGTTTATTGTCTTCCTCCTAAGCAGATAGCAAATTCTATGAAACTAGTGTTTATGTTTTATTCACTGTTGGTTCCTCTGAGCCTAGAACAAGTGCCTATTATATCATAAGCATCCCATAACTATGTGTGCAATGGATTGATGGTTGAATGAATATTTTGGCGATGGGAAATTTAGATGGTCCTTTTTCTCTGGTTTCACCTGGATCACAGCAGAAGTTAAGTGGGACCTAATCTTGTGCTGATATCTTTATGATACCAAGTGGTACCAGACTGAGTCCAAGCCAATATTTTCCTTCTTTAACTTACTTTCCTCTCGGCAAGTCCTGTTCCAGGATGAGTTGTATATATTGAAATCTACACAGTATTTGTCTAATACCAAATAAGAGACAAGTCTCAGCATAGAGTAGTGAGGCCCATTTTATAACTTGTAATACTGCCTAACTAATAAAGTATGTTTCAAATCTGATTAAAATTTATTTTGCATGCCATAAATAGTCATAAAGGCTTACTTCAAAGCCAAGAAGAAATAAAGCGATATAATTATTCAATAGTAACTTACTGTGTGACCTAGAGTTTCCCCTATATGTTGTAGTTGAACATACAGACACACACACACACACACACAGTTTCAGAGACTCTCAGGCAAAATGGTGATATGAACATTTGGACATAATCACCAACATGAAACTATAAAAGAGCCTGTATTAGAAAAGGACACCAGGAATGATACGTATATACCAGAAAACGGGAGTAATTTCTGTGAGTTGTGGTAAAAATACACTAGACCGAAAGGAAGGCAACTAGACCACAGTGGCAGGCAAGGGAGGAAAAAGACGAGATAAATATGAAAGAGATTCCATCAGAGCCTAGTAACACCCACTGTTTTTGTGGGGGAGGTAGAGGTGGGTGCATATCTGGATCTCACAGTTTTCTCTGGGAAGATTGAAAGATATTGGACACCATCATGAACAGCCTATCTAGGTCTATTTTAGGTGAGCACAGCCCAGAGAATGTAGGAGAGGTATCAGGAGAACTTTAGGTTAGAACACGGGTACCCTTGCTTAGCAAAGAACAGAACTCTGACTAGCTAAGTCTTGCCTTCCTCACCAAATTCAGAGCATAAACTCTTTGGCAAATCTTCTAAGCAAAGGAGCTTTGAGGTGGCAAGATGAAAGCACAGCAAACCCAAGCAGATTCCTTCTCTTCTGAGGGCAGCCACAATCCAATGTCTAATAGAACCCATTTAATTCTCAGTTCTGTGTATTGGTAATACAGTCTATTTGTATGATTCTATATAACGTTTGCTTTAAATAGCATATTCCCAGCTGATATGTAAGGATGTAGAATATCCTTATGTCATGACATATGTTATATTAAGTGCAAATGCACACACTAGTAGGTGCTGTGGGATTACAACATCAAAATATTTCATGCACATAGCACACACATAAATCCATACAAAAGTATTAGATAGATATACTCCATTATGGTCACAGTAACAAGAGCCTTTGTTATTTTTAGTCTTCTTTCTACTTATATGTTACAGGAAAATAAATTTAAGTGGCCTTTTATTCCAAATATTTACAGAATCTCAACATTATCCACCACTGCTCCTACCTCAGTCTGAACCACAATCATTTTTCACCGAGCTCACTGCATTCATCTCCTACTAGGTCTCCTGCCCTCCATTCCTGCCCACCCTGTGCCCCATGGTCAATTTGCTACATAGCAGCTAGAGTAAACTTAAAAAAAGTGTAAGTCAGATTCCTCTACTCAGAACTCTCCAGTGGCTGCATATCACACTAATTTCATAAGCCTCTTTGTTACTTTTAAGACTTTATCTCTCACTACTGTCCTTGTACCTACTCTGGCCCAATCACACTGGCCTTCTTTTCAGTTGCCAAACATTCGCTTCAGTTTGCACAGACTGTTCCTGCTGCCTAAAGCACTCTTCCTTTAAATAGCAGCATTGTCAAGTCTTTAACATCACCTTCTTGAGCAACCCAGCCATTGCATCAAAATACACCCCTCTGTCCTCCACTCTCACCGAGATTTTCCAACGCTCCTTCTGAGGGTCACGTGGCACTCTTGCAGGGAATGGGATTCTCATAAAACAGAATGTGAATAGTACCCTCTAAAATTACATGCAATATAAAGACCTCACTTTATGCTTCTTCATAGCTCTTATCACCTTCTAACATACTGTATTATTTACATTTTTATTGTCTCTCTCCCCCCATGAGACTGTCAGCTCTGTGATTATTCAACAGTAACCTAAGAAGTAAGTTAATGTATGACCTGGAGTTTCCATTTGATGTATTTGAGACACACACACACACACACACACACACACGAAATGTCTATTTCAATTCCTAAAACAATTCCTGGCACATAGTACATGCTAAAAAATGAATGAATCAGAGAGTGCTAGAAATAAAGGTGATTTTTTATTTTCTTCTAAAAATGATCTATTGTCCTCATATTATTTTTACAGCCAGAAAAATTTATAAAAATTTAAAAAATGTATAACATTGTTCCCTTCATTGCTCTTATTCTTAGCCTGAAAAAAATAAATTTCTATGGAGCTCAAACTAAAGAAGAAGAAGAATATCTGTTTAAAGTCCTGTGAAATCAAACTCCCAATGAAACATATCTAATCTCTTCAGTCATGTCCATGGGTTTGACCCACTCCCACTGATTCTGGTGTAGTTACTGATCAATCATGATGGTGGAAGATGACCCAATTTTATAACATCTAAAGCTATTCAATTTCTCTATGATACAATTCCATCATGGCCCAACTTGAATGGCGCAACAGAGAAATACTTTCACATTCTCTTAAAAGGTTATCCGTTTGGCTTTCTTTTGAGATATTGCTTCTTAGGAGGAAAAAAATTGAAGTTTATATCTAAGGACAAAACTATTTGATAAAAACTTTCTTTCTCTGACCAGTCCTCCTACTCTCACATGGGGTGGGGGCAGAGGGGACTCTGAAGACTTAGACTTTCTGTTCTAAAAATGTTAATGATGGCAAGTACTTGAACCTACCTTGAAATCTGCTTTGAAGTATTTAGGCATCAGCCAATCGAACATTTTGATAATTTCTAAAGTATCTCACAGCTGACTCTCTGACAATAGTAGATAAAACCAAGCCAATGTACAAAAAGAATAAATGAGAATTGTTTTCTTTGTCACTCTTAGCTTTATTTAACATTGCAGCAATTTTCTCTGGAATAAACAACTCAAAACTGAGCAAAGACATACCTACCATAGAGGAGAAATTGAATCTGGTCACCAGAGATTTGGGGCCCACCTTTAATCCTTTAATAATGACCCAGAAAATAATTTATCTCTTGCTGTTATTTTGTATCTGGCAATTCAACCAAAGACATCATTTTGGCCTCAGCAGGGGCAGTAATTTTTATGCTAGCCTCTGTGGATAGCTTTGTATAATTTATATAGTTTTTAATTTTGGTAATAGCAACTAGCTGGCTAAGGCAATAAGCCCTTTTTGTAACACAGACTAAATACAGAAATCTCTCATATTTCAATTAACTAGCTGACCCAAATCATAACGAGTATGGCTGCAGCATTTCATTTGGCTGTTGCTCAAAGAATTAATTTAAAACATGCCTTATTGTTAATATGTATCATGTTCACACTAATTTTGGAGAATTAGAAAAACATCAATCTGTAATCGAATATCCCATTACACCATCAAAAATCTTGTTTTATCAAATTAATGGTGTTGTCCTCGGCTTTTTACCTCTTGAAATGTGACAGGTACCAGGGAAGCAAGCAATGAGGATTGAAGATGGTGTGAAATACAAATCATGCATGAGTGGCCCCATTTATCCAAAAATCTTTTGAAATGATCAATAGCCTCACTAGTTTTATGCTGAAGATTTAAAAACATATGCACAAGAAAACACTATTTCCAATACTGTATATATCATTCCAGAAAATCGTAGCATTCATTGAGTAACTATTGATGCATGTAATTAACAATTCTCAGCCATAACCCATAATGGTCATGTATCAGATCATCACAGATTTGTCTTTGACAAAATGTAAGTCTTAAAAAGCGTCTGCAGATTCTATCAAAAGTCCATCCCTGTGATTGACTAGCACCGTGGTCGGCAAACTGAGGCTCGCGAGCAACATGCGGCTCTTTGGCCCCTTGAGTGGGGCTCTTCCACAAAATGCCACATGGGCGCGCACGTACAGTGCGATTGAAACTTCGTGGCCCATGCGCAGAAGTCGGTTTTTGGCCTGGGCGAGTCTATTTTGAAGAAGTACTGTTGATATTTGGCTCTGTTGACTAATGACTTTGCGGACCACTGGCCTAGGAGATTACAGCTACCTGTTTTCAGGGTGGCATGGGTGAGGGTAGGGGGTGTGGGAGTGGGGAGAGGAGTCATAATCGAAGGTATGAAAGCCAACCTCTCTGCCCAGAGGCAGGCAAGGCTCATGCTCCAGAGTTTCCCCTGGGAGAAGGCTAAAGCTAGTCTTTGGAATCCATGCCTTTGCATAAATCCTTCACCTCTTCTACTCAGCTTTCCTAGCTCCCCTAAAGATTGCTCTTTTAAAGCACTCCTTCAATAAATCACTTACACAAGAATCAGCAACTCTGCTTGTAGGCAATTCTACCTAAGAGTACGTTATCTCAGGTCTCAGGTGCATGTGCCATTTCTCCTGGTTTCTACAATGTCCCTGGCCAGCATAATCATTTGAAAACAACCAGTTGAACCTTGGGAAACCATAAATATGTATTTATATGTCTGCCTTCAGGGTCTCAGAGAAAAAACAGGCATGTAAATAAAAAATCTCAAATCAGCCATATTAGCATATTAAAAACATGCTAGAGAAATACTAGTACAAAAGGGTGAATAACAGTGGGAATTCACTGAAAGCTACATTGAGAAAGTAAACTTTGAGTTCAATCATGAAGACATGAAGATGGCTGAGGGTTGCTTAGGTAGACATGCAGCAGGAAGCTGAACCAAAGAGAGAATGCCATGTGTAATGCTTCGAGGTTTGAGAAGGAATGATGTGCTCACAAATCTGCAAGGGGTTTGGTGTGCGGTGTATAAGATACAAACTGGGAGAGGATGAATGTGTGTGTGTGTGTGTGTGTGTGTGTGTGTGTGTGTGTGTGTACCCACACATAGAATTGCATACAATTCATGATCAATTAATTACATATGGAGACCAGTGAAACATGAGTAGGAAAATGGACATAGTTTGTTTTTGTGAAAAAAAAATGAATTGTTAACGTCATATAAAAAATGAACAAGAAAATAAAAAAAAACCTCAAAAAGCACAGAAAGATGTAAAAATTGGATTTTAACTAAAAGCTCTCTATGGTGTTCTCATAATCAGGCAAATGTTTGTTGGGATTGTGCTACAGTGGGGCCTTGACTTACGAGTTCAATTTGTCCGTGACGGAGCTTATAACTCAAATTACTTGTATGTCAAATCCATTTTCACCATAACAATGACAGGTGATGCTGGACTGATGTTGTGGTGTTCACTGTGACGTTCGCTGCGCCAACTAGCGGTGGGGTATCTGAAGCTGGCTCATAACCCGAATTTTAGCTCGCAACTCAAAGCAAAAAAAATCGGCTAAGAGATGTCTTGTATTTCGAACAACTCGTTACTCGGGACACTCGTAAGTCAAGGCTCCACTGTATTTCTTGCACATAGTAAGTAAGCCAAACCTTCTAAGTAAGACATTTGGAAGAGGTCAGAGGGTATAAAGCTCCAGGAGAGGAAGGCAAGGGTAAATTCTGGAGGAAGGAATCAGCTCACTTACCAGCTGGGCCCCATGTTCTGTAACAGGGTCCCTCTATAAGGAATCTCCATCTCTGGCCCTCGCCGGTTTGGCTCAGTGGATAGAACGTCAGACTGCAGAACTGAAAGGTCCCGGGTTTGATTCCAGTCAAGGACATGCACCTCAGTTACAGGCTCCTCCCTGGCTGGGCCCTGGTCTGGGCATGTGCAGGAGGCAACCAATTGATGTGTCTCTCTCACATCAATGTTTCTCTCTGTCTTTCCCTCTCTCTTCCACTCTCCCTAAAAATCATTGGAAAAAATATCCTAGGGTGAGGATTAACAACAACACAACAACAACAACAACAAAAAGAATCATGTCATTGACCCCTTGCACTTTTTCCTTATATTAAAGGATGTGTATGCTTTGATTTTGCTGTAAATCACCATTATGCTTTTGACAAGTACATAGCAATCTATTATAATAAATACCCTAGGGAAGAAGTGATAAGGGTCTAATCTCAGACAATGATCTAGAAAAAAAAAAAAAAAGAAAGGGGAAGGAGAAGAAGGGAAAACCTGAACAGTGTATTTCGTAAAAATAAAAGAAATACAAATTGACTATCCTTTGAAAGTAAGACAGAAGTGCAAAATAGCTACTTATGCCATCTTAAATCCACATGCTTAGAAATTCCTCAGTATTAGCACACTGAAATAATATTAAAGAGCCTGACCTTCATTAAACTGCAAAAGTGCATCAATTCACAAAACTCAATTCAAGCAGAGCAGATGAGGAAAGGGGAAATAGGGACATAATCAAAAGCTATCTAAAAGTAAGATATGAACAGTGAGCCTAGATATGCAAACTAAGAACAAAAAAGGCACTGGTTTTCCTTTACAAGATCATATCATCTCACTTCGGTTGTGCTGAAGACAGCATGGCGTTGATGCTACCCTACCTCTCCTCTAGGTGAGGCCACTGGACCACTGCAGTTCTGAAAGGAGGTCCAAACCCAGCCAGTGGCTAAGCAAGCATCAAGATAGGTTTCCAACGATGCATGCCCTCCTGCCAAAGAGGAGAAGTTTCAGCTGTGAGTTGAATCTATCTTCCTGCTGGAAAGGTTTGCTGAAGAGTAGAAACTTCTTGCAAGGAGAGAGAAAAAAAGCAAAAGCAAAAAAATATTCTCCCTTTGACCAGAGAGATGTGCCTGGCAATGACTCAACTCCTGAAGGTCAAATGAGAGAGGGTAGACCAGCCGTGGGCAAACTACGGCCTGCGGGCCGGATTCGGCCCGTTTGAAATGAATAAAACTAAAAAAAAAAAAAAAAAAAAAGACCATACACTTTTATGTAATGATGTTTACTTTGAATTTATATTAGTTCACACGAACACTCCATCCATGCTTTTGTTCCAGCCCTCCGGTCCAGTTTAAGAACCCATTGTGGCCCTCGAGTCAAAAAGTTTGCCCACCCCTGGGGGTAGACTGTTCGTGAAGGGCCCAGTTCCCCTGTATCGAGCTGGTACACCCTCCTCCAGCTCTGGAGCCTATATCACCTGCTAAAAAAGGCTCCAAGTTGCTGGCCTTGGTATAATTACCCACAGCCACACGTTTTGGGGAGAAATACAGGGTGGGGCAAAAGTAGACTTCCAGCTGGGAGTACACAAAACACAATTTTATTCTTGTATTATTACTTATTATTGTGTTATTTTCTTTTTTAGAAAAATATATTTTTTATTCATTTCAGAGAAGGAAGGGAGAGAGAGAGCGAGAGATAGAAACATCAATGATGTGAGAGAATCATTGATTGGCTGCTTGCCACATGCCATGTGCCAGGGATCAAGCCCACAACCTGGGCATGTGCCCTGACCGGAAACTGACCCATAACCTCCTGGGTCATAGTTCAAAGCCCCACCTCTGAGCCACACTCACAGGCGTATTATTGTGTTATTTTCCATGCAAAAATCTATACCCCTACTTTTGCTCCATCCTGTATTTTAAAGTCTTACTTAGGTTCAGAGTCCCCGCTCTCTCCTCCCCTACAATAACAAGAAGAGGGTCCAATTTTCACCAGAGAGCACATCCTTGCTTGACTCTTTCCCCTTTCCTACTCTGCTTCCCTCACTTCCCTTAAAGTATTTTTGTTTGTTTGTTTTCTGGGAAACACTCATGCAAGAAATCACTCAAACCCAAATCCCTGCCTGGAGATCTGCTTCTAGGGAAGCTGATCTAAGACAATGGGTTAAAAACAATATGGCTGGTTTCAAATAAAAACTGACAGCTGAGATTTTGAGCAAGAAAAGGGAGCACTATTCAGTGACAATAATCCTAATCCTAATCCTAACAACACTGGCAGAAAAAGAGATGCTTCTATTTTATTAGGTCTCAAGATAACCTGGTGGTCCAACAGAGAGGAGTTATGCAATAATTATCCATGACAACAGCAACACCACATCAGCAAGGCAGACTAACAATTGCATGCTGTTTTCCTTTGCAATTGTACTGACAATAGTACAACATTTGTACCACATATTTGTATGTTGTTAAGTATGCGACCTTGAGAAAAAGTTGCTTAATCTCTCTGATCCTCAGTTTCCCTCTCAGGAAGGTAAGGTTAAGATTGCCTTCCTTCTATAATGATCATGAATATTAAATGAGAGGCTCCAGTAAAGCAATTAGCATAACACTTGGCTCTCCCCAAATATCAATTTCCTTCCACTTCCTACCTGTCACCATCAATTAATATTTCTTTGTAGTGCACTGACTGTATTGTTCCTTAATCAACACTAAGATTTAATCTTAGTCTATTCTTCTATCATTGTTCAAGGTGATGTGATTGATATGAGTGACTATTTCACATGCTTCTGAAAACAAAATATAAAAACAAATGGGATAAGCTCAGGTGCTTTAGCAGATATTTGTTGTTTTGCCTGCCCAGCATTTTTTTTTTTTTTACAATAGCATGTTAATGTTTCCCTGAGGAACACTCTCTTTATTTCTGAATTTGTTTTAAAAAGATGATTTCTACCCATATGAGGATTGGGCACCTGACTTAATGGAACCAATCAGATTTGTCTCTCAAAAATGTTTGTCTTGAGTGACTTCAGGATGGAAAATGTTTGGCATGTCTTCCTCACCATCGTGATGCCCTGAAGAGAGACTCATTAGTTCCTGTTCCTTGATCTCTCAAATTCAGCTCTTCTTTCAGATGGCTTTGATTTTTCAATCTACACACCATTTCAATAGTTATTTTTATTGCTGTTAGCCAGAGATAGTCTCTGTGGCCTGACACCGTAGGACCCTACATACAGTGACTCTTAAATTTAAAAATGTAATAGTTTCCAAACATTTTAAAAAGATGGAATTATGACTTCACATTCTCAGGTGGAATGGTTTAAAGAAAAGGCAAATAATGAGAGCCTTCTTAATATTATTTGAAGGAATCAATGTCATGATTGTTCATAAATATATGTTTGCTGTTCAGAGTCTCTTGGAAGTTCTGCTTCAAATGGATTACATATCTTAATTAAACACTTTTTACATTAAAAATATATTACACATGCTGAAAAACTTCAGCTACCCTTTCATGCCCCTTTCAAATTCCACTTATGTGTTTTATAACGTAAGCCCTCACTCAAACTGAAAATAAATATATTAGCAGACTTTAATATTCCTACCTTTCAGGTTGCAAATATAAATGTTAATAAGATTATCAAATTATAACTAAGTTATGATAGAATAGAAGAATATCCCAGAGCTTCTGATTACAAATCAATTCCTACAAAAATAACAATGCACTACTCCACAGGGTATGTCCTGGTATCTATTATTAATCTGCCAATGGACATTAATATGGTGGCAGCAAATGCTGGGTAGTACCAGGATAATTCTCACAGTTAAGAGAAGCATCCCTTCCAGACTTGCCCTCCATCCACCCAACCCACATCACCAGCATGCTATCCCAGTCTACATGAAACTATGGTCAGACCACACAGGCAAAGAGGAGGCCAGAGCCTCTGTGGAACTGTTAGCAGGACAGCTCCTGATCCAGGAAAGGGTAGAAGATCCTGTTGTAATGTACCCCACAAATCACACAAGGATGTCTCAAGAAGTCGAATTAAGGAGTCACATTTATTGCAAATCCGGGACTATGAGGGGGCATTTCACTCTCTCAAATCTCGTAGTAATAAGATGGCCGCCACACCAGATTTATACAGGCAAAAATCACAAGGTATCAATTACATCTTTGGGTTTGGAATGAGGGACCTGGTTTGCAAAAAAGCAGTTTACAGAAGCAGAATTGAGCATATTAGTTAAATTATAATTTTGGATCTCCGGACCACTGAATCAACGGAAACACATTGCCTGGAGCCATCGGGTCTTGGGACCACTGAGTTGACAGGAACACATTATCTGGAGCCCTCAGGTCTTGGGACCACTGAGTCAACAGAAACATGTTATCTGGAGCCACTGAGGCAAGTTAGGATAACTGTGCTGTCCTGGTTCCAGGTGGAGAAGAATGTGCTTTCTAAAACCAGTGAGATCACAACCAATGGGATGGCATACATAAGTTCAGAAAATCAAAGTAACTTTTTTATTGTTAAACAAAGCAAATAAGTACAGAAGCCGAACAGCAGGGTTAAAGTTAAACTATAGTTTCTACCTGACATGATTGCTACCCTACTTCAATCCAAGGTATTCGGGAGACCAAGTACAGGCTCCTAAGGTGCGGTGACATTCTCAGTATGTCTCATTTTGTGTTAAGCCACCGAGAGCTCCAGGTTCCTCTGCCCATGTTTCTCCTATACCTCTGTCTCTCTCACAGAATCTGTTTCAGATTAAGTGCATTCCACTGCAAACTCATTCATTCACTGAACAGATATTTATTGCTTGGAGACTATGTTCAAGACTTCCAGATAGACTCAATGAATACACTAGTGAACAAAACGGACAAAACCCCTACTCTTACATTTGGCAGTGAGTGGAGTGGGCAAGAGACGGGTAAATAAATAGACTAGACAATTTCAGATAGTCATAAGCACTCTGAAAAAAAATTAGTAAAATAATTTGGTTGAGAGGGATTAGTTTGGTAGCAAGAGGATGGTCAGATTTAGATTGGGTAGTGAGGGAGGGGCTGAATCAAAAGCATTGTAGACACTAACTTAAATTTTGTGGGAAGAACAGAGGCCACCAACACACACCCACAATACATTAATTATTTTAGTGCCGGTGTCCCTCGATTTACATCCATGTGAAACACACAAACCCTGAATATTTTAGTTTAAGAAAAACAAAAGCTCAAATCTTGAATGCCACACATTTTATCTTGGTTGTGGTTTGCTTTGTAAACATAAAGGATAAAAGGACTTGGCTACCTGAATGCTTTGTTCCTTAAGAGGAAATCATTCCCTTTTTTTTTCCTCTTTGGGGTATTGATTACTCATTAATCCAACAAAACAAAGGATTAATTAATCTCCATGGTTCAATGAAGAATAAATTAGCACAGTTTAAAATGGGCCTGATTCAATATTACAAATTGGAGGACTGGTTCCAACACACTCTCTCTCCATTCACTTCTCCAAACCTAACCTCCAGAGAACGGTATTGGAAGAGGGAATGTAGTTTGCATGGTGTTTTGTGTTTTGTCTGCTTCTTTAGAATTCAGTCCCTGGAAATATTCATTTCTTTTCCCAAACCCCACTTTATTTCCAAACACAGAAACAGCATCATTTTTAAAACTTGCTTTAGATATATCACTTATCTGGAACAACCTTTTTCTATGTAGAAAACTATTTGAAAAGCCAGGTTTTCAAAACTGAAAATAATACAAGAGCCACATACATTCAGGCATTTACATAATCTGATTATTTCCCTTGGCACATGAAAAGGACTCATACATATCATCATATTCGGTCAGGATGCCTCCGGAAACTATAAAACATGTGTTAAGGTGCAGTCTCTCTGAACATCCTCAGGAATAAAAGATGGCATGTTTTCTAAAGTCATTTTTGTGGTTATAAATTGAGCTTTTTCAGAACTATAAAAGAAAGCCAATGTTCGAATGGATTCAGGGGTAGAATCTACACTTGTAAGTAAAATACCTCCATTTGACATGTCTATCTCTAGGAGATGATATTCCCCTCAGTGCCTCTTCCCCATTTTTGTTGCAATTATATCAGTTTAAGGGATTATGCATTTACATTTGGCCTCTGGATTCTTAGCCAAAATTCCAAGAGAGGTGGCATTTGAGTAAAGAAAGAAAGAACGTGAGACTAGTCTTGGCCACCTCTAAGCGAACCTTTATTGTTACATTTTCCAAGACAATGGTTTTTCATTCTCTGGTTCTCTCTTTGATGAACCAGAATTGTTCTCCCTTTGAGAACAATTCTCAAGAATGAATGTTAAAGCCATACATAAAACAATAGCTCTATTCTGTAAAGATTAAAAACAAAAATTTAACATAAGTTTACAGATGTTCATATGGAAAATATCACAATAATTCATAAATCACAATTCAAGGATAAACTGTGTTTCACATATAACTGTAAACCTACATTTGCCCCAACCTGTACACTATATCCCAGGGATTCGATATTTATTTCTATAATATAATATCAAGTTAGTATCATAGAGTGTCTGGGGGACACTCTATCTATGGCCAAGGGTAATGTCATGGCATGTCCTGACAATTCTGTGTGGTGGAAGAGTTCAGGACTGGAAAAGAATACATGTGGTTTCTCATCCAAACTACTCCTCCCCACTTGTCTGGCTCAAGCTCCTCCAATTCCCTGGTTGCCAGCCTCCTCGCCTGAAGAATGATGGGTTCAGATCAGATGAAATTTAAGGCCATTTCCAACTCTAATATGGTATGACTCAATAAAGCAGCTGACTACTCCTGATGACGACATAGGTAAAATGACATGGCTTTGGATCCTATATTTAGAAACCAGCTACTTTTGGCAAAACAAAGCTTTGGAGGAGCCAGGCTGGCAAGGAGACGTGGGGAAGGCAAGTGAAAGCATCACTGTTGCTGGTCAAGAGCCACTCTGGTTCTCCAGGGAAGACACCCCAAATCACCACAGGCCACCCCTATCGCCAGCATCACAGTGACCTGGAGACCACTACTCACTTAGGGGAATGACTCTGGAAGGAGGACAGTGCTCACGAAAAGCTACCCTATATATGGCTTTGTGCTCAGGTGGACCTGGAATGACAACATGTGCTAAGGACTGACCCAGGTCAGGAGAAGACTTCTGTAAGCCTTAGTCTCCACATCTGTAAAATGGACATTGAAATTCATACTTTTTCCCTTGAGTTTTTGTGACAATTAAAATAAATAGTGGTTGAAAAGCACTTAGCATAGTATCTCATTATTTTTAGCAGTTTTTATAAACCTGTCTGACCTTCAGACAAAAAGCATCTGCATTGAGGCTCACCTACACCATATGTCTTAGAAACAGTAAATCATGTTGACAGCAAGTCAAAAGACTTCCTCAATAGGTAACAATTTACTTCTGTAAAATTAAAGTCAAGTGTGTTTTTTTATTATTATTATTAAAACAAGCAAAGCAAAGGTAATAAGATTCTGTTTCTGCTTTTAGCTGAGCGTTCATGTGAATGTAATTATAACCATGCTCCATAAATCTGACAGCCATTTTCAAATTCGATTGGTAAATTTTATGCACGTGGCATGCACTGCACATTACACGCCCTGTTCGGGATACAAATGATGTATAAACACAGTGGCACCAGACTTTTGAGAGCCTCTCGGAGGCTTTCAGAACACCCAAAACAACTTCACTACACAAACGACAAGTCTGGAATACCCACAACCTTGATGGCTATCATTGGTCATGCTGGGCAGGCAAGCCTTTGCTTTCTGATCTAATCAACTTCAGAATGATTGTGAAGCCAACAGCTGTGTCAGAGCAATTGAAAAAAAATAGATTCCGAACAAAGGGGAAGATCCATCTCTCTAGGACATCTCCCTCTGGAACATACGCTAAGCTTCAATGGAATGTATAAATATTTCATCCACTGTTTTGTACTATATTCCTCCAACAATTTATTTGTCTGTCCCATTACTTTAAAAAGCACATCCATGTCCCCTTCTAATGGGGTCTCCTCTAAATGCCCCGCCACCCTTACTTAATGAGCCTAGGGGGATTGGAACCCTAAGTAGAAGCTATGTCTGTTCTGTGTAACATCAAAATGTAAACTCGTTTGTTTTCATTTTGTGGCAGAGTACTTTCCCTCAGGACAGCTGCTACACTGCATGTTTTCTGTGTGTTTTTTTTCATGTATGTATGATATCTGTGAGGGACAGCATAAGGAGGTAATGTGATATGCACTTTTTATTTCTTTTGACATCCGAAGGGGACAGTGAGAGACATGGGTGGCGAGGCATGCAGAGGAAAGGTGGGAAGAGGAAAGCAGGTGTGAAACTATGAAAAGGAGCTGGGGGGCCCACCATCGCGACCACTGATCCCCTCACAACCTCACAGTTGGGTCTGGGGCTTCAAGGACATGGAATGAACATTCAATGTGGTCTCCTTGAATTGGTTCCTTTTGTCTTTGAAAATGATAAGACAACAAATCTCAGAGTTCAAGTGGATTTGAATCAAGGCTATATAAGATTAAGCATGATCCCTATTTGGCAATTTTCACTTTGTAACGGTGGCCATAATTAAAATTTAGAAAAATGTAGGCCAGTCACTACAGGTCGTCCTCCAAGTCAGGATGGGAGATCTATTAGTTTACATATTTGAATAATGCGATAACTATGATTTTCATTAACCTCCAGGCATCTTTCCAGGTGAACTAACTGGACATTTAAAGCAGTGGGGTTGTTTATCTGGAGAAAGGCACAATGGGATACATTAGTGTTTCTTCTTTCCCCAGATATCTGGGATGCTCTCAAGTGTCCCTGATCCCCTAAATGTAGACAGACCTGCACCGGTAGAGAACAGATGTTTCAGAATGGATTTATATTTCTTCTCATTCAATGAAAGGCTCCTGTGCAGGTAGGTCCCTAACCAGTTTGTGTGCATTTCCATTCCTTACAATCCCCCCCACCCCCATTAGAGGGGATACTGGGTGCATGTTTCCCAGGCTCCTGGGGCTGCTGGCTTTTGTGTGGCCACCGTCTTTCTGGACAGTGGATAACAAGAAGGAACAAGTAGATTAGCCCCTGTCCCCTTCTCTGCTTGTGGAGGCTTCTCCAACAGCAAGTAGCTTCTCAGGAGTTTCAGCTTCTATCACGTGACACTGGTCTAGGACTCTAATAGCATCACTTTTCCCATGTGCCCTCAGCGCCAGGATGATGGTGGTTTCCTGCTGATGATAATCTCACAGTGCCCCCTGTTCAGCTTCTCAGTTCTTTCATGACCTGTGTAGATAATTCTCTGCACCAAATTCCCTTTATTTTTCAAATTATTTTTGTAATTAGCATAGATTCTGCCCAGCCCCTCACTGATACAACTCCATAGTAATCTATAGGCTATTATTTTTTCTTTAATTCATTCAACATTGAGTACCTACAAGTCGCAGGTGCCATTTTAGGTTCTAGAGTCATGGCAGTGAACAAGGCAAGCAGTGCATCTGTTCTCATAATGTTTCACACTTTGCAGGAAGACATACAAGAAATAAAAATGTAGAATAACAGGCAATAATAAGTGAAGGGCAGAGAACTAAAGTTAGATGGTGTTAGGGGGGAGACTGAACACTACTTTAGCTTTGAGAGTCAGAGAAAGCTTCCTTGAGGGGGTGTCATTTGAGCTCAGGTGTGAAGGACAAGAAGGGGCCAGCTATGTAATGTAGAGGAGAAAGAATACTCCAGGAATAGGCAGGAAAACGTCAGCCAGGAGGAGCTTAGAATAGTGGACCAACAGAGGAGCAAGAAAGAAAAAGCTCAGAAGAATTGGCAGGGGTCAGGCATGCAGGTAGAAAACCGATCATAGAGATAGGAGTTGGAACTTTATTTTTCTAAGTGGGTTTGGGAGCCACTGGTGAATTTTAAGAAAGAGTAGAGTGCATGATTTCATTTACAGCTTTAGAAAATCATCATGAATACTTCTGGTGAAGTCAATTATTGGGAGCTTCTAGATGAATCACCTGTATTGCCAGGTGACTGTGATGGTGGAGATTGGACTAGGGTGGCAGCCATGGAGAGGGAAGAACTATAATAGCTGTCAGAAAGCCAGGTGGAGGTGAATGTAGCTTCCCAGTACTCCACAGCCATCTTGGAATCCCTGAACATCCTTTTTTATTCATGTTATGTCTAAGTCTTCTCCAAAGAGTCATTGCTAATCAACTATTTACAGATATCTGTTTGAGATGAGGGACACACACATTTTCTTCTTTCACTCTCACTGTTGCTAGTTTCCCTACATCTCCAGAGGGCTATCCACCTTTAAATGAGTATACTTAAATCCCAAGACATAGGCAGATTTATGGTGATAGAAAATAGGTCCACACAATGAGGGCAATGGAAAAATTGGCAGGAATAGTAGATATACATTATTTCCTATTGGTCAATTACAGTTGAGGATAATAATAACTGTCGAGTATTCTATGTAAAAATTCCTGAGAGCACCCTAACCGGTTTGGCTCAGTGGATAGAGCATCGGCCTGTGGACTGAAAGGCCCCAGGTTCGATTCCAGTCAAGGGCATGTACCTTGGTTGCGGGCATATCACATCCCCAGTGGGAGGTGTGCAGGAGGCAGCTGATCGATGTTTCTCTCTCATCGGTGTTTCTAACTATCGATCCCTGTCCCTTTCTCTCTGTAAAAATAAATCAATAAAATATATATTTAAAAAAAAATTCCTGAGAGGAAGCAGAATTGAATAAGATATGACTCCTATCCTTACTAGTAAGTGCTTATAACCTATTTAAACCTTAGCTTTTTGATCTTGGACTAATAGCAAGAGATATTTCAAAACAGTTTCTTTCAGCACATGATGTTGCAACAAAAAATTCCCTCAGTTTGTTATGTCATGTATTTCTTCAATCATCCTCAACTTCCTCAGGAATTATGCCTTTAAAAAGATTTTAAAGCCAGTGGTGAAAGTGGAAGCCTTCAATAATAATTAAAAACAACAACAAAATGAATATTTTCCTAGTGCAAGAAGTTTGTTCATTTTACTTATATTTCTAACACGTTAGAAATATCACAAACTCATGATTAATGCAACAACAATCACCAGCTTTAGGCAAAGAAAAAAAATGACCTTCATACTTCAAATTTCATCAACTTTAAATTTTAGGAAATTATTTGCTTGTCAGTTCATTGATTTTGCTTACTTTGACACTTTATCATCCTTAAGGCATTAACATCAATGAATAGATAAAATGCTTATGAAATATTATTTAATTATAAAGTACAGACATTTCCCCCAAGGATCTCCAACCCTTTAAAATACTGACTCTCCAGTTATCATACTATTTTATTTCATAAGCAAAGGCCAGGGGTTTGGGCATTCAGGAGGAATCGATCTTAGATATGCAGAATACTTGAATAAAACTTCCCAGAGTGATGTAATAGAATGACAGTGAAAAAGGCTAAGGACCAGAGACAACAATAGAAAAACAAATGAATTTCTGAATTTCCCTTGATTCTGAATTTTAAGTTATTGAAATTTCACTCCTCCTATCCTCTTTATAAACATTAACACCAGTTGAAAATCAATAAATGCAAAAATACTGAATGGACATCCTTTAAAAAAAGACAATATTTGGCTCCAATTTGGTTCTAAAATTATCCAGCTCTATGAATTTAGAAAATTCTCAGGTACTCTATGCGCCTTTGTAAATGAGACTATTGAACTAATCTCTTTCTCACTGTATGATTTCACAACTCCATGACTGGAAGTTAATAGAATAGTCTTTCTAGTAACCCCTCGCACAAGGTACTGGGTATAGACTATCTCTATGGACCTACGGAGAATTTCAGATTCTCCAACACAGATTAACAATTTTAAAAACAAAATTAAATTGATTTTCATATTTATTCCTTAATGTGTGTCTGGGTGTTTCTGTGTATATACTTTCCTATGGAAAATAGAAAAACCCTACCATCCCATATCCTGCAATAAAGTTAATTTGGATATAAGACTACTGGCACTTCACTCTTAGAACCTAAAATTCCCAGTCAGATGGCTGAGTTATTTCACCCAGGCATCTCATTAAGCTCTCCTTAATATGAACATGTATTTTGTGCATTGGAATTTTTGGTTCCCACTTACTGTGCTGTTTGGGGATTTTAACAAAATGTTTCAGTGTGTGTGTGTGTGTGTGTGTGTGTGTGTGTGTGTGTGTGTGTGTGTGTGTGTGTGTTTATCTTAGCAAATATAAAGTCAAAGGTGGTTGCTTCTTATCTTGTGGTTTGCAATGTGTTGTGTGTTAAGTAGAAAATGATTTTGAACTGTCTGTGGAGGGGTCAGGAGGCAGGCTGCTATTTCAAAGATTCCATTGGACTTTCTAGATGACTCCAGATTCTTTCTGCTGTAGAAATATTTCCTGATCATTGATTTCACACCTGCAGGACACTGACCAGCCCGTCCTAAGAGAGCCATCGTTGAAAAGCCATTAAAGAAAGAAGCACAGTCAGATGTAATAAATTAATTCTAACACCTCACTTTTGGAAATTCTCACAGACACAAGGCAAATGGGCCGCTGAAACAATTCTCCATCCTACTTTCTTTCTCAGCATTTTTACAGACAAGATTCTTTTTCTCTCCTCAGTTGAACAAGGAAGAACAAAAGTAGATTCCCCAAAGGAGGAATCATCCATACTAAGTTTCTTTATGTAGGTCACCTCTGATGTGTTCTTGGTTGCATTTCAACTGCTAAATTCCCCACGTCAAGCTTTCAGTTCTGATGGCTCTGCACATAAATCCTATTGCTTTCAAAGAGAATAATTGCTTAAATTCCCTGTTTGAATGTTGATGGGTACTATATGTTTGACAAATGCCCAATAAATACATTATAGCTTGTGTTAGTAGCATGATAAAAAATGTGAGACTATGTCACTGTGAGCTGCCTCTGTGTATGTATATGTTAACAGGATGTTTCTCATTAAACAAATGTCTAACTTAAAGAGGGTAACTATCCCCTATATCAGTGGTCAGCAAGCTGCGGCTTGTGAGGCACATGTGGCTCCTTTGGCCCCTTGAGTGTGGCCACGAAGTTTCAATCGCACTGTACGTGTGCTCCCGCATGTGGTATTTTGTGGAAGAGCCACACTCAAGGGGCTGCAATTGGCCAACCACTGCCCTATATTGAAACAGTTCATAAATGTGTGTCCCGTGTTGTTGCCAGCATCCCACATATCAGGCCAGTTTCCCTAACTTTTGCATTTCTCCAGATTTTTGTCTTACACATATCTCTTGAGCCCATGGCCACCTCACTATTCCAATTGTTACCGTTTTGGTTCAAGCTTTTGGCAAGCTATTCTTTACGCCCAATCCTCTGATCCATCCTCTACTCTACCATCAGGTATTTTTAAAAACTAGATCTTGTCAGTCCACCTCTGCTTAAGAATCTTCCCTGTTTTTCTCACTATCTATAAAAAAAAGATTATGACATCCTCACATGGCATTCAAAATCTCTGATAACCTGCTCCTGATTTGTTTACTCAGCCTCAATTGATTTGTGTGTTTATTTAATCATTCAGCAATAGAATGGAAGTGCTCTCACTAAAAAATTAAGTGCCCCACAAGTATAGATTCTGTTTATCTTATTCACTAGTGTTTAATAAGCATCTAGAACAGTATTTGGCATGAGGTAGATGCTTAACAAATATTCTTAAAATTAACGAATTCAGCAATATTCTCTGAGTGCTTATTATGTGCTGCGTGGAAGGTCTGGATTAGGAATCCAGTGATGAAAGCCATTTTCTCTATTTTTAAGGAGCCACCCAGGTAAACTGATATTTATATTGAATCCAGTTTGTATTTATATTGAATTCAGCAAGTTGCTGTAGTGATTTGCACCTAAGAAGCAGTGTCATAGTTCTTTCATCTCTATAGCCTTTGTAGCAAACTAAGGGTTTATTAAAATGTTTACTAAATATATTAAGCTAAAAATACAATTGTGGAAGAATGTCTGAAGGCTGTGTTTGCAAATAATGGCTGCTCCAAAGATATCCAGATCCTAATTTCAGGATCTTGAGAATTTATTACATTAGTTGACAAAGGTGACACATTTTCAAATGTGACTTCGATTAAGCAACCACATCTGGAGATAATCTGTACCAATAGATTATCCAGATTGGTCCAATCTAATGGCATGAACCTTTAAAAGTAGAAGAGGAAGGAAAAAGAATGAGTCAGGGAGATAGAACATTTTTTGTTTTATTTTATTTTGCTAATCCTCACCTGAGGATATTTTTTCCATTGATCTTTTAGAGAGACTGGAAGAGAGTAAGAGAGGGGGGAAAGAGAGAGAGACACATCAACGGGTTGCCTCTTGTACACGCCCCTACCAGGGGCAGCTGGGGATTGAACCTGCAACCCAGGCATGTGCCCTTGACCCGGCAGGAAACTCTAGACCAAGGGTGGGCAAGCTTTTTGTGAGTGCGTGCCAAAACCAGCAAAATCTCTGACTCAAAATTCTGCTTGCCAACCCTGATTTTTTGAGAACATGTTACGCCTACTTGATATCTCTTAAGGTGTACATATGTGAAGAACCTTTAAGAAATAATAAAATTCATTCGAGTGACAAAAACACAGTATATGATGATGAAAAATACATTTATTTTTTAATGTATACATGTACACCGATAGTCCCACAGAAAACTTTATGACTCCGTTTGATATTATGAGTGGGACTTTTGCTGCTGCATCACTGATGACAGAGATTTTACATCAGGTTTATATTTCGTGACCTTCAGAGATATGCACGAGCTACTACTTTTATCCATCAGGCTACTCCTATTATGAGACTTAACAAAATTCATCACTGAGAACAAAGATTCACAAGTGTATGTGGATGAAACCAAAACACTGGTCGGATCTAGGAAGGCAGGGAGAGTTAAGGCAGAGGCATAGAAATTGCTCTTCCCCTCTCTCATCAATCCATGTCTATGGTCTTTAAGATAACTTACGTAAAATTATTTATTTATCTAAGATGAACCTACACTGAATTAATCTGAAAAATAAAAAAGTCGATATTACGAAAAAAAATGTAAATGGAAGATTATAAGAGAGGGTTTCGCATGCCAGCAAAAGTTACTGGCGTGCCATGTTTGGCACGCATGCCAGGGGTTGCCTACCCCTGCTCTAGACCCTTCAGTGTATTGGCCAACACACTAACCACAGAGCAACACCAGCCAAGGCAAACTTTTTTTTTTTTTTTGAGAGAGAGAGAGATAGAAGTTGAGGAATCAATTCATCATTGCTGCCTTTGAAGATGGAGCAAGGAGGGCATGAGTCAAGGAATGTGGAGGTCTCTAGAAGCTGGGAACAGCTCTCCACCAACAGTCAAGAAAATAGAAACCTCAGGCCTACAACTTCAAGGAACGGAATTCTGCCAACAACTCAAATGAGCAGGAAATAGAGCCGGGGGGAAGAAATTCAGCCCAGCCAATCTCTTGATTTCGCCTGGTGAGATGCTGATCAGATATCTGACTTACAGAACTGGGAGGTAATACATTGTGTTGTTTTAAGCCACTAAGTTTGTGGCCATTTGTTATGGCAACTGTAGAGAAGTAATAGGATACTCACCATATCCTTGGAAGACTGGCCAAAATGAACCTCTGTCCTAGGTTCCCATGACCAAAAGGAAAATGATTATCCTTACAATTCTGCCAGGACAATCGCAACATTTTCTTTCAAAAGACATGCCAATTAAAAATTGGCTACATTTCCAGATAAAACAAAAGTGTACTTCAGAAGGGAAATTTTGAGAAAACCATTTTCTAAAATGACAGTGGCTGAATCATCAAAATGAGTGCCTTAGGACTTCAAGCTGTACTATTAACAAAACAACAACAAAAATATGCACATGTAGCCTTTGGAATGTGCTTTGAAATCTGTAGGCCCTTGAAGACTAACTTTGATATGTGGGACAGTTCTGAGTTACAGTCTTCCTCTCAGTGCACGGAGCAACAGAAAGAACCATACACAATGGCCCTAAGACAGCATTGTGAAGGTAAGCAAGCACAGGGTATACATTAAATAGGAAATTTTCTTAGCTATGAAAGAAAAAGTTGGCATGAAGCTGCCATTTACATCTGTATAGATCATTCCTTGTATAAGGAACAAGTTGAGGCTAAAGCACAGGCCGCTCTGCTCACGGAGCCATGTGCTCTGGCCTGGGGCAGTGACCTCTCAGAGGAAGGGGCCCCTTGACCACAACACCTGAGGCTGAGCAGGTTCTTCCAGGCTTCACTCCAGAAGGTATCCTTCACCAAACCCACTGTGAGAACAGCATCTTCTGAGGTTGCGCTATGCCCTAAACGTCTTTTTTGTACTTTGATTGCCAAGAATTCTCCAGGCAGGCTGCCTTCTCCAAAAAGGGTGGCATTTGCCAATAGTGTCACCTATGCTAACTGAATGGCTCGGTTTGGCCTGATACCGGGAATACGTGTTGGCTTTTTATGTTATTATAGCTAGATTCAAAAATAAAAATAGCCCTGACCGGTTTGGCTCGGTGGATAGAGCGTCGGCCTGCGGATTGAAGGGTCCCAGGTTTGATTCCAGTCAAGGGCATGTACTTTGGTTGTGGTCAAATCCCCAGTGGGGGGGTGTGCGGGAGGCAGCTGATCAATGTTTCTCTCTCATCAATGTTTCTAACTCTCTATCCCTTGCCCTTCCTCTCTTTAAAAAAAAAAAATCAATAAAATAAAATAAAGAATTCTGCTCTTTTAAAAAGAAATGAGGCTGAGATCTGTCCATGCAAGTATAATAGGGGCAAGTGAAAGGGGTCTCTGTGTCCCACTCTCACTAACCTATTGAAGGCCATTAAGTCTCTGTCCCAAATAGAAACAGCAGATAATTTGGGGAGTTTTGTGCACCCAACATGGTTAGAAGGCGTGAAAATAAAAAATTCATCCAGAGTCATTCTCTTCCTCGAAGACTAGACCTCCCTCCATAATCTTTCTGCTTTGGGTCTTTGTACTGCTCTCAGTTATTTGTCCTTTATATTTTGTCTGGAGTTAATATTATCTGTAGAAAATGTGGTGTAACGTGACCTACTCTGTCGTACTGGAAGCAGAACGCACTGGCTTTCCTTTTGTCAAATGTGTCCAGTGGTTTGCCCCAGCAATGTTATTAAATCCACAATCATATATCCCAGTTTTCCTTGGGGCTCTGGATTTAAGTCTTTGTCCTGGCTCATCATCCAGTTTACTATTATTTGTACTGAACTAAAGTATTCTGGCTACAAGAGTAAAAAAATATAAATATATAGTCACCCTACACAACAGACATATTAGAAAGCAAATTGTATCTTCCAGAAGACAAATCAAGAGTAAGGACTCATGAGATAGCAAGAAAAGTTTGCTTCCAAATCTATCTACCTTTTACCCAAGGAAAGAACATTCTGTTTGAAGACACCCTGGGGACAGTAACCTATTTCTATGTTAATTATGATAATACTCTGCCTAAGCACTCTTTTGTCAAAATTTAATCCCATTTTCTCTCATCTTGTACTTTGTATAAATTGATAGTGTGTTTCTTCCTTAAAATTACCCTTCACATACTTCAAGAGAATTAGAAAATCACCTCTTAGTCATATATTGCAGACTGAGTAACCCCAATACCTCTTTTTTCCAATCAGTTCTATTTTATTTAATTTTAATCACTTGATTTGCCATTCTTCACTCTAAACAGCATTCCAAATCACTTTTTGAAAATAGAAGACTGACCGTAACTCAACAATTCCATTCATAGGTACATATTCGGGAAAAATAAGTGCTTATGTTCATACAAAGATTGTGACAAAAATGCTCTTAGCAGCTTTAATCCAAGTACCCCCGATAGAAAAATGGATAAACACACGTATATAATGAACTACAAACATATTTATATATGTACATATATATATGTGTGTAAATGCATGTGTGTGAAAATCAAAACCAAATATTGCTTCACAAAGAAAGTCTTCAATGATGAAAGACCCCAAAACTTAAATCTGCAGCCCCTTAACTTCCTAGTTGCTCTTTGTATGGCAGAGCGACTGACTTTCCAACAGGATGGATGTAGGAAGAAAAATCCTCTGGGACTCTTGCGAAATAGGGACTGTTTTACAGCAGGTCCGTGAAAACACCAGCGAGACACCTCCAGGTGGGAAAGTCCATCTGGTGGGAGAATGCTGTCCGCAAATGCTTCATATCATGTTTGCAAGTGACTTAAAAGTCAACAATAAAACAGTAATTAAATGTGACTTAAAACTCCAGATTGGGGAAGTTGTTATAAGTTTAGGAAAAAGAGCAAGGGCCTGAAGGTCATGTATCAATCCCATATTTCTACCTACCTATGTTATCCTCTGAAATGTTTACCTGTGAGGTGTTTAGTTGCCTTGTTAGAAAAATGAAATAATCAGGAAAATGTCACAACATTCTCTAAGAAGTTGGTGACATAATATATAAGAAGTGCTTAAATTAAATGTTGATAGAGAGGAGAAATGTAATACCCTAAAATTTTCATCTGTATATATTCTATGAAATGATTGCAGGGTTAATTTTCTCTTACCAATTTGATAAGCACTCTTATGAAAAATTCAGGATTTCACAAAGAACCAGTGTTAACCCAGGCACTGCGTGATCCTGGTTAGAACATCATTCTGGCAAGAATATGGGAGCTTGATGGAGCCTCACAGGAGTCAGTCAGTTTCAATTTGGGCCATGGTCAGTGGCCAAACCCTTAGCTCAAGCCAACCTTCTGTTAATTCTATCATCTGGCCACAAGTAAGAACAGATGTGAGCCTATGAAAGGACCACTACAAATCTATCTACCAAGACCAGAGAAATGATTCAAGCTAGGGCCTGCTCACCATGGGTACCTTACATCACCATGCATAAAAGCAGAATTCCTTGTGTCCAGGGAAAACTCAAGAGACTCTAGAAATGGCTGGTGAAAAGGGTTTGATAAGAAAAGAAACAGCTCAAGACAACATCTGGATTATACAACTGAGCTGTTGCATTTCATTCCCCCCCCCCCACCCTCCTTAATCCAAAATTGAAGCAGCTTGGCCAGTGATCAATAAGAGAACTGCTTGTAATTGCTGATAATACAAAACTCATTTGTACAGTTTTCCATCTGTTGGAGACACTATTACTGTGGCTTTGTATCCCACATGCATCTATGACAGACAGGAATAATGGGAAAATCGGTGCATCTACTGAGCAGCTATGCATCTACACTAATGTGAGCCTGTCATTTCTACTGTCTTTGCTCTCTGACATGTAGAACTCTGGTCTTTATTACAAGAGACACTTAATTGACTTTCCTAAGAAAAATTATAAAATTTCTTTCCAATGTATTTCAAGTGTTATTTTTCTACTCTAAAAGTTTTCACAAAGCATCCACTCAGATTTTCACAACACTCTTCTAAAAAATACTGGATAGAAAAGAGGCTTTCATAGAAAAAATTGTGGACCAAAAAAACTTTGGAAAATGAAGCATATGCTATTAACAATATCTATATCCACATGTGCCCTTAGCGATAAGATTCAATCTTATGGTTTTAAAGAACATCTATAAACTGATAGCTTCTAAATTTTTAATCTACAGCCCAGGCCTCTCCCTGAAATTCCAGACTCAAATGTCAATGATGATAGCAGTTAAAAGTATTTAGTGATTTAGAATAGGGCTCCCCAAGATGTGCCACTTTGGCATGTAGTTTGTTTGTTTGTTTGTTTGTTTGTTTGTTTGTTTATGAAATCCTCACCCCTGGACATTTTCACCGATTTTTATAGCTAGTGGAAGTGAGAGTAAGAAAGAGAGAGAAACCTCAATGTAAGAGAGAAACATTGATTGGCCACCCGCCGCATGCACCTTGACCAGAGCCAGATGTTGAATCCTTTGAATTGGAAAATCTTCTAAATTAGAAAATTTTTAGATAACTCTCATCAAAGCAGCAGGTTTTTTTTGAATATATATTTTATTGATTTCAGAGAGGAAGGGAGAGGGAGAGAGAGATAGAAACATCAATGATGAGAGAGAATCATTGATTAGCTGCCTCCTGCACGCAGCAGTTTTATTGGTAACTATGGAAAGGACAAATTTTTAAAAGTGGATACAAAGATGCATAATGCCTCAAGAATTTTTTTTTAAAAAATATTTGCGATAAATAAAACAGACATTGATAGGGTTAAAACAAATGCAGCACCTTCTAAGGCTGAGTGTTCTAAAGCAATCCTCTTTTGATTCTACATTAAAGGACCTAAATACTAGTAAGTCTGATCCCTTTACCCAAGTTTGGAGAAATTTAAAAAGCCAGGAAACAGAGATTACAATGAGAAATCTGACTATCAAACATGTGGGGCAGCAGTTAGGTTCGTTAATCAAATTAAAGAATGATAAAGGGGCCGGAGTATCTTGGTTTGAACCCTCCCTGGGGACTCAAGCCCTTTTACACATGAGTGAATACTAGTAAAATGGTCAGAGGATAGAAAAGACATGTTTCCAGGACTCCTTGATATTGAAATCCCATGAACTATGGTACCAAAACCCATCGGTGAAGCCCCAACTGGAGCTACAACTAGATTCCAAGAATATAGAAATACTAGGGGCCCGGTGCATGAAATTCGTGCACTGGGTGTGTGGGGGGGGGAGTGTCCCTCAGCCCAGCCTGCCCCCTCTCACATACTGGGAGCCCTCAGGCGTTGACCCCCATCACCCTCCAATCGCAGGATCGGCCCCTTGCCCAGGCCTGACGCCTCTGACAGAGGCGTCAGGCCTGGGCAGGGGACCCTCATTTCCCCCCATCACTGGTTCTGCCCCCAGCCCAGGCCTGATGCCTCGGCCAGAGGCGTAGACCCCCATCACCCTCCGATCGCCTGATCGGCCCCTTGCCCAGGCCTGAGGCCTCTGGCTCAGGAATCATGCCTGGGCAGGGGACCCCCATCTCCCTCTGATCGCTTGCTCCACCCCCCGCCCAAGCCTGACGCCTCTGACCCAGGCTTCAGGCCTGGGCAAGGGGACCATCATATCCCCCCAATCCCCGGCTCCGCCCCCCACTCAGGCCTAATGCCCCAGCCAGAGGAGTTGACCCTCATCACCCTCCGATCACCAATCACCGGATCGGCCAATTGACCAGGCCTGAGGCCTCTGGCAGAGGTGTCAGGCCTGGGCAGGGGACCCCCAGCTCCCCGTGGTTGCAGGCTCCGCCCCTGCCCAGGCCTAACGCCCCTGGCCTAGGTGTCCGGCCCGGGCAGCGGGGACCCGCAGCTGCAGTGGCCCCGCGATCATGGGATTCGCTTTAGGCCCAGGCAAGGGACCCCTAGCTCCCGGGACTGCCAGCTTCGACTGTGCCCAGCTCCCATCGCTGGCTCCACCCCTACTTCCTGCTATCACTGGCCAGGGCGGCAAAGGCGCCTGATTCTCAGATCATGGCTGGGGGGCAGGGCAAAGGCGGCCCCAGGGCCGCCTTTGCCCTGCCCCCCAGCTCTTAGCTCCCCACTGGGTTTCCAATCACTGTCAGTGGCAGGGGGCTTCTTCTTGCTTTCCCTTTCACCTCCCTACATTGTGCCTACATATGCAAATTAACCGCCATCTTGTTGGCAGTTAACTGCCGATCTTAGTTGGCAGTTAATTTGCATATAGCCCTGATTAGCCAATGAAAAGGGTATCGTCGTACGCCAATTACCATTTTTCTCTTTTATTAGATAGGATAAAGATTGACAAGTTTATAAAGTTAGAATGTTTAAACTGGCTTTATGTAAAAAAAGTCATGTCAACTTTACCTGAATGCTTTATGGGAATGGATATTATATCTGGCCCAGAACACTTCCTCTACCCATTTTTGTAAAATGAAAACCTTTTGATAAAGTCCTAAAGAGGGCTAGAGTAAAGAAAGAAAAGAAAAGAAAAGAAAAGAAAAGAAAAGAAAAGAAAAGAAAAGAAAAGAAAAGAAAAGAAAAGGAAAGGAAAGGAAAGGAAAGGAAAGGAAAGGAAAGGAAAGGAAAGGAAAGGAAAGGAAAGGAAAGGAAAGGAAAGGAAAGGAAAGGAAAGGAAAGGAAAGGAAAGGAAAGGAAAGAAAAGGAAAGGAAAGAAAAGAAAAGGGAAGGAAAAAGAAAAAGAGGACAGGAGGGAAGGAAGGAAGGAAAGAAGGAAGGAAGGGAGGAAGGAAGGAAGGAAGGAAGGAAGGAAGGAAGGAAGGAAGGAAGGAAGGAAGGAAGGAGATGATAGAATTAAGGTAAAAGTTTGTAGGAGAATTAGTACATTTAAACAACTTTTATGTGAAGTGATTCACATCTTTTTATCTGATTACATTATAGAGATGGACACTGTGTTCTGTGTTTCCCTACAGAACATACCGCCTGCCTAATAATGTAAAACAGAAGACATAAATCCACCCTTCAAGCAATGTTAATTAGTCATGCTAAAAAAAAATAAAAGGAAAAGAAAAGAAACTGAAATAGCCTAAGCACACACAGTATGAATTAGAAGCTGGAGGCTAATATTCAGAGGTTGCTAGGAACAGATATTTTAAAAGGTTTGTAACTTGGATACTTTCTCTGTTGCCTTTTCTACCTCCATCTTCTCAAGGACCTAAGAATCATTCCTTGAAATGCAAATGACTATTATAAAAAAAAATTTAGAGAGCCCAGAGGGAAAGAAGCAAATTAGGAATAATATAATAATGCAGTTAGACCAGTAAATCAAACTATGATGTCATTTAGGCTGCAACCCAAGTCTTTGGGAAATTGAGAACAACTGCCCTTATCTTACACAGCTTGGCAAAACCAGAAGAACAGCTCAAGAAGCTGCTCAAAGCCCACTTATCTTTATCATCCTCAATTCTTAAGACAGAAGAGAAATTAAAAGAAAAAGAGGATTAAAAGAATACAAGGTGCTCTACAGTTACCATAAGGTGCTCTACAGTTTCTATAAGATTATTGTCAAGAACAAACACAAGTCTTAAATGTATTTTGCACAAATAATAAGAAAAAGCTTTAGCCATCTAGACACATAAACTTAACTCATCCCAACTGTTCTTTTATACAGTTTACATTATCATACCCATCTCATGGCTAAAATTTTAAAACAAAAACTATTTAAGATCTGTTTGCCTTTGTCTATGTGTCCATGTATGTCTATGAATATGTTACATATATGTATGGTGTTTTCTACCTTCTATTGATATTGCTAATTTGTAAAAGAGCTCTATTTAATTGGTTAGGGGGAAAAAACAAGAAATAACCAAAAATAATTTTAAATAGTCTCAATGAACTAAGTCTTTCATTTTTTAGAGGGTTCCTGAAATATCTCAGATTTGTTCTCTCTACTTTTAAAAATAGATGTTATAGTCTTTACACTTATTTGATACTAGCAGCCTGATGCATGAAATTCGTGCAAGAGTAGGCCTTCCTTCCCCTGGCTGCTGGCACTGGCTTCTCTCTGGCACCCAGGATCCGGTCTTCCCTCCGGCAGCCACTGGCAGGCACCCGGGACCCTGTCTTCCCTAGCAGCCCCAGCTTTGTCTGGAAGGACGGATGCTCTAATTAGCATATTATGCTTTTATTATTATAGATGTTAAATTGCGTGAGGAGTGTTACTAATTACAGGATATTAAATCTTCCAGGATAATACTTATATATTTAGTAATGTGTTCTAGAAATTGTATAAAATCTCTAAAATTATGATATGTCTTGGTATACATTATCATTTGTAATTATAATTATTATCTTAAAACGTGTGTGTCACAGAAATAAGCAAGTTTCTTTTTCAATTGCATTGTTTTCTCATTAGATCTTTAAGCGTGCCATTTTAAGTCCTTTTGTCATTTACAATTTTTTGTCTTATTCTGATGCTTCTGTACATTTGTTTTATCTTCACAAATTCAGGGAAAGGAGTCTGATACTTATTCCAGAGTACAATTTTTTAATAACTTTCAGATCATAACACTGAAATGGGAGAGAATTTACTCTAGGGGAAAAAAAATTAGACTCACAAAACTGCTAACAAAAAGATCAAGAACAACAAGAATTAATAATATGGGACTGAATCAACTGAGGAGAATGATTGTAATTTTTTTAACTAGTTGTTTGAAATATTACTGGTTCTTTTCTTTATTTTCCAGATTTAAAAGGGATTTTTTCTCCTAAGCTATCTATGACTTAGAAAAATTTGGTAAATTACACCTTTGCAAGGAGAATTGCAACATTTATCTTTTTCTCCCAACTTAATCCCTCCATAATTCAGAATCTCTCAGTGAATAGTATTCTTTTCATGGCAACATAGTCATTTGCATAAGTTTAATAACAATCTGTTCTCCTTGTAATATGACATAATTGGGAACACTGGTTATATTACCAACGTTTTTAATATAATGTCATGTATGAGAGAGACATGCATAAACTCAGATCTGACCAGACAGCTTTATGGAACTAAGATTGCCTTTTAAAACGTAACAAAACCCAGGTACCTTGCTTAGTGAGTTCCCAGCAGCCTTACCGGGTGAGTAAGATAGTTCACTTTCTGGCAGATATGGAACCACAAGATATTTTAGGGACCTCGAGGAAAGAGAAACAGAACCACATCTATACATATTGCAAGTGAAATCTGATGGCAAATCCTTAACTTTGCTCTTTTGGCCTCGAGGAGCCTTTAAAAGTTCAATCTGAGACTTCTTATAAAAAGTTCTGGCAAACAGATTTGAGAGCCTATATGGTTAATTGCTCTTCTTACTGCACCTATGTAAATAGTGGACCAAATTTATTGAAACTAAACTTATTTTGCAAATAAATTAGTCTTAATTTGGCCATCTTTGGTAAAGATGGGGAAATTTTTAGAGAAAACAATTGTTTCAGTAATGTACCTTTGTGGATATTGGAATCTAGTGCTAGTCAATGTTTTTGAGGTTTTGTTCCAACCTGTTAACTAGATTGGATCCTCAATTCTTCCAGTTTCCTCAAATATTTGGCTACAACTCTCCAAATGAACACTTCCAATTTTCTTTCACTTTTGACTTGGAATTATTAAGAACTAAAACACTCTTTTTTTCCTGAAGTCGTGCAAACTGAAGCAAGATGACTTGATGTAAACTTCAAGGCAATCACCACAGTAGCACCTATTTGGGCAATCTTCATGTTGCTCTTCAGAAAGATCACCAGAGATATTCAAACTGCAAACGAGGTGAATCTATTAGATTGTCACCGCCTGCCCTCACTCCAACTGAAGGTGTTTCAAGCCAGGTATCTAGAAACCTTTCAAGCCAGGCTGCCTTCAGAAATCTGAAACCGAGATCATAGTCTGTTTGAATAATTAACCACTGTTTTTATTTTGTTTCCGTTGAGATGTCTCTTATCAAATACCTAATTGCTTGCACCATAGGCTTAATTTTGGGAGCCCAACTGCATCACCACTGCGTGAAATGAGATACAACTACCCAACTGTACTAATCTGTTCTCAGTACTAGGAGAATGGTTTAATGAGATGAACAATATACCAGCTCAAGTTCTGGGATGTAAAACTTCTCAGTAAATTTCAAAGACTTGACTGAATGTATACTAGGCCACTTTGGAACGTAGATTGTATAGAGCTGGAGGCAATCAAAACCCTACAGGATCAGGAGAAACTTTGGCCCCTCTTTTAACTACCTAGAAGAATATATTGGGGGCTTTATCGATAATAAGAGTTGTTACCAGAAATAACATGTTAGGACCTACTATATAGTTGGTCAAACATCTAATTACTGAAAGTTTGCTCTTATTGTCATGCAAATTGCCTTCCTCCCCCATGAAACCTCAGAGCTCTTACCTCATTTATTAGTTCATAATGTCATATGTACCACCTTTTACATTTTGGTCTTTGAACCTCTCATGTCTAATGTCCTGACCCCCGCCCCCCCAAGTCCTGATCATTACATCCTCAGTGAGCCTATCCTCACAGAGGGTAGGCAAATTTACATCCTACCTTCCCCCATCCTTTACCAGTTTCCATTCCTTTCTCTACCTTTTCATTTTCTAAATATTTATCATATTCTAATTTAACATATATTTAATTCTTAGGTTTTTTTAATGTCTGTCTTCCCAAACTAGAGTAAAACGACTGCTGGGGTTCAACCCCAGCAGGTCCAGGGGTCCCCAAAGGTGTGGACGGAGTCAGCGAAGAAGGAATGACACGGAGACAGTGTTCAGTTGATCAGCAGCCTAGCCAGGATCTCTAGCCAAGTTCTGGTTAGGATCTCCAGCGAAGTTCTGGTCAGGATCTCCAGCCAGGTTCTGTGTCCATGTTCTCCTGCTAGGTTCTCCAGCCAGGTTCTCCAGGTTCTCCAGCCAGGTTCAGTCACCAGATTCTGTAGCCAGGCTCTTCAGCCAGATTCTGGCTAGGTTCTCCAACCAAGTTCTGTAGGCAGGTCCTGTCCAGGATCTTTTGCCAGGTTCAGTCACCAGGTTCTAGTCAGGTTCTCTTGCCATGTTCTATCCAGGTTCTGTAGCCAGGTTCTGTCTCTAGGTTCTTCAGCCAGGTTCTCTCCCTAGGTTCTGTCTCTAGGTTCTGTTGCCAGTTTCTGTCCAGGATCATTTGCCATGTTCTGTCTCTAGGTTCTGTCTCCAGTTTCTGTCCAGGATCTTTTGCCATGTTCTCTCCAGTGAAGTTCTTCTGTCTCTAGGTTCTGTGGCCAGTTTCTGTGTCTAGGTTCTGTGTCTCTTGGTTCTGTCTTCTAAGTTCTGTCTCCTGTTGTCTTGTTACATCTAGGGGAATCCTGTTCCAGGGGTTCCCAAAGGTGTGGACGGAGTCGGCAAAGACTATCCACCCTCTTCCTACGGTGGAGTCCTATCCATCCCGAGAGTGGGGCTTACCTAGGGGTCCCTGTTCGGGCGCCAGATGCTGGAGTCCAACCCCAGCAGGTCCAGGGGTCCCCAAAGGTGTGGACAGAGTTGGCGAAGAAGGAATGACACGGAGATAGTATTCAGTTGATCAGCAGCCTAGCCAGGATCTCTAGCCAGGATCTCCAGCCAAGTTCTGGTCTGGATCTCCAGCGAAGTTCTGGTCTGGATCTCCAGCGAAGTTCTGGTTAGGATCTCCAGCCAGGTTCTGTCCAGGTTCTCCAGCCAGGTTCAGTCACCAGGTTCTAGTCAGGTTCTCTTGCCATGTTCTATAGTCAGGTTCAGTCCAGGATCTTTTGCCATGTTCTCTCGCTAGGTTCTGTCTCTAGGTTCTGTTGCCAGTTTCTGTCCAGGATCTTTTGCCATGTTCTCTCCAGCAAAGTTCTTCTGTCTCTAGGTTCTGTGTAGGTTCTGTCTTGTTACATCTGTATTTATACCAGTTGATTCCAATCCTATCAATCTCTATTCCAAAGGTTAGGGCCTTTCTTATCTCCATTCCAGGGAGTAAAGATTATGTAGCTTAAGCATGATTGTTCGTAGTTAAAGTGATTAATTACCCCCCTGGCACTTAGTTGAGAGGTTTTATTCCCTCCCTAACTTCAGGGGAAAATCCCTACCTGGGGAAACAACCTTACTCAGAGACCTTGGTTAAAACACATAGTGCCAAGAAGGTGAGCAAACATATTAAGAACAGTATGCCATATATGCCAGGTCCCTTGAAACAGCAAGCATGGACCGGCTCCCGGCAAACGACTATGAAGTCTAAAATTGTTTTATTACTGTCATCCCTCAGTCCCCAGAATGCATTCATCCTGTTAAACTATTAAACAATTCAAGGCTCTGAGAAGTCACCTATAATGATTCTGTGCATTTCTTGTTTAATCTAAAAATTTTCAATTATTGATCATAGACCCCATATTTTCCCCAGAAAACACCTATTAAAATTTCATGACATTAGTGCTCGAAAGAAAGGAGTTGGCTGATGGCTCGTGTGGGAGATACAGGAAAGGCATTCATAAAATTTGAAGACAGCTTTCAAGAAACAGCCAAAAACACCTAGGATATAATTTGATAGAATTTAAATTATTGCATGTATAACTACCAGGTAACTATAGCTGATGTTATATTGTTTGCAGGTGGCCACATAATGGGAATACAACAAATAAGATTTTGAGCAAAAATTTCCCTTGGTAGGTCTTTCTGAATGATTCCAATAGTAAGATGTGTGTTATATAAAAATTGTATAACTCCCTAAAGAGTCAATGAAACTAAGGGATCATTGACAAGAGGTAACAGGCAAGGAAAAGCCAAAAGACTGCTGATATATATATTACACAATGTATTTAATTCATTTTAGTTAAACTTATTGGGGTGACATTGGTTAGTAACATTATATAAGTTTCAAATATCCAATTCTATATAATACATCATCTGTATATTGCATTGTGTGCTCACCACCCAAAGTTTAGTCTTCTTCTATCACCATGTCTTTGACCTTCTTTACCTTCTTCATCCTCCCCCACCCACTTCCTCTCTGGTAACCAACATATTGCTGTCTGTGTCTATACCTCATTCTTAAACAGAAAATTAAATTCAACTTTCAAATACACCCTAATAACACTCAAGGAATATTTAAGGTAGAGAACTTTGGACTGAGACACATGAGTTTTAGTTATGTTTTTGCTAACTAGCTGCAGGCTGGGGAAAATTATTTTATCCGGGCCTTAATTTCTTCATTTATGAAATAAGGGGATTGTAATAAGTCACAGATTCATTTCAGGTATAAGTCCTTTACTTTTTGTTTTAATCGAAATCTGTTGAGGTAATAGTCACCAAGCTTTTTTTGTAGAAGATAATTAAAGTGATTATTTTGAACATCTTCTCACATGTTCCTTTGTCAAGTATTTATTATGATTTAAGTTGTTATGATATAACAATAACAATATAGGAAAGCATGAGATTGAATCTCTGAATAGAAGCAATTACAAGGCATGCCAAATCTTGTGTATTAAGCTATAAAACTTGGGGTTTGTTGCTGCAGCATGATCTTGGTAGGCTGAGGTACCTGATGACCAATTCTCTCCACTCAGGTAGAGGAAAGAAGTACCCTGTATAATGTACTCACTGAGCATGCTTCAGAATTTATAAAAATAAAATGCATCCGATTAGTTTTTAATAAATTACATCATTTTCAGTCATTCTTGCATAGATATTTCAGATGAGTTTTATGACACCTAAAAATGTATACTAGAAACCTAAATTCTGCGGTTTGTTAATAAACCAATGTCTGTGAATTCTGCCATTAAAATATATTGTTATATAAGAGATACACTGTTATATCTTGGTTTTGAAAACTGGAGAAGGTATAGTAATAGAAGTACAGGATAGCAGATAAGGGTAATGGAGAGAAATACTGTGTTAGACAAAAACTATCTGATCATGCTCTTTTCCTTATCTGAGCCCTTCTCTGACATGGTGCATGCCATAGCTCATTACATACAGGATCACTGCAAACAAAAGGCGAGGGGCAAGGAGAAAGGACAAAGTATTCTTAAACAGAGAAAGGCAACTCTATGTAATCAAAAATCTTCGTCTTTGCTTGAAAGGTAACCACTCTCTTGTAATCCTCTCCCACTTTATTGGATTTTTTCAAGTCATTTGTAATATGAATTATTCAGAGTTTCAAAGTTATAATACAGAAATGACTATACTCTGTGTATAATATAAATACTACTCATAAATAATAAAAAAATCTAAGATACAAGATTATATATTTGGTTCTTACATTAGGAAATCAGGATATACTATTTTACATAGTGAAGAACTTGCTGGAAAAAGAAAAGAAACTATGAAAGGAAAAAGTCAAAAGACTCTTCTTTCTAAGCCACACTGTTTATAACACTCTTAAAGAGTATTGTGTATTACGTAACTATGATGGCTGAAATCACAATTTGCTATTAGTTCTATGTTTAAAAGGAAAAAACCCTGGTGGTGTCCCACCTCATATTCAATTAATAGAAAGATTGTCTATATCGCTGTTGGAGTATTTTTATTCCAAATTATGTTACTTGAAGGTATTTCCAAAAATGTGCCATCCTACACTATAATCATGGAACACATAACTTCCTCCATGACATGCCACTGTGTTGGTTGCCAATAGGTGAGATGGCAGACATCTAACATCACCATCAGCAGTTCAAGTCCTCTGCCCCAGACATGTTGGATCTACCCACTAACTCTTAAGTTGATGCCCTGTTAAGGTGATCAAAAATATTAAATTTTCATACAGAGTTTCAATCGAATGTTTCCTTGCTAAAATAGAATTTATTATACAGTGGAAGCACAATTTTGACACTTATTCACCATTCATTAATTTATTCACTCAACTAATATTTATTGAGCACCTATAACATATTACAGACAATATTCTAGGCACTGGAGCCATACAAACATAGATCATGCCCTCTGAAAAAAAGAGACAAACAATAAAGAACACAAAACAAAGACAATTAAAGAGGGATCAATAGGGGAAATACATATATTCACTGGAAAGTTTGGAGTACCTAATAGCGGTCCAATTTAAATTCTATATGTATGTACAACTAAAGAGTTATATTAGTTTTTCACACTGCCAGTAAAAGAGATGCAGAGCTAACCAAAGATATTCTGCTTACACCTCTTCTTATGATTGTTGTTGAATTTAAATAAGATTCAAATGTGCTGACCTGTCGCTAGTTTGCAACAAATCACTCTGAATTATTTTCATCTTTCATCCAGGACTACTAAAAATTCTGCTCTCTTCTATGCTTTCACATTTGTATAGATAATAAATTAGATGATTTCCATTGTGTTATTTTCATTGCTTGAATGTGGCTGTGTATATTTGTTCTCCCACTCCCTCCCACTACTCTTCAATAAACAAGAGAACCTCTAGCAAAACAGCTTTCTCTTAGAAACTTACAGCCTCATTTTACTGGAATAACAGAATTACAAGAGGATTAAATAACCAAGGCCAACCAATCTATACCCTGGTTCTGGCAACATCAAATGACCTATCGTGTTCACCCTTCGCCACCTTTGCTATGTCCAATTCCCCACCTTGTCAAACCTGGGGAGGTGAGAGGAAGGGACCAGGCCTTCTTTAAATCAGATACCTAATTTGTGGCAGCTTCTGAAAGCCATCACAGAAATGCTCTATTTGACCTGGTCAAATTTCATTTCTCTTACTTTTATCACTCTCAAAGCTAGTGCAACGTGTTTGCAATAGAAACAAGGGAAAACAAAAACGTACTGCCCCGTCGACTTGTCAGATTAAAAAAGTGAATTGATTTTTATACCTTTGAAATAAGCAGCTGGCTGGAAGGTTCTTTCTTCTACTTTCTCTGTTTAAAAATTCTTGTACTCTTTGAACTCAAAGAGAAGTATTAGGTTGGATAAATATAAAACACAATTCTGTTCATGATAATGAAAGCAGCTAACATTTACTGAGCACCCTGTACTAGGGATGGTGTTAAATGATTCGTGTTCATTATTTTATTTAATACTGACAAACAGCGATTATCACAACTTCTCCTTCCTATTTGCTGATTAAATTAGCAATCCATTGCTTTCTTCACTTCATTCATTATTTGTCTTAGATCTCATGGTTCATTATTTTAAAAATGCTCTTGGCAAACCTTAACAGCCCATCCTGCTTACTCAGAAAGTCAAGAGAATCATACATTTTCTATATCTGAGAAATGGAGCCACAGAAAGACAACTGGGTTTCACTATAAATGGATGATCAACTAACTCAAATAGGAGCATAGCACTGGCTGGCAATAGTGGTCCATTTCTTTGATCAATTCAACTTCTCATCGTCTGCAACAACTTCAATCTTGCCTACTCTTCTAAAAGATCCAAATTCTAACCCTTCTGCTCTTTGTTTCCCTCTTAATCTCAGAGGATTACTTATCTTTTACTTGAGTGAGAAAACTTGAAGTGACTGGATGAAAAGTCCTCAGCTACCGTCTACTAAAACTATAAATGCTACAGCTCCTTTTTTCTTTGACCTTCATGATTCCTCATGGTACAGCAGAGGGGTGCCCTTCCTATCATTTAAGCCCAATAAGCCCCGTTATTTCTTCTTCCATTCTGATCTGTCAGCTTCTTTCTCCTCAGTAACTTTTATGCTTCTTGTCTCCTGCATATCCAACCAGCTCTTTTCAACCAGGTCATGCCAATCAAAATGTAAGCATGCTCCTACTTCTCCCATTTAGAAAGAGTCCTTCATCCATTATCCCATGCTCTAGATGTGTTCTCTTTCGTTTCATAGACAAACTTTTCAAAATAGTCGACTCCACATTCAATATTCATATCCTCAATTCAATTGATACTGGATTTTGACCCCATATGAATGGGCACAGCTTTAGCTCAGGCATTATGATGTAGATGGAACTACTCATTTTAGAAGTAACAGCAGTGACACCGGCACTTGAACCTATGGCAGTTTAATTCTAGAACCCAAGACCTTAATAAGTCAGACAACATTAAAAAAGCATTAATCTATGTCTATCCAAATTACAAAAGCATTAAACCACTGACCTCACAATTTTAATCTTGGATATTTATCTTCTAGGTATTCTTAAATAACTCGAAATGGCATGTGTCTGAGGTTATTCCTTATTTATAGCAAATACTTGGAAATGAATATGATGTTTATAAATAGAGGACTGTTCAAATAGGCTATGCTATATGGATAATATGGAATACTATGTACTTGTATAAAAGAATAAAGACGTTCTTTAATTGCTGGTATGTAATGATTTTAAAGGTATATTACATTTTTAAAAGCAAGGCAAAATTTTGTGCATAGTTTGTAGAAAAATTAGTCCAAATGACAGTATTCTTATTTGTTTATTTTTTGCATAATGGACAGAAGTACACACACACAAATAACAAAAGAGATCACCTCATGTTGGTGGATATTGGGAATGGGGCAATAGGAGAAATAAATAGGAGTGTGACTTATCACAATATGCCTTCATATACTTTTTATTTTTAACCATGATATTGTGATAGTTATTAAAAACTAAATTTTAATTGTTCTATATGGATTTACTATGATGAATTTGTGAGTAAAAATATTCAGATATGATGTAAAACATTACTTTATCATGATTTGATTTATGTATTTGCTCTACTAGATTACTCCTGGTGATTTTTTCCAACAGCTTCCCCTGCATCCAAAGTAAAATCAAACTATTTATCAAGACCTAAAAGAATCAACATGGAGAAAAATTTATCAAAATATATTCAAAAATTTTCCTAGAATGGAAACATGATTTTTCCCAATTAAAAGAGCTTACAGAGTTCTTAGATAAGTGAATGAAAAACATCCATAACAAGCTACATTATTGTGGAATTTCAGATCATATGTACAGTATTGGGAATTAGATGTCTTCTGATTTCGGAACATCAAAGTTCAAAGCTAGGAAACAATGGTGAGATGCATTCAAAAGTCTAAGAAAAATATTTCCAACTCAGAAGTCTATATCTAACTGAACTGTCAATCAAATATGAACCAAGCACAAAGCAAAATTAACCTGCCTTATGCCCCTTTATGGGAAACTATTGAAAGCTTTACACCACCAAAATGAGGAAGGAAGCTCAGAGAAAGGAAGAAATTGAAGCCAAAAATCAGTAGATCAAAGGCAGAAGAGAATCCTCATGATGAGTTGTGGAAGGAGACCCCAGGAGGCCATCTCCGTAGCTGGTCTAGAGAACAACAATCCAGATTAGAACATAAAAACTACCAAACAGCAGCCAAAGGAAGATTAGTAACTTCAGGGTACATAAAAAAGTATAAAAAGTATATATGTTTTTAGTATGGGTCAGATGTGCTAAAATACAAACAGCAAATAACCATCTAACTAAATATTAAGATATAGCTATATTGGGAGAAGTATGATGAAGATGTGTATGGGTATGTGAGAGCGCATTAAAGCTTCAACTTCTAAAATGAAAAAAATAGTAGATAATATTCAAAATCTAAATATAAAGAAATAGAAGTATAGGCATATTATTGAGAACTGCATAGAGAAATAATAAAGAAAACCACAGGAAGATTTCCAAGTAGTTGCCTTTGGAAGCATAAAGCAAGGGCAAAGCAAGGAATTGGTATTTTCTCTTTTTCCTGTAAGAAATACTGGATTAACCAAGGACATGAATAACCATAATAAAAATGGAAAGTAAAAAGAAAAGGGAAAAAAAAATACCCTTAACATCTAAACTTGATGTTAAAAAACATTAGTCAATAGTTATTACCTATCATAGAAAGGAGACATTCAAAGACATTTTTTTGGCATTTTTGGAATGATATAAAAGTAATAAACTATCTGCTAAGATGTATAATTGATATTCTTAAGGGGAAAAGATTAGGAGTTTATTCATTTTCCATAGCTGTTTTCCAATTTATTTTCTGTTCACAGACAGAAACTCTCACTAAAATTAATGGTAGTTATTTGAGTATAAGTAAAGGATAATTTATTCTTCCACAATCCAGGAATTACTTAGTAAAAATAATGTAGAAAAGGATTATTGCTGAATTCAAAATATTTCTTCATGGCCAAATAATATTACCAAAAGTAAAATAACAAAAAAATTTCATTATTTTACATCATTTTACTGTCTTTGTGAAGTAAAATGACACATTCAAAAATGTCATAAGTTCACAAGCATTTTATGTCTTACTAAACTGTAATTTTACTGGAAATACATACCACCATGATTTCATCTATTTATGTTTTTATTAGGAAGCAGAACATTTTATCACCAATAGACTTATTTAAGTCATCAATGAACCCATGATTTTAGTTATGATCTTATAGTATTAATTTTAAAAATTACTGCTAAATTTCTTGACTTTGTACTCAATGATGCAATGAAAGGACTACAGTTACAAAGAAGAAAAAAAGACTTTTTCTTCTAAATTAACATTTCATTAAAAGTCACTTTCCACCTTAAATATTATGAAGGTTTTTTGTGTTATTTATTTATTTAGGTTTGGGCCATTGTGTACTATAATTTACACTTATTTTTTATTAAAATAAGATTATTTTATTTTTACTTATAACATTTTCTAATTTTGAAAAATGTTTAATTTTGAAAAATGCAGAAATATAGAAAAGAAAAAAATCACCAATATTCTCTCCTACTGTTCTAACATTGATGCCACTTGTTGAAATGGTAGATTCATGACTACCAATGCAAAGAAGTAGAATTGGTGATTAATAAATCTTTTTTGGTATTCAGCCACTGAGATTTCAGAGATATTTTGTTACTATAGAACAATCCAGCTTAGTCTGATAAATACTTCTCCCAAACTCAGCTCCATAAACCCCTCCAAGAAGGCCAAAGAAAGAAGAAGAGCGAGAGGTAGGAAAGGGAAGAGGAAGGAGGGAAGGAGGGAGGGAGGGAGGGAGGAAGATCGATAGGTTGCCAGCCTGGATCCATTTATTTGGTAAGATAAGATCTTAATGCTAACCTAGCAGGGCCACATATGGTAAATCATGCTAAAGCTTAGGTAAAGGCTACCCTGGTTGTAGTGCTGAAAAAGACAAAACTAAAAAAGAGAATGTGGCAGAGGCTAAAATTATCAATAATTATGATAATACTGGCCAAATACTCTCTGAGAGAGTATGTTCTACCAGATCCAGTTCTAAGCACTTTGCAATGTTAACATTTATTTTGCACAACTTTATGAGGCAGGCACTAATAGTTATCCCCATTTTACAAATGAGAAAACTGACACACAGAGTGGCATATAATTTTGCCCAGGTAGTAAATAACAGAGCTAGTAAATAACAGAGCTAGGATTTAAGTCTAAGAAACCTGACTCCAGGAAATGTGCTTTTGTCCACCAAGCAATGCTGCTTTATGAGTAACTGGAGGAATTTACTTCATCATATGAGAAAATGGCGCATGAATGTGATCAATGATAAAATGGATAAGATATAATATACAGTAATTTGTAGCTTACTCAATTCCATTATTTCTATTTGCATCCAGCTTTGACTTTCTTATGTCTCTGACAGGCTCCCCTGTCAGGGAATAGATGGGTTTCTAGAGACAAAACAGTAAGTGGCAGAGGCTGAACAAAGAGGAAAAGCAAGGGTCTTTGTCCCACTTGCCACGCCACCTTCCCTTTTGGGAGAGAGGAGAGGATATAGGTTAAGAGCTTTGAAGACTTAAAGGCTCAAGTAGACATTCATCTTTCATTATCATTAATAAATAAACAAAGGAGACATTCTGGAATTAGTCAAGTTCTTCCGGTCAAGATGAAAGGATGCCGATTGGTTAGACCTTAGAATTCATCCACGACAATGCTAAGGAGTAGATCTCAGAAGACCCCAGTATGAATGTTAGCAATGATGTGATTGACGAGAAATGGAATTTTATAATATAAAAGCACTGTGCTTCATTTTGACCAGATTTAAGCCAACTAAGCATTTCAGGAATAAACATATTTATTTCCACTTTTCTCAAAAAATAAAAATGTTTAGAAAAAAATGTACCAGTACATCCAATATTGAGTATTTTATCCCAGCTAAGCACCATAACCCTCAGTTCATTTGGGAGTAGTACACCTCCTGCTTTATAATGAGATTTTTTTTAAAAGAACTGCCTTCCTCCTCACCACATTTTAATGAGCCAAGCAGCTTAAGAATGTGCAAAAAGCCAACAATTCACAACACTGCACAGGGTTCTTTGGGTGGCTAAACATTCCTGCCAAAACATTTCAGAAAACTATATTGTGCAGCTCTTTCCTGTTGAATATTAAGAAAGGCTCAAATTTAAGAACCACTGATAAATAAGTATGTTTGGATTTTCCAAATTGATGTAAAACAGTGTTTGGCAAACTACAGCCTGCAGGCCAAATCTGGCCTGCTACCTGTTGCTGTAAATAAAGCTTTATTACAACACAAGCCATTCATTTATTCATTGTCCATGGCTGTTTCTGCACTTCAATAACAGAATAGAGCGGTTGTAGCAGACACCATATTGCCTGCATGCCTAAAATATTTACCGTCTGTCCTTCTACCAAGAAAAGTGCCCATCCCTTATGTTGACAACATAGGCAAACTCTACCTATGACTCCAGGTCACAAATATTTGGCCCTCTAATACGGAGAGCCAGATAGTCTTTTTCCTGACTCGATAATGTTCCAGCAGCTGTCCCTATAAACCATCTAGAGCACCTGTGTTTTTATTTTTTTATTTTTTTTATTTTTATTTTTTATTGCTTAAAGTATTACAAAGGGTATTACATATGTATCCATTTTATCCCCCCGCCCTAGACAGTCCCCTAGCCTCCCCTATCACCCAGTGTCTTATGTCCATTGGTTATGCTTATATGCATGCATACAAGTCCTTTAGTTGATCTCTTCCCCCCCTACCTCCTGCCCCCCAACCCTCCCCGGCCTTCCCGCTGCAGTTTGACAATCTGTTTGAGGCAGCTCTGCCTCTGTATCTATTATTGTTCAAAAGTTTATAATGGTTTCTATTGTCCATGAATGAGTGAGATCATGTGGTATTTTTCCTTTATTGACTGGCTTATTTCACTTAGCATAATGCTCTCCAGTTCCATCCATGACGTTGCAAATGGTAAGAGTTCCTTCCTTTTTACAGCAGCATAGTATTCCATCGTGTAGATGTACCACAGTTTTCTAATCCATTCATCTACTGATGGGCACTTAGGCTGTTTCCAGATCTTAGCTATGGTGAATTGGAGCACCTGTGTTTTTAAATGATTTTGTGTGTGTGTTGTTATCATGAGATGCACATGTTTATTTTGAAGCTGCACAGAGGCTTCTCCAGGTCCTGAGATAATTTTTAATCTAACAACAAAAATACTTGGTTCTGAAACATAACAGTGATATGTGAGGACAGGATGCCCGGAAACACCAACGTGATGTTCCGATGAATATTTATGAGCACCTCCACCTGGCCTTCAAGTGTTCCATGCTTCAGTGCTAATGTATTTGCATCTGCATGAAGGTGTGTGTGTGTGTGTGTGTGTGTGTGTGTGTGTGTGTGTGTGTGTGGTTCACGCGCACCTTGGGAAGGCTGACAAAAGAGTGAACCGTTCTGAGCCCACCTCTTGCAGAATAAGCAAATATGCTAAGTTCAAACTGCTCCCCTCCTTTCTCCCTTTTATGAGCCCCGACTGCATTTCATCTTTGGACCCTAGCTATAGCATCTTCTGATTCTTTCACACTCACTGTCTTCATTCATGTAATTGCCTCCCCCTATTTCCTGAATCATATTTTTTCCATGTCTCTTAGCTCATTTCCATCAGTACACAAGCATGTGGTATTAACTCCTTCCAGTGCACACTAATTTCTTGCATTATACTTACAATAACAGTCATTGAAAGACCTTTCTGTATTTGCCCTCTTTTAATTACTCTCTTCCATTCTCTTTTGAATCCATTCCAATCAGGCTTTTGAGCCCCCTGCTCCCCACACCACTGACACTGCTCTTTACAAGCCACCAAAAACCTTCACGTTGTTATATTCTCCATTGTTTTCAATGTTGATTCTACTCAACCTTTCAGCAACGTGTATACATGTCTATCTATACCTTCTCCTTATAACACTTTCTTCACCTGACTCTGGGTTACCACTATGCTATGGTTTTCTTCCTTGGGTATTTCTTCTTGTTTCTCTGACTGGTCCAGTCTCATTTCTCTAACCTCTTAACATTCGAATGGCTATGTTTATTCAACAGACCTCTTCTCTTTTTAATCCTTCTCTCTTCCTACACTCCTTTTCAAGGTGAACTTGTCCAGTCTCATGATTTTAGGTACTGTTGTTATCCGTATCTACAGACCTGTAGACATTGTGGGTACATTTGTTCTCTTGTGACGTTGTTTTCAACACAAAAGATGCCCCTACATCACTAAAGATTCCACCCTAACGATTCCACGTGTCCATGTTCTGCAGAGACAAAAGAAGGCTGCATCTGTTACATCTGATGACTATCAAAGCTGTTTTGTGACCAAGTCTAATGTAAAACTATTCAGAGAAGGAATGGACCTTCAAAGACTTTGAGGCTAAAAATGCAGAGTTAATATACTTCAGCACAGGTTGCTGGTCACCCCCAATATATATTCTCTTTTTACGAAGTGTTAGAATTCTGTTGGTATGTGGTCACCAAGATAAAAAGTTGACATTTCAACCTTTCTTTGTAAGAAAGTGTTGCCACGTGACGAAGTTCTAGCCAATGGATGTGAGATGTGTCAAATTCTGAGTTATTCATAGATTTTCATATGTGATCAAATATATTCATAAGTTGCTGTTATTTGGGGTGTCTCTGACAACTTTCAAACGGACCCAGTACACCTAGAGTGCTTTGACAGACTAAGCATGGCCTTCAGTGTCCACTTCTTGTGTAAAACAATATAATCTTTAAGACCACAGGCTTGAGTCTATCTCTGGGTTTGAATCCTAGTTCACCATTTATTAGCTATGGAAGTTAGTGCAGGTGACTTTAATTCTCTGTGCTTTATCTCTTCGTGCTCTCAGTAAAATCAGTTTAGTATTAGTGCCACCACTCAGATTTGCCACTAAATGCAATGAACATTTAGCATGCTTAGAACAGAACATGGCACTCAATACGCATTACCAATCTATTTATTTAGGAATGGCCCAAGGCCAGTCATTCACTCAGCCAAGTTTTCATCATCTCAGTGAAGCTTTCCTTGTGTGACACAAGTTTCATTGTCTTAGCAGCTGGTATAACAATTCCTGCTTGAGGGAAAATTACCTTTGCTTAGAAAATTTCCCGATAAACCCAGCTGCGCTAGGTGAGTCTATCAGGGTAGAGTGAGTGAGTGGAGGCTGATGCCAAACATTTTAAAAGGAGATTTAATGACTCTGAAGATAGCCATGAAAGACATTTCTTTGATGTCAGGGAGAAAGAAAGAAAGAAAGAAAGAAAGAAAGAAAGAAAGAAAGAAAGAAAGGAAGGAAGGAAGGAAGGAAGGAAGGAAGGAAGGAAGGAAGGAAGGAAGGAAGGAAGGAAGGAAGGAAGGAAGGACAATTTAGGAAGATGGTGAAGACTGTGTGATATCTGTTATTTCTTCATTTATTTATAATACCTCACATACCATTGCAATAAAATACTTTAAAAAATATTTTGCCCTAACTGGTTTGGCTCAGTGGATAGAGCGTTGGCCTGCAGACTGAAGGGTCCCAGGTTTGATTCTGGTCAAGGGCATGTACCTTGGTTGTGGGCACATCCCTAACAGGGGGTGTGCAGGAGGCAGCTGATCGGTGTTTCTCTCATCAATGTTTCTAACTCTCTATTCCTCTCCCTTCCTCTCTGTAAAAAAATCAATAAAATATATATTTTAAAAAGTTTTAATTATAGTTTACATTTAATATCCTATATAATAAAAGCCTAATATGCTAAGTGTCTGGTCATCTGTTCAACCAATCAAAGTGTAATATGCTAATGATATGCTAAGGCCACTCACTCAACCACTCGCTTGATGTGCACTGACCACCAGGAGGCAGGCGCTCAATGCAGGAGCTGCCCCCTGATGCCAGTGTGCTCCCACAGGGGGAGCACAGCTCAGCCAGAAGTCAGGCTCATGGCTGGCGAGTGCAGTTTTGAGTGCAGTGGTGGTAGCAGGAGCTTCTCCCACCTTCACAGTAGTCGGACATCCCCTGAAGGCTCCCGGGCTGCCAGAGGGCGCAGGCGGGCTGAGGGCCCCCCTCCCCCACCCCGCACGAATTTCGTGCCCTGGGCCTCTACTTAGTTTATATTAGTTTCAGGTATACAGCACAGTGTTTAGACAATCATGTACTTTTTAAAGTGGTCACCTTGTTATTTCAATTACCCATCTGACACAAAATAGTCTGCGAATTTACTCAAGGTCAGGAAGCAGTGACATTGAATATATTTTTTTAGAAAATTGATAATGAAGCTGAGTTTCCTTTATAATTGATATGGAATACAATAGAACCGTACAAGCAGGAGCAGAGAATGTACAATCTTAGAAACGTGTTTTTAAAAAATTCTAGGGTAAGTCTTCAAGACCTCTCCTTGCTTGGACCCAGGCAATCACAAGTTCAGGTGGAACTCTGCTTGCAGATGTCTATTGCTTTCCTCCATCTCCTTCCTAGGAAAGTTGACCAGTTCTCCCTGGAGTTTCCAACTCTACCATGCACATGCCTCTTTTCTATCAGCTATTATGTTGCATTGAGTGTTGTCCTTTGTTTCTTAATATACTTTCCTCCCCTACTAGAACGTGAATTCCTAGTAGTGGGGATTGTGTTTTATTTATGTCTATACCCTAATACCTTGCTTATCATTATTGCAAGTGCTTATTGAATGAGAAAAATAATATATGATATCCACTTTTCTACCCATACTCATGAATAAAGTGAAGAGAATGGTGGATACAGTCATCTATAAGTATGATATTGAAAGACACACAAAAAAACTGCAACTATTTTATGATGTGCCTATTATGATCATCTACATGTTATATTCTGTCAATTAAAATAATCACTTTTTATTTTTTAATTAATTTTAGAGAATTAGGAAGGGAGAGGGAGAGAGAAACATCAATGTGAGAGAGAAACATCAATTGGTTTTCTCCCATACACACCCTGAGGATCAAGCCTGCAACTTAGGCATGTACCCTGACCAGGACTGATCACTTTTTAAAAGGTAGGCATAGCTTAGTAAGAAGGGCTCAGAATTTATGCACAATATATAATATTTATGTAGTTAGAGTAGCATCTTTTATTGTACTGATCAATAGAGAAAGGTTAATATCTTAGAACCCCAAATCGGGGAAATCTTAAATTTCTATACCATATCACCCCTACATAGATCATGATCTTACTACTCCCATAAGCTTTCTAGGTTCTCTTTATTTATCAGGTTTTTTTTTTTTAAGATAAGTAGAAATCTTGCTTTTTTAGAAAACAAAATATAGAAACATATGTTAGTCATCTGGGAGTGGAAAAGATGGTTGGAGACATTTGTGGGAAACATTTAAAGGATGTAGAGATAATGAGAACAACAGTCCCTCAGCAATATTCACACTGTACCCGTATTTCAGGGAATTGGGATATTTTGAGACTGGAGTTTAGTTAACATCTTGTTTTTCCAACTTCATAACTTTTATGTACATATTCATCTGTCAGTTTACTTATGGCTGGTGGGAAGGTTCACAAGACAGAAAACAATAGGAAGCGTAAAAATTCCAGATCTGTGAGCTCTTCTGGGCATGAAGTTGGGGTTTTTTTTATTTTTATTTTTGGCTCCCTGTGTCCCTGTCTCCACCAACTCCAAATGGAACCAATGGAGACTGTTAATTCAATAATTATCAAATGCATTAAGCATGATTTTCCCTCATTATACTTATTTCAAGTATTGTATTTTATTTTTTGAGTTTTAATATACTTTACACCGGGAGTCCATTTGGGGCTTTTGATTTTAAAATCTGATAGAGTTCATCTATGGCAGAGTAAATGCAAATAAAATGCAGTGCAACTTGGAAAGGACAGCATGTGTGGCTTATGAACAACTTATGGTGAAAAAGAAAGCCCCAGTGTATTATGCACAGAAAAATCTCATTACTTTCTATTGATGGATGGCATTTCTTTGCAAAGCTGTTTTGCTCCTTAATAAAATGAGCAGAGGTACTACAAATCCAAAATGTTAAGGTGATGGAGGAGACTTAGATGTATGTGCAGCAAATGTATGGAAGATTTAGGCAGACACAGAGGACAATGGAGGTTGGCAAAGCTGCATGAAGAATACAGACATCCAATCATTTAGTGTATTGATTCAGTTTTAATCGGTAAGCAGGGCTTTTCATTTATAACACGTCACTCACCACTGCCACTGGAATACAGAACTTTAAACAATTTTTTCAATTACAGTTCACATTCAATATTAGTTTATATTAGTTTCAGGTGTATAACACAGTGGTAAGACAATCACATACTTTACCGAGTGGTCCCCTATTATTTCAAATACCCAACTGACCCTATACATAGTTATTACAATATTATTGACTATATTCCTTAGGCTGTACTTTACATCCCCATGACTATTTCCTGACTATCAATGTGTACTTCCTAATTCTTTCACCATTTTCATCCAGGCCCCCACACCTCCTCCCTTCTGGAAACCATCGATCTGATCTCTGTGTCTATGAATCTGCTTATATTTTCTTTTTTCATTTCTTTTATTTCTTTAGATTCCACACATGAGTGAAATTATATAGTATTTGTCTTTCTCTGCCTGACTTATATCACTTAGCGTAATACCCTCTTGGTCTATCCTTGCTGTCACAGAAGGTAAAATTTCATCCTCTTTTATGGCCAAGTAATAATCCATTGTATGTATGTACCACCACTTTTTTATCTATTTGTCTACTGATGGGCACTTCCTTGCTTGGCTATTGTAAATAATGCTTCCATGAACATAGGGGTGCATACATTCTTTCAAACAGCAATTCTAAATTTGATGTTAGAATTATTAACTCCATAGACCCTGAGCCTATCACATACCAGTTGTATTTGTAATCATTAAAGATTTGCAAGGAATTTCAGGGACAGTGAGCATGAACAGGAGTAGAAGTCATGGAATTAGGGTATGGGAGATGACAGAGCAGGCCTGGAGGAGCAAAGTGTGAAAGTATGGAGAAAAATAGCCATGCCATGATAAGAGGACTTCACAAATACGATGCATCAGGAAGAAATGAGTTTAGCTGAGACACATCTACAGAAGTTATATTCTTTGTTTGCTTATCTTACTTTGGTAGATAAACCACAACTGATTCATTTGATTTGTGAAGCCTTACTTTTTAAAAAAAATAGCTCTGTGTTTATAACAGTACCAAACCCCAAAAGGATTAAATTATAATGCAGGATCTTAATCTGATCATCTTAATTGTAATGTTTAATTATATTTGTCCAACAGTAGTTTAAAGAACTAGAACAAGGCTTTTACAGTATCCTGGCTAATGAAGGCCTTGTTCTGGTTTTCTTGTTCAGATGAATTCTTCTCGTGACACAGTATATCGGTGAAAAGCATAACAGCTGATGTTGCCCTTTAATATCTATCCATGTCCTGCTACTGTATCAGTTTCAAGCCTTTATATCTAATTTAGTTTTCCTCATCTATAAAATGCTGATAACAACAGTCTCTTTCATGTAGGTTATTAGTAGCGTTAAATAAAGTAATATTGAGAGAATGTTTTTCACTGTCAAACATAATTAGAACTCAATAAATGCTAGTTTTTACTCCTACTATTATCATAGGGTGCATCTCTGTCCAAGGGAATAGGTTCCCCTTTGGAAATATACAGTATAAGAATGAGGATATCATCAGAAGATGCGTGGATTAAAAAACTGTGGTACATCTACACAATGAAATACTATGCTGCTGTAAAAAAGAAAGAACTCTTATCATTTGGAACAGCATAGATGGACCTAGAGAGTATTATGCTAAGTGAAATAAGCCAGTCAGAGAAAGATAAATATCACATGATCTCACTCATTTGTGGAATATAATGAACAAAAATAGATCCAGAGACACAGAAGCATTGAATAGACTGTCAAACCTCAGAGGGAAGGCAGGGGAGGATCAGAGGGGTTGTGTGGTAAGAGATCAACCAAATGCCTGACCGGTTTGGCTCGGTGGATAGAGCGTCAGCCTGCAGACTGAAGGGTCCAGGGTTCGATTCCAGTCAAGGGCATGTACCTTGGTTGTGGGCACATCCCCAGTAGGGAGTGTTCAGGAGGTGGCTGATTGATGTTTCTCTCTCATCGATGTTTCTAACTCTCTAGCCCTCTCCCTTCCTCTCTGTAAAAAATCAATAAAATATATTTTTTTAAAAAAAGAGAGATTAACCAAAGGACTTGTATGCATGAATATAAGCAAAACCAATGGACACAGACAGTAGGCAGATGAGGGCATATGCTGGGGGTTGGGAGCGGCCAGGGAGAGGTCAATGGGGGGGGGGGGGGCGGGGAGGAGACATATGTAATACTTTAAACAATAAAGATTTGAAATTAAAAATTAATAAATAATAAAATAAAAATGAGGATATCTATTCAAATGCCATGCTTCAATTCTGAAGATAAAAATTTCCCCTCTTCCCCCAAAGAAAAGAATAGACTGATATTTATTTAATTCCTATTCCCCCAAATCCTGGGTCATATAAAGTAAACTACTCAAACCCCCTATTTTTCTGTATCTATCACATTAGAGAACCCAACACAGTGTACTTCGCGGTATTTTTTATTGGATAATTAGAAAGTAATAATTTTAAACAGTTTAGGAAATGCCAAGTCTGTATGTCAGACTAAATGATACTGACCTAGAAACATATTTAACAATTATAAATAGCTAGATACAATAGAGAATTATGCAAATCTTTATCATACTGCTAAAGGTCTTCAGATTTTAACCTACTTATTTTGATTAATTTTAGTATCTCAACCTAAATGTGATAAACAGATAAAATAATATGCTCTTGAATCTTATGCTGACACTAAGGTAATCCATGAAATAAACAGTACAATAAATGCAAAGCACCTGTTTTAATAAAATAGACTTTCGTGTCATTTTAAAAAATAATCTGGCTTCCTATGGCTCTTTGGGAATTGTTCTTATCATGAGAACATAAATTCTAATGTGTGCTAACAACGAATATTGCTATCGTGCAATTTTTTGAAATATATACAAATAAAAAAAAAGCATTTTAAAGGCGTAGTAATAGTTTTAAGTGTGATTTTCAGGAAAAGCTAACACCTACTCTCTAACCATCAAAGAAAAAGAACTCCAGGGGAGCCAAAAGGAAATCCATTTTTCAGCCTCAAACAAGGGAGAAACCATCTGTGCTAAATCATAAAACAAATGCACTGAGAGTTTATATCAATATACACATGGGAAGGAGCTTATTTACTCTGTGAAGGAAAAATTCTCGTTACATTTAATCATGTGAATTTCATGGAAAAGTAGATTCCTAGACCATTTGTATGTTAAAAAAATGCTTAAAATTTTCATCAGAGAGAAATATACACAATCCAATGTCAGCTAAACTCTTCAAATAGAGCCAAGCTCAGGAACCTCCTTATCTCTACTGAATCATGTTCAAGATTTACATTCTGAAAGGGAGCATGAGAAAATGAGTTATTCGGGCATTTACATTTTTGTGTGTCAATTCTTTCTCTCCAGCCATCTTTCATATTATTCTTTTTGCACATTAACTGATTCTGCCTATGAACTCTCAAGGTCTGATACTAGATTAACTAAGGGAAAATACATAAAACACAAAAGTAAGAAGGTATTTGGAAGCTGTAATTGTGGTTTTTTAAACTAGGTTACTAATATAATTTTGTTCCAACAGGTAGGTTTGGGTATCGAAGCAATACTCAAGCAACAACAAAAATTCTATATTTGAATTCAGGATGATGCTGGTCTTGAACCCATCCAAAGGCATCTATGCCTGAAAACGCTAAGGGGCCCTCATTATAACTCTCTCCAGCAGGAGGTCCAAGGACCTTAGCTTTCCTACAAAGTCCCAAATTGTGATAAAAAAGGAAATAAGAGAAGGCTTCCTGAAAAGGAATTGCAGTAGGATTCAAAGTATTTTGTTACAGCTTGAAGATAAAGAGAACGACTTTAAATTAATAAGCACTGACATTGAAGTTTTCACAGTCACAGAAATTTTTGTAAGCAATATTTTAATCTATAGAGTTAGCTTAAATCGGAGTTGTGTTGCCTGGTGAGGGCAAAAATGGGTCTCTGACTTGAAAAGATTATGAGGTTTAGCTGGAAGGAAGCACTTCCTAGAATGGAAACATTTCTCCATCAGTTTAATGAATAGCAAATTTTTTTCTTGAAGTTTGACCCAACAATAGGAATAGCCAGTCTTGTATGAATAGGTTAAGAGAAAAATGGAAAGAAAGAGGCACAAAAGAAAACTGTAAATTTTTGGAGTTTTTATTAAACATGGGCCAAATGTATTTCAAGAACCTGAATGGCCTGTGCCCTAAGAATCTGCATAAATGAATTCTATACCCCTGGTCTACAATGCACTCATCAAAATGTGTTACACGCTGAGATAAGTCTATAATATATATTCCCCCTTTGCATTTAAAAATTCATTCCATCAGAATAACTTTATATTTCTCTCCTAGTTTTATGAATACTTTAATATTCATTTCCATTGTGTAAATGAAAAGCCAGCTTGTTATTTGGCTATATGCAAGATTCATAAAGTTTTATTTCTAAAATAACAGCACCTCTACACTTCCCTTCCTCATGCCCTGTTGGCTTCAGTTGAATACCTGACATTTTCTCACATCTTGTTTATGATCTGCAGATGTGAACTTTCCATATCTACCTTGACAGCTGAAAAAGTTACACAAACTATTCCAGGGAAATTTTCATTTTTCACTCAACACTCAAGTAGCAGTTACATATTGAATGTCTTCTGGGTGGGAGTTTCCTTTTATGTACCTTCTGGGCCAGCTGCAGAGGATACAGTGCTCAACACACTGACCCAGTGATTCCTGTCCTTTAAGAGTAGATACTGTTGCCCTAGCTAGTTTGGCTCAGTGGATAGAGCATTGGACTGTGGGCTGGAAGGTTCTGGGTTCAATTCCAGTTAAGGACACATGCTCAGGTTGCGGGCTCGATCCCCAGTAGGGGATGTGCAGGAGGCAGCCAATAAATGATACTCGTTCATCGATGTTTCTCTCTCTCCACTTCCTTCCTCTCTGAAATCAATAAAAATACTAGTATGTTTTTTTAAAAGAGTATATACTGTTGCCCTAGCTGGTTTGACTCAGTGGATAGAGCATCAGCCTGTGAACTGAAGGGTCCTCGATTTGATTCCGATCAAGGGCACATGCCTGGGTTGCAGGCTTGATCCCCTGTAGCTGGCATGCAGGAGGCAGCCAATTAACGATTCTTTCTCATCATTCATGTTTCTACCTCTCTCTCCCTCTCCCTTACTCTCTGAAATAAAATATATATATTTTTAAAAAAGAGTATGTACTGTTATGGGGGAAACTCCTCTGAGGAGGGGCTGTAATGGAAGATACGCCATTTGGAGAGCAAATGGAATCCAACTTGACCACGGCAGCTTGGATTGAGTTTCTGCTTTGTATCCCCCAAACACAAAACCACTTTTATTGCTCAATGAGACAGCTGACTATTTGTTAAAAGAACAGACCAGGGCAGTTATGAATACCTGCAAAATGACACCCTAGTTTTTAGGGTGCTTTCTTTTTTATTTCATTTCATTAACATTTTACTTTTAAACGGTTTTGGGTAACTTGCTAAAATTAACCTCTAAGACTAAAATAAAATGATGTGCATGCCTCGCCTCCTTTCTCCTCATCAGGACAGGCATCCATAATTGATCACAGCACTTGTTATAATGAATCTAGACGTGATCTTACAACCTGCTCGAACAACACTTCAAGCACTGCTATCACTTGGCTAGCTGAAGAAATGAAATCTCTTCACCATATCTTACTGAAGGGTAAGGTCCTTGAGAACAGAGCTAACATTTTCTACATAGAGGTCAGCACATTGCTTTGCATGTAGCAGATATTCAAAACACAATAGAAATCCTAGGAGCATGGAACTCTGATAGAGGCAATGATCATTCATGTAATACAACTGCCTCCTGTTACAGAAGAATTTGGGCCCGGAGAGAATGATGATAGGCAAAGAAATAGGCTTTGCTGATTTGTCTGTTTTATATGCCCTTCCACACACATGGCTAACTCTTAACTTTCCAAGATGCTACTAATGTAGCCTTTCTTCTATAAAGTCATCCCTCATTAGAAAGCAAAAAAATAGTAAATCATATTTGGTGCTTTGATAGCAATTTCCACAGACTTTGTTTTACCAACATCTTAGGACAGGGGTGGGCAACCTTTTTGTGAGTGCTAGCCAAAACCAGCAAAACCTCTGACTCAAAATTCTTCTGCGTGCCAACCCTAATTTTTTGAGACCATGTTACGCCTACTTGATATCTCTTAAGGTGTACATATGTGAAGAACCTTGAAGAAATAATAAAATTCATTCGAGTGACAGAAACACAGTATATGATAATGAAAAATACATTTATTTTTTAATGTATACATGTACACTGATAGTCCGACAGAAAACTTTATGACTCCGTTTGATATTATGAGTGGGACTTTTGCTGCTGCATCACTGGTGACAGAGATTTTACATCAGGTTTATATTTCATGACCTTCAGAGATATGCACGAGCTACTACTTTTATCCGTCAGGATACTCCTATTGTGAGAATTAACAAAATTCATCACTGTGAAAAAAAGTGTATGTGGATGAAACCAAAACACTGGTCGGATGTAGAAGGCAGGGGGAGTTAAGGCAGAGGCATAGAAATTGTTCTTCCCCTCTCTCGTCAATCCATGTCTTTGGTCTTTAAGATAACTTACGTAAAATTATTTATTTATCTAAGATGCACCTACACTGAATTTATCTGAAAAATAAAAAAGTCGATATTAAGAAAAAAATTGTAAATGGAAGATTATAAGAGAGGGTTTCGCGTGCCAGCAAAAGTTACTGGCGTGTCATGTTTGGCATGCGTGCCAGGGGTTGCCCACCCTGTCTTAGGATTTCAATGATACATAGGTAATACATATTTCTTCAAACTATGAACTCCTTGAGTGATTTCTTCTTATTCATTTCTGCACCCCAAACATCTGGATCAACATGTGGCTCATGCTCAATAAAGATTTGTAAAAAGACTGACTGATTGACTGAATGAATGAATATATAAGCCATTTTCAAATAGAAACAACTTTTATTTTAAAAGGATATTGTAAGTGCTTTGTAATTCAAGACTCATTTTCCCCAAAAAACAAATTTAAATAATGATATGTGGTAGCATACTGTATAACCACCCACAAGCCTGTAGCAATGTTCTGATACAGAGGAGGATGAGGTTAGGAAGGACTTACCGGAGAAAATGATACCACCACTGAGTTTAATATTAAGGGAATTTTAAATGATTTCATTTTTTTCCCAAAAGAAGAGCATCATTTAATTCACAGATTCTTAAAGTTCATAAACTCCAGGGAAATAATAAGAATGTATTTGCTTGCAAGAAGCGAACAATGGAAACAAATGGAGCCAGGGAGAATTAAGGAGCAAGGTTAGGGATGCAGGAGGGACGGATGAGAAGCATGATGCAGGAATGCATCGATGAATGAATCTATTATTCTGTCTACACATAAAAAATGCCTCCTTGATCCTAGAAGAATTACAGGGAAAGCTTTGAATGAAGCAAAATAAGAGAGAGCTTTTACAGTGGTTCTCAACCTTCCTAATGCCGCGACCCTTTAATACAGCTCCTCATGTTGTGGTGACCCCCAACCATAAAATTATTTTTGTTGCTACTTCATAGCTGTAATTTTGCTACTGTTATGAATCATAATATGAATCATAATGTAAATATCAGATATGCTATATGTGTTTTCTGATGGTTGCGACCCACAAGTTGAGAACCGCTGGCTTAGAATGTAGGATGGTCCTGGCATGGCAGAGAGCTCAGAATAAAGAGGGGTTTTACAAAGAGAAGGAGATAAACTTAATAGCCAGGATGCTAATTTGAATCAGAAAATAAAGATTCTAACCATGTTAATATTTTCCCATTAATATAACATTAAATATTACTAAGTGCTTTCAGTTGTGCTATTATATTCCACAGAGAAGAATGGCTGATCAGAATTTATAAACGATTTTGCCCAGTGATGACAAATGAATAAATGGTAGAATCCGGACAAAAATGTAGGTCTTCTAACACTACTTACTACCCTGCTTATTTTACATTTTCAGGAAATGAGGGTGGTAAAAGAGGAGATAGTAGTATATTAGTAGAAATTACTTGGTCTAAATGTCTGTAGATTTCTTCAAAATAATATTCCTCAACTTCTTTCAGCCATAAAAAGTGTTTCTATCTGCTTCATATCCCTTGAACATAATTACAGAGTTCTCCCTATCCTTAAAATAAATCATCACTTAAAATATTTTTAAATCTTTTATGCATTAGTAGAACGAGAAAAAAAAGAAAAGGGGACTTTTAATACTAGGATGTATGTATCAGATGACAATTTCAAAGTTTCACTAACTAGGTTTCCAAAGTAGAAACTTTTCACATACAGTGACACTCTGCAGGGTTTCTTGTTCTGTGATAATCCCATATCATTTATGGAAAATAAATCAGTGGACAGCTCCTCCACATACTGGTACACATTTCATGTTGAAGTACTTTTGTATCCCAGGGTTAAAATGTGAGCTTGTATCTGTCCTCCTCAGACAGACAAAAGATACCACGAGTGAAAAATAAGATGAAAGGAAAGGGAAGACATGGAAAGAAAAATTGAATGATAGGGTTGGAATAGGACTCCCTGCTATCTTTTATCCTTAATTGGTTGAGGATTTCTAGCAGCCTGCCTATGTTTGAGGGAAAATAGACTGACAGTGATTTAACCTATTAATCCATGCTTTAGAATAAGCTCCAAGTTAAATAGCTAAACTTAGGGAAAGTTAGATGCCAAGAAAATAGAGATGGGAATGAAGGCAGGGGCATTTTGCACACATATAAACTCGAAGAACAACAGGCTAGATGGTAATAAAAAGGAGGCATAGGTTATCAAAATGTACACTGGATAATCCTGTGAGTTAAAGTTGGAACAGGTTGCTGTACAGTTCAGGAGAGGGGAGTATTTTGAGAGCAGTGTTTCCAAATAGGATGATCTGCATCAAGTTTTACACATTTCCTCACATCACAATAATTTCTTAATTGACAATGACAAACATGACTAAAATACTTACTGTAAGAACAAAGCATATTTATGGTAGAAAAAATTAAGAAACTATTTCAAATGTCTTATTAAGTATACATTAGCTTTGGCAGAGTCTCAGTGGTTTTGAGTTGTCAGAAATTATAAGATGGCAGAACACGTTCTTTTGCGTCATTGCATGTATGGAAAAGAAAACAGGTTCTCAGTGTTGGCTAAGCACTCGGTTCAAACCATGGTTGCATCATAGTTGGAAGTGTGGCTTTCAGGTCAGACTGGGGTTTAAATCTGACTCTACTTTTTCGTTGGCTGTGGAACCCTGCAGAAGTTAACCCTCCAGGACACCACCCCATGTCATTGTTTCTGAAAGGCGGAATAATAATATCCCCTTTACAGACTTGTCACACACATTAAAAGAGAAGGCATCCAAAATACTTAGGAAAACATCTCTATTTAGAATCAGCAAAGACCTCCAGGACCTGCAGAAGGTTATCCAGTGCCTCCCCCTCTGCTCACTCATCCCACTTCCGATCTCAGTCAGTAAGCTTGGGCCAGAGGCAGCTTCTCTCTGGACTCTGAACACACTAAGCCCAGACTCTGACCCTGTGCCCTCTGTGTGCTGTGGCTGGGAAGTTTTCCTCTAGGTCTTTGCCTAGCTGGCTCTTTCCCCTCATTCAGGTCTCACATGGAACTTTATCTCAAGAGGTAGTGTTTCTGTCATCATGCTACTTAGATCTTGCTTCCTCTATTGTTCATGGGAATCTAATCGCCCTTGTTCTTTCTGTTGCACTAATCACTATCTCTATTGTTATTTACATATCTGTTTACATTTCTTCTGTCCATCACGCTATACAAGAATGGATGCCCCATACACATAGGCACCTCATCTGTCTTGACTAATATTGTTGCACATTTGCAGAGAATGGCTTCCTGCTCACCATATTTTCTCTTTTCCAGGAATGATGGCCACATTTCCCAGCTTTCCTTGCAACCAGCATGACCACATGGCTGAGTCCCAGCAAATGGAATGTGTGGCAATGACGTATGTCCCTTCAAGGCCAGACCCACAAAGCCCTCCCAGTTTTGGTTTTCTGTTCTCATCTCCCTTCTTTGCAGGTTGAATGAGGAGGGTTCTGGGGTTAACTCCAAGGCTCTAGGGGATTGCAAAGTTGGGGGTGGGGGGATGCGACTAGAACTTTAATCACACTGTGGAAAACCTTCACAAGTTTTTCTATTGTCAGCCTCTGATATTTGGAAATTTGTTTGGTAAGGCAAGCAGCCATATGAATAGCTGAACAAACATACTGAAGGTATATAGTAGGTGCTATGGGCTGAATGTCTATGTCCTCTCAAAACTCATATGTTGAATCCCTGTCCCCATGGTATTTGAAGAAGGGACTTAGGAACTTAGAAAGTAACTAGGTCATGAGGGTGGGACCCTCATGGCGGAATACATGGCCCAAAGGCGATAGTTTCTTTCTCTCTCTCTCTCTCTCTCTCTCTCTCTCTCTCTCTCTCTCTCTCTCTCTCTCTCAGCAGGCAATGAAGAAAGGCCATATGAGACACAGAAGAAGTTGGCCATCAGCTACAGAAGGAGGGCTCTGATCTCAGACTTCCAGCCTCCAGAACTGTGAGAAATAAATGTCTGTTGTTTAAATACTCAGTCTATGGTACTTTGTTGTAGCAACATAAGATGGCTAAGACAGTGGGTATTTAATAAACATATAACAAATAGTGGCTAAATAAGCAAAGTCATTAAATTATGGTCATGTGTGCCATATGGTCTCACATTCTGTCCCTACACCATACTGTCCCAAAGTGGATCAGAGCAGAAATCACTCTATGGTGATAAATTCCATGCAGGGGTGGGGAACCTTTTTTCTCTCAGGGGCCATTTAGTTATTTATAACATCCTTCTCAGCCCATACAACATTAGCAACTTAAAAATGAGCCTGCTACATTTGGTCAACTTTTCATTAACTCACCCCCTAATGCCATGGCAGGGCCAGACCAAGTGACTTCGAGGGCCTCCTATGGCTTGCGGGCTGGACCTCCCTACGCCTGATCTAGATGATGCTTGAAGATCTCCAAGGTGTACACAACGTAAGGGGTTGAGGAAATTACCCTTCCTGGGTTTAGGCATTTAGTGACTATTAACATAAAAAAGAAAATCAAAGAGATTTTGGTGTACCGTGTTACTAATTCCCTGCACTGACATTTGCTGTTTGGGATCATAAAGAGAATATGAAGGACTCATAAAAACCTAAATGAATTGTGTCATAAATGTTAACTGCCGCTGATAGCAGAGTTGAACACCACTCCACGGCAATGCTGCTACAGGGTAAATCTCTGCTATGAGATCTGAGAGTAAAAGCAAAGCCAATGTCAAGTCCAAATGCATACCAATAAATATGCATGCCCCCCCCCGCAACGGATGATACATTTTTATTCATGTCAGTAAAAATCTTTGCCAAAGAAAGTTATATGTATTTAATAAGATAGAGCTCCCTATCCTGAAAAGACTGCTTCAGAAAATATTCCTGCATTGCACTCATTAAATCCAAAAGTGACCATTCTTAGCCTTCAATCTTTTATCTTCCACAATGAGCCAGATGTCCAACTACAGGGACATGAGCAGTCCATCACTCTTACCCTTAGGGTTTGATAGCAAATACATTTGGGAGACTTAACAAATTCATCATCACAATTTAAGAAGTAGAAAGTTGTGAGCGTCAGGTCTTTATTATTAGATACGCAAACGATCGATCAAGGTAAACAGTTGGTTAAACTTTTAGAAAATGTTTTATAGGAGTCGGCTTATTGAGTCAGGTTCCATCGTTATTTCTCATCCTTTTCTGCAGATGCCTTTAAGAACTTTAATTACTTGTGGTTCATATGAACTCAAAGAATTCTAGTAATTGCTATCATCGGAGTGTTCGCCTCTGCCAGATAAGCACAGGCATCCAGGCCATTCAGACTTGGTGAATTGGTCCACAATCCCCATCCTGTATGGCTGCCAAGCAGACTGGCATTGGAGTCACTCAGATGTGATCATTAAGCTTTAGAGTGGTAATCCTTTTTCATGTGCCATTGCAGAATTGGAGAAAGGCAAGTACAGATGCTTTAATTTTTGAGAAATAATTTACAAATAGATGAAGGTACAAGTCATATATGCAAATACTTGTATCTCTACCCACCCAGTTTCAAAAATAGAACATTGCCAGGAGAGTTGAGGTACCCCTGCACCCTCATAAATATTCCTTTGTATTCTGATTTTTGTAATTTCCCTGGGTTTTATTTGTGCTTTTATTCCATTCTGTCATTAACATAAAATATTTTCACTTAAAGCGTATAACAGGGATTAGAATGCCAAATATCTAATATCTGCAAAAAGAACTTTTGCAGTGATAAATTAATAAGCACTTTGTTTTGCTTAATTTATATCTGTGGGCTTAAAAATATTTAACATGTAACGGGTCAGACAAGATAACATTGCTAAATATGTTGGAAAAATCTCTTCTTATTTTACAACATCAAAACTAAAAGATCTCAGGCAGCAAACGCAGACAAATCAATTTGTTTTTAGCATGGTTAGGTTTGTGATTTTTAGAGGTTAAGTCCAAATAGCCACAAAAAATACCAATTTGCAGGTGATGTGAATATAATTCATTTGCTTTTATGATGAAATTACAATGCGGTGCAAGGGCAAACATCACTTCGGTTACACTGCTTCATATTATCATTCTACTTTTGGTCAGGGAAGGGGCCAAGTTCTTACAAGATTATAAATGGCTGGTTAAATGAAAAGATGGTTGGCCTCTCCAGTGATGAGAGAAATGCAAATTCAAACAATAGCTTACCATTTTCACCCATTCACAAAAGCCTAATGGACTGATAGTATTCAACATAGGCAAGCCAGTGGTCAAGGCATCCCCTCCTGGCCCTAGGAAGGAGCTGCATTAAAGGGGAATGTGGAAGCATCCATGGTATTGTAAGGTTCTGTTTCTGAAGGGCCTACAGGTTCTGTTGGGTTCAGAGGTTCCGTTGACTTCGGAGGATCACATTTTATTATATTGTTGTTGTGATTATTTCTCTGTTGTTCGTTTTTAAACACACACCTGGGTTTGACGAGCTATTAAAGAAGAAAGAGCACCCACAACCCAAAAGTATCTGAAAGATAAGTAGCTATCTTCGTGGCTAGGGAAGGAGGAGGGTGGAGTTTTCACTTTCACTGTAACATAGAATCAAAAGAGTTTGAATGTTTCTCCCAAGAGAACCTGTGCTAATTTTGTAATTGCGAAGACCCAGCCTTAATGGGTCTTCATAGAAGAACAATTAGGGAGCAGCTCCAATGAGCTGAGCTGATACGCTGATGCCATCCAAGTTCACTGCCTGTGATTACTGAAAAGCTGGGCCTTAAGAGACTGCATGAAAGTCCCTTCATAAAAGCGATTGATAGCATTTATCTTCCCTAAAAGGGTGAGGGGGCTAATCAGAGGCATTGTTGTTTTTAAGCTTAATTTCTTTTTCTTTTCCAAAGGGATTCACTACCATGGAAGCATAAAGTCTCAGCTTAACAATTTATGTTCAGGAGGCTTCATTCACAAAAAGAACAGATAGCAGGCGTGTCGGTAACTTAAGTCAGCCCTAGCCTTTAGGACAGTGCTGGTCAGAAACCAAAACCTTTCCATCTTATGGGCCTGTTTGTAACAATGATGCCAATTTCCTTGCCATCCTTAAATTCTTCCCATGTACCAGAGTTCTTATTATTAGGAGAGTTGAACCTCACCCCAGTGGTAATAATCAAACTGTGCAAGACACCGTGCTATCAACTAAGGTCTTTGAAAGTAGTTTATGTTTATAAGGTAATATTTTAGTGAACATTTTTAAATGTACTATTTTATGTGATGCTCTAGTGCAGTGGTCGGCAAACTGCAGCTCGTGAGCCACATGCGGCTCTTTGGCCCCTTGAGTGTGGCTCTTCCACAAAATACCAACTTCTGTGCATGGGCCACGAAGTTTCAATCGCACTGCACACAGGGTATTTTGTGGAAGAGTCACACTAGAGGGGTCAGAGCTGCATGTGGCTTGCGAGCCGCAGTTTGCCTGCCGACCACTGCTCTAGTGCATGCAATCAATCATAATGTTATTTTTAAAAAATTATCAAGGAAGGGGATGTTTTTTAAAAAAAATCACACCTACGAAACTGAGAGCTGTTGGAGTTAGGTGTAAGCAGCATGAAATCCTGCCTGGAATTCCAACAGTGTCTTATGAAATCCAAGTTGTCATAGGAGGTATGGACCAACCCTTGAGGGATGACTGACTCCAGTCCCCAGAACATCTGTTTTGGATGCTCAGAATTCAGCAGCACCCAGACCTTCAGTTTGAGATGGGGTGCAGGATTATTAGAAGAAAAGAACAGCCAAGGGAAAGTGACTCTCATAGCTGGGAAATGAGCAAAGGGTATAAAAGGCACCAGATGTAAACCTTAGCTTTTCAAATCACATGGGGAAAAAATAAAGATCAGGAGGAAGAAGCAGAATAAGAATCTCAATTTTTCCTGAAAACACTGCCTTTGGGGAGAAAACCACATGGGGGGAAAAAGATTTTGGGTCTCACTAGAAATGACCAACTCTGGGCAAAGTTATAATGCCTTCCTGGTCTTGGTCTACTAAAGCATGATGTTCAATAGCAAATTAAGGGGAAAGGTTGAAATTTCCAGGCACATACTGATACAAGTCTTCATGTGCCTGAAGAGTTCTCAATAATTCAAATGCTGATTCCTAGGGTCTTAAAGAGAATGCCATCCACATAATGCAATCTGGGAGTCTGTAAGCCTTCTCTCATAAGCCAAATTGAAATTGATTTTTTTCCTATTGGAGTATAAAGTCTATCCATTAAGTGATTTATAAGAGGTAAGCCTTTGTTAAACAACTTTGCATATATTATCTCATTAAATTCTCACAATGACCTCAGGAAGTAGCTTATAATTTTCCCATTTTATAAAGAAGGAAGTGGGCTCTGACAGGTTCAATACTTTTGCCCTAGGTCATCCATTTTCCAAGTGATACAGCTGGGATAAGAACCCAAGTCAGTCTGGTCCCAGAGTCCAAATGCTCAGTCCTTACAAGTCTGCAGCATTGTCCACCTACAGGTGTCAAGCTTCTACATTTAGTATTTAAGAACCACTGGTTTAGCCCTAACCAGTTTGGCTCAGTGGATAGAGCGTCAGCCTGCGGACTCAAGGGTCCCAGGTTCGATTCCAGCCAAGGGCATGTACCTTGGTTGTGGGCACATCCCCAGTAGGGAGTGTGCAGGAGGCAGCTGATTGATGTTTCTCTCTCATCGATGTTTCTAACTCTCTATCCCTCTCCCTTCTTCTCTGTAAAAAATCAATGAAACACATTTTAAAAAAAAGAACCACTGGTTTAAAGCCTTATTACCACCCAGCTGGTGAATCTCAGTGCTTGAGTGTCAACCCATGAACCAAGAGGTCACTGGTTTGTTTCATGGTCAGGGCACATGCCCAGATTGTGGACTTGATCTTCAGTGGGGGGTATGTAGGAGACAGCCAATTGATGTTCCTCTATCATTGATGTTTCTATCCCTCTCCTTTCCCCTCTCTAAAATCAATAAAAACACATTTTGTAAAAAATAATAAATTATTGCTATCATTATCTACTATAGGTCTGTTTCCTCAGATCTCTTGTGTACCAGCTTTTCAGCAACTTGGAAATATGGACACTTTATATTACCCTCCATTCCCTTCCTCTTCTACCCTATTCTCCTATCATAGAGCCTACCCACCACAATGTCCACCTTACAAGATGTATTAAATGTTTGCTGAATGAGGATATGCCCTTGTTCAAAGTTTAAGAGAGTTGAGGGATCATGCCTGGGACTCAGCTACTCTGGGTAGTCTATAAGAGTACTAGACAACCAAAAAAGTATAGTTAAGAAGCAAGCACACTTTAGAGAAACAAGCCTTAGTCCCTGAAACATTATGCAAATAAAGGAGGGAATTCTCGGACAGTAAGACCAAGAGTATTTATTCTCCTTGAGCCATGTACAAATGAGGGACAAACCAGCCACACAGGGAAGTAGAAGCATCACAGCCGATTCCATCTTGGTTTTATAATACTGTAATAAAAACAGGAATTGGCATTTAGTGTGTGATTTTTAAAACTGTGTTCCAAGGAGACTTACTCCTCTAGGGAGATGCCTTAAGGCATGCTGGGGGAAGCAAAATAATACAGGTCTGCGTTCCTATGGCAGACACTGTTGGTTGTTTTCCCAACAGGCATTCCCCTTTTTCTATCCTAAGAAAAGCCCGAATTTCAATATGACTAGCCCCAGGGAATAACTGATTGTTTGTTTAAACCAGTGCTTTGCAAATGTTCATGTGCATACACATAAACAAGGGATCTTGATAAAATGCAGACTCATAGTTAGTATGTCTAGACTGAAGTAATTCTAACAAGCTCCCGGGTGATGCTGATATCATTAGTCCACAGATCACATTTTAAGTCCTAGGTTCTAAACCAATGATTCTCGAATATGATTGCTCAGAAGAATCACATGGGTGGCTCCTGCTTTCATTGGTTAAGCTTGGGAATCAGTTATATATAAAAGAAAAAGATTCAAGGTGATTTAAATGTGCATGGTTTACAGTAATATTGGAAGGTCTATATTCTTTTGCCTCTTATTAAAGTTGACTAGGAAAATCAGTTCTGGTCAATGAGATATAAGTGGAAGTCTACCAAAGGAATTCTGGGGAACATTCTCTTCCTTGATAAAACTGTAGTGCAAATGAAAGTCCCTGCTCTCTTCCTTTTTAAGGACTATTGATAGGTAAATGAAATGTTTGGGGTTGTGGGCTTCATCTTGTGCTAAGTAAGGGAAGGTGACATGAGAACACACTGAGAGGATGGTGAGAGGAAACACAGAAAGAGCCTCTCTCTTTGGTGATGCTAATGACCTGCTACATCAACCCTAGAAATATCTACTGTTTCAGTTACTGTTGCCGAGTAACAAGCTATCCCAGGTTTAGTGACTTAAAACCACAGCTGTTTTATCATGCTCACAGTTCTGAGGGTCAGGAATTTAGACAAGACACAGTGGACATGATTTGTCTCCGCCCTCTTGAGTCTGGGGCTGTAGATGCAAAGATTCAAATACCTGGCAGTGGCTCAAACAGCTAGAGAATGAAGCCATCTGATGGTATCTTCACTCACATATCAGACATGTGGGCTGAGAAGACAAAAGCTGGGCTCAGATGAGGTTGACCAGAGAGCACCTACGCATGGCCTCTCCATGTGGCTTGGGTTTCTTCACAGAACGGTGACTTGTTCAGAAAGAAAGTGTCCTGAGAGAGAGCATTCAGCTTTTCAAGAGAGTTTCTGACCTTGACCTGGAAATCACACAGTATCACTTGGGCCACAACCTATCGTCACAAAGGCTAGCCTCATTTAAGAAGAGGGCATTTAGACACCACATCTTGGTGGGAGAACAGCAATGTCCCACTGCAGAAAAGCATGTGGGATGGGTCCTGTTACTGCAGCCATATTGGCAAACATAAATGCCGACCTCTACGTCCAGACTTTTTATTAAGACAATTCCTACACCTCCGTGTTTTTGAAGCCACTGTCAGATATTCTGTTTCTGTAGCAAAAGAATCCTAACCAATAGAGTTCCTTACTCCAACTTCAATGAATATAAGCATTTTTGTCACATGCTTTGTATATTTAGTCTAGTACAGCGGTTCTCAACCTGTGGGTCGTGACCCTTTAGCATTCAAATGACCCTTTCACAGGGGTTGCCTAAAACCATCCTGCATATCAGATATTTACATTACGATTCATAACAGTAGCAACATTACAGTTATGAAGTAGCAACGAAAATTGGGTCACAACATGAGGAACTGTATATAAAGAGCCAGAAGGTTGAGAACCACTGGTCTAGTAGGAGACCTGTGGGAGACAGGGGAGTGATAGCATTAGACATGATGCAATATGAAAGAGATAGGGATGTGTAATGTCTTGGCCTTTTGAGAAGCTGGGCAAGGTCTGGGGCAACCAGAGTCCTGAGCAATGAGTAGCCTCCATGAGGTGGAAAAAAAAAGTTTAGGAAAAATTGCCATTGAGCTGTAGTCTTCAAACTCTGTTCACATGTTCTTTGAAGCATTTTGAAAAATTATAGACACTCTTTCTCATTTTTGAGCTACCTAAAATTTTCATTGTGAGTTTAATGAATTGCTATACTACTCTTGTCCCTTAGTGTGTGTGTGTGTGTGTGTGTGTGTGTACACACACACACATGCATACATATACACACACACAGCAGCTGGGAAAGACTGGAAGCCCCATTGGTTTATGGTGCCTGATTAATCATGCTATGAAGTGTTTCTTTGTTGGTGTCTCCCTGGAGAGTTTTTTTACACCCTGAGGCAATAGACCAAAGTAAAATTTATAAGCAAGGAATACGCTTTCTCTTGGAAAGGACTGTGGTAGAGAGACCCTATAATATATCTTCCAAAATTGAACGTTTTTGAGAGTAAAAGGGGACACTATTAATAAGTGCTCTAGGAAATAAACATAAAGCATAGAAATGGAGATATATGGTGACTTTAGCTACTGGAATACTAGTAAGTTATCAGACTAATCCGTTTATAAAAGAGAATTCATGGAAGCTGAAGATCTGGTTATTACTTCATTTTCAGTACTCTTTGAAAAGTTTACAATAGCCCCTAGGAGTTTGTGCAGACCTGTAATTAAGCTAATGTTTAGCCATACCAGTTGTTTAAAGTATTAAAACATTTTCACACATGTTACTATACAGAATAGCAGTAATTGGGATAACCATTAAAATAATCAATAATCTAAATGCCAGCATTTGTGCTTCATTTCAGAAACCACAAATAAGCAAAATGTGACTCTAAGACATCTTTGTGGAGTGGGCATTGGAGCACAGAGCTAGGAATCTGTTACAGAGGACTTGCTCTTTATTTTCAAAGTTAGTGGGTAGCCTTGAAGCATAAAAGTCCTTATTTAGAGGAAAGGAGAGGTGCAATCTATCCCAACCCCTTCTATAAACCTCCAAAAATATGCTTGTCCCTGCCCATGGGGAGGAGTAGGGTCTGGGTTCAGGAAGCAGTTAGTAAATTACTGGGTCCCATGGATATAGACAGTTGCCATGGACACAGACAGCACATGCCTTCATTGTGAGACAATGTCCCCTCTGATAGCTTTGTGAGCCCTTGTTTTATATGACAACTTAACTCCCGATGGAAGGCAGCTGTCCCTGTGCTTTGTAAACATGTTTCTAGAGAGGGACTCTCCTGGAAATCTGTTCAGGGACTAAAGAGACAGTCCTCTAGAAAGATAGTGCGAGCACTGTCTCCCCTCTTTCCCTTGCAGATGTATTGCTACCTGGCTGGGTATCTCAGTTGGTTAGAGTGTTATCCCAATACTCCAAGATGCGGGTGTGATCCTCGGTCAGGGCACATACAAGAATCAACCAATGAATGCATAAACAAGTGGAACAACAAATCACTATTTCTTTTTCTTCTCTCTCTCTAAAAATCAATCAATGGGAAAAGAGAGAGAGAGAGAGAGAGAGAGAGAGAGAGAGAGAGAGAGAGAGAATCTAGCAATCTAGCACCAGGCTGCTTACTCTTCCTCCCTACCTGCCTACTCTTCTCTTGAAGGAGAGAGAGGGCCTTAGCAAAAGACTCCACTACCTCTAGGCAGCATCAACCTCTGTGCATACTCGCATTACTTTTTATATTCTTTATCTCTTCTCTGCTCTTTTTTTCTTGTATTATTGTTTTTTTTTAAATCTCTTATCTTCTTTAGCCATTTCGAGTTTGTCTTCAGTATGCCCTGGGCTCTACCTGGTCACTGTGGTTGGCACAAGCTGTCTCCCAGTGAGCATCCGTGGGGCACAGAGGCATATTGTGCTTCTTCGCCAGAGAAAGAATAAATAACACACAGGGTCCTGGCCTCAGCAGTGGGGATCAGATAATCCCCATCTACTGTTCATCCTTCCCCACGTCCCCTCTCCCTCTGTCCATCTCTCTAGGGTCACTCAAATGATAACATCATTCAGGTCTGAGAAGAAAAAGGCACACGTGAGAAGATTCTGGGAGAGCAGAGCTATTGGGAAGTCCAATGAGCCCCATTCTTTTAGGATTAACTCGATCCGCAGTCACTAAATGACTATCAATTCATAGGAAGTTGTGGAAATTTGATGTAGTTCCCCATGTCAAGTCACGAAGCTAGCAAGGTTATCGTTTAGCTGCTGATGAAAGTATAAAATGAAAGACCAAAACCAGTGCACTAGTCAATATAGTATTTTGGAAATTATTAGAGAATGATTTCGTGAGTGAAATGTGTTATAAAAAATGTGATTAGGTAAGAAATTTACATGGTATTAACTTCCTTAAACAATAAAAGTATGGTATATTTAGTATTTGGCTTATGTTATCATTTATATGACTGTAGTACTTGAATATTACTTTTTGCCATTTTATACCCCAAGTTGAAGAGGCTGCCTAGACACGGTTTCTTCATTTACTAGAGCTTTTGATTAAATATGAGGAGAGTTTGAATAACTTTGTCTTTACTTTTTAAAGATATGTATTGGAATGATTATTAAGGTTATTTCATTTCAGAAGTAGAAAAAATCATGTTTCAGAAAAATCAAACTAATATTAGTGAATTTCAATAATTTTCAATTGCCATAGAGCAGTGATTTTCAACCTGTGTGCTGCAAGAATTTTTAAAACATTTAATACCTATTTATCCAGGGGCACTGACCTCTTTTCCCTAAGACTGCCAAATTAAAAAATGACAACAGTCAACACAACAATAGCCAGCTGGTGTGAGTGAATCAAAAGTATACCTATTTTTTTTTGTCAGATCGGCAAAAAATATATTTTTGTGTGTGCCACAGAATTTTAGTAATTAATGTGTGCCGCTAGATAAGAAATCATTGCTGTAGGTTATCCATTTCAGTTTTCTATCACTCAAAAAACCCATCTCACCTTATATCCCTTATTAGGAGGTTCCATCAGTTTCACAAAGCCCTAAATAATGACCTAATGGCTCAGAGGTTAGCCATTGAGTCACTGGATATTATGGTTGTTGTAGGCTGAACAACAGTCCTCCCAGATGTCCACGACCTAATCTCTGGATCCTGTGCAAGTTGGTTTAAATGGCCAAAGGAACTTTGCAGATGTCATCAAGTTTAGGATCTTTACATTGGGAGGTTACCCTGGCTTATTTGGGTGGGCCTTTAAATGTAATCAACTGTCTTTATAAAAGAGAAACAGAGAGAGGTTCGACCACAGACTTAGAAGACAGTGTGAAAATGGAGAAGAAATGGATTTGGAGATGAAAGAAGGGCCCAGGAGTGAAGGTTTGCAAAGAAGGTAGCTCTAGAAGCTGGAAAAAGCAAGGAACAGATTCTCCCCCAGAGGCTCTTGATGGAGTGTGGCCCTGCCAACACCTGGATTTCTGATTCTAACCTCCAATATAGAAAGAGAAACAAATAAAAGTGTGTTGTTTTAAGCCCCTGAGCTTGTGGGAATTTGTTACAGCAGCCACAGGAAACTAATACATTGTTGTACAACAGGGCTCTGAGAAATCCTTACTTGGTCAGTGAGAGGCATCACTGTGTGCTGAGATTTCTATACACTACCAATTTCAAGTTCACTAACGAGACATTCATGGGGTATCTGGATTCCTCAGTGGCAAGGGAATGGAAGCAAAAGGAAGCCGCTTGCGTCACATGTACTGACTACACACACTTCACATTGGCTGCCACCCTTATCACCCCAGGAAATTAAAGAGCTGGAAATCTTCAATCAAACTAGTAACTTAGAGAAAAGGGCCAGAATCTCACCAGGCTGTCAGACCATTTATAGTTTCATTAGAGGCTACTAAATTATATGACTCAAGAAAATTGCTGGCAATCTATTCAGACAGGAATTCCGTTTCTGTGGTTTTAACCACAAAACCTCTGTGGATCTTATGCTGCATGACAACTATGGAATCTACTCTCACATTTTGGAGCCCCAAATATTTCTCTAGTAATTGGCTTGCCATATAGATGCAACTAATAATTATGAGGTAATCACCCTTTTGAGATATTGTCATCTTAACCCAGCTCTCAAAGTCCCCCTATACTGAACTTCTGGCCTATTTTCAGATAATATCATTCCTTTTACAAGGTGGTAGGATACTTAAATGAGCACTGATCTTGGAGTCAAAAGTTTATTGCCATCTGATCAGGCATGGGAGGAAAATCTGAAAGAAATGTTTAAATGTTGAAATAATGGAAGAATGTCAAGTAGGCTTCAAATTGATCTTTAGAGTATGCTTGAAATCAAAAGTATAACACCTGTGACTATTTCTTACAGATTTTCCCCATTGTTTCCTTCTACTTTCACACTCGACTCAATTCACTCTCAGTGGTGTGACAAAAGGAAGTAACAGCTTTTAGATTTTAAATTATAAAAATTGGCTAGACATCCTGTAATTATTCCAGTGGTTTTCAAGACAGGATAGGATCTATTATTCTTTCCTATCCCCAGACCTAAAGCGAGTATCTTATAAATACAAGTACTTCTCTAAGGAGTAACATGCACATTTGAATGAAATGATTACAAAGAGTTCTACCTGGGGTAAAATCATTGTCCTCAACATGTAGATAACAACACAGGGACTTAGTGATAAGGAGCAATACAATACAACTAGAGGCCCAATGCACAAAATTCATGCAAGAGTAGGCCTTCCTTCTCCCAGCTGCCAGCACCAGCTTCCCTCTGGCACCTGGGACCCAGGCTTCCCTCTGGCCACCAGCAGGCACCGAGGACCCCAGCTTCACAGCCCTGGCCTCATCCGTCATCTGGTCTAATTGGTATATTATGCTTTTATTATTATAGATGGATACCAATACTGGTTGGAGACAAAAAAACATTTGAATCTCAGGCCCCATTACTGGCTATAATATTGGGCAAGATACTTAATTTGTTTGAGCTTCATTTTACTAATCTTTAAAATGATGACAATAACAGTAACTACCTCCTAGGGCTATGGTGAATATATATCTATATTTGACCCTTCAACAACTTGGGGATTAGTGGCCTCAACCTCCTACCCAGTTGAAAATCTACATACAACTTAAGTTGGCCCTCCACATCATCGAGTCCCAACCCAAGATAGAAAAATGCACATAAAGTTGTTTAGAACAGAGCTTGGAAAATGTGTTCCATAAATATCAGCTACTTTTAGATGACCTTGAGGCCAGTAAGAATATGAACTGAAATATTTCAATAAATTATATTTGTCATGGATAGCTTGACAAATAATGACTGAAGAAAAAGGTCAGGAACATTTTAGTAATGGAACTAGTTACCACAGAAAATTTTATTCAAAGTATATGCAACTAGCTTCTTTATTATGATGAAAAAAAAGATGCATATATTTTGAACATCAAACATACTAAGGGATATACAAGAAGAAATCTTCTTACTATAGAACTTCAGTCTATTATATGCAGATATGCACACATACATGCATGTGTGTGTGTGTGCATGTAATACTCTCCTAACTTGATTCCTTAACTTCCTTCTTGTTCCTCTACCAGAAATTCAAGAAGCCAGAGTGAGTCCTAAAAGAATTTAATTATGTCCTATAATTTCCTTGCGTAAAACCTTCCAATGGTTTCCCACCGTACTTAAATAAAATACAAACTCCTTATTCCAGATTATAAAGTGCTACAGACTCTGGCCTCCGCCTTTCCTTCTGACTGTATCTCCCTGTTCTTTCTCAGCTAAGCTCCAGGCACACTGGCTTTCTCTCCGTGTGATGAACATTCAGGCTCATCCCTGCCTCTGGTCCTTCTCACTGTTTCCTCTTCTTGGAATGTTCTTCCTCCTGAACTCTGCAGGTTATTTCTCTTTTTCATTCAGATAAAACCTGGCCTCCTAAGTGAGGACTTGGCTGATCATACAACTTCAATAGTCACCCAGTCAATCTATCATTTCAACCAGTTTTGCATAGCATTTAACACAGTGATGGCGAACCTATGACACATGTGTCAGAGGTGACACGTGAACTCATTTTTTTGGTTGATTTTTATTTGTTAAATGGCATTTAAATATATAAAATAAATATCAAAAATATAAGTCTTTGTTTTACTATGGTTGCAAATATCAAAAAATTTCTATATGTGACATGGCACCAGAGTTAAGTTAGGGTTTTTCAAAATGCTGACACGCCGAGCTCAAAAGGTTCGCCATCACTGATTTAACATGACTGCATACTTTTCTGTTAAGCTTGTTCCTTTTTATTTATTCATATGTTTATTTATGTAATTACCATCTTCCCCCTTGCCCCTAGAATAGAAGCTCCATGAGAGTAAAACTTGGTTTTGTTCACTCCTGTGCCTCTTCCACCAAGAAAAATACTGGAATATAAAAATGTCCAAAAATGCTTAATAATTATTGTTGTTGAAAGAATGGATGAATTTATTTAGGTTCTTTTTCCAAGTAGTTTCAAAAGGTTACTAACACCGTCCTTGTGCATACACCCTTGTACATGTCCAACTAGATGCCAAAAGTTTAATTACTGAGTCAAACGTATGTGCAATTTAAATTTTGACAGTCATTTCCAAATCACCTTTTAACAGAATTGTGCCAATTTACATTTTGAGTGGATTCCTTGAGTCTTCTTTTAAGTGTGTCTATGACATGATATTGGAAACACATTTCCTCAATTTAGAAGCTTGGAACACTTTATAATCCCATAACCTTGGAATGCAAACAGAATGGCCAAAGTGCAGAAGTCCACGGGGGCCTGGTAAATGGCTGAAGAACCCATGTCTACAGTTAATGACAGTGGGAGGAGGTACTATGACAAGCAGACCTGGCTTACTTTCAAAGGTCTCCCATTACCCAGGAGTCTTGTGTTTGGATTTTTCACAGTAAACATAGGTCTTCATAATCAACATTCATTATGATTTTTTCAAGTATGCAAGTGCAATTTATAATTTAAAAAAAATCTTAGTAATCTTACTGGGACGCCAAAAAAGATGAAGGCAGAAACAAGTAACCTATTCTAAAAGGTTCTCAAATTCCATGCTTTTATTTCTCCCACCAAAGGTTAATTTCTCTTGCCCTTTGAGTCATTTATGCCAACAACCCCAGAGTTCTGGGTGGCAGGAACTGGAGATTACTCCACTGATGAATCTACACGTATATATGTTACTACATGTTTAACTACAGCAACAAAGTCATTGATGAATTTGGGGACATACCGGTTCCATGGACTACTTTATTCTATTTTGAAAGGCATCCATTCTCAGTGAAAAAGCAACAACTAAATTCTTATGAAACAGCCCAGAGGATAACAGAAAAATAAAACCAGAGACATACATACTTTCAGCCTCCACACCATCATTCTGAAAATTCTGTCCATGTATTTCACCTCAAGATAACTTTAAATGAAACATCAATTTTTAGCACAGATCATCCAAACATACGTCATGTAAACACATAAGACACTCTGCATTGCTTACCTGTTACTCAAGAGCAGCCTAATTCTGCCTTGGAAAAGTTGCCCAATTAATAGAGAGATACCAATTCTGGATTCAAAATGTACCTAAATAAAGCATCCACTTTTCTAAATACTGAAAACAGGGTACTTACAGCAGGGTGTCCAGTACAGTAGGTGTAGCTGGCATGGGACTGGTAGTGCAAGCTCGCTCTTGGAAAGGAGTATGTACTCCAGGATGGTTGGCTGCTGTTCCACTGGGAGCTGAAGCCAGGGCTCATGGTCAGTCTTGACTTACTCGTTTGATAGGCTCTCACTGTGGAGCTGGACTATCAAGAAAAAAGAAATGCAATGTAAAGACGGCTCTGCATAGAACCCAAGTCACACACACACACACACACACACACACACACACACACACACACACAGAGCAGCAGCACACATTCTCTTGTATGATCATGGCATAGAACTCAGCTGGTTAAAGGAAATGGCTGATCTCTTAAGAGGAGACATGACATGTTGTTCAGACTAGGATAAAAGTGTTTTCTCACTATTAGAATTTGGACTGGATCACAAAGCACAATTGATCTTATTGAAAAGAGTATTTTTCTGGTTGTAACATGCAACTTCATCCTTCAGAAATGAGGTATGTTTTAGTGGTGAAAGCAACAGTGACATAGCTTTTAAAAATATATTTTTATTGATCTAAGAGAGAAAGGGAGAGGGAGATAGAAACATCAATGATGAGAGAGAATCATTGATAGGCTGCCTCCTGCACATCCCCCACTGAGGACTAAGCCCACAACCCAGGCATATGCCCTGACTGGGAATCAAAACGTGACCTCCTGGTTCATAGGTCAATGCTCAACTATGGAGCCATGCCGGCTGGGTGGCAGTGATATTTTAAGTTACATAAATTTCCTTTCACCACAGTGTTCACCTTAGAAGCTCACCATCTGCCTCATCAGAATGCAGTAAACAAAGATCAGGTTATGATGGTTGGATTGAGGCACAGGTTGGTTCCTGACACTAAATGGTCTTCAAGTTCCATGAGTCTATTGCTGTCCTCAGAGAGAGAGCAGCAGAAATCTGGACATACTCCAACATGTCGCCCTTTCACTACCAGAAGACAGCAAAATGATGAAGGATCTGAAATCGTCATTTACCCCCAACTGACCCTACCATGTAATGAAAAAGAGAGGAATAGGGAAATATAAATCAGTTTTCCAAATGTTAAATATATTTTCTTGTTCATTATTGTATATAGAGTGGAATGAACTCAAAACAAAACTCACTTGTATCTTCTGTCCATTTTTCCCCCCTCAGTTGTCATGGCACATAAGGCATATAATAGTTTCTTTTCAGAGAACACTTTCTATCATCAAATTGCAATAGCTACTTACCCATGTAGCACAGTAACTTTCACAATAAATTCTATTTATAAATGTATGGACACATGCCAACTCAATCACTGGGGAAATGTGCTAATCTCATTGCCATTATATTCAGGAAACCCAGTGGGGAAGAAACTTTTATCCGAGATTGTATTCCCCATTGGGCTAGATTCTGATACCATTAGACACTTTGAGAAACAACTTTTATGAAGACAGATTTGGGTATCTTGGGGTAAGCAAAAGAAGTAAGGGCTCAGTAATTCAAAGGCACCGGGCAGGGCAATTTCTCTCATAATATCCTCAAAATATTTAGAAAGGGAAAAGAAAATTTAAATCAGTAATTTACTCTTAAACTACTTAAAAGATTTAACCCAAAAAACGGAGAATACAGCTTTGTTAAGGTAAACACATTTATTTGGTATCTGTCGCTACTCTCATCCCCATCATCTCACAAATTGAGTGTGCTCTCCAAGTGTTCAATAGTTCAATGGGATGTACAGGTAGGGCAAAACAAAGGTACATACTACTGCAGACCTGCCTCAGACAAACCTGTGCCAGAGAAGCTATAGTGGACTTTTATAACACTAAGGTATCTGTGCTTGGTTCTAAGTATGGAAGCTTAGTATTTGTTTTGAAAAAAAAAAAAACACCCTATTATTTGTACCACATACACAGTCACTTCAAAGACTAAATAAGTCCACCCACAAAACTACTTTTGGCCCCCCAAATGTCTTGGTTTCTGCTCTGCATCTGTGGTCACTTATCACTCTCACTTGCTCAGTTGATTCTATAGGTAGCTCCTTCAAAACTAGACATGGTTAGATTTTTATTTTTAAATTGCCCCAGGGAAATTTCCTGGGAAAGCAGGCAGTATATGCAAAAGGAAGTTGGTAAATACCCTCATCTCTTAGTTTATGTTCCCAAATAGCTTCAGTCTCTCCTCAATGATTTTATTCATGGTGGTCTTCTTCATGCACATTCTTTTTTCTCCCTTTTTTGTCCACAAAGCTCATGCTCAAGTTCCATCTCTTACTCGATCTCATTCCTGTTGCCTCTAGCTTATGCTGACCGTTGCCTTTCTGCTCTCACAGTGCAGCTTAAACACTTTAGCATGTGATTGTGTTGTGTTGCTTTCTTCCCTATGCATGTAAATTTCAGCTCTCCCACCAGGCTGAGAATCTAATGAGAGTCATCATCTGCCCTGACCTTTGAGGGCATTAACAGTGTTTATCCCCCAATATTCTATCATCTTTCCCTTTTGACTCCATGACCCTTCTGGCTGTGCATTCTTCTCCCACCTACTTACTTATCTTTCTTTTTGTCCTCCCTACATGGGGTCTTTTGCCAGGGCTTAATCCTCAGTTCTGTGTTCTTCACTCTTTTCACTTTCTTCCTTTGTGATCTTATTCAGGACCAAAGCTTTAAGTATTACCTCAAAGGAGATGGCTCTTGGGTGTATTTTAACAAACTCTATCCTAAATACCAGTCCCAAATCTTAAAATATCTGCTGGATATGGATGTATAACTGCCAATCGTCAAAAAGGGAACCAAAGTTTAAATTCTGTGTATAAAATTAAATGCATTAATTGCTTCACTCTAAAATTTCATTCCACCTTAATTTCTTTATTTATGGTATTTCTGACAATATTTTGAAAACAAGTGCCTAGAAGCTTTAGGATTACTTGGACTCATTTATCTGATCAACTTTCCATTATCAGTGTCACCAAATTCTCTTGGATCTTTTCAATAGTTCTTGAATTGATGCTATCTTTTCCATTCTCATTACCAGTATCCATTTTTAGGATTTTATCATTTGTATCAGTCATTAAAACTACTTTCTACCTGCCTGGCCAACGTGGCTCAGCAGTTGAGCATCAACCTAGGAACCAAGAGGTCACCAGTTCCATTCCTGGTCAGGGCACATGCCCAGTTTGGGGGCTCAGTCCCCAGTTGCGGGTTTGCAGGAGGCAGCCGAATGATGATGTTTCTCTCTCATTGATGCTTCTCTCTAGCCTCTCCCTTCCTCTCCCTCTAAATATCAATAAAAAATATATTTTAAAAAAACCTACTTTCTTTCTTAAGCTTTGATTGACTCTCCACAACTAAACTACCTTAAAATCAGTTTTTCCAGAAAGCTGATTTTATTGTGCTACTCCCTGCTGAAGAATGTTCAGTGTCTCCCCACTACCTATGAGGAAAAGTCCAAACTGTCTAGTCTTTCATTTGAATCTTTTTAATGTGATCCCAACATACATTGCAAGGCTTATTTTTGGTTCCTTCCCATATAATCTCAAGCTCCAGAGAGATTGTTACTCCAAATATCTTGTGCATGTCCATGCCACTGTCACAACCCATCTACTTCCTAAAATGTTCTCCCCTCCTCTCAGTTCCCACTTCAATATCCCTAGCTTTTGGAGAAAACCTATTCCAATGCTCAGCCTCCAGCCCATAGGGACTTTAGCTTCTACTAGGCATGGACATTACTGATTTTCTGCCATTTTCATCTGGCCCTTTCATCATCTGTGTGGCTACCGCGGAAATCAATGCCATAACTTCATCAGCATAACTCATCAATGTCTTAATTAGTCTTGCACAACAATTATTATGTCCCACCACACTTCTTTGGGGACAGGCATCTCAGCTGTGTTTTCCAGAAGAGATCACAATGCAAGAACTTGAGTACAAGTGGTTCATTTTGGAAGTGATCCTAGAGAAAATCAGTAGGAGAATAGGAAATGTGACAGAGACAGAATCAGTCAATAAGTTTGCCTCACTGAATAAATTATAACTTGAAGAACTAAGGCTCAATTCCTTTGGGGGACTTGGCGTCAGTGTAGAACATGCTTAGGAGTTATTCTACTCAAAGTGAAAAAAAAATAAGGGTATTTAACCTCTGATTCCCATGCATCATTGGCTGAGTGTTGCTCCTGGGAGGATTAATTCCCAGGCATTTATGACCTACTCCACCACAGGCCAAGAGAAAGCTCTCACATAGACAGTCCCAGGAGATTGTTGACATGCTCTAGGCAAGTAAGTACCAAGAGGTATGGGCAAAGCATTGATAGCAGGTGCTACCAAGAGGATGACTCCCTGAACTTCTTTGTACCTGCCATAGAACCTTAGATATTTGCATTTTCCTTTTGCATAATTGAGAGCAGGAGGTCACATTGGCTTCACTTTACTACCATTAAGAACTTGAAAAGGCAAAAGGAGATATTGGGATAGTTGATAAGCACAGTGAAAAGGTGCTCAAAATCATTAGTCATCAAGGAAATATAAAGTAGAGCTACAATAAGGTACCAGTTCATACCCACTAGAATGACTAAAACTGAAAAGACTGACAATACTAAATGTTGAGGAGGTTCCTGAGGACCTCAACTCTCATTCGCAGTCCTTGGCAGGGTAAAATGGTATGGCCCTTGCTACCAATTCTTATAAAATTAAATATACTTCCACCTATGACACAGCAATTCCACCTGTAGTTATTTACTTGAAAGAAAATATATTTACTCAAAAATACATTTTAAGAATATGCTCAGTAGCCTTATTAATATTAGTCCCAAATCATAACTTACTCAAATCTCTATCAACAAGATAATGTATTTAAAAATATTAGAGCACATTCATGCAATGGAATACTACTCAGCAATAAAATACAACAAAATTCTAATACATACAATTACATGAATATATCTCAAGATTGTGCTAAATAGGAGATCAGGAAGAGAAGAATAGATATGGGTGGTTTCATTTATAGGAAGTTCAAGATAAGGAAAACACTTATAGTAATAGAAATAAAAATGTGTTTTCTGGGGGAGTTGAGGGGAATTGATTAGAAAGGGAAATAAGGTAATTTTCTAGGGTGATGGAAATCATCTTATTTTGGGTGGTCATTACATGAATGCATACAGTTGCCAAAACTCATCAAACGGCGTGAGATCTGTGCATTTTACTATGTCTTAATTATATCTCAGTCAAAGAAAAATATATTGCAACTGCACAAGGCTGATTCTGAATTTTTCATCTCACAATAGAGATGGCTTAGAAACTAAAGCCCAAGGAACCAAAAATCCTAATGTTTTAGATCCCATAATTGGCTAATCTGAGTTCCGCCATCTTTTCCCGCCTTGGCATGCCCTCTGAGAGCAATGCCAGGGAGCATCTAAGGGCCAAACGGCAGGCAGCCAGAGAGAAGAGCAAAGAGTCTGGACAAAGAGCCTCTGAATAAGCAAGAGCTGGCAGCAGCATCTGGTGTCTGCCAACAGATCCGGGGGCAGGACTGTTGGAGCAAGAAAAAAATGGAGCACAGCACACAACAAGGGCCCTGTCACATGCTTCCAGAAATGACACAGCTCTATGGAACACTTGCTACTCTCTCTACTTTGTCAGCACTAGCAAACAAAAGGAAGCTAAAGGGAGGGGCTGAGCAAAGCGGCACTAAGGGGGGTGGATGCCATGATGAAGAAGGGCATAACTAATGCTAAGATTGCTAGCTACAATTGAATAAGTCTACAGGGGATATGAAGACATAACACTTACATGCAACTTACTACTTACCAGACACTGATGGTCCTAAGTGTTTTATATTTGCACTGGGATGGCTTGTGTATTGCTCATAACCATTTTACAAGTCAGTGACTATTATTATCTGCATTTTATCAGTAAAGGAAGTGAAGGAAGAATGAACAGATGTTACGAAAAAGGCTGGTTTGAGTGTTAAGGAGGAGGAATGGGCAGGAATAATTACAAAAATCAGGAGGGGAGGAGCAGTCAAAGTGGATCAGAAAATGAGGAAAAATCAATGTTAATGTGTTATTGGTATCTGTGGAAGAAGGTAAAAAGCAGTGGACCCTGCTGGGGTTTCTGAGAAGTTTTCAAAATGTCACCCAAAATTGTGCACTGAATGATGGGAGGCTGGAGTATTTGTGGACTGGCTTCTGTCCCCCACTGGGTAAGGGTTGGAGTCTAGGAAATGATCACAGGTAGCACTTCCAAGCTATGTGTGGACATGGGAGAGTGAACTCTCTTGGCATCAGAGGCGGCCCTGGGGAAGAAAGTGGGAAGACATACAGGTAAGCTCAGGTAGGATACTGTAAGTGCTTGGTGAACAAGAACTGTCCATGGTAGTTGCAGTTGAAATCAGCTGAGCCAGGGATGGTGTTGGGGGAATGTGATGTGGTAGCTGGAGGCAGCTACGACAACCACCTCTCCACCTCTCTGAGAATAAATATAAGGATCGTAATCACAATAGCAATGTTTATAGAAAGCTTGCTGCTATGTGTCTTTGCTGCATTGTCTCTCTGAATCCCCAACACAAGCCAATGGCATAGGTGTTGTTATGCATATTTTACTGAAGAAGCAGGGACACATAGAGTTTACGAATTTTGCCTAAGGATACACAGCTAATAAAGACACAGAGCTAAGAATTACACATTCACCATATGTAGAACAAAGGTTGATTGTATGATTAACAACGTCTCCAAAGAATAAGGCTTAGGGATGAGCCACATACTCCACTCTGGAAAGAGAGATTAAAAAAGAGACCATTATAGGGATATATTAATATCTATAAAAGCCTAAGTGACCTTTATGACCAGAATGACCAGTCTACCAATCGCTATGATGTGCATTGACCACCAGGGGGCAGACACTTGGTGGAGCAGCAAGTGAGGGAAGGAGGATGGGGGGAGGCAGAGAAACACGTGGTGGTGGGGCGTCCATGGCCAGCATCCTTTCCTTCTACACATGGCCCAGCGATCATCGCCTCCTTTCCCAACCCCACTGAGGCCTTCAGGCTCTGGGCTCCGCGGTCCCTTCCCCGACTCTTCCCCCCAGCTGGCAGGCCCCAATTGGCCCAGCCCCAATCAGCCTGGCTCCAATCAGCCCTGATCGCCAGCCAGGCCTAGGGACCCCACCTGTGCATGAATTCTTGCACCGGGCCTCTAGTAAATATAAAGTCAACAGTCCAAAAGAGCACAAAATTGTTATGAGATGCAGGCATGAGCACCAGCCATCATTAGGGAACAATACCATCTTTCCCTGTTGGCAATATTGTTATCACATGATAATGCACTAAAGTTAACTCAGGTTCAATTATTAGTGATGACACCATAGCCAAAACACATTGCCCACATTTGTTTCCTTTAAAAACTGCCCAATGATTCCTCCTCAGCAGGAAGAAATTACAAGATGATTCGAGAAATACAATCAATACATTTATACTGATATTAGTTTAAGTATATTCCAATGGTAACCTACAAATACTGCTGAAGTTAGTCTTAAGGAGACTTTATATCCAATATAATAAATACTATTAAAATATATGGAATATGCAACATGTACTAACAGAGCAGAGACTCCTGTAATAAATGTATGGTAAATGTGTTTTAACAGCCCAGCTAATCTTCCCACAGCTCCTGCTGAACACAGCATATGCCTATATAGATCTGGTTATTCCAGGAGACCTCCCATGCTGAGTCACCAGGTAGTCACCTGACCCAACATGGGCCAATCAGAGACTTCCCTGGAAATATGGAATTGACATTCGATGACTCATAAATCTCCACTGGACATTTGAGCTAAGAAGTGGGGTAAAGGAAGAGCTGAGGTTTAGTTGCATGAATGTAGAAACAAAGCTCATCTGGGAAGAGGTCAGGGAAGTAAAATTGAGAGTGAGGGGTTAGGCAAGAAAAAGGACGTATAGACAGTTACAGGGACAAGAGACATTCTTGCTTGAAGGAAATAGAAGGAACGTTTCAGTTCTGGATGACTTTTATAGTCTTTGGCTTCAGTCTCTTGCAACAGCTGGCTGCACTTCCTGACCCTGAGTTCCATACGATATTCCTGCATCCAAATACTAAATCCTTCCTTCCTGCCTAGGTGATGTGGAGTATAAATTGCAATTAAATGACCACTGACTATGCAGAGTGAAAGGAGCAGACATGCAGGGAAAAACAGAGTTGAGAGAGCATGTGGTACAGATGGAGAGAGAAACTGAGGCCTTTTTGGTTCCAATAGACCTGTCACATATTTCACAGGAATCCTGTGAACCATTCCAGGGGTTTCCCCGTTTCCTCTGCTCATTTGAATGGATTTTTCTTCCTAACAACCAAATGGTTTCTCTTTGTCCATGTACCTTCATTTTCACCAGTAAACTGTATTTACTATTCATCTCCTGAAGCTCTTAAATCAGCATTTCTGGTTGATATCAGAGATTGAGTGACCCATGATTGAAGATTTTACAGTTGTTCTAAAGTAAGAACCATATAAGTAAAAATGAAAAATGTGAACCAAACATTACACATAAACGATGCAATTCTGGGTTAATTAGTTAGTGCAACACCCTACAAAGTACCCATAAGAAAGACCAATCAACAGATCATTAAATAGTTTATCAGAAATATAACAAATTTAGCTTCTACTCCTAAAAATATAGTGTTGTAAAGGTGCCCACATCTGTATGTCTTTGTTATTCCCTTTTGCCCTCATCATTTGTATGTTTAGCATCACATCACAAATATTGTGATAGGGGAGAATTCGAAAATGTTTACATACACATATACATGTGCATAGATACACACATATATGTACATGCATAGCTAAGTGCACACACACACACGCACGCACACACACATGCATTTCTTAAGTCCCCACGATGAACTTTTTGGTAAGCACATGTCAACATGAAGTTCACAGAGAGGCTAAATGACTTCCTGTGTGTGTTTATTTCCCCGTACTGCCCACGAGGAAGTCTAAAAAGAACAGTTTCTACCCAATAGCTCTCAGAGTTTCAATAGGTTTTGCAGCATTCCCTCCCCACCCTGTGCCCCAAGCCAAGGATTCTCGCTGTGTGGTTTCTAAAGAGTTCACTTAGGACCAGTTGCAAACAGAGCCTGAATGGACAGTAAAACCCACACCAAACCTCCCTTTGCACCCTTGCAGGACAAGTGGTGACTTTGTTCCTTCACAAAGGCCTGAGAGGGAGGAGGGAGAGAGAGAGACTGGCCCTATGGTATAAGAAGCTTCTTTCAAATAAATCCTTTTAAACGGATCTAAATCATGACACTGGAAAAGGAGTCTGCACGAGGAAATAGGGAAAAATGTCTACGTCCTTACACCCATCGCCCAGAGGAACAGAAACAAGTCTTTTCTGAGTGACCTGTCATCTATAACATTCCTCAGAGATGCGTCTCTCGCTTGATTCTCAGCATACGCTTCTCTGAGGAAAAGGAGGCTTTTTCGATATGGTTATTGTTACTCTCCTGACATTGGAATGTCTTATTTTTTCAGCATTGCTTTTCTCATGACTTATAAATATAAAGCATCTGTGTGAGCTTTTCTATCAGAGGCCCTCTTATAAAATAATCATAAACCATGGTGCTTTTTGGCATTTACATCTACTGTTACTGTCTAGCTTCAAAATTTCAAAAAGGGGAACGTTGTGAAACATTCTGTATGCTCTGTGGACATGGTTTAGGATAGTGGTCGGTAAACTGCGGCTCGCGAGCCACATGAGGTTCTTTGGCCCCTTGAGTGTGGCTCTTCCACAAAATACCACGTGCGGGCACGCATGTACAGTGTGATTGAAACTTCGTGGCCCATGCGCAGAAGTCAGTATTTTGTGGAAGAGCCACACTCAAGGGACCAAAGAGCCGCATGTGGCTCGCAAGCCACAGTTTGCCGACCACTGGTTAGGGCTCTTGCCAGCCACCTGATGCTCTCCCAACTCCTACTGAAGCCAGCCCTTGATCAGCCAGGCAATACCAGGTGACTCTCCCACACACTAGTATTGGATTGGACCACGTAGTCCCCGGGCCCACTCTGACTGATCAGATGCTCTCCCCCAGACACTGGGAACTGCCACTTGGTGTCTAGTTAACCTCTATTAAGAAAGAGTAAAAAGAAGTTGTGTCCACTGTGAGGTACCAACTATTATAATGACCCATAATAATTTGGAGATTGGCAAGAGGTTTTCTGGTGTGAATGTGAATGGAGAGGAAATTTCATATTCTCTCAGTGCTTTTACTATATACTTACCTGGGAAAGGGTCAGGTAATTCAAAGCCCAGGGCTCTGCTCTCCCCCAGCTCTACTTCTTTGGTAAAGTTCCATACCCGTAGGACACTGGTATGACTATGCAACTCTTTCGCAGAGGAGAGAATGCTCATATAATGACTATGTTCGTTTCTTTCTTTTCCACATCACCTCAACTTTTATTTGTCTCCTATCTGTCAGTATTCACAGGACCAGGGCTACAACCACCCCTGATGGAAACACGGATGATTCCCGAGCAAGAAACTGGTACTATGTTTTTAAACCCTTATTTCAGAATTCCTAAGGGTCTGATGGAGCAGGATACACCTTAGCTCCATCTGGTATAATTGGGGCAAACAGGAATGCATCTATATTGCCTGGTGGCAAAAATTCACCCACTAGCTCTGGGCCTGTGTAACCTTACCCAGTCCTAGGATGCATAGACTATTTCTAGATCCGTTGCCAGATTAGAAACGCTAATTGCAACCTGGACCAGCAAAGTGGCTGAACCTAATGTCCTGTTCAAAGGTGGAAGAGTTCTGGTATAAATGGAGAGTGAAAGGAATAGTAGCTGAAGGTAAAAGGATGAATACATGGTTATTTAAATAGGAAAATCCAATCTTATAGAATAAAAGCCTAATATGCAAATCAGCCAAACAGCAGAACAATCCATGGAATGACCAGTTACTATGATGCGCACTGACCACCAGGCGGAAGACGCTCAACGCAGGAGCTGCCCCCAGCCCACAGGCTCCAGGCCAGCTAAGGCAGGTGCCAGCGGGATGGCCCCCCGATTGCCCTACCAGTGGCACCACAGATCAGCCCTGATCACCGGCCAGGCCTAGGGTCCCTGCATGTGCATGAATTTCATGCACCAGGCCTCTAGTATTACATAATAAAACAAAAGATGCTCAGAGCAAGACATAACATTGTCTCTTAGTTCAATTATAACAAATGCCTCAAAGGGTGAAGACATATGTTTGTGAAGACCACTCTTGCTTCTTGGAACCTGATAAGATCAAATGAATGCCTGTAAACCTGAGTGGCCTTGCCCAGGGGAGACATTTCTACATGATCTGATGATGGACAGGGCTAATAATGAAGGGCTGAATGGGATTCTAACCATGTGCCACTATCTTGTGAGTTGTATATTATTTTGCTGTAAAGGAACTATGGCCAGAGAACAGGGGGTGAGCTGTGAAATAACAGAAAAAAATATATATTGGTCTCTGTCCCTGGCCCAGAGTTCCTATATCCTTTGGAATTTCCTGGGTGATAGGAGTATCTTTTGTTCTAATGAGGTGACTCTTGGTGGCCTCCTGGATGGGGCTGGTCCCCACAAAGACCAACTATGATTAGAAGTTTGGAATTTTCAGCCCCACTCCCCATTCTCTGCAGAGGTGAGAGGGGCTGTAAATGGAGTTAATAATTGATCATGCCTATGTGATAAAGTCTTCATTAAAATCCCCAAGGGAAAGAGTTTGGATGGGGGAGCTTCCAGGCTGGTGAACATGTACAAGAGCCTAGAGAGAGCATGGAAGACTCTGCACCTCTTCCCACAGACCTTGCTTTACACATCTCTTCCATATGGGTGTTTATCTGCCCTTTATCACATACTTTTACAGTAAGTCAGTAATCTAGAAAGTGAACTATTTTCCTGAGCTCTGTGAACTTCTCTGGAAAAATTAATGGAACCTAAGGAGGGGGCGGTGGAACCTCTAATGTAAAGCCATTCTGTCAGAAACTCAAGTGACAGCCTGGACTTGACATTGGCATCTGACCTGTGTGGGTGGGTGGGGGGGGGGGGGCGCGGGAGTGAGGTGGGGGAGAAGAGGCAGTCTTGTAAGACTGAGCCCTTAACCTGTGGCATCTGACGCTGTCTCCAGGTAGACGGTGTCAGAATTGAGTCACACTGTAGGACACCAAGCTGGTGTCACAGAATTGCTGGGTGTGGGAAAACCTCCACACAGGTGACCAAAGGGGTCAGAAGTGAAGTGTTTTGTGTGAGTAGCAAAGGAGAGGCACCCAGGACAAACGTGTTTTCCTACTCAACTGTCCTGTGTCTCAGTTTCCTTTTCTGTAAAGTTGGACTAATAATAGAACCTATCACATAAGACTGTCATTAGGATAAAATAAGTTAATAAAGCATTTAATAGAGTTTCTCATACTCATTAAGGGGTACAAATAATTATTATTGAAATAAAATGCTAATTTTAAAAAAACAACAACATGAACACTAAACTTTGGAACTAGAATTTATGAAACCCTTCATTCTTCCCTTCCTTCTTTTCCTTTTCCCTTTCCTTTACCCTCTTTTCCTCCCACCTTCACTTTCTCCCTAGCTTCCTTTTCTCCTTTCTCCCTTTCCCCCAAAATGGAAAAAAGAAATCAACCTAGCAGAGGCTAATTTCTTTATATTTGAATAATTGATTCTAACACTTATTTTTCTTTTCCACACCAAAAGTCACCTTACAGCTAATTCCTGGCTCGGTGCACATTCAATGAGCCCAAGCACACGATTGCTCCTTCTGGAGTGTGTTGGAAGTTAAAGTCACATAGAACCTCCCTGGAGGACACTCCCACAGTCCCAGAGTGACTGAGACTGGAATAGGCTGATTCCCTCAAATGAAATTAGCCTATAAAAATGACAATAAGATAAATGGTAAATGATTCTTACAAGTCATTTAATAGCTTCACATCAAGAGGTAAGCTAGTTTATCTGGTTTAAGAGGAATTTCAATGCTAGACCGTGAGTGATGCTAGGGCAGGAGTTAATAATCTTCTTCCCTCTGCAACTGGAACCATATCTAACACACAGTAGATGTTCCAAATGATTCATCTATCCATTCATTCATTACACTTACTTAATGAGGGCCGACAATGGGCCAGGTCTTGTATAGAAGCTGAGACTACAACCATGAGGAAAAATTAATTGAGATTAATAATTAGCTAGGGAGACAGGCATTTTAATATGCCCATAAATAGTGACATAATTGTTTTAATAGGGAAGTACATAGCAAATGAGAATATAGAACAGTGCCTCTCCTCACCGCCGCGCTGCTCCATAACCTGGCTGCAGGGAAGGTAAGATGCAAAGCCAGGTGTGTATACTGCTGGGTGTAAACTGGAAGAAGTGATACTTAAAATTGTAGCTGAAATATAGAGAAGACTGCTCCAGATGAAGAGAGGATGGACAGACTGAAAGAACCGCCCTGATTACACAAAGGTTTAGGGAGCACAGTTCTTGTGGGAAATTCATTGTGTCAAGGGTTAAGGGAGAGAGCAGTGCTAGAAGGGCTATTTTTCATGGGAAAAGCCTCAAGGAACTGGGGGCAGGGGCTGGGCGGGGAGTGGCAGGGGAAGGAGATAAACCTGGAAAGGCAGAGAAGGCACATGAATTTAAATTTTTACGCAAAGCCCAGCTAGCATGGCTCAGTGGTTGAACATCAACCTATGAAGTCACAGTTAGATTCCTGGTCAGGGCACATGCCCGGGTTGCGGGCCGGATCCCCGGAAAGTGTGTAGGCTGTGCAGGAAGCAGCCAATCAGTGAATCTCTCGCATCATTGATGTTTCTATCTCTCTCTCCCGCTCCCTTCCTCTCTGAAATCAATAAAAAAATATATTTTTAAATTTTTACCCAAAGACAAAGCAAGGGTAACCAGTGACATAGTTTACTCAGGCGGATGAGTGATTGGATTTGCATTTAATAGCAGATACTCTGGACATCACTGGAAAATGGATGGGGGAGGGTCACACCAAAAGGTGGGGATTTGATTCTAAGAAAGTCATTCAGTGGTGCAAACAAGAGGTGATGGCAGCCTCAATCAACATAAGTACAAGTAGATAGATTTGAGATATATTTAGAAGGGGCTGCCCATTAGGACCCATGGGGAGGAGAAGTGGCAGGAAAGATGTAAAGAATCACAGGTGATTCCCAGATGACAGATGGCACTGCCATTCATTTTAGGGAGCAGAGAAAGATGATCATCATTATGAGGTAGGAGGGTGTAAAAAATAATACATTCAATTGTGAACATATTGAAGCTGAGATATCTATGTGTCCGCTATGTGGAGGAGTGTGAATTTGGCATTCAGCAGAAAACTCTGGGCTAGAAACTTAGAATTCATCAACTAAAACCATGCAAATGGACTGAGTTAAAAAGATAGAAAGCTGGAGGCTATCACCAAAGGTATTAGTATAAGCTTAAGGTGATGAGCTAATTCAATTAGGTCCAGTATCCCCCACATTAAATTCCCATCGGCCAAAGACATAGGAGTGACTTATTAGGGGAAAATTCTATAAAATGACTGTTCCATGCTGCAAAGTGTGGCCGAGTACCAGGAGTGGTTTGCCCTTGGCATCAAGCTTATTCTAATATTAGTACCACTTATTGAATTCCTACTTCAAAGGACACAGACCATGGGGAGTTTTCATTCTAAAGCAAACAATGTAGTCTCTCTACCTGCCGTGAAAAATCATTACAGACTGAACAGCTGAACTGGGTGTCAGAGAATTGAGGCTAGAGTAACAATTGAATCTTAGTAAAAAAATGGTAGTCATCACCCAAGAACTTTCCTACCCACAGACATAAAAACCTTCCAGAAATTATGTCTTCTCCACATTGTTACAGTTTAGGCTGTCAAATGTCATCATGCATTTGTCACATATTATTCTATCTTCTAATTAAATACTGGGTATTTATTCTTAGCTTACTATATGCAAGGAACTGTGGTATGTCCTACAGAAGGTACAGGGAACTGACAAATTCTCACCCCAAGGAAGCTTTCCATGTATTTGAATATATCAGTGAATACTCAGTAAATGTTTATTTTTAAAAAAATGTCTCTACTAACCTCTCTTGTTAGAAAAACCACACTGACTTTTCAAATGTCTTACTGAAATGTGAGCCATTCTGTGAAGTCTTACCCTACTTGTAGTCCTTCAGCAGATGTTAATCGCTATTTCATCTTCATTATCACATGATGTTGTAACATATTTTTGTTACATATTTTTTGTATGTGTGCAGGTATACCTAAGTTCATAAGTGTGTTTGTGCAAGAATATGTGTTTGTGCAAGCATTTATATCTTACCCTATCACACACACACACACACACACACACACACACACACACACACACTCAACCATCTTTTAGATTATGGGTAGAGAACCATTCTACTGCCAAGGGTCATTGGATATTTGTAACATCATTAACAGGCCATACAATATTATCAACTTACAAATTAGCCTGCTATATTTGGTTAAATATTTAATTATCTCACCCCTAATACCTTGGCAAGACTAGACCAAATGATTTTGTGGGCCTTTTAAGGCCCACGGGCCAGACGTTCCCACATGTGGATTAGGGGGTTGGCAAAGCTTTTTCTGTAAAGGGCCAGATGTCAAATACTTTAGTCTTTGTGGCCCATACAGTCTTGGTAGCAATTATTCACCTTTACCATTATAGGGCAAAAGTAGCCATAAACAACCTAGCGGAATGGGCATGGCTAAGTGCCAATAAAATTTTATTTGCAAAAATAGGCAGTGGCCAGGATTTGGTTTGACACACCCTGTTTTAGACTTAATTTTTAAAATTTATCTCTGTACTTGCTCAACAATTTGCAGAATGCTATGAAAATAGAATTCATTGAAAGAAAAGGCTTGGAATCAACTACTATATTTCCTTATGTGATTACAGAAAACAATTGATTTTGAAAGTCAAAGGAGGAAAAGATCACCAAGATGGCAGGTCTATAAAACAGTGGTATTGATGAGATTGATAAAGAAGCAGAAAAAAGTGTTTTGGTACAAAAAGTAATATATCAGTATTTTGTTCAATCTGCCTACAGAATATCCAATTACAAATACCCTATAGAACAAAGATGGATAAGTCTAAACAGAAAGTTAGAAAACTGTAGGTTAGAGAAACATATTTTTGACCATGCACAAAAATAAGCAAATAGTTGGAATTATTTTATAAATTACTTATTTCTGAGGAACCAAGCCTAGATAAATAGATAGATGAAATCAATCAATCAATCATGGGAAGGCTAAGAACAATGACCTGTACTCATCTAAAGAGAAATGTCAATTTTCAAGTATGGGACTATTGGTTGAATTGTTCTCTCTCCCAAATTCATATTTTGAAACTCTAACCCTCAATGTGATACTATTTGGAGATGGGGCCTTTAAAGGAAATTAGGTTTAGATGAGGTCATGAGGGTGGGCCATCATAATGGGATTCGTGCCCTATAAGAAGAGATACCAGAGAGCATTCTCTCGCATTCTCTCTCTCCCTTCTCTCTCTCTCTCTCTCTCTCTCTCTCTCTCTCTCTCTCTCTCTCTCTCTCAGAAGGCAGCCATCTGCAAGCCAGGAAGAGAGACTTCATCATACACAGAGTGAATAAGAGAGAGAGACTGAGAAAGAGAACCTGTTCATCATTGCCCAGCACTTTGTGTACATTATTTAATTCATCTTCACAACAATCATCCAGGAGGTCATTACCGGAGACTCTGGGCTAGAGCTAGCACATGATGAAACTAAATTTCAAAAGTAAATATCTCCAACCCCAGAACATGTGCTCTTCATCATGTTCTGTGCATTGCCTCCTGCTCAGTGAAAAAACAAAAAATCTCAGTGGAAGAAATTGGACAACTAACCAGAAGGGTTAAAAAAAAAATGCTTGGAACAAATGAGAGAAGAGCTAACAGAAAAATGTATGGGAAAGGGCCCTGTACAACACTGTTTCCATCTGGGAATTTACTGAATGGAGACACAAGCTGCTATCAGTGAGTGGAGAGTGATGATACTGAGAAGCCTGCTGCGGTGGCTTCTTTGGTGATGTTCTGTGCTAATCGGTTGAGGAGCCATTGTCTTCTAATTCTTTGACCCCTCACTAATGCATTAACAAGCCCAATATCCATAGATTCCACTGACATAATAAGGAAGGCATCTGGCCTGAAGGTCATTCACCCTCTGTAAGCACCCTAATGGCCAATGAAAGGCAAGTAAGGATAGGCTGCTTCTAGAACAGCTGTGTTCAGGTTGCAGCTATTAACATGAGGGATGACGGGAGCTTAAATGAGGATCTTTCGAGTGGAAAACTGCCTTTAAAAGAAACTAGCAATTGTTTGGATGTTGAAATAAAACTGACAGCGGAGTTCCAGAGATGCCTCAGTCACTGCTTGTGTAACAGATGGTGTCTCTGTCGGCACGGAGGGGATTTGGCAGAAAAGAAACTCTAAGAGAAAGGAATCGTCAGATCCCGGAGCAGCACCGAGACATCCAGGTAAGTGTCTGAGAAATGCCTGGAAATTCAGCCCATTACTTTCAAAGTTGCTGTGTGAGTAGGAAAGACAGATGGGGATGATCTGAATCTCCATAGTCAGAAAACTGCCAAGATTGCAAAATGGCTTGCCGGTTACACATCAGTAACCCTTTCAGGTAGAAGCCTTGATTTGCAAAATTGATTTTGATGATTTCTATATTTTATTCTTCTTCAGGATGTCTAAGCAGACAGAACAGATTGGATTTTGTAGTCAGAAAAGGAAACATATGTGTCCTAATAAAGAAAGCTAGTCTCACATTTCCTGTGACATTGGAAGTCACAACTTTGTAGGATCAAAACCATAAATTAAAAAAAAATGTATTCAGTAAATCACAATTCAGATTCGGCAAGGCCTACAAGTGTGTTTGTATAAGTTGAAATTCAAACAGTCTGTACATTTAAAAGTAGCACATATTTAATCTAACGGAAAATATTACTAATGTGAAGAGTCCGTGCGTGTGTATGTGAGTCCTGATATTTTCATTCCCTCCAGAATCTTCATCACAGGAAAACAGACAATTTTTGTTAATTGCTTTAAAACACTGAGCTTGTAGACATCCTTGTCCCCCATCCCCCTTTCATCACTACGTCCACCAACAACTGTGAACCTGTCATTCCAAGCCATCATCCAGTCCTCTGGTTTGGCATTCACCTAAGATTTTCTAAATGCATTTCAACGTTATAAACTTTTTTTTTTTTCAACGTCAGAATTTTAGGTGGTGCTTTCATACAAAGAAACAGCAGTTTGAAGTCATCGCCGCAGTTCTAAGGATGGCTTTCAAGTCCTGATCTGCTCGGAACCTCCCACACCGATGGATAGCCTCTCTCCTGCCCTTCCCCTTAATGGCTTTGCCCCGGCCACAGTGGCCTCTCTGCTCTCTCCAACACACACCCGGCATGCTCTTGCCTCAGACACTTGGGCTATTCCTTCATCCTGAAAAAACTCCCTCGCTTAGAAATCCTAGAGCTGTGTTTAAATGTCACTTGCCAGAGCAGCCACCCAACCATCCTGTGTATGCCTTTATTGTGTGGGGCATGCAGAACTCTAAGATGGTGCTCAAGATCCCACTTCTCGGTGCATATGCCTTGCAATAATCCCCAAGACTGTGAAAATGATGGATTTTACCTCCCTACCTGGGCAGACCATCTGGGTAGACCTGACCTAATCACTTCAGTCCTTTAAAATGGGTCTCCAGGCCAGAGGTAGAGGAATTCTGTTTCCCACTAGCACAGAGATCCTCACCCTGATCTTAAAGAAGCAACGACAGCCAGGCTGTGAATAGGACCGCATGGGAGGAAGCGGTGGGTGGCTTCTAGGAGTTGAGGACAGCTTCTTGTTACACATTCAGCAAGAAAAACGGAATTGTAGTCCTATACATGCAAGGAATAAATTCATCCAACAATCTGAATGACTTTGGAAGAGGACCCCACACTTTAGATGTGGCAGCAGCCCGGGCAGACACCTTGATTTCAGCCATGTGAGACTCCTGACCAGAGAATGCTGTTAGATAATAAAGTTGTCTTATTTCCACCTGCTAGGTTTGCTACACAGAAATAGAGAACAAATACCTTTTTATTCTACCCAAAGCATTTATTCTCACCCGGCATATTATATGTTTTCTTTTTTCTTTTTCTTTTTCTTTTTTTGGAGTTTTTACTATCTGTCTCTCTTCATTAGAATGTAAGCTCTATGGAGGCATGGGTTTTACCTGTTTTGTTCATTATGGTCTCTCCACATCCTAAAACAGTGTCTGCAACAGAAGGACTCTAACTGAATATTTATGGAAGGAAGGAAGGAAGGAAGGAAGGAAGGAAGGAAGGAAGGAAGGAAGGAAGGAAGGAAGGAAGGAAGGAAGGAAGGAAAGAAGGAAGGAAGGAAGGAAACTTTTCATTTGAAGAGGGTGGGTGCTTTCTTCAAAAAAATCAAGGTGGAACCTAGTGTCTGATAACACTCAGGAAATGTGGGAAGGTCCCTTCCCAAAAGATTGGCTACTGTCTCCTACACTTTTCCCATCTCCCACTCCTCTCCTAATGTCTGGAAATAAGCTGATGGGATGCACCCTTGTCAGCAATGAGATTCACCTCTATGTCTAAAGCAGGTGCTAGCAAGTAAATGCAGCATTCCCTGAAGAACCCAAAGAAATCTCCAGAACAAAAATAAAATGCAAAGCATAATTAGAAGAAGATACTACTTTACACCCATTAGTAGCAATACTTAGAAAAAAATAAACTAACCAGTGTTAGTAAGAATGGGAAGAACTGAAACCCTTGTGTACTGTTAGTGGAAATGTAAAATGGGAAGTTGCTATGGAAAACAGTATGGCAGTCCTCAAAACCTTCAAAATAGAATATCATCAGATCCAGCAATTCCACATTTGGGTGTATAATAAAAATCATTGAAAGTAGGGTATCAAGTAAATATTTGCAGGTGCATGTTCAGAGCAGTCTGATTTATAACAGCTAACTGTGGAAGAAGCCCAAATGTCTATCAATGAATGAATGAATAAGTGAAATCTGGTGTATACATACAACAGAGTATTATTCAGCCTTAAAAAAGAAGGAACTTATGATATATGCTAAAATATTATGGACCTTGAGGAATTTGTGCTTATACCACTGAGCTGTATACTTAAAGATGGTTAAAGTGGCAAATTTTGCATGTATTTTACCACAATGAAAAATGGAAAAAACCTGTTAAATCACTAAATATTTTTTTTAAAAAAACCCCAGCAGTTGGGATGATGCTTAAAATTACAAAAATAGAAGAATGGATAAACAGGGAACCAGCGCTGATAGGAAATTGAAGGCTAAAACCAATGAAATGGGGAAAAACACAAATATTTTGCATGAGTCAGGGAATAATCCACCCAAATTATGGAGCTTAAGCACCTTAAGCATAACAATATAGTGGAAAAGAAAAAGAATTTTTAAATCAAAAAGAAGATGCGTAATAGTAGACAAATGCACAGCTAGAGCAGAAAATTTTATCTTGCCTCTCTAAGAAATTGACAGATTAAATAAGTAAAAAAAAAATAGCAGTGCTATAGAGGAAATATAACAATCAAGAGGCTAGACTAACAAATGTACATCTACACATATCTAAATGCTTTGTGCTCTGAAAATAGAATATACATTTTCTTATAACACATTGACTACATGTGACTTTCTAAAGCCACCAAAATGAAGTCATTCTCAGAGGCCACAATGGAAAGAAAATGAAATTTAACACCTAAAGATACTTCTCCTCCAAAAATCAAGGAAACAAAACTAAATATAACAGAAGGAAGACACTAATGAAAGAAAATTTCTGAAAAACACATCTACTAAAAAAGTAGAATTTAGTGAGGTTTAAAGTAAATTTTCTAAAAAGCTCACTAAAATAAAGAAAAAACAAACTTTTGAAATTATGATGTTCCAAAGAGAGAAGGTTGCAAGCAATTAACTTTAGGAAAAAAATTAAAAATACACAAAGAAGACAACTTTGGGGGGGGGGCAAATAATTGTAGTTACAGAGGATTACTGAATAAAAATAAAAGGTAGATAAGGAAAGGTAGAAAAAATATTTTTAACTTTAAGCCAATATATTAAATAGAAAATATTCTTTGGGATATATATATTATTGGCTCACAAAGAAAAATGAAAGGCAAGTCCTACTGTCAAAAGTATTACTAGACCTATCAAATTTTTTAAATAAGGAAATATCCTATTTTGAGTTTTTTCCACACAAAAAAGTGTTGTGGAAAAAATAGACAATTGCCTCTGTTACTATTATTTAACACAAAATCATTTTCATTAGGATTTCTTTTACAACTAAAAGTAAATCAATAAAAAGTTAAGTGAAATAAAATGATTTAAAATAAAAGATAATGAAGATGCAAAATATGCATTTTATTTATCAAGGTCTTACCAAAGTGCAATAAGTGGTCATAAACATGGAACAAATCGTAAATTCAAAATGTTTTTAGTATCTATTCATATTTAAAGCCTTTGGAGTATTTATATATATACAGAGTGTATACTCATATCTCTTCAACTATCCTGTGGAAAATAGATTTATTTGTGCTAAACAAAGATTCTAGGAAATGCATGTCCTAACAATTTAGAGATATATGGGAAACAGATGCTTCCACGCACAAAAGAATTTATTTCTCTGCAGATGTTGCCATGGAAGATCTTATGTTGTCCTGTTGTTGTGGCGAGCACATATGAAAGAGAAGCACAGTGCTGCTTTAATCCACAAAGACTCTCTCACTAATGGAAGCCCACAATATTTTCCAGAACCCACCACCACAAGATAGCAGATGGTTATGGTACAAATTACAGAAAATTGTTAAGACATTCTATGTTGAATACATTAGAACATGCATTACAAGGTTAATAATGGAGCTAGACAGACATTAGCAGATAGACAAGAGGAAAGGATTCTCTCAAAATGAGATTCGAATGAGAAAGAAAGCCAACTAGTGTGGTATATTAGCAAAGCCAGGGCTATAATTGTGAAAACTTAAATGTATAAAGGAAAGCATGTGAGCTCCCTTTTAAAGTTTGTACCTCACTGCGGAGGACCGGGTATTTCTTCAACATTTATGGTCCATGGCTATGCACCACAGTTGGTGCTGGAGACTTGGAATTCCAAACTGGAAAGGCCCAAAATTTCCTCTTTTGAAATCACCATCTGGTTGTTGCAATTAAATAATGCTGGTGTGTGATGAGTAGAGAGAGCGGTCCTGATTGGGAATAATTAACTAGGTTGCAGAAAAGAGGAAATAAGGGAAAAGGTGACATAGGACTTGGGAGCTGGGGTACTGTGGGGAGCAAGCAGGCGTGTTTAGAGAACTGTGAGAAAGCAGGCTTTATTGACTCACAAGTGAGAGGGAGCCAGGATGGGGCCTGAGGGCTGTATGTGGCTGGGGCCCAGCTTAAAGGGCTGATGATGCGAATGCAAAGTGTTTGCCTTGTGTCCTCAGTGTTGGAAAGCAGCTGCAGTGACATGGCCAGACTTGCATTCTGGAAATCCTCAAGGCGCATGGGGCCAACTGGAGACAGGGAAAAACCAGTGAAGACACTGGATGCAATAGTGAAAGCGAGCAGCAATTAGGGCCTGAGTTCATTTTACCCTGAGGTGGGTAAAAATAGCAAATAAAGTAATGCAAAGGCTATCTCCACTGTGTTTATTTTAATTTTTTTTTTAATGGAGAAAAGGAGAGAGAGAAGGAAAGAGGAAAGAGGCCGAAAAGGGGAAAAGAGCCAGACTTCAGCTTAACAATTCCACTGTTCATAAAGGGTTAAAATTTAGGATGACCCAATCCCAATTTTTCTTAGTACATACCATATTCTTTCCTAGTTTTCTTATGTTCTTGTAATAGCTCCCCCCACACTTAATGGCTCCTGGACATTTCCTCGTTCTTCCTTATAGCAGTCTGATATCTGTACTAGTGACCCACTTCAAGTTCTTTTCCATCAATTCTTTTCACATTCACAATGACCTGTCTCTGCCGAAAACAAGACTAGGCATTCTTGAGTATATGATGCATTTTATTCTTCCTCTCTATTTTATGTGCTCCCATTGTCTTCCTAATTAATGTTATGCTTCCTAGAAGTCAGAGAGTTCTAATAATTTGTAAGCATTTCAGTACCTAACAAAGTGTTGAGCCCAGAGGAGCATCAAATTTAAGAGCCATAAGGGACCTAAAATTACCATATAAAAATTTCTTGTGTTATAAATGAGGAAACTCTTACTCAGAAAGATTAAGAGTCTTACTCAGGATTATACCATTAGAGAAAGAATTAGGGTTAGAACCTTGCATTTATTGAATGAAGCATATTTTTTTGAGAGCCTGCTATGTAGCAGCTCATTTCATTATTTTAGTTTTTGAAAACATATTCTTATTTATTTCAGGGAGGAAGGAATGGGGAGAAATAGATACATCAATGATGAGATTTATTCATCGGCTGCCTCCTGCATGCCCCATACTGGGGGTCGAGCCTGCCACCTCGGGCATGTGCCATGACCTCCTGGTTCATGGGTTAATGCTCAACCACTGAGCTACACTGGCTGGGCTATTTTAGTATTTTTGTATCAGAAGACCAAAGGAGATCATCTGGAATATCAAGACAGACTGCACTTCTAATAAACTGCTTATTTGATTAGAAAGGAAAGCTGGTGACGTTTGTTTGCATCAGAGGCTGCCAGTCCGTTAGCAAACCTGAGTCCTAGGTTCTGCAGAGGTCCACTGGGAAGGTTGCTAATGGAAGTTGTAAGAGATATTGTACCTGAAAACTCCATTTCCTGCATAAAGACTGAGAGAAGATGCACTAGGTGTACCCAAAGAGGAATGGGTTCTGAACATTTTATATGAGTGGTCATGACCCAGCTCATGGAAAGTTCCAAAAGGAGTAACACAGAGGACGCAGTGAATCCTAAAATGCTCAAAGGAAGCACTCTCTCTCTCCTGAAAGCAACTGTTAAACTAATTGCAAAGAACTGAGGGTCTTGTACTGAAATTAAATATTCATAGAACTCCATTTACGTGCTGCATTTAGAAGTTAAGAGACTTTAAAAACCTTTCTGCATTCCCAGTAGTCAGCTAGTCCATTAGAAATGTGATACCCACTCTAACCCACAGGAGCAGGGAGCCAGCTTAGCCTGGGAGCTTTTGCAAGAGCTGCAGGCAGGAGCTTGAGGATGCTAAGTCATTCTGGCAGCAAATCCCTGGCCCTTTCACCAGTGAGGTTCATCACCAAGCAGTTAAGCGAAAGATAAGGAATGCTAAGGGGAATGATGTAAAGGGGGAGAGCAATGCTTCATGGTGACAAAGATGTGATTTTCTTATTTGGTCTTGGCAACTGATTCATATAGGGCCGAGGGGGGAACACCTAGTATTCACAGAATTTAAACGTATCTTTAAGTTGACCTTGCTTATAGATGTGTTTACACAAAGATGACTAGCTGCTGTATAGAGAGGGGACTTTTCCCCCATATTTTCCACTTTGTATTTTGTTAGATGAGGGATCAGTAAACTACAGGTCTGTGAGCCACACTCGTCCTGTTGCCTGTTTTTATAAATAAAGGGTTATTGGAACACTGACATGTGTGTGTTTTTTGTATTAATGAGTATATGATTGAGTTGCAACAAAGATGGTATGTCCCACACAGCCAAAAATATTTATTGTTTGATCCTTTGCAGAAAAAAATTTGCCAACCCCTGCTTGAAAGATTGATGTTATAGACCAGTGATGGTGAACCTTTTGAGCTAGGGCGTGTGAGCATTTTGAATATCCCTAACTTAACTCTGGTGCCGTGTCACATATAGAAATTTTTTGATATGTGCAACCATAGTAAACCAGAGTTATATTTTCGATATTTATTTTGATATATTTAAATGCCTTTAACAAAGAAAAATCAACCAAAAAAATGAGTTCGCGTGTCACCTCTGACACGCGTGTCATAGGTTCGCCATCACTGTTATAGACAAAGTTCAAAATTGTACTTGAACCAAGCCACATTGTACTTAAATGTATTCATTAAATGGCTTCATTGTACTTAAATGTATTCAGTAAACACGCATGCATCCACACACACATAATGAAGGTGAAACTGAAGATTCGAGATGTAAATGAATACAGAATTCAGTGAAGTGAAATTTTTTACAGTCTGCTTCATCTGAAAAGGCATACACAAGAGAAAGTGTTTGAGTATTACAATGCAACCAGTACTGAGTAACAGAATTTTTGGTCCCATCTCCTTGAATTACTAGCCATTTGTCAGCACTTTCTGAACTTACTGGTAGAAACCATATTTTACTTTCAATTCCTTCCACCCAAAGTGGGTGAGGAAGAACGATTCAGGGTGACAAAAGGAACTTCTTGGGTTAAATCTGTTTGTTATGTACCAGATGGGCTGGAAAGCTTGGTGGAAACAATCCCGTACAGCCTCTTGCTTCCTCTGAACACTTCGTTATTTATTCAGAGTAAGTCGTCCATGACACACAAGAAATACATATGTTGTTTCTTTATTATTTACCTGACATGTTGTTAGTAACTAGAGTTGGAAACCAGCTCAACACACAGTTTCTTTTTTTTTAATTAAATAAATTTTTTAATTGATTTTAGAGAGGCTGGGAGAGGGAGAGAGGGATAGAAACATCAATGATGAGAATCATTGATTGGCTGCCTCCTGCACGCCCCCTACTGGGGATCAGAGTCTGAAACCTGAGCATCTGCCCTGAAAGGGAATGGAACGGTGACCTTCAGGTTCATAGACCATAGGCTGACGCTTAACCTGGAGCCATGCTGACTGGGCAGCACACAGTTTCTTAAGATAAAGCCAGGCAAGTGGATCAGAAGACTCAGGTCAGCATGGTGATTAAGCACATGATTCTTACTGGAGTTTTCAACTCAGATCTTTCTGGAAATAAGAGCAGGTGGAAATAAATAAATAGCAACACTATGGAGATTATATATATATATATATATATATTCTTGCATGGCAGAATGAAAGCAGGAAAAGGCAACCAACCACATTCTCTCCAGGCAAGAAAGAAGTGTTTAAAGAGTAGGAAAGGATATTTGTTCCTTTTCACCTCTGGAGTGCTAACTTCTAAGGTAACCTGATAAGAGTCACCTCAGTCATCTCTTGGGCAGGGGGAATGCGACTTTTTATAAATAGTAAACTTATTTTACCTGGCCCCACTTTTGTCTAATCACAAACAGATACACATTCCAGCAATCTTAAGATCACACATCACTTTTCTGAGCCTGGTTCAGGTCAGCATTTATTGAGTTCCCACGATGCTAGGACACTACAATTGCAATGATGACTAAGACATATACCCTGCCCTTGAAAAGTTAGCAGTTTAGTAGAGGAGAAAGATATTCTAATATATTGAATATATAGTCAACAGATTATTTCAATATATTGAACATGTATTTCTCAGATTATTTCAAAATAATGTATTAAGACCTAAGAAAAGGTTTGCAAATAGTAACCCTGGCTTTACTAATTGTGCTTCCTAACTAGGAGCAGGGACACAAAATAGATGAATTAAAGATAAGCATTAGTCATTCTTTGTTCTCAGCCTGCACATTAGCAAGACCAAAAGCTCTGAATGCAAAGAATATGTACTCAGTGTTACCTCCTGAACTTGGCTTTCAAGAAAATATTGCTCTCCCTTGACTTTTTACCCTCGAGGGCTTGATGGCTTATAAGCTCCTAAAGAAACAGTGACTATGTATTATTATCTTTGCATTTCCCTCAGCACCTTGCACAAGGTCTAGTGAACAAAAGGAGCTAGATGCCCAAGGTCTCAGGGAAAACAATGGCAAAGTGTGGGTCTGCTTCTACAGACTTGTGACTTTTCACTGCATCATCCTCAAGGCCAATCCTGATGACTGAGAAGAGGAATCCACTCGCAAATGATGGGTGCCACGTGCCCACAGATCTGACGGCTCATCCCCATAGAGCAGCTGAGCTTGGTTTTGCTCAGCTGCCCCAGCAAGTAGAAGAAATGGGCTCCATGCTGCTACCAATCATGCCTGCAGGGAACCAAGAACTCCTCACCACGGGTTATGCCCTTGTCTAGCCCGTCCAGTGCAGTGGACTTGAGTTCCTTACAACTTCCCTTATTTAAAGCTTAGTGTTCTCTTGCCATTTTAAAAATTGTTTTAATAGAATAGGTACACAGGATTGAACTGTAAGGCACGTTTCCAATTGTAAATATTTTTAGTAACTCTTCAGTATTTTCTCTCATTCCCCCACCCTTTTCTCTTTCTTTTGTGTTACCTTGTGTGCATACACATATGTTTGGGGGGGGGGAGGATCAATGCTTACCCAGTGTATTTATTTTTGAACTGTTTTCTTTCTCTTAGGGTCCTGCTTTAGAAAAAGAGATAAAATTGAAAGGGGAAAATAACCAGGGGAGGGAAAGAGTGAAATGTGAAAATATCACCAAAGATAATTTAAACACTACTAGGTTGTTATTACTCTAACAAGAATTTGATTAACTTTTAAAAATGACACGAAAGGACTGCCTTGTAAGCAATTCAGGTGCTTCTCCAAGTTCACAGATTCACAGCATTCATTTTATAACTTGTTCCTGCTGGTCTCCATTTTTGAATTTTTAAAAATCATCTGAATCCCTTCTTAGTAGAAATAAAGATGTGGATCCAAGAATCTGGGGTGAAAAGTTCAGTGTATAAAGTATCTTATTTGCCCATGCTCTTAGTGGTCTTAGAGACTGGTTTCCTTTCATCTGACAAACAATTAGCTTTATGAAAAAGTGAGCCATATTTATGTATTTTCTCATGCAAATACTCACTTAAACAAATCGCATATCTAAACAAATTATTCAGACACCTCTCAAAATCTTTTCCATATGTCATCCCATTGGTCTTATACATTTAACATTCTAAAAGAGATTATTTTAACATTTAGTTACTATATTAGATGTTATGGCACCTAAATTGTTCTTACCTCAATCTCTGCCCCAGGAATAAGAGAAACTGAGGCCTTATATACAATTTGCATTTTATAGTAATGAAATAGGTCTCTACCAAATATGAATTTATTTTAAAAGAATGTAGTAATGATATGAGCGGGAAGCTCATAACTAAAAAGCCATATTTTGGAGTTCATTTCCAGATGAATGATCGAGTGTTGGGAGAGTGAGTAAACCTCAAGTCATAAAGCCTGTGAGAGTGAAAAAGCTGCCAGGTGACAACCTAACCAAGGGGCCCATAGCAGAGCTGCCGCCCAGTGATTCCTAACTGGGGACAATTTTGGCTTCCTAGAGGACATTTGACAATGTCTGAAGATATCTGTGGTTATCACTACTAAGGTTGGGGAATGCTACTAGCATTCAGTAGCTAGAAGCCACGGATCCTAACTTTTCCACTATACAAAGGATAGCCCCCACACAAAGAATTGTCTATCCTACAATATTAAGCAATAGTGTCAAGGTTGGAAAACGCTATGCTAGCCTGGCTAGTGTGGTTCAGTGGTTGAGTGCCGACCTATGAACCAGGAAGTCATGGTTCCATTCTGATCAGGGCACATGCCCAGGTTGCTGGCTCGATCCCCAGTAAGAGGCATGCAGGAGGCAGCCAATCAATGATTCTCTCTCATCATTGATGTTTCTATCTCCCTCTCCCTTCCTCTCTGAAATCAATAAAAATATATTAAAAAACAAACACACAAACAAACATAAAAACCCTAGCCCACAATCCATAATCTTTTGGATGTTGCCACAGCCTATCTTTTCAAAATACACTTCTTGTCATGAGTAGTATATTCATCCTATAAATGGAATGAACAAAAAATGAATTATTTCCATTATTTCTGCCACACCCCCTAACATCATCAGAGGTCCCATCGGGTATTGCGTAACCACAGCTTGACTAAAGCTGTGGGTTAAGCATCCTAACTCAGAGCTGACCCAGTTAAATGGAGACTTTTTGGCCTTTCTCAAAGAATGCGGAGGGGTAGTGTTTTATATCTCGTTCTACTGCCAATTCCTCAAAAGCCTTGGGAAAAAACAACCTTCAAGTTTAGAATACACAAGCTCAGAATCACTTAAAGTCAGAAAAAAAATTATTGTGTTTCACCTCAAAGCAAAGAAGAAATATTCTTTAAAGGTAAAAGATTCTTTCACTTTTGATAGTATCTTCCTGAGGAATTTTCCACAACCCAAATCTGGGGTTGAAGTAACATATTATATTAACAAAGTGCTACTTAATTTTAGCCTCATAACACAGAAAGGATGGCAGAGTATTTGCAAAGGTGTTTCCCACAGCAGCTACTCCTGCAGGGCAGCTCAGAGCCCTTACTGTGTGAATGTGCCCTATGAATCTCCATTGGTGGAGCGTATCTCATAGGGTCTCCTAAACGATTTTCACTACGGAACCCTTTATTTGGTTGAATTTTATGCAATGTGAGTTCCATGGAGCATATTTGGAAAACACTAGAATGGTAGACATGGCCTCTTCCCAATGAAATCTCCCTCTGTGTGGAATGCAAGTAGTGGCCTTGGCCAGCTCATCTGATGGATCTGTTAGCTAGCTTGTTCCTCATTTAACTGGACCAAGTCAAGCCTGTGCAAATGCAGTTCATTAGCTTGTTCTAATGGATATGGATTGAGTTGTCCTCTCACTCTTTAAGAGCCTAAGCCCTGTCAGAGCCAGCTGGACACATTCTGTAGAATGCAAAGCATCCTAGACATCTCGGAATGGGTAGGTTTTCTACTTTCTTTCTTATTTAAAGAAACTTTCCTGACATATTGCTCAGATTAGACTTAAAGCAGTGAAGACACAGAAGGAACATGTTACCATGCCTTTCAAAACCACATTGTTTCTCCAATATCAAAATGATCAGAGGTTTGAGTAAATCTCTACACAAACAGAAAAATAGGTGCAATAATAATAATAATAATAATAATAATAATAATAATAAACATTTGCAGTGCCCCAAAAGGTTTAAGTCATTAAAAGGGAAATTTCATTGATGAGAATGGATTTTTTATATCCCATATTAGACAGAATAAATTGTGCATATTTTTCTAAATATGTTGCCCTTTACTTATAAGACAATATCATTTATCTATAATACAAAGGACATATGCTATAACGCACATTTTCAGTCCCAGGGAGGGGTTTATTTTGATTTGACTACATTCACTTGCCTAGATCATTTTAAATAATTAATTGTTCTCTTTTTTTTAATCCTCACCCGAGGATATGTTTTATTTTGATTTTTTTTTTACTGATTTTTAGAGAGTTAGGAATGGAGAGGAAGAGAGAGAGAGAGACATCAATCAGTTGCCTCCCATACATGCCCCGACCAGGGATCTAACCTGCAACCTGGGTATATACCCTGACTGGCAATCGACTCCAGGATGACACTCCAACTGAGCCACACCAGCCAGGGCCCTAGATCTTCTTATCAAGAGTAAGCATTTGTAATTTGTGCATCTAAATCTCTTGCCGGTTTTCACTCATTGCCCTATCCCCCCTCCCAACTGGCAACCATCAAAATATTCTGTGATCTATGAGTTTGTTTCTGAGTTGTCCTCTCACTCTTGACACAAGAAACTTTTTTGTTTAATAAAATGTTTATTAAGGTGGTAACACAAGATAAATCATGCAGGAGCTCAGTAAAAACAAAAAATTAATATAAGGAATGGTAATTGGTGCTGCCAATTTAAAAATATGTCAATCATTTTACTACCCAAAGTGATCTGAAGAAGTTGAAATCTGAGCATGGACATGGTTGCAGCAATTTTGCGGACTGTAAACTAAAGTGATAGGTGACTCCTTGTGTTCTAGTCCTCAGAGGAGTCGAGTCATAGATCCAAAATCATCAGCAATGTCCCTCGCATCCTGCACTCAGATGGCAGCCCAGAACCCCTGCCCACCGAGTCCTTCGACACCCAGGGGACAGTCTCAAACCGACACTTCTTAGCAGGGGAGGGGAGCAGGCACCTTTGGTGACTCTCAAATGAGACTCCGTCCACATTCAGAATCTTAACATCTGTGGTGATGAAAACCATAGACTTGCATGTCATCCTTACCAGCCTTAAATGTAGTGTTGTGATGTCCAAGGGAGGGTTTTCATATCCGGTAGAAAAAATTTGAACAGATACACCAAATTGAACATAGTGTCTCAGATTTCAAACAAATATGACTCATCTTTTGGCAAAAAATAAATAATAGTGGAATGCAAGTTTGATAGATGAAAGAATATATAATCTACCAACTGTCAAGGAGTACGATTTCATTGCAGACACAAAGAATCAAAAGTTTCTTGTGTCTTGTGTTTGTTTTCTGGATTTTACATTTGAGTGAAAACATATGGTATCTGCATTGCTCTGTCTAACTTATTAGCATAGTAGCCTCACAGTCCATCCATGTTGTTGCGAATGGCAAAATCTCATTCTTTTCTCTGACTGAGTAATATTCCATTGTAAAAATGTACCACATCCAGTCACAAAATGTAAACTACAGCATAGGGAATATAGTCAATAATATTATAGTAACTGTGTGTGGTGTCAGATGGGTACTAGAATTATTGAGGTGGTTACTTCGTAAGTTATATAAATGTATAATTTATACATTTCAGAGATATCCCTGAAATAAATATAATACTATCTGTAACTATAATTTTTATTATTTAAAAAGAGTAAGTATTTTCTGGGTTGCAGTTGGTTTCAGGTAAATTTGAACCAATAACTTCATTTTATTTACCACAAGATTATTATTGACTGAATAAATCAGCCACATATAGGAATATAACTTCATTATACTGAATAACATCTTTAAAAATAGCATAGGTGTTTGCACCTTAATATGGATACAATATCTTAAAATTAAAACTTGCCCACAAATCTGAGGAAAAGTAGAGAAACAACAGAGTTATATTCACTTCAACATTTAATTTCTTTGTTCAAAATGTAAAAGTCAGGAGATGAGGGGAAACAGGTGATCCCTTATTTCAAAGAGTTTACTTGTTTTTATTTTTCCTCCTTATTTATTATGTAATTGTCTCCAACTTAAGTAGTCTTTTTCTCCCTTTCTCCACATCTCCCTTCTGATTCATTCATTCATTTATCTACTCATTCATTCACTCAGTAGACACTGTTTGAACAACTGCCAGGCAATATACTGTAAGGAGTGTAGTTAGTGCCACTAAAGGTGTGCCAGAAAAGACATTAGAAAACAGTGGAAATGTGTCTAATTCATAAGATTTTAGCAGTAAATTTAGGTGAGAAGAACCAAAACAACCACTTCTAGGTGAAGAGATATGCTTGAGCCTAGTAAATGTTTTCAGGACTTAAATAAAATGTTCCTTTGCATATAATTCAGGGATCAGCAAACCATAGCTTGAGAGTCAAATTTGGCCAACTTTCTGTTTTTATAATGCCCATTACCTAAGGATTTTTTTGTTTTGTTTTCTTTGTTTTTGTTGTGTGTGTTTTTTTATATAGTTTTTAAGTAGTAGGGGGGAAAAGTCAAGATAATAATAATATTTTGTGATGTGAAAAGTGCATGAATTCAGATTTTACAGTGTTCTTAAGTAAAGTTGGATTGGAACACAGCAATACCCATCTGTTTATATATTGTCTGTGACTGCTTTTTTGCTATAAGAGCAGAACTGAGTAGCTGCAACACAGGCCTCATAGCCCACAAAACCTAAAATATTTACTATCTGGCCCTTTAAGGAAAAGGTTTCCCAACTTTCTATATAATTGGCCTGAGAAAAGCATTACATGTCAACACAGTAACTTCAAATTCTGTACTGTTAAAACTTATCAGTAAGGTGTTCTATTTACCTACCAACATATAAAATAGGCTGGAAAGAGATGCTATGTCTAAATCCACATGCAACTATGTGGAGACAGAATTAAGGAATCATAGTATTCTGTAGTTTTTTGACTCCAAGTATAAGAAAAAAGAAAAAAAAATATATATATATATATATACACACACAAGAACCATTAGACAATCCATCTACCCACTCAGATTAGCAACTGCATTGATCCTACTAAAATACTAAGTCTATTATTATGAAGAGTTTAGAAAGAAGTTAAAAAGAAATAAGAGAAATATAAAAAGGTAGAAAGTAAGCTAGACAAAGCTGAAGGAAATCAGGATAACTTAGTGAAGGGAGGAGAAAGCCAACGGGTGATTTACTGCTAGATGTTCAGGCATAAGGAAGGCAAAGCAGAGACAATGATCTTGAGCTACAGTTGAAGGCACTGAGCCTACGCATCAGGGAGACTTGCCTGACAAAATGTGTTGTTAGTCATGAAACTCTGTTATCTACAAAGACAATTATTTCTTCAAGTCTGGAAGTCCTGGATAAAACAAAAAAAGACATTCATCCATGCTATCCTTTAGGGAAAAAGTAAGGTAAGGAAATAGGCTATATTAAGTGACCTCTCAGGATGCTTGGTCTTCTGATTTATTCTAAAACTATTTCTACAGATCTAAAAATGTTAGTAATTTTTATTAGCAGTTGGGAGAAGGGAGTTAGAAGGGATGAGCGAGTGCATACATAAAGAGTACTGTGTCTGCTGGTTGTCCCTATAAAATGGAGGTGGGGTGGGAGAGAGGCCCCTCTAAGTATCTTTGCTGCATGAGCTTTAAACAACTCAGAGCAAGATGCTTCTTGCCAAAAGCAGAGCTTTCCAAGCAGTACTGATATTTTTGGCCTTGATTTTTACTGATCAGCAAGCATATGTCTATAGGGATTAAATTAATTAGAGGAGATTTGCTAGATCATGTTCAAAGACAATAAAATTCCACAAGGTTTAGAGGCCATACGATTTGGAGCACAAAGTGGTACACCTTGGGGAAGGATTAAAAAGAACTAATTTTGTACCCAAAGGACGGTCATTTCCGATCCTCCTGCAAAAGGGGGACTTTGCTTCAACGCATTTCCCATGGGAGAACTAGGTCAATTCCTATAGATTACATGTGTTGGGAAATGTCCTGTAAAAATAAGGCTTGCATGAAGAAGCCTGAAGTGTAAAAGGCAAACGGTTTCTTTAAAAACTGCACTTCTACCCTGTCTGGTGTGGCTCAGTGATTAGTGTGTCATGTCAGCTTGAGGACAGAAAGGTCTCGGGTTTAATTCCTGGTCAAGGGCACATACCTGGGTTGCAGGTTTGATCCCCAGTCCTGGTCAGTGAGTGTGGGACGCAAACAGTTGATGCGTCTCTCCCACATTGATATTTCTCTCTCTTTCTCTCCCCTCCTTCCCTCCCTCCTTCCCACTTTCTCTAAAAATGAATGGAAAAAAATATCCTTGGGGTGAGGATTAAGCAAAAACAAAACAAAACACAATAACAACAAAAAGCTCTGCATTTCAAATGCCCAAAGGAAAGGGAGAGGATATTAAGCTATTTCCCATTTTGTTAAGTTCTGAAAATAGGTTAAGAGAAGAGTTTGCATTAATTGAGCCATGGGAGCTAAAGGCTAAGATTCTACCTAGAATCCCCTCCTCCCACCCTTAGTGCTACAAAGTCCATGAAAAACACGCAAATGAAACTTTTCAGGTCACAGCTGGCATCTAGACCCTTCCAGGGCAATACAAAGGAAAGCAGAGATGGAATGACACAAACATTTAGGAAGCTTGATTTGGAAACTATAACTTTGGGAATGTGAAATGCAAGAAACTCACTAAGACTTTGAACATAACCAAAATATTTATGCCAACATGGAACTATTTCAAATGCTATTTTCCCAAGGGTTCAGATACACCCAATGACCAATATACTTTCGTTTATCTTCTGTTAATAATGACTTACAATAATGTTGCTAAACCTGTACAAAGTACATCACTATGACTTTACCAGTCAATATTTGAGGACTAGGGAGGAAACACACTTGTATAAAAAGGTACATTCTAAAAGCATGTGAGTCAACTGTATATACATAAGTTGAACTGTTTCACATATAGTAAGCGTCTTGGCTGGTCAAAGTAAACATATAATGAGTCATTTAATTAAGTTAAATAAGTTTAAGTTAAAATTTAAATATTTAACATTGGAAAGTTTTAGGTTCTTAGGTTCAATGTAGTAAACCAGACCTGTGAAAAACAGACACAACAATTTTATGCCCTTTAATGAAGGCAACCCTTGCTTTTTATTAAATTTGCCACCTTGGTGTTTATAACATTTGAGGGGGGGCGGGACAGGAAAGAAAAAGAAAAGAGACAAAAAAGGGAGGGAAAGAGGAGAGATTGATTGCTTTTTCGCTTTAAATGGAAGGTGCTTTAAAATTCCATACTCTGAGATTGCTCTGTGAAGGTTCAGCATTAATAACTGCTCAACCAAATGCTGAGAAGTTCATGAATACCAGCTAAGGTTGTGAAAAAGGCACAGTATCTGCAGTGTCCTTGTATACAACCAACTAGTTTTCATTCAGTGAGAACTTTAGCCAGCTACAGCTTGGGACATATTAGTATTTAAATAAATTATATTTTATCTTGGTTTCCCCCCCCCCTAAAGCATCTGACTTTAATTTCTTGAAGATTTTTGCATGTTAATACCTTGCAACCAAAATTCTACAGAGCCCATCACAGAAAACATATTTAAATGGTTATACTTCCCGAAGGTAATTAAGCATTGCCAAGCACTGTTACAGAACACAGCTAGGCCTGAGTTCTCCTAAATTCTAGAACTGTGCAGCGCATCCACGTCAAAGCTTGTATACTCATGGACTTTCAATAACTCTGCTGAGTAGAGAGGACAGCGTCTCACATAAAGTGAAAACAGACTGGTGGATAGTAACACATGTCCCTGTTGTGAAATGCAGTTGAGTTTGGAGCTCCGTCTGTTCCCAGACTTGAAAAGGCTGGGGGTTTTTTTTCTCAAAACCACCTCAAAAGATGTGTGTGTTGTACCAACAGAGCTGGGCCAAGTAATCCTTTATAAACAAATCCCTTTCCTCATAACCAAAAAACAAAACAAAACAGTAAGCACGCTCCCATTTCCAACAAAACACCATTGGCTCCTGATAGATTGTCACTATTTATCTTTGCAGATACATCACTCATTTTATGAAACTAGAGTAATAAGCAAATAGAATCTGCAAAGATATTGTCAGGACTTTGCCCTTGAAGAAAGGTGGATTGTGGTGTCATTTCTCCACCAAACTTAATTCACTTTCTTACAATTTTCTGCAGGGAAACACTGCGAGGCAAACATCACTGAGCTAACACCAGGCAAGGCTTCCTCCTTGATAATAAATATGCGAGTTTGGAGCAGGCCCACGGAGCATCTAGACAGCTCCGATCTGGCCCCATTCCTGCAGCAAAGCCTCTGGTGTCGGAGGAAGACCTGCAGCTGTCGTTCAGATGTGGACTTCTATCTACCCCTACTGTCTGCAGCTGGAAACGGAAGTGAAGCCCATTAAAGACCTGTCTTTGGGGCATTGGTGTAAAACGTCTTTGCTAAGCACAATGTACAGTCAACTGAGAACATCCTGTATTTATTGGGGATTATTCTTTTGAAATTGTGTGGCATATGTCAAGTTAGATACTAGAATTAAGGAGACTTATAAACCACTCTTTGTCAGGATTAATAGTCAAAACTGTAGCATTAGTGTACAAACTCCAGTTACTTTTTGGAATTTGCATATATTCCCCAAGAAATTTGGGGATGTGGATCTGGTGCTGGACTGACTCACAGCTTTTCTTGTGTATGTTGCATGTGTCAGGGCTCAGCCAAACGCCCTGGCATGGTGCATTTGGCCAGCTTCTGCACATATGCAGTCAACTGACACAAGAAGCAAATAATGGTGTTTCTACTACAACACTCTAAAGAGCACCCTGAAAATAACAGGAATTCCATTCATGCTTGGTAAGAGGAAGAATGCACTAATTTATCCCAAACTACAAAGAGAGAGAATTAGTGGGGACTCTTGAAGGCTTTGTTTGTGTAGCTCTTCAAGAATGACTCAAGTGTCACAGAAAGGTTATGAGGTTGAAAAGGAGAAGCAGCCCCTTGGGTACCAGGAGAATAGATGTTGAGTGCGTGGCAAGGCCTGAAGAAGAAGCAGGCATGCAGCTGCATGTAGGTCTAGTGCAGGACTGAGCAGGGGGATGCAGTAGACACAGGTCCAAGTGAGCATCTGATGGCTACTGAGAAATGAGGACCCAGCATTGACAGGAATCACACAAGCATTGCGGGGGAAACAGGGGTCGATTGAGACCTGGGACTGGGACTGATGGTAGAGTCAAAACAAGGTAAAAGGCAAAGCTGGGACAAGGGAAAGGACGTGAACATGACTGAAACGCGGTTACCTCTGGATATCTGGAAATCAAATGCTGCAGCACTCATTACAGACTCAGGCGACTGCAAGGCCAGGCGGGTAACCTGATGTTCGGAATGCGGTGGTGGAGAGTAAGACAAAAGGGAATGGTGGGGCCTCCAGCCAACTCTAAAGAAAGGGACTCTCATTCCATTTTTAAAAGCAGATCAGACGTTACATTCTGGCAGCTGCGTTACCCTACCATTTTGTGTTCCAACATGGGCGCTGGGGTAAGGGAATGAGTTAGGAAGACCAGAGTTCAGCCGGAGGTTTGGTGGAGTGGGGTTACCAGCTTGAAGATCAAGCCAAGGAAATTTGTACAGAAAATCAGGTCGTGCATTTGCCAGCCGAGAGTGTAGTTATGGAAAACAAGTCATTTAGACAAAAACACAAATTTTTCTCTGTTTGATGGGGGCTACAATTTATGCTTTAGCAATTTATTGAGTTTGAATTCAGGAAAGGAACTGTGAAGATGAACCACGCGGCATGGTAAAATATGTGTTGGCCCAGTACAGTAGAATGCTGTTGGAGGACTGAGAAATGTGTCAATGAATGGAGGGATGAGTGGGCAAGGAAAGAGTTAAGAACAGGATAACATGAAAAGAAGCCAAATGTTAAAGCAGGATAAGGCAGTCACATTATAGGTCAAGTAGCAATGTTCGTGTCACAACACTAAAAGATATAAGAGGGAAGCATGAAAACACAATGGGCAGCAAACAGCAGTGAGCTGCAGTGAGTGTTAACATTCATAGAGCAACGTGTCACATGGAACGCACCACCCTGTGGCTACGTGCGGGGCTGGGGGTGCAATCCCAGTTCTGCCACTAGTTGTGTGGCCTTAACCAAGTTAGCTGAGCTCTCTGTAGCTCATTTTTCTTCTCTGGAAAATGGGAATGATCATAAAAATAGGGCTGTCTCACAGGACTGTTATGAGGAATGGAGTATTTGCAGAGTAGTTAAAAGTCGGTCTGGCATGTACTGAGTTTCATGTATGTTTATTTTTGTATTTTGTTTTATTGCTTAAAGTATTACAGAGAGTATTACATATGTCTTCTCCCCCCCGCCCCCCTCCGCCCTTGACATTCCCCCGGCCTCCCTACCCTCCAGTGTCTCGTGTCCATTGGTTATGCTTATATGCATGCATACAAGTCCTTCGGTTGATCTCTTATCCCCCCCCCCCGTCTTGCCCCCCAACCCTCCCCAGCCTTCCCGCTGTAGTTTGTCATGTATGTTTCAATGTATTGGGTACTTTATAAACATTACTTTATCTAATCTTATCAACAAATCTGCAAGATAGCATTATTCCAAATGCCATTTTGCAGATGAGAAACTGAGGTTCATATTCTATCAGTAACTTTCTCAGGCTCCCATCGCTGGGAGTTTTCAGGGCTGAATAGGAATCTCATGTTTGTATTTTATCACACTTACTTCTGCCAGCTTCAAGGACTGATGCCTCCTGTCTCACTCCAGAAGCCAGCCTGGCTACATTCTCTACACCGGGGTACCTGTTCCTAACAGTGTCTTTTCCTGAATACTTTTTACCTTAGAAATTGACCAAACCCCTTACCAAGACTGTGAGCAATGGTTGAATCACACCTACCCATGTTGAGAATTAGAAAGCAGAGAAATAGCTTTCCTCATGAATATGCAAATAAACTTTAAGTGACATCTACATATTTAAAACAGGAATTAAGAGGACAGAAGAGGAATGGATGGGAGGTGTAACTTCATGGAACCCACCCTCTTGACTATTGTGAAATAATTGTACTGTTACTGCCTTGATAATTTTTGTCTAAATGTGAGCCACACATTAGAAGAAGAAGAAATAAAATGAAAATAAAAGAGGAGAAAGTCATGGAAATGGCTTTTTTTTTTTTTCAATAATCATGAGAAACCAAGGTTTCGATTTGCTTTTGTAGGCAAACGGACTGCCCATAGCTTTAATATCACATCTGGAAATCCCAAGTTCTGGCATGCAAACATTATGGACGGGCCTCTGGAAAAATCTCTTGCCAAGGAGAATTGCAGATTGTCAGCCATTCATGCTGAGCTTGGAATGTTCCTGTCCCATTAAAGTTTCCAAGGCATTTCCCCTAAGCAGCTTTACGGGCTCCCTGGGCAGGCCTTGCCCAGAGCCTGAGGACTCAGAAGGATTTCAGAAAAGGAAGATTTCCAAAGACGGCAGCTAGAAGCAAACGTGGGAGAGAGAGACAAGAAAAAGAAGGTGATGGGACCAAGCTGTTTGGAGATAAGCTTGAACAGGCTACTTAAAAATAAGGACAGAAAATGGGAGAAACAGAGAATGAAAAGAAGAAGAAAAGCCAAGGAGGAAAATGATGAACTATGGAATTCGATTTCACGTACTCAGTGTGTGTGGACAACGGCACTTTTCAGAAGAAATTCTCCACACCGCCTCCTACTCCAAGATGGAAAGTCCTAGAAAGCATGAAAGAATGGGAGGAAGAGAAGGAAGGGAAAAGGCCTAAGATAATTCATTTGTTAAGACGTCTACCTTCCTCTCCCCATTGACACTTCATGTGGTTTAGGGTTTATTCCCAGCTACCCAGTACAAAGGAAATCAACAAAAACGTAGGAGACTAGTATAAGCACGTTTACCCAGAGTTCCAAGCAATCCATAAACCACTCAAATGTCTGTTCATGAGCCCATTATCTAAAGCAGGACATAAATGGGAAAGCAAGTACATACGGAAAGAAAGCAAAAACCAACTCTTCCCCCTTCCTTCTCAATGGCAAGTCTCCTTCAGCTTCTGTCTTCCCCATGCCCTAAAGCCACACCAAAGAAAGGTGCTGATAACACCAGCCCTGGGGAACAGGACCTCTCCAAGGGGGGCAGATTCTGTCCCTCTTTTTCTTTGACTTCACTCCAAGAACAGGGACAAGGTTGCTCTTCACACCTGGGACTAAGAGAAACAGGAAAGACATAATCTTACAGATCGCTTGGCAGGGATTATCTCTCCTGCCCCCAGCAAGAGCTCCTGCACTGAATTTGCTGCTGAGACTGTGGTTTCTGGAGAAGCTTTCTGGTGTCTGTTCTGTACAGTTAAGGAGTTGTGCTGCTCTTGTCCCCTCCCTCTGACTTCAAAGCCTGCCTATTTGTGACATTAGCAACTGCTGAGATGAAAGCGGGGAGGAAATCAGTCTGCAGTGAGTGGACTGGGGCCGGCAGTTATATGTGTCGCTTTTATCCTGAATGAGACGACTGCAGAGAAAGACACAAATGATTTATTGTACACCAAGCCAGACAACCCTAACTTTGAAAAAAAAAATTAAAAAAGGAAAGGCCAACAAGTGGGTGTTTCTCTTCTATTAGAAGATTCTTTTTTCATGAAATGAGGAGATGCCATCAGATTCCTCACATGTTGGCCTTATTAATATATTTGCTTATTTTAAAAGTGCAGGGTTTCAGTGATGGGAGGACTTCCAGCTGAAGTTTCTATTGAATAAAAGAAATAAATTTTTTTCCTCAAGTTCAAAGAAGCAGTGTGTTGACCTCCAGCATGTTCTAGCTTATTAGCTCTCAAACCCTGTTGAATAGCATGAAATTAAATTTTTAGTCCAATCATGGGAACTGGGAAGAATTAAATCCTACTCATGACCTCACATTGCACACAAAAATAAACGACTGAACTAAGTGCCTGTATTAGCCTGCTCTATTTTAGTTGCAAATGTCAGAAAATCCCAAGTCAAACTCACTGAAACTAAAAAAGAGAAATTATTGTCTCTTGTGACTGTAAAGTCCAAGAGGAGACTAACTTCAGGCATAGTTTGATCCTGGGCATCAAAGGAGTGACAGCTGGTTTAACTCTTTCTGTCGCTCAACTGCAGCCCATCTCCATATTGGCGTCTCCATTAAGTGACCTCATGATGGCAAGACAGCTTTCAGCAGTGTTAGGCTTTTGCCCCTATTAGCCTAAGCCCAATGGGAAGAAAAAAAGTGAGTTCTTAGCAAAAGCCCCATAAAATCCCAGGTTTCACTCTGATTGGATTGACTTTGGTCACATCACCCCTCACCCAATCACTGAGGTTAGGGAAGGCCTGGGCTCTGGAGAGGCAGGCGGGAGTTACAAATTCCCTTCTCTGAGGACCACACAAACCTCATGAACTGAAAACTAGAGATTTTTAGAGGGAAACTGTAGTAATTTTACCCAAAGAAGGGTAAATGGAATCTGGGTAGGCAAGATAGAAGTCAAACAGTATTGCATAGATTATTTCAGAGATTCCCTACTAACATATGAGTATCGTTACTCTACCAGTGCTCAAAGACAAGTGGTAACAGATTCCAAAGTGCTTTAAAAACTAAAATTCTATCTTTCTGTAGAGTTTCATTAAGGTAATATGCTATTATTTTATTTTCCTAACTGAAAACCTCGATCTGATTTGTTAACCATTAAGAAAAATGCTACTAACACCTGCAATACTGGTTTGTCAACATGCTGCCTTCCCCCACCAAATGGACCAGTCCAATAAAACAGGGTACAGGACACAGTGCCTATTTACTCTGACTCATTCCTTAGTAGTGACCAATTGTCTAGTCCCTAACACACACCAGATGCTGGGCTGAGTACAGTTGACCCCTGAACAACACAGGTTTGAAATATGAGGGTCTCTATGGCCCGCTAGAGAAAAGTTTGTGAAGAATAAGAATATAAGAAGTTAATGCCTTGCCCTAGGCAGTTTGGCTCAGTGGATAGAGTGTCTGCCTATGGACTGAAGGGTCCCAGGTTTGATTTGGGTCAAGGGCACATGCCTGGGTTGTGGGCTCGATCCCAGGTGGGGGGTGTGCAGGAGGCAGCCAATCAATGATTCTCTCTTATCATTGATGTTTCTATCTCTCTCTCCCCCTCTCCCTTCCTCTCTGAAATCAATAAAAATATTTTTTAAAAGTTAAGGTCTTACTTGTGGTTCCCTTTAACCTTGCGGATACAGTTAAACCTCAAACAATTGTACAACCCCACCAAATACAGTTCAAATTGTGCATATAACCTCCGACTCCCCCAAAACTTAACTGCTCTCAGTATTCAAGGCGGATTGGTTCTAGGACCAAAATCAGATCCTGAATTCCCCTATATAAAATGGTATAAATCAGTGCATACAGTAGCCCTCCACATCTGTGGATTCCCACCTAGAGATCTAAACCAACCATGTCAAGCTCGCGACCCACAATGAATATTTTTGCGGCCCAGCCAATATAACAGAATCTAAGAAATGTTTTAATAAAAATTTTGTAACTTAATTTTCACAATATCCTGTTATACATAATTATTAATAACAAACTACAATCTTTGCTAATGACTGATTTACTATAATTGTGTTGCATTCATTTCCCTTAGGTGCCTTACACGCAGGTGCACCATTTCTCTTCACTAATACTAGCAGCGAATATTTTCTCAGCCGATTGCCACATCTTTAGTCTTGGACTGACTTGTTTGGTGTGCGCAACAGGAAATATTTTGCTTTCAGAGAACAAGAAAAAATAGATTTATTTGGGTTACGCTTATTAATTTGTGCAGTTATTTGTGTCTGGTCAGTTAATGTTAAAAAAATTACTTTTTATGAAAATGTTCTATTATTTTTTTGTTAACAATTACTCATTTATTTCAGCCCTTTGTATTCAGCATGTGTCTATTGAAATAAACCTACGTTTCTATGATAATTGAAGCTTTTGTTTTTTTGCAGCCCACATAAACTTGAATCTTGTTTATCTGGCCCATGTTAGCCTTTGAGCTTGACATGCTTGCTCTGACGGATGCTGCTTCTCTCAAGGTCACACGTTTCTTCTCACTCTCGTTCTAGGCTTTAGTGACCACACCCTCTTTTGCCCCTCCTTTAGCAGGCCTACGTTGTTTATAGCTCCTTTACTATTACTAATCCTGTGGTTCTGTGCCACCTCTATACTTCCCTTATCTTTTACCGTTCATCTAACTTGACTATGCCATCTGTTTCCTCTCAGGACCTTGATTAACAATACAAACACACTCATAAGAAGGAAAAATAGATTACAACAATATTTAAAAAAACAACAACAACAAAAACCAGTGGGTATCTCATTAGGTGGTGGGAATATGAGTAATTTTGATTTTTTCCTGTTTATTATTTTCTGTGCTTTCCAATTTTATATAGTCAATATATAATACATTTAGAATTTGAACGTATAATAGCTATAGGTATTATGTTCTTACAAGTCTAACTTATGACAAATGTTAGCTCTTCAATAAATCTTCCCCTGATTATACACCCTCTCAACTTGCCACTCTTTAAAATTTCCACCATTTATTTTCAATGCCACCTATATGACACTTACAATTTCCTGGTGGTGAGGTTCATGTATGTATTTACTTATACGAACCATACTCAATGGGGCATTTAAGATAGCACAGTTTGTACATAGCACTTTTTTTGAGATTAAAATATCTTGAAGGGCAGGGGCCATGCTTTATGCTCTGTCCCCTACTGTACCTATTACACAGTAGACAATCAATAAACATGGTTGAAATAAATGAAATTTCTAGAAGAGATTTAAAATCTCATTTCTGTTATTTCCACTTCCTTCCTATCAACTCTCCTCTATAAGCAATAAAAATGAATTATTTGAATTCAATTTCTCTACAGATCCATCTCCTAGTGAAAGTGCAAATCAGGAATGAAATAGCTGGAGGCAAGGAGTGTGAAGGACAGGAAGGGAAAACAGAGAGTTGGAAAAGCCACTATGGAAGTACAGTAATGAGTTCTTAGATAATCAAGAGGTGGCTGAATTTTAAGACTGAGCTTTCTCCCTAATAACACATCTTGAGATTTTACTATCAGACTTTTAAAATGTATTATTGGAGGAAGTGATCTGTATAACAGTATTTAGATTAACTGGGTCATCATCATTCATTGTGGAAAAGAAAGCAGCGAGACTAAGAGCCACCTTATAGAAAACCAAATTGTTACCTGCTTCCTCAAAACACCATTTTTATTAACTATTTTTACTTTTCCCATTCTCCTACTACAAACAGAGGCTGTGAGTCTAATGAGGTATTTGAGTCTCCAAATGCAATCTTCTAAGTTCAACTTCAGTGATGGCTTGAAAATGAGACAGAAAGTGGTATGCTTGGAGCCTAGGGGTGGCTGGCTAAAGTGAAGGAAGGGTTCCCCACCATCCTTCTGGAGATACTCATGCTGTGGTCCCCCCTTCTGAATACTCATACACCGATCAGGCATGTCACTGCCTACATAGTGGTTACAAGTAAATGAGAAACAGGTATTGATTGAGAAAAGATGCCACATGCCAAAAACATAAAACTGAGGTCATGAGCCAATCCACACAAGCCACCAGGAGAAGCAGCTCTGTGCCCTCTATTTCAGGGATTCTGAGCAGTCCCTCCAGTAGAGCAGGTAAAGGAAAGCAGAGGCACCATAGGTCTGCCTAATTGATTTTCATTGACACCTTGATGAAAACTGGAGGGATGACTTGTCTGCAACATCCTCAAGAACTTCTAGATCTTGCAAACCTGTAAACATTTATCTTATTGCAATCTAAATTCACACATTCCTGGTCTCACCCTTTGTCTATAATATAATTGCCTTTCAGTGTTTCCCAGACCACATATTCCTTAGTCACCTAATATATGCTCCCATATAGCTTTTATTATTAAAACTAGTGGCCCGGTGCACACACACACACAAAAAATTGTGTACATTAAAAGGGAATTAATTAGAGGAAATATTTTCATATTGCTATTTGCCCTTTCTCTATAATAGAAGTGTCAGAGATGAAAGAAAATTAGTAAAATGTATATAAAAATCTCCCTCCTGTCAGGGTCTGGGGCATGCCGCAAGACCAAGAGTCAAGTCCCCACCCACCCACGCGCGCCTCAAAATCACACAGGACCCAGACCCGGCCGGCCCCACCCCCATCAGGCCCCACTGGGTGGGTGGGCGCAGCCTCAGGTCCCCTGGCCCCAGCATGAGGGCACGAGGGTGTGACGACCATTTGCATATTAGCTCTTTATTATATTGGATAATACTACCAAAAAAGGAAGCCCTAGGATTGATGACAAGAATTGAGCATGTCTATATGCAACCAGTACCTCCAATTCACTACCTTGAGCACTAGTTGCATTCCTGCCTCACTCCAGTTACTTTGTCTGTTTTCACACAATATCCATTCTCCCAAATTCAGCAATTCAAAGAGCCCATTTTATTCCTACCAAGTGTATACACAACATAATGCATACATTTTCCTCTATAAATCATTTTTACTGAATGCATTCACTGTACTTAGCTCTTAACTGACAGATTCTTTTTCTAATACAGTAAGTTTCCTTCCTAACCATCCTTATACTACTTGGCTACAGAAGGTTTGTCACTTTCCAAAGTCAAGGATATGCCAAGATGTATAATTCCCCAATGAGCCTTCAGCTATGCAGAGCTCTCAAGTTTCCCCTTATTAAAATCTTCACTCAGAATCTGATCAACTACTTCACATTGAAGTATAAATGGTTAATTTAAAACAATGGTTCCCATCTTTCTAGATTGTTTTTTATTCTAAAATACAACATGTTTAGGGTAAGTGGGAAAATCTGTTAAGATAGAATTTTAGGCAACAATGTTAGATGCTGCATTTTTCCTTTTGGGTGTGTGAGATGGTAGGCTGGTGCTATTTTCAGAGGAATACATACCTTCATGGAATTTTCCCAACCCTAGTAATAGGTTCACAAAGGTCCCTGTTCACGTCACCCCTGTGTCAGTCTGCCCTACATACAGATAGCAGCAGTCATAACACATCAACAATAACCTTTACTGCTATTACTCATACTACCATTTATTAAGTGCCTTTTCTCTTCAGAGTTGTGATATGAATTTTAAAATTCTTATTTCATGTTCACAACAATCCTGTGAAATTGCCCTGTTATTCTCACTTTATGTTGAAGAAACATAATTTGGTCAAAACCATGGAGCTAAATAAATAGCAGAGCTGAGATTTTAACTCAAAGCTTCAGAATTCTAAAACCCTTGGTCTTAACCACAATGGTCTCCTTTCTCAAATAGATTGAACTTTCAAGATATTTATTAGATAGGCTCACTCTTTTCTGTATAATTTCTTGTTTGTTTTTCTCAGCATTTTTTGGTCAATATTATGAAGGTCGAGAAATCAATTGCATTTAAATATCCCAGGTTTTTCAGTCACCCCAACTGTTAATCTCATCACTTATGCTCCATGAAAAGCTTACTTGGGATAGATTTTTCCATTAAAGTCCTCCCCACCCCAGTCCTCCAAACTCCTGCAAAAAATATATGAAGGGGAAATGAAAGCTTGCATTTATTCCAACCTTATTACTAATTGAAAACAAAGAAAGAAAATGAATCAACGAGATACTGTTTTGTAGCTGTCCTAAGTTGATGATGTTTTGGGAAGATGAATGCTTTCAAACAATACTAGAAAGGATATAAATTGATAAAAGTTTTTTAAAGAGCAGTTAAACAATATGACCCAGGAATTCCACTTCTTATAATTTATTTTAATTAAATAATCAGAAGCACACTCAATGATTTATGTATGAGTATATCTATCTTTATATTAGGAAAAAGGAACTGAAAAAATATAATAATAGGGGCAAGTAAATAATACATTTGTATGACAGATTAAAATACAGTAATTTGAATGTTTTCTAATAGTGCTTAATTAAATGAAAAATTGCTAACAAATAGAATAATAAGTGGGAAAAAAACAGATACAAAGCATATGCTTCAAAAACATTTTAAGTTTTTGAGAATTGGCTATATTAGACCAAAAGATTCACTGTAATTACAGCTAAGCAGTGGGATTGTGGATATTGTGCTGTTGCTATGTTATACTTATTAATTCCATCAATCTTATAAAATATAAATATTACTTATAATCAGAAGAAAATTAATTAGTTTTTACAATGGAACTCAAAGTAGACTTTTGCTTATATCTAAAAGAATGATCAGGTCTTTTATTTTCAACCAGTTTCTACCTTTTATGATTTGATGTTGAGTCCTTTCAACAGTTGACTTGCCTTTTGATGTATAGTCCTAATAATTCAATTCTGGCCTCCATTGACTCACAACAACTTATCCACTCATTATTAGCTATTAACTCCAAGGTAAGGGAAAATTAACAGAATATAATTAAACGCTTCAAAGCCAAGTCTATGATTTTGAAATACATAATGTAAATAAATGAAGTTACACTTCTCTCTTTGTTGTTACAAGTTCACTCTAAGCTATTGTTTAAAGACAAAAGGAGTCTATATAAGGAAGAGAAACCAACAACAAAAAACCTCACACCTTAGTATATTAAGGAAGAACAATGAAAGGATAAAAAGCCACATTAATAGGTACAATCATCTAAGGCTTTTAATTGTATACTATTGATTAAGGATCACAGAATCACAAAGTAGTAATGGAGAAAGAAAATGTAAAAGTCATTTTATCCCACTGCCTCCTCCGCAATGAGGAATCTGAGGTCCTAAAGCTAAAGTGTCAAGTGGCAGATTTAAGCTCTGAATCCAGACACCCAATCACCCATGCATGAAGCATACCATCTTACTACTGCATCTCATGGGTCCTAGAGTTCTTCCTTCCAATCACTATGCCACTCTGATGGAACGTACACAGAATGCTGGAGAAACAGAATCATTTCCTATTTCATGTATAGTTTTCCCACTATAGTACAATAGTGGGAAACATTTGAAATGTGAAATACACCAAAAGGCACCTATATCTGCCTTGTTGTTGAAATCAAATCCCTAGCTCATATTCTATTTACTGCTTCTTCTCTACTCCAAACTCTTATGCCAGTGATCATCATTGTCATCCTTATCATCTTCATGCTTTCGGGTTGATAGTTGAAACTCTCGAAAGCTTCTTGCATTCCCTAACTGTTTTTTGCATCTTCTGTTTGGAGTAACAGACTTGAGTAGCCAGCTCATTAATGCTACTTCCAAGCTGTAAGAGCTTGGATGCGCTATTTAACTATCTGAACATAAGTTTCCTCATCATTAAAAAAATAGACACAATAATGTCTAGTGTTTTTCTACAGTTCTCTGGGTCTTTAAATAGGAAAAGGGGGACAGAGAAAAAAGAAGAAACTGCACAATTTAGCTGGCAATGAGTTCTTCTCATTTTTTCCTTTTGTTTCACTTCTGTCTCTTCCATTGTTACTTAAGGTAAATACTGTTGCTTCTGCTCTTATAATGTGTGTGGCTATGTGAGGTGTCCATTAAGAGGACACAATCTATAGAAAAATCTGTTAGGATCACTGACTTGAGTCATGTTATGGATGGGAGATTGCTACCAGAGATTTTTTCTAAAAGATATAGTTTTAGAAACCTAAACTTTTGTTATTTTACATAGTTCTGCTCCATGGAAATAACTATATTTTCCAAGTCCCTTCTCCCCAAACCTTCGAAATATAAATCATTTAAAAATTCACACTGTTGAGCTATAAGGATGAAAGAAAGATCTTAGAGCTTGAGAAGAGGGAAAAACATGTGCAAAAGGTGGGGGGTAGGTCATGGAACCTGATCTAAAAAAGGCAAAATTACCGAAGTACAAGAGTGCAGAGCCGGGGCTGAAGGTTTAAAAATAAATTTTACCCTCCATAAAATAATACCCTGCTGCAAGTGAAGAGAGCTGTGTCCCTTTATTCAACTCCCAGTCTCTGATATCATGGAGACACAATTTATATTCCGCACATTGAACTCATAATTCTAGGTAGAGTTTCAGCCATATTAATCTGTAGCCAGAGACATGGCTCTAAATTGTAATTGTAGGACACTAAAATGTGCAGTCAGCCCTAAGGATATGAATACCCAACTAAAAAAAAAGGGCTTTTCATTTATAGATAATCATATTCCGGAAACTTCAGAGTGGAGTCAGAGTAAAAATAGTACTAAAGATTGAATTAGAGCCTTTTTAATGATATGTGTATAAATATTCATTTAAGTTGAATGAACCTGCCTGGCAGATCTGTTGAAACCTGACTGCCTAGGCCCGCAGCTGGCCTGGCGGCTGTGGGAGCAGGTCAGGAAGGCAGGCTCTCCTTCCTGTTTGCCAACTTTGTCTGCAGCTGAGCAGGACAGGAGGGCTTTGAAGGAGGGTCTGTGCTGGGAAAGGTGACTTGGCAGCTCCTCAGAGGTCAGGTGCACAAATGCAGCTAGAACTTTTCTTCTTTTATGTTGTCATTTGCTTCGAAAGTTTAGCAGGCTTATTTTTCCTCAAGGGTTTGCTAATTTTTTAAAATAAATTTTTATTGATTTCAGAGAGGGAGAGAAAGATAGAAACATCAGTGATGAGAGAGAATCATTGATTGGCTGTCTCCTGCACTCCCCATTCTGGGGATTGAGCCGGCAACCTGGGCGTGTGCCCTGAAGGGGACTCGAACCATGACCTCCTAGTTCATAGGTCAACACTCAACCACTGAGCAATGCCAACCAGGCAAGAGTTTACTAATTTAAGATATGGACTAGATTGAGCCAAATGAACAGGGCACCTTAGGTCCTGAACCTCAGGTAGCTTACACTCCTTCATTGCTCTGTATTGAGCACTAACAATCAGCCATGAGCTTGACAAGGCACCAGATCCTATGGATTTAAAGATGGAACAAAAGATCCTTGCTGCCAAAAAGTCCATGGTTAGCTTCAGTCAACAGGCTTGTATATGAATAATAACTCAATGGTCAAATAAATGCTAACAGTTGTTTGTACAAAGCGCGTCCTAATTATCTGGCTAATGGAAACAGTGCCATTTTCCCTCCCACATTTCTAATAGCTTAAAGAAAAATTGTATTGTTAGGTTTCAGTCAGCTGTTGAATTTATGAGCTAGGGAAACAGATACTCTGGTAAACTAAAATCAATAATTTTATACAGAGAAAGCATTAGATAGCATTATATTAGGGCATAATAGCTACATTTTCTCTCCTCTATTCTGATGGGAATACATTTTAAAAATGCATATAATAAATGATCATACCAAGGCTATCATCAAAATGTGTTATTTCCCATTATAAGGGTTTATGATCATTTAAATAACAAATAAGGTTTGTGGGAATGAAATGTTAAGGTTATAAGACTTAGATATTGGGTATCACCTATTGATCTACAATAAATTGTTTTTCTCAGGACCTGCGAATTTCCTGTAAATTGTTAAAGCAGATCATAATGACATTAGGTCAACTATGTTGTATGGTGAGTCTCTAATTTAGTTTATAAATCATCAATATTAAAAAAATAAAATAATTCTTATTAAAATAAAAGTCATGTAAATGAAGGTTTGTGCACCGGTTAGGTTGAATTTTTCCCTACAATTAAATGTCAAGCCAAAAAAACCAATGCTGGTATCAGGAATGTAAAAAGAAATAATTTTTGGCTAATGTTACTGCATACTCATTCCTATTTTCTCTATTTTTTATATCTTAATGATAGGCATTATGCACAACCAGAAATATGCTTTATAGGGATGATCACATAAAACCCCCAATTAAAAAAAAAAGTTGTAATAATATCCACTGTATTTACCATGAAAGAAGCCAATTATTGTCTTTCATTAGTGATAAGGTGCCATTAATTGCATGATATGCCATTATTATATATATTATATGAAAAAATGAAGTTGTCAAATAAAAAATAACACAAAGTTTTATTATCAATTAGAATTCTTATTTTATACTAGAGGCCCTGTGCATGAATTCGTGCACAGGTGGGGTCCAGTTGGACCAACCCCAATTGGGGCAGGACGGGGCTGGGCCTGTCAGGAGGAGGAAATGGTGGGAGGTTGGCAGGCCAGCACCCCCAAGCAGGGCCCAATCAGGGCCATGCCAGGTGGGGGAAGGGGCCGCAGGCAATGGGCAGGTGGGCCCTGCCCTCAATTGGGATTGGGGGCTTATTGGGGGTGGGGCCAGCCATGAGGAGGGGCTGTGGGCAGTGGGTCAGCTGGTCCCGCCCCCGAATGGGGTGGCGGGGTGCCAAAGGGGGCCAGTGGCCTGGGGGAGGGGCCATGGATGGTTGGCAGGCCGCTCTGGCCCTGATAGGGGTGAGGGGGTCGATCTTGGGTGGGGCCAAGTTGGAGGAAGGGCTGCGGAAGGTTGGCCAACCAGCCCCACTCCCTATTGGGGTGGGGGGTGTGACCAGGGGTGGGGCAACCAGGGGGAGGGGCTGCAGGAGGTTGGCCGCCCAGCCCCACCCCCTATTGTGGTGGGGGTGCGATCAGGGCCTATTGTGGTAGGGTGGGCTGATCAGGGGTGGAGATGGTCAAGAGGAAGGGAGGGGGCGTTTGGCCAGTCAGCCCACTCTTGATCTTGGTGGGAGAGTCTGATCAGGGGCAGGCCGGCAGGTGGGGCCTCATGGCTGACCCCACCCCCAATCAGCCCCCAATCCCACAAGGTTGGCCAGCCAGCCCCACCCCTGATCAGGCCAGTTCACTAGCCGCAGTGGGCATCATACTAACAGGTCGTTATGGCTTTTATGGTTGCTGGCTTTTTTTTTTTTTAATATATTTTATTGATTTTTTACAGAGAGGAAGGGAGAGAGACAGAGAGTCAGAACATCAATGAGAGAGAAACACCAATCAGCTGCCTCCTGCACATCTCCTACTGGGGATGTGCCCGCAACCCAGGTACATGCCCTTGACCGGAATCAAACCTGGGACCTTTCAGTCCGCAGGCCGACGCTCTATCCACTGAGCCAAACCGGTTTGGGCATGGTTGCTGGTTTTTTATATATATAGATGTATTGAAAGAGCTCTGTTAGATTAGCTTCGACATCTAATTTTAACTCTATCACTTTTGTGCAATCATAAAAAGGAAAACACGCGTGAAATGAAAGTATTTGTAGCATTCTACCATATTTTGAGCCTAAATTTTCTGTATCATTGTTGACTTGGAGATGTTTTTACCCATGTTTTCTCCAAGCCAACAAGAGAGTTAGTGATGCAGCTTCTTGTAAGAGGATGTTTGACTAGCATGTCTGAGAGCTTTCCTTCCAGGCTTCTGACACCGATTCTGCCAATCTTGATGCTGACTCCTTCTAAATCTCAACAGCATGTGTATTGGAAGGTTTTAAGGCAACAGCAGGATTCAGGTCCTCCTCAAACAGTCCTTGAAGGGTGTGTAGAATGAAACATTGAGAGTTGAAGTCTGGACATGCTACCATAGATCGATCACAACCAAGTCTGCTCATGAGCAGGCAATGATCATTATGCTGAGACTGTTTGACCAGAAAACATTGTAAGATGTCAAGCTTTGAAGGACACATTACAATTCTGGACATGTTAGGATGTGAAAACCTGTACCTTAGAACCAGTGAAATACAGCAATTCCCAAATTAAGCTATTCAGAAAAGTGTATTTCTCTGACATTCTTATTTATATATTAATATATAACATATATTATCTATTGATATAATAATATTTATGTCTGAGGCCAGGTGGCTCAGTTGGTTAGAATGTCATCACAGGTTCGATTCCCAGTCAGGACACATACCTTGGTTGTGGGTTCGATCCCCTATCGGGGCATATGGGAGGAAACCAATTGGTGTTTCTCTGTGTCTCTCTCTCTCTTTCTCTCTCTCTCCCTCCCTCCCTCCCTCCCTTCCCCTTCCTCTCTCTCTCTAAACATTTAAGATATACCCGGAACCGTGAGCCAAAATGGCCATTCCCTTTGCCTTCCCCCTAACCCACAGTATATAAAAATTCCAATTATTCTGTAACCCTGCAAGGACATACAATGGTTAACCTTTTCAAATAATAACTCCAGGGGAAAAAAACTCAATAAGAAACATATCCTTGGATGAGGAGTTCATATATATATATATATATATATATATATATATATATATATATATATATATATTTTTTTTTCATCATAATACAATACAATACTACTGAATATTTTATATACTGCTAACAAAGGCTTTCTTATTCTAGACCATAAAAGCAACTATTGTGTCCTCTCTAAGGAATCAAAATAGTAATTACTCATAATATAAAAATTATTTGACTTGAATAAAATATAATTATATGTTATTAAATGCACATAAAATAGAAGGTGGAAAGAGAGAAAGGACTCTCTCCACCCATCCTTGACCTATAAAAATGTAAAACATTGGAATTGGAAGGAGCCAATGAAAACAGAATTAAGCAAGGGCATTAGGGTTGAGAAATTTGCTATTTTTTTTTTTTGCAAAATTCCTATGAAAGAGATATTTCCCTCCGTTTTAACTTTCTACAAAGAAGTGCAATTTCTTGAACAACACCATACAGAATCCTATATAATAAGAGGTTAATATGCAAATTGTCCTCTTGACAAGGAGTTTGACTGGGAGTTCAACCAGGGAATGGGGCCAGCTGGTCAACCACCCAAGGCCCCTCCCCCTGCTGGCCCTGTTCCTCATTGCCCTCCTCACTCCAGTTGGGGGCGGGGCTGGCCCACCAACTGCCCACAGACCCGCTCCCCAGTTGGCCACACCCCTCATCGGGGCAGGCCAGCCAGACCCCACCCATGCACGAATTTGTGCACCAGGCCTCTATATAAGGGGTACTATACATTTGTAACAATGGGGCAACTTAAATGATACACAGTTTGGTAAATTTTCAATAATGAACTTACATTAGAGAATTTTCCTGTGTTTAGATTCTAAGGCACATACTTGAGTGTGGACAAAAAGTATTCTAATAAGTTTATTTGCCCATTAGCAATAATTTTCTGACATACATACTAAGTAGATCATAAAATACAGAGGGTTTTTTCACATGTTTAAAGCCTCTAAACTATTTCAAGGGCAATAGCTCTACCACCCTTAAATTCCTACATCACCAATTATAATATGCGCCACATAACTATCACTTAATGACATAGTTCATCATACTATTTTTGCTGGACCACAATGGGTATGTGCAAGAATAAATGAAGGATGAGGTCAGAAAGATGTACATGGGGAATCCTGTTACCAGTTCTCTTCAACAAATGTTAGTAAATGTGCCTAATTAATAACCCAAATCTTCATTAGAAATTCATTCAAGTGTTTTCTGAATTAATAGGGATTTTGTGGAACTTTACTTTTTTCTAGCAAACAATGCTATGCTATTTTAAAAGAATTTCAAATGTGTAGATGTAAGACACCTGATAGATATAAGACACACACAAAAAAACTAAAAAATGTAATAAAATGTCAAAATACTTTATATTAAATGTATTTAAGTTAATATACATAATATTACATGTAATTTTGTGTTTTATAAAACACATAGTCATTTCATTTCATCTCATCTATAGCCTCATATTTATCTTTTCATCTCCCTTTCTCTGTCAGCCATTCTCATCCATCATGAAGCTACTACATATCGTGGCCTTGCTCCAGCCTACCTCTCTATTGCCTCTTGTTCCCTAGGCTCCACACATATGACTACCTAACTTCACGCATTCAAAATTATTTGCTTTTCACAAATATAGCCTGTGCTGCAGAACTTCAAGCCTTCCCTGGTCGTGCTTGGAACATCACTGAGTAGTGAAAGGAAGCTACTATAGTCAATGCTTTGCATAGGGTCTGCTGTGACATGAGGACTGTGATGTAAGGAAACGTTGTCTATTGTATTTGTTGCAGGCATTAAAGAGATGAATGCTTTTGAAAAGAAAGCAAATCGTGAATAAAGTAAAATCTTGAATGTAGCTTCTAAAACTGGGCTACATATATATTATTTTGATATATGTATTATTTCAGCATGGGATCCTCATGACAATAGATTAAACAAAATTTCATAGGCAGCTCCTCATAATTATCTTCCCAGACCAATAATTCAAATGGTGAAAAATACACTGTGAAAAATAAAAAAGGTGTTAAAGAAAAATTCCAGTCTCCTCAACAACATTATTGATGCAATTATTGCTTTAAATAAAATCACAAAAAGATTTCATTTTAAAAATAAATTATCTTTAAGACTGCTAAAGTAGTTATCACAAACTACTATGGCAGGAATAAGCTTTTTTTTTCCCGAAATGTGTTATTTGGTAATTTATTTTTAACAAATCTTACACGTGTCTACAGAAGAAAGTTCCTGCTCTGAATTAAAACTAATTTCAACTTATTTTTTTAAAAAAAATCTACGATGTAAGACTTTAATGGATTTAGCTCTAATAGAGCACAAATTCGAGCAGCTGAAAAGATGGAAACTGCATAATATACTGATGATTCAAACAATGCCAAATCAAGGTGAAGAACAAATATGTTTTTAAAAATTATATTAAAGAGTATTATGTTTCCTATTGCTTTCATATTTTAAGTTTTAAAATTTATTTGTATAGAAGCCTTTGCTTCCACAAAATCTTTTATTAAATTAATAACTAAAGGTACCAATAGGTATTGCAAATAAACTGTTATAGAGGATTACATTAGCTCATGGAAAGAATATGCAAGTTAGTTAGACTAGCTTCTATTAAGACTCCTGAAATTCTTATTGAAAATGGAATACATGGATATACACTCCCTAAAAATGTAAACATTTCAAAGGCAGTAGATTAAAATGTGAAATTTCTTTTCAACTCAGAGTTCCACCACTGATTGCACTTTCTCCAAATAATTGCTAGTACCAATCTGAATGTATCCTTGCAGAATTATTTAAGGTATTTATATTATGTATATTATCTATGTCTGTATATCTCTTTCACATTACTCATTCTGTAACCTGATTTTGTCTCAAAAAATAGAAAAGAATTAAATTTTTAAATATACACATAGATACTAATACATTCTTTTTGAAAATCTATTGAGAGTTCTGTGCCTCATAGTATACATGTCCCAGTATTTATCCCTCTATTTAACATTCATCTACTAATGGAAATTTAGCTTATTTCCACAACTTGTTATAAACAATTTTATTTTATTGTTATGTATGCCATCTCTCAACATGGTATACAAAGAACATCCAGTAAAAACAATGAAAAATTATTAATACCATATTATCAACATGTCCTTAAATGCATTAATTATCTGCCAATAAAGTAATATAACATTGAGGTCAGAAATGAAGATTAATTTGTGTTTATATGTCCTCTTAGAACTCATATATTGAAACCCTATACCACAAGGAGATAGTATTTGGACATGCGGCCTCTGGAAGGTAGTTAGGTCATGGTGGTGGGGTTCTCATGATAGGATTCATGCCCTTATAAGAAAGGAAACCAGAAGACTTTCCCTTCTTTCCTCCTTCCCTCCCTCCCTTCTTCCCTTCCTTCCTTCCTTCCCCTTCCCCTTCCCCTTCCCCTTCCCCTTCCCCTTCCTTCCTTCCTTCCTTCCTTCCTTCCTTCCTTCCTTCCTTCCTTCCTTCCTTCCTTCCTTCCTTCCTTCCTTCCTTCCTTCCTTCCTTCCTCTCTCCCTGCCTATAGCATGCAAGAATACACCAGAAACTGAATAGGTCAGGACCTTGATCTTAGACTGTCTGGTTCCTAGAACTGTGAGAAATAAACTTCTATTATTTAAGCCACCCAGTTTATGGTATTTTTGTAACAGCAGCCTGAGATAAGTCATCTATCTTGTACCTTGGGAAACTTTAAAAAAAACATCTACTGAAGACAAAATCTAAGTCCTTAACTAAGTGAGTGGTCAAATAGAAGATACTACATAAAGTTAGAAGCCTAAAGAACATGTATACCCTTAATCAGAAAGGTAAACTGGCTAGAAACTGTCAGTGATCCCAGGTAAGTGACTAAAACAAAATTCCTTCCTAGAAGAAACCATTTTTACTTTTTTTTTTAATCCAGAAGAAGTGTTTTCTTTTGTTGTTGTTTTTTTAAATAAGCAATTTAAAAACAGTTTCCAGTTTCACATGTAAAAAACTTGGAAGGTGCCACTTTGTCCTAACAAATAAAAAGCTGAACAGACTGAAAAGTCAAAAACTCTTCTTACATTTCTCTACACTAGCAATAAAAATTCAGGAAACACAATTCTAACAAATATATATTAAACTGGCAACGCAGCGGGAGTGCAGACTTCTTGCAGAACAGAAGGACAATGGCTCGTCCATTACTGACCATCTCATCAGCTGCTGAGCAGCCTCAGCAGCCTGGCAATCATGGGTTCCAGGGGACACCATTTCCCTTTTCCTCTTCCACACATTTTCTTCTCTTTACTCTTTGCTCTTTTCCCTCTTTGGTAACCATTACTTTAAATTTTTGTTGTTGAAAATATCTGAGTACAGTAGTTTCTCTGGACAGTGACTAATACAGTTCCCTCATATCTTTCAAAATCAAGATATTAACTGATTCAGGAAGTTCATTATTCTTCTGGTTTGCTTTAGCAAGCATCTTTCATCACCACCTTTGGGCTGCAAAAATGTGAGAATATGTTGTAGTGTTAAGCATATCTGTTTCATGTTCAACATCAATCTGATCTCGCTGAATCAAACAGCTGGGCGTAGATGAAGAGAAACAAAGAATAGTGACTTACTGTCTTGGAGACACACAGATTCACAAGACATATTCTAGACTTAGTAAAATCTCTCTATATAAAAGCCCAGCAACCGAACGGCAGAATGACCAGAATGACCAGTTGACCAGTCACTGTGACAGGCACTGACCACCATGGGGCACTCAATGCAGGAGCTACCCCCTGGTGGTCAGTGTGCTCCCACAGTGGGAGCACCGCTCGGCTGACCAGGATGAGTGGTGCTCCCACAGCAGGCCGATCCCCACAGGCCACGCCGCCCACCAGTGCATGAATCTGTGCACCAGGCTTCTAGTCTGCATATATAAAAGCCTAAGCAACCGAATGAGTGAGTGACCTGTCGATTGGTCACTATGACACACACTGACCACCAGCAGACAGATTTTCAACGCCCAGTATCTGGCCCTTCCTGTCTGGATCAGGCCTGCAGGGATTGGGCCAAAACTGGCTATCCGACACCCCCTGAGGGGTCCCAGATTGCAAGAGAGCCCAGGCCAGGCCGAGGGACTGCACCTATGCAAGAATCCATGCACCAGGCCTCTAGTCTATTATAATGTGGGCTGAATCATGTGTGCATGTTTAAATATGTGTATTCATTTGCTCATATATATGCATATATTTCATATGCATGCATTTATCCATGTTACCTGTGCATGTGTGTACTTATTCTTTAAATATTTTGATATTTTCATGTAAATTTTTATATCATCTTCTTTACAAAGATATTATTTAACTATGAGGAAAAGGCCTATATTAGTTTTTCTCATTCTTTTCTATAGTGAGTCTAAAACGCATGCTTTTTCTTTTTTTAGAAAATTAGACTAGATTATTTCAACATTTCTATATTGAGTCATTCAAATATATACGTCAAGCCATTTTTGCTTTCTATTCAAACCCCCAATTTTTAATTCTCCATGAGAATAGTTTCAGCTCTGAGGCCAGATAAAGATGTAAGAACTCCTTTGTCAGAATAGAAAGATTACCTTATCAACTAACTATGAAAATAACTGAACTAATTTAACTCTGACAATTGGGGAAGTTTTTGGAGCAAGTTGGTAATAAACTTTCAAAAGAATTGAAAATAAAATATTTTTTAAAAAACTGTCACAGAAGTGGAGGTAGATAGAAAGGAATGCATCAATTTTATTTTTAATATCTTTTTATTTTCTACCTAAGGCTTTACCTCCCAAGGGAAGTATGTGAGGGTCGGTGACTTTCTCAATTTTTGCAGCAACATTTTCAACTAGGTTGATACTTTTGAAAACAAACATGGGTTTAAAGCACTTAGACAATAAACTTAATAATGTAAAATTAAATGATGATCACAGAACATAAAGCTCATTTTTATAACTTAGATATTTTAGTTTGGTATTAAGTTCACAGCAAAACTGAGAGGAAGGTACAGAGATTTCCCATATACCTCCTGCTCCCACAACACATGTATAGTTTCTCCCAGTATCAACATTCCCCACCAGAGTAGTATATTTGTTACAACTGATGAAGCCACATCAACACATCGTAATAACTAACCCAAAGTCCATAGTTTACATTAGGGTTCACTCTTGGTATTGTACATTCTATGGGTCTGGATGAATGTATAATGATGTGCCCATCATTATGGTATCATAAAGAGTACTTTCATTGCCCTAAAATTCCTCTGAGCCCTGCCTCCCCTCCCACCCACCCCTGCCAATCCATGGCAACCACCCATCTTGTTGTCAATCCTCACCTATGGATATTTTTTCCATTGAGTTTTTTAGGGAGAGTGGTAGGGAAGAAGTGGGGGAGGGTGGGGGGAGAGAGAGAGAGAGAGAGAGAGAGAGAGAGAGAGAGAGAGAGAGAGAGAGAATATCAATGTGAGAAAGGCACTTCGATTGGTTGCCTCCCACAGTGCCCCCAACCAGGGCCAGGGATCAAACGTGCAACCCAGATACATGCCCTTGAATGGAAATTGAACCCATGATCCTTCAGTGTGCAGGCTTATGCTCTAATCATTGAACCACAGTGGCCAGGGCACCATGCATCTTTTTACTGTTTTGCCTTTTCCAGAATGTCATATAATTAGAATCATGCAGTATTCAGCCTTTTAAGACTGGCTTCTTTCACTTAGTAATATGCATTTAAGGTTATTGCATATCTTTTCATGAATTAATAGCTTATTTCTTTTTAGTGCCAAATAATATTCCATTGTTTCTATGTACCACAATTGATTTATCTATTTACCTACTGAAGAACATCTTGGTATTGACGATTTTTTAAACATATTTTTATTTATTTTTTACAGAGAGGGAGGGAGAGGGATACAGAGTTAGAACCATCTGATGAGAGAGAAACATCAATCAGCTGTCTCCTGCACAACCCCTACTGGGAATGTGCCTACAACCAAGGTACATGCCCTTGACCGGAATCGAACCTGAGACCCTTGAGTCCGCAGGCCAATGCTCTATCCACTGAGCCAAACCGGTTAGGGCAGTATTGACAATTATTAATAAAGCTGCTATAAATATCCAATATGCAGGTGTTCCTGTAGACATAGTTTTCAACTCCTTTGGATAAATACCTGGGAGTGTGATTGCTTGATTGTATGGTAAGAGTATTACTTGGTTTGTAAGAAGCAGCCAAACTGTCTTCCAAAGTGGCTGTAAGATTTTGTATTCCTATTAACAAAGAATAAGTCTTCTTATTGCTCCACATCCTGGCTAGCAGTTAGTGTTGTCAGTATTCTGAATTTTGCCCATCCTGTTAGGTTTGTAGTGATAGCTCACTGTAATTTTAATTTGCCTGATGACATGTGATGTGGTGCATTTTTGCATATGCTTGCCATCAGAGTATCTTCTTTGGTGAGGTGTCTTAAGACCTTTGGTCGACTTCCGGGGCGGGCACAGAGTCCGTGGAAGTAGCCAGCGCGGCAGGTGAGAAAAGCTGCCTGAATTTAAATCTTCCTAAAGCGACTCTGGGCGCCCCTCCTTTTGGAAGAGGCCTGTTGTGTGTCCCCTGACCCTGAGGCGCCCTTTACGGGGCCGAGGGAAGGTCCGTACTGACTCTGCTTGAGGAGTTGAAGCCAAGAAAAGGTTTTCAATTCCTCCGCCCTCCCGGGAATTACAAGATTCAGACAGAAGCTCGCTTTAAATCCTGGTTTCACCACGGATGGTGTGACCTTGAGTTATTTAGTAGCTTCCGAGTATTGGATGTCCACTGTGTTCCTGGAGCTTTGTGCTTATTATTTCATTTAAGTCTCACGGTAACCCTGGGAGGTAGTGGTATCCCGGTTCTGCACCAAAGCCAGGAGGCCGTGTGGGCGTGGGAAGGCTCGCAGGCTCGAGGTTCAGATGGCCTCCTTTTGAATCCTGGCTTCATGACTGAATTTTGTGACCTTGGGCAAGTTCAATTGTGTATATTGCAAACCTCTTCATATGTAAAAGTTGAATAATGCACCTATTTTCAAAGTTTGTTGTGAGGTTGAATGGTGGGCTCGCCACACGCATGATGTGTTTTTCAATGTCATTAAATAATATACAACATTAAAAAAGAAGACCTTTGATCTAATCAGGTTGGTTGATCTCTTATCGTTGAGTTTTTAAGACTTTCGTGCATATTTAGGTAACAGTCCTTTATCAGATGTCACTTGCATAATTTTTCCCAGTCTGTGGCTTGTGTTCTCGTTCTCTTAACACTTTCTTTCACAGCACAGTTTTTAATTTTAATGTTTAGTTTATCAATTCTTTCTTTCATAGGTAGTGCCTTTGGTGGTATATCTCAAAAGTCATTGCCATAATCAAGATCATCCAAGTTTTCTCCTATGTTATCTTCTAGGAGTTTAATAGTTTTGCATTTTATACTTAGGTCTATGATCCACTTTGTGTTAGTATTTGCGAAGAGTATAAAATATCTGTCTAAATTAATTTTTTTTGCATGTAATGTCGAGTTATTCCAGTCCCATTAGTTGAAAAGACTATCTTTGTTCTATTGTATTGACTTTGCTTCTTTGTTGAAGATCAACATCTTTATGCAGGTCTCTCCCTGGGCTTTCTTTTCTATTCCATTGATCTATTTGTCTGTCCTTTCACTGATACCACACTGTCACCATCACTGTAACTTTATAGTAAGTCTTGAATTCAAGTAACGTCAGTACCCAACTTTGTTCTTCTCCTTCATTATTGAGTTGGCTATTCTAGGGGTAAAGCTTCAGACCCTTAAGTCACTACTTACTAGCTATGTGACTCTCAGAAAAGTTATTTAATTCTCTAAGTGCCTCATCTTATTATTCATGAAGGGGAATAATAACTATTTCAAAATATCATTGTGGGAATAAATGACTTAATACACACGGTTCTCAAAACAATGTCTGCAACATAGCATATATTATGACACTATTATCATTAAGTGATATGAAATACAAAAAGTACCCACTTAAATAATACAGGTATACCACCAAATCACATAATTGTTCAGACTCTAAAACCTCATGTGAATTTTAATATGACCAATGTAAAAATTACATCATTTCAAGATGTTATGATCATTGGCTAAAAAAACAACAACAATTGGTGTGTCTTTGGGAAGGGGAGAAACTGTACATGAACTTCACAAGCTATGAGCTCATTTATTTTTTTTCTGCCCTTGGTGGACACAAAGAAATGACTAATTTGAATGTTAATTGATTTAACCTGTTACCAGCAATAAATAAACAAACTAGACCAGGAGTGTTTTATTTACGTGGATTATCCACAGTCTTCCATCAGGAAAATTAAAGAATTATTTAGGGAAGAGAAAGAAAATAAGAAAAGCATTGACCCCAGTTCCCAAAGCAAAGTGTGTGTCAGATGTATTTTCCTCTGATGAGTTCTACTTATGTAGCTGGACATTTTGTTTACGAGGTCCAATAGGAGGTTAATGGATCAAATGAGCAGATGGTAATAGTCTGGAAAATAATGATAATACTTATGCCACAGACAGTGCCTCAACCTAGCTGGATGATAGGGTAACTCAGCAGTGGGGAATTGTTCCTGGGGGTACACACACAATCTGTAGTGTTGTTTCCATTAAGACATGGCCGAATCAGCTGCTATACACACACACCACACACACAACTTACACAAGAACATATTGCATAAAATACACAATTAAAAACAATTATTCTAAAGAATGCCCAGGGACCATTAATTCTCCAAGTCAATAATTGTCATGAGTTTCAACTTCATGCTGAGCAACACTGCACACCATTTCTCAAAATATGTTATGCTTACCATGAGAAGTTCATAAAATAAACTTGGGCATTATGGGCACAATTTAAAAACATGTATGCTTATTTTCTGTGCATAAGAAAAATATAACTATACAAAACCATTATTTCACAAATAGTGCTTAAAAAAAGCACAAGTATCTATTTAAGTTTTTAAAACAATGACCCAGGGGAGAATTGGACAAATTCATTTAGATGCACTCCTTCCCAAAACTCCAATAAGATGATGGTAAATAGATGTCTTTAAAAAACACTCACACAAACCTACAAGGGCAAAGGAAGTGCGGAAGGGGCATTAGCTACCTAACTTTGACAGTTTGAAATCGGGACTATGGGAAGCATGCTTACTCAATCCTGGGAAGTCAAATTTGGGGCGGCTCTTGGGAAGCTAAGAAATAATTCGCTTTTCACTACAGAACTCCCACAGGTTAGGAGTTGGTAGAATGATAAATTCTAGAAGAAGAAAAGACAGAGAAGAAAAATGGAAGACTATATTGTAATTTTGCTCAGGAAATTTGATGTCAGATACTTTCTTTGATACCAGGAGACTGCTAATGCCATCCCCTCCTGAACCTGCAAGCTAGGTATGTGCCCTGACCTTGAATCAAACCCAAAAACTATGGTGTATGGGATTCTGCTCCAACCAACTATGCCATCTGGTCAGGGCAACTAAGATGATCTTGATGTTTCCCTAATAAAATAGCCTTGACAAACCACATCTGAAAAGTAATTTCTGCATGTAAGAATTTCTAACAATCTCTGGAACCACATTCTTAATTTTGAGTAAATAAAGGATAGACAAATATTTGAAGGGAAAAACTCTAATGTGCAAAGTAGAAACCAAAACACAGAGATGGGGAAAAGAAATCTAGGAGAAACAAAGATGATGCATGGAAAACTTCAAAAATAATGTTAACATCCTCAGAGAGAGAGAGTAGGTAACATTTTATTAATGAATCAAGAACTGTAAGATGTAAAAGAACAGTCAAAGAATAAACACAGGCTTTAAAAGTTAAAAGATAGATCACAAATACCTTTGCTGGCCAAAGCTGACCTTGAGAACTGGTTGTGAGTTGTGTAACAGTTTAACAAAATACATGGCCTTTAAACTTAAAATCTACAGTAGAGTTTCTATAGTGTTTTATTCCATTTGAAAGCACTTTGGTGTAAAATGAATTTCTAAATTATCTGCTAAGTGAAAACAGAAATGAAAAATTGTCATCATTCATTTGAAACAGGAGAATGTGATGGTCACTGTCCCAGATCAATGCTCAATAAACAACAAACAGCCTCAGGTTTCTCTTGCTCATTCAACCCACTGATTTCACGTATAATTCTCTGTTAATTTTAACTATTTGGGGCAGTTATTCAATCTTCATTAGTAAAGAATGTGAAATTGCAGAGATTTCACTTGACCTGTTCAAGCCAGAGATTGAAGAGAATAATTTTGTTCCTGGTTTCATGATATCAATAAGTTATTAAATGTCCATTAAATAAACAATTTGTAATTTCCTATTTAAGAATCTTATGTGGGTCATTCTCAACAAAAGTCTGTTTTGATTGTTTTCAATTTTTTTTTAAATGTAAGCAGACTGTCTCTTTTGAAGACTTTCTATTTCTTTACCTTTTAGCATTTTTTTCTCTTTGAACTATAATTTTGTATTTCCTATATCTATGATGACCTTGACTCGTAGTCATCCTCAGTGATTCCAAATTAAAAAATAATCAGTAATATACTCAGAGTTTTCACAACTTAAATATATTTTCATTTAAAATACATGTTAAGTAAAAATTAAAATTAAATTTGATATATAAAAAAATAAGATAAAGATATCTCCCAGAAAATAGAAGAATGAAAATATATGATGTTTAAAAACTGAATTTAGAAGGTTGAACATGTGAATAATAATTCCAGAAAGAAAACCTGAATTAAAAATAATTAAAAACAACAACTCATAATATACAAAAAATATTTTCAGAAATGAAGAACTTAGAATCTCCAGATTTAAGGGACCACCAGTTTTCCAGACCACACATACAACAGCAATTGAGAAAAAAACTCAAAATCCTTAAAATCTTCCACAAGAAAAAAGTTAGCTTATACATGATCCAGAATCAGAATAGCATCAAATTTAATAATAGAAGTACAAAAGCCAGAATACAATGGAAGAAATGCCTTTGAAATTCTAAAGATGAATTATTTGCAACCTAGAATTTTATATGTAACCCAACTATCAATCAACTGTATTGTAGAGAAAGAAATTTCCAGATATGCGTCACCACAAAAAGTTTACCTTACATCGATTCTTTACCACAATGATATTGGAAGTTTTATTTTTCTACAAAAACAAGAAAATAAACCAAAAATAGGAAAGATCCAGGATCCCAAAAATAGGAGATCTGTCACTAGAAAGACATGAGGAAAATCTTCAAAATGACGGTGGTGGATGATCATACGAAAACAGCTCTCAATAAAAACAAGCAGTATAGAATGATGAGGTGAGAAAATTCTGGAAGAGATGTCTTAAACAAGATGAAATTAATATAGAACCTGATGGGTGTAAACAGATTGAGAATTTAGCTCTACTGGGGAGGTGGTTTGGGAAGCTAAATTACTGGCACATAAATTATTAAACAGGTGTGTGTGGGGGGGGGAACTCCAGGAAAAGTAAGTGGCCAAAATCATATTATTGGCACAGCTGTAAAAATAATATTAAGCACACAACAGAGCTCTAATCCAAATCCTGAGCTATCTCTACTGGGGAAATGAGAAGTGGGTTCCTGTATGATAGGAATAGGATGAGGAAAAAGAACTAAATCTTCACTTTCCAGAACAGAGCCACCAGCCTCCACGGCAATAGAAACAACTGATAAAGCCTGAGGAACCAGCCCTCCTTGTGAACTTACACATGTGCCCTCAGTTGGAACATTAACACTCTCCCCAGTAAGGTTCTCTGTTCTTTGCATGTCAACTTCAGTGCTGAGCTCTCTCTCTCTAGTTTGCATATACAAATGTCAAGTTCAACATCTTAGTTAAAAGGATTTCTCTTGGTATTAAAGTATTTTATGAATTAAAGAGTAAGATAGGATCTGCTCTGTTACAAATCCACCTTAGTAAATAAGTGGGGGAAATATGTTTTCAGTAACTTCCTGATCCATTTAAATGTCAAAATACATTGTATTATAGCCACTCTCCCCATTTCTGCCTTTTCCTGCCTCCAAATTTTAATGTCTTCCCATGTAAGGGAAAACTCAGATGAAAATGACTGTGAGCAATCTTTTGCTGTTGTACTCTCCTCATGTGCTAATTTACCAGGTATGTGTGTAACATTACAATTCTGGTTCTTGAATATTGGAGATTTTACCTTTTCTTTCTTTTACATATAAACGTGATAATTTCTGAGAAAGCTATTTCTGTTATTTGGGTGTCACACTAGAAAATTTTCAAATGCTGCTTTAATATTGTGAAGAACAAAGTCACAAAGAAGCCCACTAGAAACTATTTCATTCTTTGACACCATGAAACAGTAAAACAAGTATTTTATGGGTAGAATGATGTGTTCTTAAACCTACATTTTTCCAATTAACATATCTTTACTATCTATAGACAATGAAAAAGTGAGAGTTTAAGCAATACTTTGGGTTAATCATATTAACTCAATGTGAAAGACATGCATCCTCAGATACTTCATGCCTGCTCAGTGCCGAGACTCATATCTATCAGGGGTGGATAAGTTATGATCTATTGGCCAATTCTAACCTGCCACCTGTTCTTGTAAATAGTTTTACTGGGACACAACCATGCCTATGTATGGCTGCTTTTGCACTCCAAAGGCAGATTTGAGGAGTTGCGACTATAGAGGCAATAAAGCCAGAAAAATTTACTTCTGACCCTTTTTAGAAAATGTTGGCCAGTTCCTGGGTATGCAATAGAGAGGGAAACATAGAGAATAGGGCAGAGAGAGGAAACTAGCTATGAGATTGTCTTCGTTTTACCATTTTCCAAACTACGGACTAAATTTTGTAACAATTGTGAAAATAATTCATCCATAATAGCACTGAAAACGAAAGTAAGCACTCAGCAAACAAAAATATGTTTCTGACAGATAGGAGTCTGATGGGTTTTATGGATGCGCAAATCAGATCAGAGAAAACAGAAGATGCTTCAGTGGGGGTGGGCACAGAGATTTTTGGTGAAGCCCCCCAAGAGGCCCAGCAGGTACTGAGAGTACAAGTAAACTGGGGGTGGGAATGAGGGTAATTAATTAAAGGACTTACTGTGCACAGCTGGGGCTGGTCAGCCCCTTCAATTTCATATTCTGTTCAGCTGGCTGCAGCAATGAATCCCATCTTAAGCCTCAGGTAGGGCTTTCTAATGAGAAAAATTTATTTGTAAAGAGTCCATTAGTGTGTATTTTAGGACTAGAGAGAGGTATAAAACAAGTATAATGTCACTGGATCAGTGGGGTAAAAAAAGGGGGGGGGGAGAGAAAGGCAGCTGGGTCAGGAGATGGAAATAAACTGAAGTATGTGTCCCCATGTAGAGGATATTGCCATTTAATACTTCTGTGAATCTATTGAGCATACTGCTTCCTGAGGTACAATTTTTAAAGCTCTATTTCCTAACCTCCATTGCAACTAAAATGCAGATATATGACCAGTTCCCCCAATCAGCTGTATGTATATCAGACTTGTTTTATACCTGACCCACATGAAGAAGCAGACTGGGCACAGGGCGTCTGTTCTGCTGCTATGGGAGGCAGCAGATGCAGAGGGACTTCAGGGTCCAAGTGCCAGTAGCTCCCTAAATAGGCAGTTCTTCAGTGAGTTCCTGGCAACTGTTTTCTCCCGGCAGTTTCTTGTAGAAACTGATCCTTGAACTCTCTCAACAATTGGGCGAGTTATTAAATAGCTCTTAATAAATTCCTCCTTGACCAAACTAACTGGAGTATATTCTTTGTTCTTCACCTAAGGATTCTAACAAAAAAAAAAAAAACCCTAAAAATAAAATGTTCTTTAGCTGACCCTTGGCCTCCCTATAAACACAGTCTGTTCTCATACCCTAAAGGAAAATCTGAGGACAGAGCCCTTATTCTTATACAGAAACAACCTTGGCTTTCAGAGAATAAGACTTTTGGGACAATAGCTCCAAGGACTGTGAAAGAAATGGAGGCCACCTCTCTATGCTAATTAATGTAGTTTTTCATTTCTAAATAATTAGTCGATCAAGGTTTGGTTCACTTGGTATTTGAAGAAAATTTACAACTCCAAAAGGAAAGATGAAGTGGACAACAGAAACACTGACCCAGAGAAAACAGAAATAATGTACGTTCTGTTTTGCTTAAAATGCTGTTCATTTTCCTTTGAAAAATTTGAGAAAGTAGTCATTCATAAACAACAAGTAACTACAAAAAAAGGATTTATTAGACAGCAACCATGAGATCTTGGAAATTAATAAAATAATTGCAAGATTAATGTCAACTATATAAACTAAGTAATAGAATGGACACAGATATAGGAGATATCCTATCTAATAAAAGAGAAACATGGTAATTAGCTGTACGTCCACTACCCTTCCCATTGGCTAATCAGCGAGATATGCAAATTAACTGCCAGCCAAGATGGCAGCCAGCAGCCAGCCAGCTTGAAGCGAACATGAGGCTTGCTTGCTTCAGTCAGGGAGGACTCCAGTGTTCCCTGCCTGCCTTGCCGGCCTCTGAGCTTGCCGTTTGAAACACTGTTACAAATATAGAAGCTAAACAAAACCCCAGAAACCTGCTTTCAGCCAGCCAGGATCTCAGAGCTGGAGTTGAAACAGTGTTTCGATTATAGAACCCAAACAAACCAGATACCTGCTTTCAGCAGCGGAGGCCTAAGAGCTGGAGCCAAGCCTCAGAGCTAAAGCTGGCCCAGAATAAAAAAAAAAAAAAAAGGAAAAAAAGGAGCAGTTGGGAGCTTCAATCACCTGCCAGCCTGAAAACAGCCCTCAGCCCCTCACCCAGACTGGCCAGGCACCCCAGTGGGGACCCCCACCCTTATCCAGGACACCCTTCAGGGCAAACCAGCCGGCACCCACCCGTGCACCAGGCCTCTACCCTATATAGTAAAAGGGTAATATGCCTCCCAGCACCGGGATCAGCGGAGCCGCGTGGCCTCCCGGCACCCGGATCAGTGTGACAGGGGGCAGCGCCCAAACCCCCTGATTGCCCTGTGGCTCTGTGTGTGACAGGGGGTGGGGCCACAACCACCCTATCCGCCCTGCTCTGTTCGTGACAGGGGAAGGCACCCCAACCCCCTGATCAGCCCTGCTCTGTGCCTGATAGGGGGGAGCTCCCCAACCCCCTGATCACCCTGCCGCTCTGTGTGTGACAGGGGGCGGGGCCACAACCTCCCTATCCGCCCTGCTCTGTTCGTGACAGGGGAAGGCGCCCCAACCCCCTGATCAGCCCTGCTCTGTGCCTGATAGGGGAGAGCTCCCCAACCCCCTGATCGCCCTGCGGCTCTGTGTGTGACAGGGTGCGGCGCCCCAACCCCCTGATCGGCCCTGCTGTGTGTGTGACAGGGTGTGGCACCCCAACCCCTCCCCCCCACGGGCCCTGTTCTGTGTGTGATGGGGTAGAGCCATAACCTCCCCATCAGCCCTGCCCTGAGTGTGACAGTGGCAGTGCCCCAACCCCCTGATCAGCCCCGCTTTGTGAGTGATAGAGGGCGGCACCCCAACCGCCCCCCACGGGCCCTGCTCTGTGTGTGATGGGGTAGAGCCATAACCTCCCCATTGGCCCTGCCCTGAGTGTGACAGGGTGTGGCGTCCCAAGCCCCTGATCCGCCCTGCTCTGTGTGTGACAGGGGGCGTTGCCCTAACTCCCCTATCGGCCCTACTCTGTGAGTGACAGGGAGGAGCTCCTCAACCCCCTGATCGGCCCTGCTCTGTGTGTGACAGGAGGGGGGAGCTCTCCAACCCCCTTATCGACCCTACTCTGTGTGTGACAGGGTACAGAGCCCCAACCCCCCTGATGGGCCCTGCTCTGTGAGTGACAGGGGAAAGCGCCCCAACCCCTGTTTGGCCCTGCTCTGTGTGTGACAGGGGGTGGCGCCGCAACCTGCCCATCGACCCTGCCTTGAGTGTGACAGGGGGCGGTGCCCCAACCCCCCAATCAGCCCTACCCAGAGCGTGACTGAGGGTGACATTGCAACCTCCCGATCCACCCTGCTCTGTGCATGACAGGGGGCAGTGCCCCAACTCCCCAGTCAGCCCTGCTCTGAGCCGGACCACGGGCTGCACCTAGGGATTGGGCCTGCCCTCTGCCACCCGGGAGCGGGCCTAAGCCAGCAGGTCGTTATCTCCCAATGGGTCCCAGACTGCGAGAGGGCACAGGCAGGGCTGAGGGACCTCCCTCCCCACCCCCCGCCCCCGAGTGCACAAATTTTTGTGCACTGGGCCTCTATTATATATATAAAAGCTTAAGCGACTGGTTGACCAGTCGACCATTCTAACGGTCAACCGGTCAACCGGCAGCTGCCCCCTGGTGGTTAGTTCACTCCCACAGCAGGAGCGCCGCTCAGCTGACCAAAGGGTGCCAGATGCCTGGCTCATGCCTAGCAAGCACAGCTGTAGCTGTGAGAGCCTCTCCCACGGACACTCCCCCTGCGCGCCCCTCCCCCAGCCAGACCGAGACTGTTGAGGCAGCATGTGCAGTGGGGCTGGGATGAGCAGGAGCAGCGCAGCTTCCAGCCCGGGCTCAGATTCCTCCTTGGCAGCCTGCTGCTTCATGCACTACACATCCCTTGGGGGATATAGGACTGCTAGTATTGGCCAATCTCCTCAGGCCAGGCCAAGGGACCCCACCGGCCTCTAGTAATTACATAATAGGTAACATAAATTCAAAAACTTCTAGAACATAGTTCATGTCACTTTCAAATGATTAAGAATCAAATTGCGTGTTCAAAGGACAGTGCAATATAACTTCAGTATCTGGCATCGTTGGTTTTCTTGGCTTTGTGCATGTTAAACCTGGTATTTTTATTGAGAGATTATAAAAAAAGAATCAAATAACATCAAACTTTTTTGCATCATCAAATGAAGCAATAACAAGTATCAGTTAAGAGTGACATGGAAGAATTCTGAAATTTTGCTTTCCACCTATTATTTCAAACAAAACAAAACAATAAAAAAAGCAAGTTTGAAAACCTATCACAGCAAACAGAAAGGAATTCAAGAGAAAGAAATCATGGTTTCTTCAAAACCATTGGATGATTTTAGGAATAAAATTAATAGCAACAACAACAAATAATCAAAGAAGGGCAGTCAGGATGATGGAGGGCTATGAAAAACTATCTTCAGGAAGAACATGGACTCCATTCCATGCAAGTGCTAATAAGAGGTAGGCATGTGTTATCCATAAACTACAATTTCAAGATCATTAGAAAATAGGCAAAAAAACTTTAAAGGCAAATCAAGTTTTAAATATAAAACAAACAAAAGTGAGGTGCTACTTTGGGTAGCTGATGAAGCATAAGAATAAAAATTACATGTCAAACACATTCTCTTGGGATCAGTCATTCCAGCAAGAAGATTAACTTAGAGAATAGACGTCCTCTTTTTGTGCCTTTCCCCTCCCTGCTGGTTGGAAGGGAACACCATCTTGGACCATGACATGGAAGTCAAATGATGGAGAAAACAGAGTAGCAAACAGAAAGGGCCTGGGGCCCTCATACTAGTAGAAACATTGTACCAGTCTGGACTTAATACCAACTCACTTGAGAGAGAAACTTGACATAAGCTACTACCATTTGGGGCCTAGGCCCACTATAATTCAATTCTAGTTTGCTGATATCACTATTAGTTCTTGGCCACCCATTTATAAATGGCCAGTCAATACAGGTTGGCATTCATAACATCATTTCTCTAGTAACTTCACCCACACTCTCCACAACCATCTTTTACTGCTTGAAATACCTGAAAGTTTTTCTTCTCCACCTCCCACCCTTTATCTCTCAGATCCACACAAACTTCTTGCTTCAAATTCTTAAAGCATATAATTAGTTATTGCTATCAAAACTATTAACTAAACTAAATCTTTACTAATTTTTCTTCCAATATCCTTAGCAAAGCCCAATCCCTCTATGGGTCCCCGGATTCTTGCCTCTCTGCCCCTCAGTTGTCCCCTCCCACTTGCATTTTCAGTCCCTCCACTCCCAGAAATGCTTTTAGTTCTCTTAAAAGCAGCATTTTAACTTGTTCCAATAGTTGTCAACTTAATACGAACAAAAAGAACTCTTCCTCCGTGCCACCTCCCTTTCTAGCTACTGTTCTCTCTTCCTCTGCACAATGCACGCTGCTCATCAGCATTATCTGTGCACATGATGTCTACCTTCTCACCTCCCGTTAATTAATAACCCACTTCAAAGGCACTTCTTTACCAGAAACCTGAGAACCTTACTCTCGATAAGAAAACATGCACTTGAAATCTGTATAAAAACCATTTAATACAACCTTTGTGTTAATGCTGGTACCAGAAAATGAAAGGTCACAAACAACCTTCAATCAATGTACTTTTTTAAAATCTTAAACTAACTTGACCTTATGTGACCATACTTTCTCTTGACTATTGTAACAAAAAATTCTCCTGGCTTTTCTCCTATCTATCAGGCCAGTCATTTTCCATTTCCTTTACAGATTCAGAGTTTTCTTTTCAAAAGCTCCAAATTCTTTGTCTTCTCAGTAACTTTCTATATGTCAGCCCCCTCCCCCTAAATACCCTCTACTCTTCCCTTTGCAAGGAAAACTTGTATATATCCTTCAAGTGTCATTTAAGTATTAGTTTCTTAGTGAGGACTTGTATTAATCCCCAATCGAAAATCATGGGCCACCTTGTCTTTAAAAATCTTTGTATTTTGCACTTTTATTTTCATTTTGTAAGAGCAGGGACAATGTCTGTCTATTCATTGCTCTATTTGAGCATCCTAATACATGGAAAAATCTCTGTAATTATTTGTTGGGAGAATAAATGAATTAATAACTTAGGACTAGGAAAATTTTTAGTTTCCTCTATTGCAATACAACTACAGAGAAAGGAGAAGGGGCATGCATTAGGCACAATCATGCTTGTTTCATTTTCTATTGCTTTCTGCAAAAATCAACGTGTGTGTGTGTGTGTGTGTGTGTGTGTGTGTGTGTGTGTGTGTGTGTGTGTGTTTGGGGGTGGAGTATATTAAAACTCTCTGCATTTCCTGCTGTTTTACTTTAAAACTAAAACTGCTTCAAAAATAGTATCTATTGATTAAAAACATTAGAAAGGCACTGTAGTTTAGCAATGAAGTTTAGTAAGAGTAGTAATGAAGTGCAGTAATGAAGAAGGTTATGTCAGACTGCCTGGTTTGAATCACAGCTGTTATTTAGAAACTGTGTGACTTTGGGCATGTTCTTCAAACTCTCCCTAAGAATCGCATTCCTTTTGTTTGTTTTATTTCGTTTTGTTTTAATGTTTTTGGTCACTGCTATATCCACAGCACCTAGAAATATGCTTGGCCCATAGTATGAACTCAATAAATAACTAAGGAATAAATAAATGAATATACTTGCAAAATCAACCAAGAAATTTCACATTTTGTGGCAAAATTGAGAGGTCTCTGTTTATATACAACCCACACCATTTCTTCATTTTCCAGATGGACAGCCAGTGGCATCAGTACCAAATGCTTATATTCTAAGATTTTTCTCTAGTTCGTGTTTCTCTTTCAAAACTTTTTCTCCCTAAAGCCTACAGCACAAGTGTTCACATCTACCTAGAGTTTCCATCCAGGAAACACTTCTGAATAGAAATAAGTATCACTCATGACTTCATGGACAGAATACACACTCTGTTCTACTTGTTTTCTGCCATTGGGTAAAACGGCAAATGCCAGCTAAGAGTGAACCACTTAGACCCAGTCTCTACCTTGCAGAAATCCTTGGTCCAACCCCAACTTAAAATGTCCCAGGGAGATATCTACTGCACTGCTGTTGTCTAGTAATATCACGTGTGTGACTCCCAGGAGAGTAGAGAAATATAATTAATGTCTCTCCTTGGAAATTAGAAGGAATAGAATAGCTAATGTGCAGGCGATTGCCAAGACCAAAAGCATGTTCCACAAAACTTGGCCAAGAAATAAAAGTTGGCACAGGAATCAAAACACTCTTACTATGCAGGTTGGGATCATGCTGAATTCATGTCAACAAATCGTAGTTCTCTAAGGCCCAGCTCAGCAAATTTATGTTGTTTAAAGAAAGAAAAGCAATGTGCTATGGACGGTACGGTTACATTAAGTGCCTTAAACTTCGTACAGCACATGGCGAACATTTGTCCTGGTATTTCAAAGTTGAACAAAGTTTTTTCAAGATTCTACTTCTAAAATATACATAAATCAAACTGCCAAAGGGAGATACAATTCATCCTTTTTAAAATGTTAACCCTTGTTGTGGAAGGAAAAGAACATCCTACAGTGCAATCACTGTTAATTATTGGCCTTGTTTATCACCAGCCTCAAAATAAACAAGTATTTATTGACTGTCTGCCATGTGCAGAATGTTGTGCTCATCTATGCAGATCAGTTTTATTATCTCTACTGAAATATGATAAACTATGGTGGAAGTAAAGGGACTTAGCACTTGTCTGTTTATTTATTCATTCAGTATGTCATACAGTCATTCTGTCTTTCATCTATTCAAATATTATCTCATTTAATTTAAACCTCAAAGGTATGACTATTCAAAAACCAGTCTCCTCTGTGACACAATTTGGTGCTCACCAAACATCCAAATCTTCCTACATTTCCCAGACCTCCTTGTAAGTACGATGGGCTGTGTGACCATTTTGACAACATATGGACATGAGAAGTAACATGTGTCACTTCCAGGCCAAGATCATTAAAAAGTGATATGCGTCCTCAGGCTCTAATCACCTATTTACTTGTGTCTATGAAGGTCAAATGATCAGTTGGTTCTGCCATAAGATGGAAGCTGCCTGGAGCCTGAGTCACTGAATGAAAGAGTTTCCTTGGGAAAATCAAAGAAAAAACACATATTGTGTGAAGTCACTGAGATTTATGTGTTTGTTTGTTACTGTAGCAGAGCATGACTAATGCAACTTTACCTTTTGTAAACATGATTACTAAGGTTCTGAGTAACATAAATTAAGATAGAGGCTGTTTGGCTCATGAATTCTCAGGGATTTTATAGGTGATTTATCTTCTCTGATGTCAAATTAGTCTAGTATAGTCAACTGGCCAATGTCTAGGCAGTGTTCAAAGAAAATTTTTCAGGAGATACAGCTGATTATCGGAGGGGTTACTGATGCTATTATGTATCACAACCTTATCTCATAATTGAGCATTCCAACTTGTCCATAACTGTAACTCTTGTCTCATCATGCTGTATGTCAAATTTCTAAATCTAGAATAGGATAAAACAACCATTATTTAAGGAAACTCCATACTGTCTTCCATAGTGGCTGCACCAGTCTGCATTCCCACCAGCAGTGCACAAGTGTTCCTTTTTCTCCACAACCTCTCCAGCACTTGTCGTTTGTTGATTTGTTGATGATAGCCAGTCTGACAGGTGTGAGATGGTACCTCATTGCTGTTTTGATTTGCATCTCTCGGATGATTAGTGACTTTGAGCATGTTTTCATATGTCTCTTGGCTTTCTGAATGTCCTCTTTTTACTCCCATTTGACCCTGTGATCCCACTTCTAGGAATATATCCCAAGAAACCAGAAACACCAATCAGAAAGGATATATGCACCCCTATGTTCATAGCAGCACAATTCACCATAGCTAAGATCTGGAAACAGCCTAAGTGCCCATCAGTAGATGAATGGATTAGAAAACTGTGGTACATCTACACGATGGAATACTATGCTGCTCTAAAAAGGAAGGAACTCTTACCATTTGCAACGTCATGGATGGAACTGGAGAGCATTATGCTAAGTGAAATAAGCCAGTCAATAAAGGAAAAATACCACATGATCTCACTCATTCATGGACAATAGAGACCATTATAAACTTTTGAACAATAATAGATACAGAGGCAGAGCTGCCTCAAACAGATTGTCAAACTGCAGCGGGAAGGCCGGGGAGGTTTGGGGGGTAGGAGGTAGTGGGGTAAGAGATCAACTAAAGGACTTGTATGCATGCATATAAGCATAACCAATGGACATAAGACACTGGGTGATAGGGGAGGCTAGGGGACTGTCTAGGGCGGGGGGATAAAATGGATACATATGTAATACCCTTTGTAATACTTTAAGCAATAAAAAAAAAAAGATTAAAAAAATAAAATAAAATAAAAAATAAAAAAAAATAAAATAAACAGTAAAAAAAAAAAAAAAAAAAAAAAAAAACCATTATTTAGTTTTTTCATCTCTAAACTATTTTTAGAAACTTAGAATAAGTTTAGGACCTAGAGTCAAATTTGTTTATCAGAGATATTTTGACTCTGAATAACTAGGAAGACAAGATGAAATGAAGCCAGTATGTACCTGTTTGATCATCCAAAGCCATATTTCTTTATGTATCAAAAAATTGGCAAACAAAATTTACCTAAATTTCATATCTACTTACAATTAATATCATGTCTCTATGTGATTATTCATATTATAATTCAATTCAAAATACATTTTTGAAGCATGCAGCATTGTTTTATATTATACAGATAAGGAAACTGAGGCTCAAAGTAGTATGACTTAACTGGTGAATAAGATACAAACCCAGGCTTATCTAGTTTCTTTCCCAGGGTCTCATGTAATACTGAAAAGATAAAAGAAATGTGAGGAGAAAGGAAGTATACCTGACACTGTTGGTTGGCTCACACAGCAGCCATTCCCAAACCCTTTCCCTGCATGTACTAAAGAGGCTGAGAAAGCTTTCCAGCCATGCTGGCAGCTGTCAGTGGCCAGATGGCACAGTCCTGTCCAATAAACCATGGCAGAAGTCTTTCAGGAACATTGGAGAAAGTTCTGCGTTCCTAATGAGTGGACTAGGGACAGTTGGTGAAGGTATTTTCCTTTCCTCCTGCCCTGAGCATGGATGTGATCCCTAAAGGCAGAGTAGTCACTTTGCCATCAACAGCAAGTCAAGACACTAAGGATAGAAAGCCCTATATCAGCCCCAGACTACCTACCCTCAAACATATTGTCATGGGAGCTTTAAAAGAAAGAGAGAGGGATGGAAGGAGGGAGGGAAAAAGAAAGAAAGGAGGAAGGAGGGAGAGGTAGGGGGAGGAAAGAAGAAAAAAAACTTTTAAAAATTCATGTGTATTTAGTCTATCAGTAACCTACTGTTAGGTAACAAATAATTCTAAAACTTGATGATTTCAAATAGCTACTATTTATTAATGCATGATCAGCAATTTGGGCTGGGTGCAGCTGGTGGTTCTTTTGCTGGTCTTGTCTTGGTTAAAATCATGTGACTGTCCTCCAATAGGCAGCTCAGCTGAGACTAGATGGTATGAAATGATCTTATATATTTGTCTGGAAATTGATAGTGGCTGTCAGCTGGGTCATGTGTCTCCATGCAATGGCTCCATGTCCATCTATTCTACTGTTTGATAATGTGGCTAAGACATGTTAAACCTCTACTGGCTGGTTCAGTTACTTATCACCAAGGGTCTCTTACCTCTGTAAGCATTTTTCTTTTTTAATTAAGAAACATCTCTGCCGAAACCGGTTTGGCTCAGTGGATAGAGCATCAGCCTGCGGACTGAAAGGTCCCAGGTTCGATTCCGGTCAAGGGCATGTACCTGGGTTGTGGGCACATCCCCAGTAGGAGATGTGCAGGAGGCAGCTGATCGATGTTTCTCTCATCATCGATGTTTCTAACTCTCTATCTCTCTCCCTTCCTCTCTGTAAAAAATCAATAAAATATATTTTTTTAAAAAAAGAAAAGAAACATCTCCCAGTCTTTCTGAGTTATGGTTAAAAAAAATTGTACAGCCGAAACCGGTTTGGCTCAGTGGATAGAGCGTCGGCCTGTGGACTGGGGAGTCCCAGGTTCAGTTCCGGTCAAGGGCATGTACCTTGGTTGCGGGCACATCCCCAGTGGGAGATGTGCAGGAGGCAGCTGATCGATGTTTCTCTCTCATCGATGTTTCTAACTCTCTATCTCTCTCCCTTCCTCTCTGTAAAAAATCAATAAAATATATTTAAAAAAAATAAAAAAAATTGTACATATTTAAGGTGAACAACTTGATGTTTTTGATATATGTATGTACACATTTTGAAATAATCACCACAATCAAGCAAATTAACATATCCAACACCTAACACAGTTATTATGTTTTTGGATATGGCAAAAACACTTAATATCTAGTCTCTTAGCAAATTTCAAGTATACAATATATGGTTAACCATGGTCACATTGCTGTACATGAGCCTGCCAGAACTTATTCATCTTGCATAACTGAGACTATGTCCCTTAACCAATATCTACCCAGTTCCCTCTTCCCCCTGCTCCTGGCAACCACCATTCTACTTTCTGCTTCTATAAGTTTGACTGTTTTACCTTCCACATATAAGTGGCATCATGCAGTATGTGTCTTTCTGTGTTTGGCTTAATTCAATCAACATAATGTCCTCAAGATTCATCTGTGTTATTGCAAATGGCAAGATTTCTTATTTAAAACAGAATAATAGTAGTACTTCCAAGCTCATTATGGCATTATACACAACAGCCAAGATATGAATTCCATTTAAAAATCTGTTGACAAATGAATAAAGAAAATATGATATATATATATATATATATATATATATATACATATATATGAATATTATTCAGCCTTATAAAAGAAGAAAATCTATAAGCAGTGTTGTGATGCATACAGATAGCTAATAGCTTATTACAGATAGATGAGATTGGATAAAAATGTGACAATATCCAGGCTGGAGTAAATGGGTCAGGAAAGATGAAGAATTGATTAACAGCATGGTCTCTCTCACATTAGTAACGAGCTGAAATTATTCCTGCTACCTAAACTATGAACATACTATTTTAGTATCATATACACATTTAACTAACAGAAATTCTACATGCTGAGACAAAAACAATTAAAAATAGCAGTAGATGCTTTACTCAATCATTTATTCAGTGAATCTAGGTCTAAGAATCAGGTGAGATGAAAGCCTTGGGTGTAAGTGCCATCCAGAGCGTGAAAGTTTTGAAACTTTGAGGATTTTTTAAAAAGAAAATTTGTTCGTGTGAACTTTTTTGTTGTTTTTGTGCTTATTCACTGACTCTAGGATGCCTTGTCCTCACATTGGATGTTAATACCGATGTGAAAACAAACTCTGAAATGTAGTTACCCTCAAAGTGTTCCAGAATTCCACTTGCCCTTACTTAGAATAAAAATGTTTTCCTCACTAAATATTTCATATGATGCTCTGTGAGGGCATAGTTTAGCAGCCATATTGTTAGTGCCATGGCTACCACTAATTTCACTTTCCAACTCAAACAAATTTATTTTGGAGGAGGAGTCAAAGGGGAAAAGTAATGATGAATGTGAAGTATGTATTGTCGCCAACCCTCTTCTCATATAATTAAAACACAGAACAGGCAGGAGAAAGTCACATGCAAATCTTTCATCATATAAAAAAAGGGACATCCCACATGTGTCTGACAACAAATGCTAATTTTAGTCCCTGTGGCAGGGTCTGCGATTGACTCCATATGTTTCCACAATCAGAGTTCTGGTAAGGATCTTACAGTTCCATGGCTTTTACCCAGTTGGTTTTTCTCCCAACCACTAGTGTTGCATCTTCTAAATTCTCTGAGACAGCCAAGGAGCAAGAATAAACTGAAAAATAAAATTTTAAATATCTCTCTTAAAAAAAAGTTTACCAATGCCTTTTCCTTCTTTTTCTCCTTGAAATCAATGTCACTGTTAGCTTTCCAGAGATTGTAAGAGAAAAGAGGGTCCCTAAATTTGTTCGGAGAGTATCTAAATTGGATGAATAGGCATGTTTGCTTCAGACTGACTTTCTGAAGAACTTATTTTCATAGTCTGACAAAGCAATATTAATGGTAGCCTCTCAGTCTTCAACTAACAACCTAATATTTTTTGATGTTTAGAAACTTATATAGAATCACAATAAACTCAACCAAAATGTCTAGGAAGGCAACCAAATGAAAATGTTTTTCAAAATGGCTATAATTTTTGTCAGTAGGATATGACAACTGGTCAGATGGAAAATCACTTCCCAATAGAAGATACTGGTAAATATCATTTTTTCCAAGACAATCTGTTCTTCCAAAATAGTTTCCGACAAAGCTATTAAAATTCAGGCATCTCCTTAGTGAACATTATGGAAGAGTCATATTTTTGCTTAATGGCATATGTAAATACTAGAGGGGCCCTCTGGAAGTACAGGATCCCTCAGGGATGTCAGGCTGAAGTTTTAGCCCAATCCCCGCAGGCCAGGCCGAGGGACCCCACCAGTACAGAAATCCGTGCACAGGGCCTCTAGTATGCATATAAGATCTTTGGTTAATCTCTCTGCCCTCCCCATCCCCTCCCCCTTCCCTCTGAGATACATCAATCTGTTTCATGTTTCTGTGCCTGTGCGTTGAGCGTCTGCCCACTGGTGGTCAGTATGCGTCATGGCTACCGGTCAAACAGTCCCTTAGGCATATATATATATATATATATATATATATATATATATATATATATATATATATATATATATATATATATTGCAGTTTGAACAATGGAAAGAAAAGCAAAAGACAGAAAATCTCTATTAGAGGGACAACCCATTTAACCACTCTCAATTCTATTTTCAAAGGGTTTTAAGAGGGAATTACAAATTGCTGGAAATGCTGCAAACTTTTAAAGAGAAACATTAAAATAATATAATAGGGCTATTCTCAAAGCAAGAAAATTGTCTTCCCATGAGGAATAAGAAACAAAATAGTCTTTCCCATTTCTTATCTGGTAGCACTTGACTGAATTACTTCAAACTTCAGATTGAGAGTTTGGGTTCTCCTGCACGCAAACTGAGTTTAGTTGGTAAATAAATCTAATAGAGACTACAGAAAATGTTTTCCAAAATGAGATGTTGCACTCACCTAGGACTATGCAGATACACATTCTTTAAATGCTGAGCAAGTTGGAATGGCATGAAAAACTGGGAAAGCTCCGTACTCTACCTTTTGGATAAACCACAAAAGCAAAGGAGGGGGAACCATCTACTTCCATCAGTACAGAGTACAGGAATGAAATGACTAGCTTCGTAACCCATCTTTTTGCTTATCACAGAGTGGTGAAAAGTGCAAAGTGTTGCCTAGGTTGTGTGTGACAGCCAAATCAATGTGAACAATTCCCTGTGTTTAAATCCCATAAAAAAGGTTATAGCTTCTGAACATAAACCTGTACAGGTACTGGCAGGGTAATTTTTTTATGGAGACAGAAAATGTTCCCTTGCCTTTACAAGAAAGACAACTTTAAAGAGCATTTCTTAGCTACAAATAATAAATGTGAGTAATGGGGGAAATAACACAAACCTATTACTTTCTATAATTTATTAATTGAATGACAGTATTATAGACAAAGGAAATTTTATGAAATTACCTTTGCCTCCCTATTTAAATGCAGGTTAATAGATATACGCATGTGAACAATCATATACACATATACACATATAAAATTGACATTTTTCTTCTTACCTCATTGGTAGAATGTAAGCCTTCTTGCCAATTTCACTTGATCCCCTATTTTAAGCATGTGAAATATGGTACTGGTGCAAATGACCAAGAGGTTTCATCTCACATGCCAACTACCTTCCATTGTTAGTGTCTATCTGTAACAGAATTAAGTAGGATTCTGAGGCCAAGTCTAGTAATCAGCTGCTATGGCCTCTCAGGTAAAGGGTGGGTAGCTAGATATTTGTTCTCTATTTTAATTGATCTCTTTGTAAACTGTATTGCTTTAAAAGATATGGCAATACAGACCACAAAAGAGAAACCAACAACAAACAAAAACCGACAGGTGTTGGGTCTGTGGGTGTATTGGATCTATAATGGGAACAAGTGGAAAGATGTGGAAAACCAGGTACATTCCATTAAGACAATCCGATCTGTAACTTCATCCAGTCAGTTAAATATTTATTAGCTCAATTTGTCACAATGAAACCTTTTAGACAGGGCACAAATACTTAGCACTGGCCAGCTCACTGCGGTCAATGGGAGCAAGTGCACCTTAGAAGGTCAATACTCACGAAGAAGCTACACTTCCCTTTCCTAGATAATGAATCCAGCAGCTATCTCTAAACCTCTAAGACATTTTAGCATCCCAAAGAAGCAACTCTAACAAGGTGTCAGGCATGGTCAGAAGGACTCTTTACACTCCCTACAGAGCTCACACTGTCATTAAAGAGAACAACTTCAAGATTGCAGCCTTTTCACAAGGTTGTGTCCCATAAAAAGCAGGGAAGGGGCCCCTCTATTGTCTTGTCTCTTTTCTCTAATGCTCCAGAGAGTCCTCCATGTAGATAGGCAACAACATTTATGTCCAGAAACTTCTTAAGAAGGTTAACTGTCTATACCAGTGATGGCGAACCTATGACACACGTGTCAGAGGTGACACACGAACTCATTTTTTTTTATTGATTTTTCTTTGTTAAATGGCATTTAAATATATAAAATAAATATCAAAAATATAAGTCTTTGTTTTACTATGGTTTCAAATATCAAAAAAATTCTATATGTGACACGGCACCAGAGTTAAGTTAGGGTTTTTCAAAATGCTGACACGCCGAGCTCAAAAGGTTCGCCATCACTGGTCTATACTGTTCCGTGGAAAAAATGAATGACAACTAGGGGGAAAGGTATTTAAAATTTAAAATTTTGTAACTTGATAGCACCATAAATTGAAGTCCCATTAGTTATTAATAAGTTGCAAGCTTATTTATGATTTATAATTATAAGCTATTAACTATTAATTACCATTTCAAAAAAAATGGTAGCAGCTGGAAGTGAATTCTTTTAGGTATGCGACTCTAATCTTTATAATAAACATAACCTGGACAGAATAAAGAGAGTTTGGCATTCAAATTCTACTTATCATTCCTTACATTTTCTATTGAAGGATTTGAGCAATGGTGTCATGTCTCACTGTATTTAGCTTTAAAATCAATAAAATATGAGCCCTAGCCAATTTGGCTCAAGGGATAGAGCATTGGCCTGCGGACTGAAGGGTCCTGGGTTCGATTCCTTCAAGGGCACATACCTCAGTTGCAGGCTCCCGGCCCTGGTTAGGGGCATGTGGAACAACCAAATAGCTGTGTCTCTCTCACATAGGTGTTTCTCTCTGCCTCTCCCTCTCTCTTCTACTCTCTCTAAATATTAATGGTAAAAAATATCCTCAGGTGAGGACAAAAAATAATAATTTTTTTAAAAAATTAATAAAATATGTGTTTTGAGAAGATAATGGTTATCACGCAACTAACCTCAATTTCAGCATTTGGCCATAGTAGATATTACTGGTAAATAAATGGTAGTCACTATTATTTTATTAACTCCTGCACAAGAACAGAAGTTAAGCTGTACATCTACTAGTATAGAGCTTGCAATGAATTATTTACTTCCTTAACCAGGTTTTGATATCATACAAATTCATGCCAGAAATTAATATCAGTTCCTTTGTCCTAATCCAACTTTTTGATTATTTTTTAAAGATCATGCATTCTTCTACTCATCTCTGTGACTAGAATAACTTCCTTTTCACTTGGGGAACTTCCACTTGTCCAGCATTCAGGACTCACTCTAGACCTCACTTCTTTCAAGAAGACTTCTCCATGCCACCCTCTTCCCATCACTCAGAGGTATCACTTCTTATGCTTATCATCTTGGCCACACCTCTGTCATAATAACTATTACAATTGTGTTGTGTTATCATCCTTTTTTTACAGTTTTATCCTTCTGTAATCCTTAAAGGCGGGAACTTGAATTTATATTCATAGTACTAGGCAAGTAATGAATATTTAATAAACATATACTCAGTAACTAAATGTCAATCCCATTTAAAGAATTTAACAATAATTCTATTTAAATTGGAACTTTCCTGTACAGTTGCTTAACCTCTTTATTAAGATAAAGAATAAAAATTTAAAATGCTGAGTATTTATTACCTGCCAAGCATCTTGCTCAGACATTGATTTACTTACTTACTTACTTATTTTATTAATATATTTTTATTGATTTCAGGGAGGAAGGGAGAGGGAGAGAGAGATAGAAACATCAATGATGAGAAAGAATCACCAATTGGCTGTCTCGTGAATGCCCTTACTGGGGATTGAGCCCGCAACCTGGGCATGTGCCCTGACTGGGAATCAAACCCTGATTTCCTGGATCATAGATCAAAGCTCATCCACAGAACCACACTGGCCAGGTGCTAAGACATTTATTTGTGATATTTCATCAAATTCTCTGAAAAACGTATAGATTAAGGTTTTATCATGATCACTGTTTATAGAAGTAGAAACTGAACCTTGCAGAACAAAGGTAACTTACTAACAATGCAAAATTAGTGAATGGAAGAATCATAATTTACATCTACATGTTCTGACCCCAAAGTCTTACATTTAACCAGTAAGTCATACTGTGTTCTATAAAATTTCCCAGTGTACAACCCTAACCCTATTTAAGGTCAATGGTAGTGTACATTAAAATACATACACAGCCCTAACCAGTTTGGCTCGGTGGATAGAGCGTAGACAGCAGACTGAAAGGTCCCAGGTTCAATTCCAGACAAGGGCACATGCTGGGTTGTAGGTTCAATCCCCCATGGGGGCAGCCAATCAGTGATTCTATCTCCTCATTGATGTTTCTTTCTTTTTTAAAAATATATTTTATTGATATTTTACAGAGAGGAATGGAGAGGGATAGAGTTAGAAACATCTATCAGCTGCCTCCTGCACACTCCCCACTGGGTATGTGCCCACAACCAAGGTACATGCCCTTGACCAGAATCAAACCTGGGACCCTTAAGTCCACAGGCCGACGCTCTATCCACTGAGCCAAACCGGTCAGAGCTTCTCATTGATGTTTCTGTCTCTCTCTCCCTCTCCCTTCCTTTCTGAAATGAGTAAAAACACGTATTTTTAAAAATACGTCCACACACATGCAGATTAAATGCTAGAAAATAAATCAATACATAATAATGCTACAGCTGTTAGAATAAAAAATCTTTCAGACAACCATGACGACTTTCAGGATTTGTGAACACTGCAAGCACCTCCACATCTGAAGTAAGGTGGCGTTGGGAGCTAGGAAGGATTCTGATGATGCTGATTTGCCTGGATTTGAAGGGAGAGGGAAACCCATAGGCAGACGATGTAAAGGAACCCCAGATGGACTCCAATGCTTTGGGTGAGGAGGCAAATGGATGGCACACGAAAATTAACTCCGGAAAGGGAGAGATAATGTGTCGACAAAGCAGCAAATCAACTTTCAGGTGCAGCACTCTGGGTTTTCCTTTAACCTTAGTATAAAAAGTCAGCTCACGGTGTTTCACTGTCACAGAAGCAGAACACGTGAATTACAAGAGAGTCAATATCACAGAATGATACCTTTTCGCTTGTAACTTGCATCTGTCAACAGCTGGGCTCTAAACTGACCAAATGTTCTATGGAGAAAATAGTTTGGAGTTATTTTGGAGTTACTTTGATGATGTTCTTCACCGTGAAAATCCAATTTCCAGAGAGCAAACAGGATGCTTGGCAGAATGTGAAAAGGGAGAGAACCTAACGCCGTGCTGAAGAATTACATTTGATTTCACTGCCTTCGCCTTAGGACCAGAAATGAAACATCCCAGACGGAGAGTAAATAACCTTTTGCTATCGAAAGAGCAATATTTGGACCAGAATCCGAGGGCCTTCAAAGAAGCAACGTGAGAGATGTGGTCATACATTTAGATTTTATGAGGTGACAAAAATAATTAATATTTTAATTTTTGCTAATAGAAGACACTGAGAAGTACTATTTTATTTTAAATATATTTTATTGACTTTTTACAGAGAGGAGGGGAGAGGGATAGAGAGTCAGAAACATCTATGAGAGAGAAACATCGATCAGCTGCCTCTTGCACGCCCCCTACTGGGGATGTGCCCGCAACCAAGGTACATGCCCTTGACCAGAATCAAACCTGGGACCCTTGAGTCTGCAGGCTGACGCTCTATCGGCTGAGCCAAACCGGTTAGGGCAAGAGAAGTACTATTTTAATACTATTATAAGTTGGGGGCAGGAAGAGGAAGGATCTGTTTTCTGTGCAGTTTTCTGTCTTATGCAATTTTGCAAAGCAAGAATGAGGGTCACAGAGAGGTGACGGCAAGTAAACAAAATATACAAAAGGAAATTTTTCTTCTCTGCAGGACACAATCAGCTTGTGGTAGTCAATGTCGCTGACGGTCAGAGGGTCAAGTACTGTGGCTGAAGGTGGAAAGAAGCTGAATATTTTAAGATCCACAGTGCCCTAGTCGGTTTGGTTCAGTGGCTAGTGTTGGCCTGTGGACCAAAGGGTCGCAGGTTCAATTCTAGTCAAGGGTTCAAATCTTGGTTGCAGGCTCCTCCGCGGGCCCCATCCCTGGTCAGATGTGTGCAGGAGGCAATCAATAAACACATCAATATTTATTTCTCTCTTTCCCTCTCTCTAAAAATAAATGGAAACATAACCTCGGGTAGAATTTAAAAAAAAAAAAAAGGACCCACAGTAACCATGACAATGGGGTAGCTGAGTGAGGGATGATCAAACCCCAAGCCAAATAACCTCAGATGTCTTCAAAGCCTTGGTTTGGTTTCTAAGTATTCTAATAAAAATTCTTACTATTAAAAATTTAATGCTAGTTAAAGCTATTTAAACCATGAATGTTTGGGAATAGCTTAGAATGAAGAGAATAGCTTAGAATTTTCTTTAAGAAAATATGTGTAGCTTGTTTTACTTTTCACTATATATCAATTTCTGATTAAAAAAAAAACAGTTTGTCCTTCCTCTTTTAGAAACATAGTTATGATAGACAAATCCGTTTCTAATACTCAGGATAGAGTACTATTTGTTGTGGATTTGGATTTCAATATTAAAAGAAAATCTAGAAAGGTGGTGGTGGATGTCCCTGTCCTAATTCCCAAAATCTATAAATATAGGGTGTCCCCCAAAATGTATACACGTGTTGAATGATTATAAAATCAGTGTTTATTAACATATAGGTTATTTTCAAAATTTAAAAGAATCTACAGAAATGAATAATTTTGGGGGGGTCAATGCCTGTTTTCAAACTAATGATCCTTCTGGACCAGGCACTGCTGATAATGTGAAGCAACAGAATCAAAAACATCAAGAATCGTTTTGTTTGATATTTGTGCACCCTCCATTCATCAACTGTTTGTACCATAAACTTTATCTTTTATGTATCCCCATAAAAAAAGTCTAGTGGATAAATTTTCTTTGTTCAAAGCTTAGTCTTGCTTCACCCATTATTTCAAATCAGTTAAACCTGAAAAGGAGTGAAAATTAAGTGAATTATCAGCTTTTAAAAGTCTGCATACATTGCCGAAACCGGTTTGGCTCAGTGGATAGAGCGTCAGCCTGCGGACTGAGAGATCCTGGGTTCGATTCCGGTCAAGGGCATGTACCTGGGTTGCGGGCACATCCCTGGTGGGGGATGTGCAAGAGGCAGCTGATCGATGTTTCTCTCTCGTCGATGTTTCTAACTCTCTCTATCTCTCTCCCTTCCTCTCTGTGAAAAATCAATAAAATATATTTTTTTAAAAAAGTCTGCATACATTTTGTGGGGGGACACCCTGCATCCCCCAAAAAAGTATACACACTTTGGATGATTATAAAGGCAGTGTTGGTACTTCAACTGCGTTTTCAAACTTCCAGTAACATTTTAGGATGAATTTCCTTTGTTCAAAGCTTAGTCCGGCTGAAAAGAAAGAAACATCAATTGAGCTACCAGCTGTTAAAGTGTGTATACTCGTTTGGGGGACACCCTGTATATTACCTCCAATGGCAAAGGGGACTTTGCAGATCTGATTAAGAGTCTGGAGATGGGGAGATAATCCTATACTATCTGAGTTAGCCTTATGTAATCACAGGGGTCCTTATAAGAGGGAGGTAGTAGTGACAGAGTTAGAGAAGGCGCCATGATGACAAGTAGAGGTAAGAGAGAGGGAGGGAGAGGGAATGAGATTTGAAGATACTACCTGCTGGCTTTGAAGATAAAGGGGTCACATGTCCAGGAAAGCGCACAGAAGCTGGAAAAAGCAAAGGAACTGATTCTCCCCTAAAGGCACCAGAAGGAATGTAGCCCCGCCAACATGTTGATGTTAGAAGTTCTATCCTCCAGAAATATAATAAATGTATGTTGTTTAAAAACCACTGAATTTGTGAAATTTTGTTGCAGCAGGAATAGAAAACAAATACATGCTTTGACCTGGAAGTGGGCTGCTGGTATAAACAGCAACTAAAAATGTGGAAGTGGCTTTGGGATTGGGCAGGGGGCAGAGGCCGTGATAAGCAGTACCTAGATGGCCTTACACAACCAATGGGTACAAATATGGATATTAATGGCTCAGCTAGTGAGGATTTAGATGAAGGTGAGGAATATGGTGGAGAAAACCTGTATTTTCTTAAGAGAATATTCAAATCATCATAAGCTGACTGTTGGTAGAAATGTGAGCTTGCACAGCATTCTTAACAATGGCTCAGGAGGAAATGAAAAAAAAATGTGTTATTGGAAACTGAAGGAAATGGGATTTTCTTATTATAGAGAAAGCTTAGGTGAAATGTGTCCTACAAATACGATATGAAAAGTGGAACTTCTAAGTGATAACTCAGAGAATATAGCTGCAAAGGTTTTCAAAGTATTGAAGGTATGGCCTGTTTTTGTTGTTGTTGTTTATAGTAAAATGTAAAAGAAAAGAGAAAAAAATGAGTTAAAAAACCTCTTAAGTGACACACCAAAAAATAAGGACTTGATGATTTGGAAATTCTCAGTCAATCCAGATGTCAAAAACTGTGTGATTTTTAGGACTTCTGAGCTCCAGAACTATAAGATAATAAATTGTTGCTGTGGAAAACCACTAAGTTTGCAGTAATTTGTTACATCAGCAAAATGGAACTAATACCATGGTAAAATGAGAAGCCCCAGGTGAATAAAGACTGTTTTTGGGGGGAGGGGCCTCCTGAGACACATGATGAATTAAATGATTGACACATACTATTGCTCCAATCCTTCACAAGGCCTGGAAAGTATATGTCTAAGGCACATATTGCCATCATCAACAACACCATCCCCAAAACTGGGTGACTTAAACACGGCAATGGATCATTTGTCATAAGTCTAAAGGTCACATGGGAAGTTCTGATGGGCTCACTCCTGGGTCTGCAGTGGGCTAAAATCTATGGGATGCTGCCCGGTCTAGAAAGGCCTCCGCTGGAATGAGTTGGCTCTTTATCTTACAGTACCTCATCCTCCAGCAGGCTGGCCTGCTTGTTCTTGTGAAAGTGACTGGGTTCCAGAAGAGAAAACAGAGCATGTAAGGCCTCTTGAGGCCAAGGCTCTGAACTTACCATCACCTGCTGAGCAAAGCAAGTCTAACAGCCAGCCCAGATTAAAGGGGTGGGGAGCCCGAACTGCATAGTTCACTGGTTGAGCATTGACCTATGAACCAGGAGACCAGGGTTGGATTCCAGGTCAGAACACATGCCCAGGTTATGTGCTTGATCCCCAGTAGGGGGCATGCAGGTGGCAGCTGATCAATGATTCTCATCATTGATGTTTTTATCTCTCTCTCTCTCCCTTCCTCTCTCTGAAGTCAATAAAAATATATTTTTTAAAAAAGGGCGGGCTGGGCAGGACACTCCATCTCTTACAGGGAGGAACTGCAAATCCCCAGGAAGGCAAGTTACAGGGATGGGTGAAAAAGTTTGGCAATATTTTTGCATTAATGTACCACATTGATTTTGTTCATGACAAAAGCAATGATAATGAATCTTCAAGTGGAAGTTAGTTCCAAGAATCCTGATATACCTACAAAACATCAGTTTTTTAAATCATTCAACTGATTATATGGTCTAGAGAAGGAGGGAGGGAAGGAGGCAGAAAGAGAAAGAGCAAGAGGCTGATCAATGGTATGATCAAAATATTCGTTGATGGCAGAGCCAGAAAAAAAAGACTATACAATTTGACTGTTAACCCTACCATGGGAATGAGTTACTGACAAATGTTTTACTGTAGTTGGGATGACTTTTTCGATGTCATAAGTGCAAAATTCCTCTGATCATCAAAAGCATCTATTTGCAGAAATAATCTTCTGATATATTATCAGAATTAGTTTTAGTCTATTAAATATTTATTTTTAAGAAATTAACCTATATAATCAACTCTTAAATGAAAGTTTCATATATATATATATATATATATATATATATATATATATATGTAATTAGCATGAAAGTCAGCTGAAATTGAACAGGGATAAGACCCATGATATCACATGTTCAATTTTCTAGAAATAATATTACACGGTAATCAAGAAAAATAAAGACCTGAGTGGCACCACAAAATGCTGTAGCACGGAGATGTGTGAGATGTGTGAAAGACTAGAGACATTCATAAATTCATAAAGAATAATTCAAGATGTATTGGCTAGGTCAACAGCAACAGACAATATGTAAAGATGCTTAAGGATCTATCATGGTTTAATAGATGAGTTCTATCTAAATTGATTTCAATATTGTTTATAATTTTCTAGATGAAAACAAGATTTAAAAAAAATTGAACTGAAACTATTATAGCCTGATAATAAACACTTTCATTTGCCTGCATTTAAAAAGCAATATGCAAGGCTTTTTAATAAAAGTTATCCAGTTTAATCTTCATTACAACTCATGAGGTCGGTGTTATAGTCCTATTTTAAAATGATTAAATAATTTATGTATGGTTATGCCACAACTATTAGTAAGTTGTAGAATTGAGATTATAGCTGAAATCAAAGGAAATAATATTTTGCTTCCCTATCCTGCCTCCTATGTCTATGTAAAAGTGGAAGTGACATGCTAAGGACTAAAACCCAAGGATGCTAAAGGCTAAAGTGCTTTTTAGTAATACCTACACATTTTCTAGTGTCATAATAATTAATGAGGCTCACCAAATCTCTCTTATCCCCACCTTCTGAGCACTTGGTAGCTCTAAACCCCTTTTCTCTGATTATTGGATGGGGTCAAATGACTAGATCTGGCCACAGAGGAGAGAAGTGACATGTGAGTCCTTTCTGAGGCACAGAATTTAACTTCCTGATGAAAGAACAACCAAAGCCTTCCTTTGTCCCTGCACAGTTGTCAATAATGTTAAACTTCGTGAATATACCATCATCCTGGGTTCCTGAGTGTTTACAAAGAAAGCAGTACTAAGAACCAGAAATAAACCTTTGTTGATTTAAGCCTCTGAGATTTGGGGGTTGTTGATTACAGCAGCAAAATCTAGTATATCCTTACTGATACCTATCATGTTCATTTCTCTCCAAGAGATGACCTTTGTAGGTTGCACCTAATCCATACACTACTCCTTGAAGAGTAACCAACTAATCTCAGCATTGCAACAAAACTCAGGGGTAACTTGAGCAGACATTTGCAGATATAAGCAGGACAATCCCATACATGAATAAAACTAAGAAAGCATTTCTAGGTAATAAAAAATAGTAGACACGATGCTGTTTCTCATATTATCAATGGTAAAAAGTCCATTATTTTTTTAACTTCTAATTTATTATAGAGCAATACATGGTCTTGCCACGTGAATTCATGTGATCTCACTGACCAGCTCATAGCTAGCGACCCTTTGCAACTCCACATGTGAATCTGACAACACCCAGCTGTCTGATGAGATGTGCAGTTTAAAATTGCTATAGAAGTTTCTAAAAGCTTACTTTCAATTTTTAGAACTGAATCTCTAAAGACCAGCAATCAAATGTTTGTGGTGCTTCGCCAGTTCAGGTAACCACATCTTGAGTAGCACTGCTAATCCAATAAAGCTTCCTTGATTTGGCTTTAAAAGTAACCTTCGTATTTGTACAACCAGAAACTCAGAATTTCCCGTAGTTGTTTTTTTCTAAGCCTACATAAGGAAACTGTGCTGAATAGTATTGGATGGAATCAAGATGAATACCCTGGGGAGCATTAGCAGAACTTTGGTGACGAAATGAGCAATCTCAATGCAGCGAGAATCACACATATTTCTCTTAGCCATACTTACTAAGCATTTTACTAATTCCTAATGGGAAAAACTTAATAGTTAATGTCAAAACATTGTGTATATTATTTATAGTTCATTGTGCAGAAATCATTCTTAAAGACAGAGTAAACTAGTCACAGTTTCCAATCCCCAGGGTAGGTCTGGTATTCTAAGGTAATCTTTTCTGGTCTTAAGAAAACAATCGCAATTATAGGAGTGCTAAACAAATTGCACAGATAAATCTAAACCATGGATCCAAGATGGATAATTGTTATATGAGAATTCTTGGTTCCATTCTGAGCAGACTGAGCTGAAACAACTTAGATAGAAGGTGCCTTAACATAATGTATTCCTATTCTAACATGCTACACCTTAGGAATTTTAAAAATGGTATGTATGTATACACATACACACACGAGACACACATATTACATCTATGTATATAAATCAGAGTTTATCGACCTTGGCACCATTGCCAATTGGGGCCAGGAATCCTTTGTTATGGGAGCTGTTCTGTGCATTGTAGGATGTTTAGGATTATTCCTGGGCCCTCCCCACTAGATACCAGTAGAACAGTCCTAGTTGTGACAACCTAAAATGTTTCCAGATTATGTTAAGTATCTCATGGGGGGAAAATTTTGCCCTGGTTGAAAACTAATGATATACACTATGTATATATCTGTCTTAGTTCATAGACTAAATACCACAGACAGAATAGCTTATAAATAACAGAAATGTATTTCTCTCAGTTCTGGAGGCCAGAAGTCGAAGTTCAAGGTGCTAGCACAGTGCATTCTCCATGGGGGCTCTTTTCCTGGTTCACAGCCAGCACCTTCTCACTGTGTCCTCACATAGTAGAAGGTGCTGGGGGTTTTCTGGAGCCTCTTTTAAAAGGCACTGATCCCCATTCACGACAATTCCACACTCATGACTAAGCACCTTCTAAAGGCCCCATCTACTACTACCATTATCTTTGGAGGTTAGGATTTCAATATATGAATTTGGGGGAACACAAACATTCAATCCATAGCAATATCTCTTAACAAATAATTCCACAGTTTTTTTGGGGGAAATTTGGCTACATCCATTATGACTCATTAAAAAGCAAACAAGTATATCCTTTTCATGAAAGCAGGTTCGGACAAACTATTAAAAGCATCATTTAATCAACATTTTATGCAAGTGATTGAGTGTTCAGTATTCTGTACCAGGTAATGGTCTCTGTGAAGCAAAGTTCCAAACATCACTGAAAAATACATGATAGATATAAACTACTTAAATTATTCAAAGGGAATGGGATGGGGAAAATAATGTTGAGACATGTGGGTTGTGAATTTACATTCCAATGTGTGGGAATACCAGTCAGAAGACATTCTTGAACTTTCCTCCTAGCACCAGAGGCACTGTACCTTTAAAAGGAACCAACTGCAGTAACCTGCATAACTCTCATGGAATGTGGAGTGTTGTGGGACTCTGTCTAGTCAGGTGGCTGGCAGGGCTGTGGCAGCTTTGTTTGTGGGCAGGCGGCCTCCTCACATTTCTGCTATTTTATCCTTAAGAAAGTTGCCATGGAGACTGGCATGGCGATGGCAATCAGCCAGGCAGAGGGAGAGGGAGTTTTAAGTTGAAAGGAGCAAGCACACGCACACAAACTCAAGCTCTCACTCACACATACTCCCAAAATAAACACATCCTTGTGGGTACATAATCAACTTTTTCAAAATACACTTAGTGTCGCTGCCTATTTGGGTAAATGGCTAAGCCATTGTTCCTTTGCTAACTTGCCCAAAGAAACACCACCAGATAAGGAGCAGTTAATGAAGTAGGAAAATAGCACCTATTAAAAGTAATCCATCACAGCTCGTGAACACCCAGCTAGTAGGCATCCAATTGCAAAATCTGTTTGCTTGGGAAAAGGAGTCACGGAAAGAAAAGTAAAATGATACCGTCAACGAGGAATTTATTCTTCGTTTGGTGCAAAAAGAATGTGATTGAGGAAAATGATGGAAAATGGTCTGACATTTTCTCTTATTTGCTCACATGAAATGTAAAAATAACACAGAGCTTTGAAGATTCGTTTTTTAATTTCGGAAGGACGGCTGCATTGGGATTTCCTGTAGCATTCTGAACAGATATTACCCAATATTTGGTGTTTAGAGCAGTTTCTACTACAACCTTCATCTCAAGGTATTTTGTCAAAAGTGATGATAAAACCCTGAAGTATGTCTAGGTTGGTGAGAGGGAAATGCAGCAAAGTCATAAATCCTCCAGGATTCTCTAAAACAGCATCAGAAATGTGGGTGCTATTAGTGCATAAGTCACTAAGAGTTTGTTTGGAGAGTAAATCTCTGTATGCTGTTTTCATTTAAGGAAGTCACAGTTTCTATCTGCTTTTATCCCAGCATAGACAATATGCAGGAAAGCATCTCTATATAATTCCGATCATTGGGGTGAGGATCATGCAAACAAGCCTTGGATCAGGAAGAGAAATGAGAGGGAAAGTTGGCAAGATGAAACTTTCTGCTTCTTATGAAAGTCAGGTTGACTGTACAAAAGACTGGCGGCTTCAATGCATCACCAGCTCACTCACTCAGACAACAGGGCTTCTGTGTGCCCTTGATAAGCTTATCCAGAGCAGTTCACTTAAGGTTTAAGTTGAAGCTGTGTTTCCCAGGTATGGGGAACGCTGCCGTCTCATCCCGTAATCACTGTGTGTATGTTAAACCCCAGCATTTTACAGTCCTCCTGGTGACCAACTATGCCTGGATCTTATAGGGTCCCTTTTGTGTGTGTGTGTGTGTGTGTGTGTGTGTGTGTATATATATATATATATAAAACTTGCTGAGATTGCTAAGAAACTACCTGGTTATTAGAGTTAATATGCACCTGGTTATAAATGTTAATACTGTTCAAATCAGCTTGTGGTCTATGTGTTAGCAACATCTGTATCCTTCATCTCCATTTGAGTCCCTATTCTCCTTGGCTGATGAATGACACAGCAAAAGGCAGGAGTATGTCTAGACAGAAGTAATTCATCCAAACCGTCTCTTTCTATAACCCACAGAAAGAGACACCACATGTTTTCAAAATCCCACATATGTGAGCATGGAAATGATTGTAATAACATGACATTTTACCATCATGTTAATGACAACCCCAAATGCCAAAAGTCAATGAATATTCATTTATTTTATTTTAAAGCAAAGGACATGCTTTGCATTATAGGAAAGTTGGGTTTTTATTATAGAGAATAAAGAATCTTCATTCTGTGACACAATTCTGATTTATTCAACTATGATATATTTACACGTCTACCAATCTTAGTCCAATTTTCACAAAGAAGTCCTCAAAGGGATCTTGGTTTAAAGCTTTATTAAAACACACCCACACAGATTCCTCTAATGTATGGCATTGTTTTCCGCAGAAACAAAGGTAAGACTTTTTAATAAGGGCTATGACTTTTAACTTTTCTCAAATGAAATGAGCACTATCCTTATGAGTCTCCGCTGACGCATTAAGCTTTGACAGTCCTTAGATTAAAAGATTTGCAAGCCAAGTGTATAAAGTTAGTTCATTTCAAAGGTATGTTGAGACAAACAGAAAAAGGCAAAAATAGTAAGTTTCTTTTGGAAGTGCAACTGCATAGAGGATAATTGTCCTTTGTTGAGGTAAGGCAAGAAGCATATTGATAGACATTTCATCACAAATTATTTAGTTTATAGAAATAAAAGTACAATGGGGCCTTGACTTACGAGTTTAATTCGTTCTGAGACCAAGCTCGTTAAGGAGCTCATTAACTCAAATTACTCTGTCAACTCAATGCAAAAAATCAGCCGAGAGACAGCTGGTATCTCAAAAACCTCGTTAGTCGGGACATTCGTAAGTCAAGACCCCACTGTAATTTCTTCAGTAAGAGCTATTAGGACTGGAGTCATTTCCAACATATGTGATTCTATTGATAACCTTGGAGGTCACTGGGATCAGGATTTGGGTTTAGTGAATATTTGTTCTACTTGTCTTTATCTTTCTATTAAAACTTACCTGTCCTACATTTCATTTCTCCAGAGCTTTGCTCCCCATTATCTAAGACAGTGTCTAATTGTGTGATAATCTAATCTAACTATATGTAAATGGCTGAGAGTGAATGAGGTGGTTTGATGCTCAGGGTCCATGTATCTACCAGGCACAGTAGGTACAGTGCCAAGGCACTGTGATACTTTTAGAGACTTATGAAATGCTTGTATATTTTAAATTTTTAAAAAACCTTTTAGGCCACAAAAAATTTATAATGTTAGTATATTTGTGTTTTCACCAACAGTATACTAAAATAAAAAAATTTAAAATAATTCTTTTTATGGATGAAGGGGCCCATGAAAGTCATAATGTGGAATTGTTGCTGTCCAGTAAATTATGCTCTGGATTAATTAGCAATCCCCATTGATTAGTTCTTCTGTTTTCTGCATCTTGTAATTCTTTTTGAATGGCTTTTATTAAGTGATGGTAACATCTTTTAGAAAGAAAACATGAAGCAAAGATCTTAAGAGATGCTTTCTAATAACCATCTGAGAATCATCAAATTGAAAAGTCTAATCCTTACAAAATCTGAGAGATGATTGTCAGTCTAAGATATACCCCTTATTCATGAAGATAAGTCATATTTGCAATACTAGGTATTTTCATAATCTTTGTGTCATGTACAATGAGACAATATATCCTTTTTTATATTTCCCCAAATAGTAAGTAGTGCAGCTCCCTTTGCCCTTATGACCAATTTCCTATACTTACCCTTATAAAGTATAGGATTATAATATTTTTATGATTATTTTTGAATGGTAATAAGGCTGCATGAGTGTGATGTCTTGTCTAAAGGTTTTCGGAAACATTATATAAGAATGCTAAAGAACCTTTGAAATTCAACTCATCTATCTTTTCTCTATGTGACAAATGATATACAATTTCAAAATAATAATAAAAGGCAAAAGGGAAATAAGGGACACGGGCAAATATGAATATATTTTTTGATCAATAAACATAACTCATATGAGTCATTGTAGGCACCAGAAACACGACTTGTATTATATAAAAGAGAAGGAGAATTACTAGCTCGTTGATTCCAGGAAAAACTCAGTAACTTCAGGAGGGAAGACATACTAATGGCCTTGAGTGCCACTGTAATCAAGGACCTGAATGCCCCCAGGATTTATTAACTTTGTTATTTTATCTTCTTCTCTTTTGTAAGAGGAGCTCAACTTCACAAAGACAGTAAATGGTGGAACTGGGATTTTAAAGCAGATTGTTTCATCAGTCTGCTACACAGAATGTTTGTCACAGTGGAAATGGTGAATGCATTCAGGGAATCACATAAAAAAATTGGACATTCCAAAAAATGCAGATCTAATTAATTTTCTGCGTTAAAACTAAAATATGTAAATGAAAACAGCCAACAGATCATCAAGTATCATGAAGTTTAAGACAAACGTACATTGTCTCTTTGCAATGTAACTTATTGGGGCAAGGTAGGTGTTGTCAGTACTTATTTTAATCAACAGTGACTGACCAGTCATCAGAGGATGGGATCTTACTAATGAGTTATACTTCAGATTTGAAAGCTATTGTAAAACTTATGTTTATATGGATAGTAAATTAAAGTATAAAGATTTAGTGTTATGTCTCCAAAGTCATTATATTGGTATACGTGTTTTCTAGAACTGTTTCTTCCCTGAGTTCCTGGATACAGGTCTATGTCTGATGAGAATACAAACCTTTAGTAATGAGTTGTTCAATTTCTGCCCAAACAAATATCATTATCTGGGATTAAAATTGCATCTACTATTATCCAAAGAAATTAAAAACACTAATTCAAAAAGATATATGCATTCCTATTTTCATTGTAGCATTATTTACAATAGCCAAGATATGGAAGCAACCTAGATGTCCATCAAAAGACAAATGAATAAATAGATCTGGTACATACATGCAGTGGAATATTACTCAGCCATAAAAAATGAAATCTTGCCATTTGCAACAACATGGATGGACCTAGAGGGTATTATGTTAAGTGAAAACAGAAGAAGACAAATACCATATAACTTCACTTATGTATGGAATCTTAACAAAAAAATTTAAAAAACACACAGAAATAAACTTAGATGCAGAACAAACTTATAGTTGCTATTTAAGAGGGGGAATGAGGATGAGCAAAAAAAATTAGAAGGGGATTAAGAAGTACAAACTACTGTCATGGGGATGTAAAGTTCAGCATAGGGAGTATAGTCAATAATATGATAACTATGTGTGGTGATAGGTGGGGACTAGGCTATCAGGTAATCACTTCATAAGGTATAGAAATATCTATTGTGCTGCACGCCATAAACTAATATAATGCTATATGACAACTATGATTTAAAATTAAATCTAAAACAATGATAATTATTTAAAACATCAACTCTTACATCCTGTCAACGTAACTTAAAATAAGCTTCTTGTCAGTTTGTCAACAAGATATCTAAAGTCAATTGAACCCATATTGTATTGCATCAGGCATTAAGAGAGCAAAAAGTAATCCTCAGTCACTAGGCCAGACCAAACAAAACCATGGCCTCTCACTTATGATACATCCATTTCTGAGGGTCCTCTCTTGTATGCTCATTTAGTTATTGTTTGGTTGTTTTAGTTTTCAAAGTAAAATAAAAAAAAAATTAATGCAAGATAGCCCAGTGAATAATATGGAAGGGGGAGTGGGGCGAGGGAGAGTGTTTCTCACTGGCTCCTAGCAGAGACTCCAAGAATTAGAGTGGTAAAGACAACTACAAGAAATATTGAAGGCAAAGTCAATTTTATGTTTGGCATCCCTAACAGCATACTCTATGCTTTTGTATTCCTCGAAGTAAAACACAATGGCTCACACATTGGATTCATTATCATACTAGAATGAACATTCAAAACGGTGATTAATTTCATGGACCACCAGGAAATGGCAAGTTAAAAGCATGGTGATATATTTAAGCACATAATCAAATCAATAATCTCCATATCTCATTTGGCTGGGTTTTCCTCAACTTCCTCCTCCTTGGGTTGAACTTTAAGTACAGAGAGAAATAATTGTGTGTTCCTATCTCATGTGTCAAATACATTATACTTACTTCTTTTGCTCTTCATTCAGCAACTCGGTGATTCAATTGGAAAAGTGTGACCAAACCTGTCTAGCCCAATTTGTACTTTATAAAGCTGTTTATTGTTAAGGTTCTGTTATTCCCTGGATATATACAGGTTTTTCCTATCTATTTTGGTCCCATTACTTAAATAGAATTTGAAGCTATATTTAGTGCTTGGTAATTGCCATGACCACAGGTATGGCTTTTTGTTTTTATTTGTTTGTTTTCTTCTAATATAAAAAAGGACGGAGAAATAAAACCTGTTGTAAAGCTTCAGCTATATCGTCATTTACCACTGAATGCTGACAAGCATGAGAACATTTATATGTCAATTAGTAAAATAGAGGCATATATGGAAGGTGATTTGACTTTGGGTGGTGGGCAAGATATAGATCATGTATCATAGAAATTTACACTTGAAACCTACATAATCTTGTTAACCAACGTTACCCCAAAAAATTTAATTTAAAAATTAAAATGAAGAAACAAAACATTGGTGGAAATCACAAATAATCAATCTCATAATGAAAGGTGCCTTCTTCCACTTTCATTTACCCATCTCTACCTTTTACCCTTCTTCTCTGTTTCTCTAATTTATTTAACAAGCAATTTTCATTATTGTGGTGAGATCTCAGAAGTCAGAGGGGGGAAAATTTAATCCATTGAAGAAGTCCTCCCAAGTCTTTATTTCCATAACAAACATTTACTTGCACAGTGGTCCTGTGGTCTAATGAAAAAATAAAGAATTTGAAGCTAGTTACCCTAAGCCAAGTTTACTTAGCTTCTCTGATTTATTGTACTTTCTTTGGTAGTATTAAATAAGAGGTCATGAAACAAGGTGACTGAGGAAGAGGGCTCTGGAAGTCAGACCACCAGAGTTACAAACCACTCACCAACATGTATTATCAATGCGACCTTGGGAAGTTACTGGCATCATTTGTATGCTCTGGAAAAAGAGATGATAACAGTATCTACCTTATGTGATTATGGAAATTAAATGAGTCAGATTATACAAAGCACAGTGCCTCATGTAAAGAAAGAGCTTAATCAATGATATTCTTAGTAGAAGAGTGCCCATAAAAATAATTCACAAAATGAAAAGCATTATCAAAATTTTAGATCTTTTAAAATTATTTTATGAGAGACATGAGCAACCAAAGGCAAAACATATGAAGGAATAAAGGTACACTTCTCCCTGCCATAAAAGTAATGGTTAAACTGATGATGAGACAGGATATCTATACTAATAAAAGCCTAGGTGGTCATCATGCCTCATGCTGTCACGCTGTCACAATCCATCACCAGGGTGGGCGGGGCTTGACGCTGCATGCATGGCGCGGGGGTGGGTCCCAGCGGCTGCTCCACCCAGCTTCCACCAGGGTTCCTGTGGCTCCATGCACACAGCGGAGGTGGGACTCCCGGCCCTGGCCTACCTCTTTGGGGCAATCCATAGAGGAGCCCCAGATAGGTGGAGGGCCTACCTCTTTGGGGTGATGAATCACAAGGCTCCCACATTGTGAGAGGGCACAGGCCAGTCTAGGACCCCCCTACCCCTAGTGCACAAATTTCATGCACCGGGCCACTAGTATACATATAAAAGTAAATATTAAAACCTAAGTCCAGACCATGCACCAAATCTGTCCTTGAAGCAAATCTATGCTGCAGGGGATAATATGAGGGGAAGGTGGGTATACACACGGCAAGTTCTGAGGCTCCTATATGGACATTATTACAGTGGAATAGTAGAGTATGTGTTTCAGGAAGTTATGAGGGAGCAGATTTCAAGTTCAGAGGTTCTAGAGGGCAAAAAGGAGGTTAGGAAGAAGATGAATTCAGTTTAGTGTGCTAGAACTATTATCTGGGCAGGGGTTTATGGGAAATAGACAAGTCCCAGGAGCCACAGGAGTAAAGGAGCAGTTACAAGATAATCCTAGTGCTCCAAATTGATTGGGTTCCATGGGTTGTCTGCTGCAAATATTATATGGCCCAAAGTATGTGAGTGTGTGTGTGTGTGTGTGTGTGTGTGTGTGTACACATATTAATGTCCCCATGCAAGTTGCTTTGTGCATCAAAATATCTGATACCAAAGAATACAAAATAACATGCAATAGCCTCATATTTGCATGGCTAGAAAGAGATACTATCTTGGAAAGTGACTTAAAATAAAAAGTCAAATATTTTCATGCCATGTGAATTCTAGTTAAACTGATGAGTCAGGATATATACATATAAAAGTAAATATTAAAACCTAAGTGAAAATATCAAAAGAGAAAAAAAAATCAATAAAAGCTCAATTTTTCACTATGATTATACTATACATTTTAATAATAGTAGCTAACCTTTATCAAGTGTTAAGCAGGGGTTGGACACTACTGCAAGTACTTTATTTATTCATTTATTTAATTTTCAAAACAATTGTCAAAGGTATATCCTATTATTACCCTATTTTATAACTAAGAAAATTGAGGCAACAAGTGATAATGGTGACTCACATAAAATGTGGTTGAGTTGGAATAGGCAATGAGACTTTGGAGCCCAAAGAATTCCTGCCCACCTTGCCAAAGGTGTACATAATAATCATGTGTTGACCCTGTGCATTGTTAAAAATATAGACTCCTGAGCCCCATCTTCAGAAATTTTGATTCATTACATTGAAATTAGGGCCCACAAATTTGCACTTCTAATATATTTTCCTATGATGCTGATGCTGTGGTTTATGGACAAAAGTTTGAGTAGCAGCAACCTATCCTACATTATTTAATTGTTGGATAAAAGAGAGTGAAGTATCGTAATATCAAGAGGTGATCACTTATTTTTTAAGAGATTTAAACTAGACCATTTTAAAACAATATTCCAAAGGATTAATATGAATATTATAGATTTAGTTCCAAAATATAAACCTGTCCATTGAGCATGATGATAGAACCAATTGAATCTATATCAATATTTAAGACTCAAGCTGTGTTTGCATTTTTCTCTAAATTGTCCCAGTATTTCCTTTATAAATCTTTTATGTATTGAATAACAACTTATAGACTCAGCATGCTAATTGAAGTGTATCAATATTGTAAAGCATTTCTTAATTAAAATTACAGGAGACAATCTACTTGAAAACATATTGAACAGGCTTGTACTTTATTACAACAATCAGAACCCAACATGATAAACAAAAAACAAACAAACAACACAAATCAGAACCACCTTTAGTGCCAGTCGAGAGAGTAATGACAGTGAACCTGATAGAAAAAAATCTGTTCGGTTCCCCCATGAGAGAAGTTCTAAATGCTGATGAAAAACTGAATAATGTGAACTTTTCTTTTCGGGAAGATGCAGTACACATATGTTTCGCTATTTTCACCCAAAATTTTAATCTCTATAAATAAAAGCCTAATATGCAAAGTGTCCCCTCGGGAGTTTAACTGAACAGAGTTCGAACACTTGCTATGACGTGTGCTGACCACCAGGGGGGAGTGTGGAACAAAGGAAGGCCCCAGCTGGCAGCCAGAAGCTGCTAGGGACCCTGCCTGTTCATGAATTTTATGCACTGGGCCTCAAGTATCCTATCTAATAAAGAGGCAATATGCTAATTGACCCTCACACTGTCACAAAGATGGCGGTGCCCACAACCAATGAGGAGGGACTATGCTAATTGACTGCCCCACCCTCAAAGATGGCAGTGCCCAGTCCCCTCAGCCCCGCTGGGGCGGCAGGCGCATGGCAAGTCCGGGCCCGTCCCCAGTAGGGCCCGTCCGCTCCACGTGTCTGACTCTAAAGTCCCCCAGTTCCTTCAGCCCCCCCACTGCCCAGGGCTGGCCCGAGGTGCAGGCAAGCCTCGGATGTTGGCTGCTCAGCCACCCAGGGCTGCTTGAAGCTCAGGTAACCAGGGCTGGCCGAGCCTTGCACAACCAGCAGTGGCAGCAGCAGAGGTGTGATGGGGCATTGCCTTCCCCTGATCGCCAGGTCACCTCCACCCCTGAGGGCTCCTAGACTGTAAGAGGGGTTAGGCCGGGCTGAGGGATTCCCCTCCAGTGCATGAATTTTCATGCATCAGGCCTCTAGTTAAATATAAAACAAACATAAGATTTTGAAAAGCAGAGGGAAGAAGGCAAACCAGCCAGGGATCTCAGGCTGTAAGGAATGACATAATGGCAAATTCTCTAGGTTTGCCTTCTGCTTCAAATATCCCAGACTTATGATGAGCCAGAAACTCAGAAATATCAATGGGTATACACCACCCCATCCTCCCCACCCCTCGCAAAAAAAACAGTCTGCTCTCTATCCAAAGAATAAGGAAAGACACAATCTATCAAAACAAAAACTTTTCAATAACAACCATGTTATACCTACAAACTCCACAGCGAGAACTATGGGACACCACTACCCTCACCAGCAAAGACTAACCAGGGACCCTAGATTTCCACCCTCTCTAGGCTTTAATGAGTCACTTTTACCAAGATGGTATCTGAGAAGACTGAGGTAAGAGGCTCAGACTTTCATTTTATCTAGGTGGTAATGAGGCTACCCCTATAGTATATGTGGGAATTATAGACTTTTACCACCATCAGCAGTAGTAAGGTGCTCCAGCTCCCTGCTGGGGCAATGTCATGAGGGGCCAAGTGGGGTCAGGACTTCTACCACCACCCACAGGTAACAAGGCCACACCTCCAACTGTGCTGTTAAGAAAATCTATATATACTTGAGGCCCGAGGCACAAAATTCGTGCAAGAGTAGGCCTTCACAGCCCCAGCTGCTTGGCCGAAAAGACGTCTGGAAGGTCATCGGGTGGTTGTTCTGCTGTTTGGCCATTCGGTCGATTTGCATATTACACTTTTATAATTATAGATAAAAGCCTAAACAACTGTCTGACCGTTCAACTGGTAGCTATGATGCGCAATGACCACCAGGGGGCAGACACTCAATGCACAGGCATGGAAACCTGGAACAGACTAATGAATCTCAGAGGGAAGCAGGGAGGGGGAGGGCGGGAAGAGATTAACCAAAGATCTTATATGCACACTAGAGGTCTGGTAGGGTCCCTTGGCCTGGCCTGCAGGGATCAGGCCAAAACTGGCTCTCCGATATCCCCCGAGGAGTCCCAGATTGTGAGTGGGCACAGGCCAGGCCAAGGGACCCCACTGGTGCACAAATCCATGCACCAGGCTTCTAATTATATAATAAATTGGGGAGGATAAAGGGATGTAAGTTTTCTGTACTTCACTTAAGATAGTGAAATGTTTGCATCAGTAGACTGAAAATACATATATATATATATATATATATATATATATATATATATATATATATATTTATGTAAAGCTCTTTCAGGTAGATCTTCATTTACAGTTGAATGGTGACAAAAGCATGAGGACATTTATATATCAATTAGTAAAACACAAACATATGTGGTGATGGAAGATGATTTGACTTTGGGTGGTGGGAAAGATATAGATCATGTATCATAGAAATCTACACATGAACCCTATATTATCTTATTAACATTCTAAGATTCCTCTTTCCTCTATTTTATCTGAAAATATTGTTATAAGAGCTTATAGAGCAATTAACTATAAGCCAGACATTATTCTAAGCACTTTATAGTCATTAACTCGTTTACTCCTCATAATAAGTCTATGAGAAAGGGAGGCTTAGGGGGGTGGAGATTGAGAAACTTGCCCAGTGTCACATGGCCAGTGACTGGTGGAGCCAGAATTCTCACCCAGGCAGTCTGGCTCCATAGTCCATGCCCTGAGTGCCAATGCTAACTCTCTATGGTCTCATCAGTGCATTAATTGCATTCCGACTCCACTTTAGATCTGCCTCTAATGACTAATTTTTCTTCACTCACATTTTACTTTGATTTTTGTTTGATCTTAGGCCATGTATAACCATTATAATCATAAAACAGAAAGCAATTGGGATATATCAGCCAATTTTTATTCCTCATTTGGTCCATAAACAGCATTTAGTCACTCTGTCTCTAATCAGAAATATGGCAAGTGAGGTCTTGGGACTGGATTGATTTAGATGTAACAGCTTTAGAATGTCAATCTAGCCACTGTTCCTAAGTTGGTAGCGAAAGTCAGGGCCCATAATAGTATCCCTTGAAACTTGCTGATAATGTTTCTTGTGCTCCAATTGTACAACTGAATGCATATTAACATAAGGTCACTGTCCCCCTTTGTAGTCTTTTCATACTCATTATGGTTCCCTTCATTTGTGCTGTGTTAAATGCTAATGGAAATTAGTTGGGCAATGATAATAAAAAGACAATAATTGCCAACATGCTTGTGGCAAAGAAGTAACAATTCCAACTTTGTATTTCTCTGTTTTTGTGTTGGAAGTAATTTGTTTTACTATCAGGAAAAAAAAAAAAAAAGACCAACATTTGTTAATAATTTTCTTGAAAAAAATTTAAAATAAGATTAGTTCAAGGTTACCTCAATGTCATTTTTCTTACTTCCTTTTATTATGTCTTCTTGAGTGGGAGGAAAGGATTTAGGTGGAGATCCTGAATAACTAACATTCTATCCCATCTGTGCTGTAGTCATTAGGGAGTATGTTGTTAATAGTTATGAAAATTACAAATCAATGGAGTGTTTTTGAGTTGTGATTCCATGGTGAGTTTTACTTTCTTTTTAATTTTCTACATGGATAATTCTTTAATAAGGAAAAAAGCAAGGGCAGATGAGGAAAGCTAAAGAAGTGAACCCACATCTATATTTACATCTGAGACAAAAGAATGGTGTGAAAATTGGTCAGTAATGATATTACAACTGTGATTATCAAACTGCTGGGAAAGATAATGACATAAATTGGCATTTACTTGGACTAGGGAGGAAGACAGTGTTTGTGTATAGGGTTACTTGCCTAATTAATTAATTAATTAATTAATTCAATTATCCTCAAGGACAACTTCAGCATTAGTTGATTGTATTAACCAGTAACCCATTTTTAAAAATAATACTACTCCTTATTACATTAATAAATTATTGAATTAGGGTCAAGTCCCAATATTGCAATCATATTCAATTTGGAAGGCAGCTATGCTCACCACTATACCACCAACGCAACCTCATATTCAATTTGATAATACATTTAAGACATCTTCTATAGAATCATTTAGCCTGATCATTTTTTATATACCCATTTCAAAAGAAATGGCCCATTTCAGAGGAAATGGTAATTCATTCACTGTTTATTCAAAAAGTTATTCCATAAATATCTGTTGAGCATACACTCTGAACACAGATATTTGGTTCAGGGTGAGCATGGCAGAGCAGGGGACAGAAATAGGAAAAGGTACAATAGAAGAAAGCCAATTTTGAAAAATACTTTCCTAGAATTTAAATTCAAAGCATGAAGAGTAAAATTAAAAAATGAAGCAGTGTATTATAAAGTGTCAGATGAAGGATGTACAGTAAATCAGGTAGTAATTAGCATAGAAGCAGAGCTTAATTTATCATAAAAATAATAACACAAACTTTGAGGCCCCTCCCCTGGACAGGACCTCTAAATAAGTAATCACTCCTTTAACTAATTTTGTATATGTAATTTAAAAAGATTTTTCTGAAAAAGGGCCCCACAAACGGCATAAGCTCCAGTCCCCACAAAATCTGGGTTTGCCTCCACTTAGGGATTCAGCAGGCAGAGCAACTATTTTCTCAAGATCTTTCCCAGCAAAGATGCCGTCTTTACCACTCTGTCTTTACTCTTTTGGTCTTGGCTAGTTGTCATCTTTGTTCTCTATCCTATTTCTAGTCTTCATGATCTTTAAAGAACTACTTTAATAAAAAACAAAAACAAAAAAAAGAAAACTTCTTCTCTAATTATTTTGCCGGAGTTAAAACGAGGTTGTCCTTCATGAAGAGAGACCCCCAAGGCACATCTTATTTTTCTCTTAAAAGGATTAAGAAAGAACAGGGGTTGATCACAAAATCCAGAGTCCAACTCCTTCTGCAACCAGCAAGTCTTGCCAGGAGATAAGATGGGGAGCTGTGCCTCTACAATGCTTTTCAATGGCTCAGATGAGTCAGGAGTAATCTCAGAGCTGATAGCAGGACTGAAGGAGAAAGATGGCATTTGGCAGTCCTTATTTCAAAGTTGGTAAAAATATACGGACAAGGAACCTAGCCAGGCATTACAAGTTGCTAATGTCAATTGAATACAGAAACACCAATCAGAAAGGATATATGCATCCCTATGTTCATAGCAGCACAATTTACCATAGTGAAGATCTGGAAACAGCCTAAGTGCCCATCAGCAGATGAATGGATTAGAAAACTGTGGTACATCTACACAATGGAAATACTATGCCGCTGTAAAAAAGAAGGGATTCTTACCATTTGCAACAGCATGGATGGAATTGGAGGGCATTATGCTAAGTGAAATAAGCCAGTCAATGAAAGAAAAATACCCCATGATCTCACTCATTTATGGATAATGAAGACCATTATAACTGATGAACAAAAATAGATACAGAGGCAGAGCAGCATCGAACAGACTATCAAACTACAGCGGGAAGGCTGGGGAAGGTTGGGGGGCGAGAGGGGGGGGGTAAGAGATCAACCAAAGGACTTGTATGCATGCATATAAGCATAATCAATAGACATAAGACACTGGGGAGTAGGGGAAGCTGGGGGAATGTCAAGCGGGGGGGAAAGGAGACTTATGTAATACTCTTTGTAATACTTTAAGCAATAAAACAAAATTTAAAAAAGATAACTATGCATGTATACATGTAAATTAACCCTAGTAAATTTATTCTTTTATGAATTCTTGATTTTGTATTTTTCTTAGAAAGACTTCACCTGTTTTATAATAATTTAATTTTTATTCTAGAATTTTATAGTTTAACTTATATATAAAAAGCTGATCTCAAAATTATTTTAGCTTAAAGTTTGAAGTAGATGCCCAGCTTATTCTTTCTCTACATGTCTAGTGACATTTACCAAAACAATTTTTTTAAAATTGTTTCCCAGTAATCTAAGAGGCAACCTTAATATATACTAAATTTCCATACATATTTGGATATATTCCTAGAAACAATACTCTATTCCTTACATTATATACATCATCTATGCATGCACAGGTATACATTATTTAAAATACTGTAGTTTTAACATATGTTTTAATCTTTGTTAGAATTTTCACTCACTATTCTTTACTTTTTATAATTTTGCTTAAATTTTCTTGGCTATTCTTGTATGCTTCACTTTTGTTTAAAGTTCTGATGTGTCATGCTTGCTTTGTTTTTACAGAACTAAATTTACCAATGTTATATATTTCTTTGTTTTTTAATCAGTAATTCAAAGTAGATACTTGCTTTCAAAACCTATCTCTGACTTTTCTTTCAGCCTTTAAAAAAAAATCATTTGTCTAAATTGCTTAGAAAATCTTTACAATCTGCTCTGCTATAATGTAGGTTTGGCTATAAAATGCCTGCCAGTCAAATCCATCTCCATGATAAAGAGAGGCTCTGTCTTATTAATGTGGAAGCTTAAAATGAAGGTGTCATCCTTGCCCCTGAAAACCAGCTTCATAATGGTCTCCTACTGTTACAGAACTCGGCTGGCTTATTGAAGCCTGCTGTCTCCTTGAGAGTTCCATTACCTTTGGCTTTTTCCTTCGTACACATTATTAAACAACAAACAAACACAAAAATCTCTAAACTCAACCAAAGCAAATCTTTAAATAAGTTTAAAAGAAGTATTGTGTTTTAAATAGAAAAAAGAATTGCTTCTCTTTATATTTTATAAGGGATATAAGGACTAAATTGCCACTAGTTACACCTTACATTTGCACGGAACAAATGATTATTAATAAAGAATTGTGATGTTTTGCCTGGCCTTACAAAATAAGTGTCTTAGCTTAGTATTAATGTTAATTGTAGTTACATCTATTTTTGACACAAAAAGGACTTGCTGCAGATTATTTTTACCTAAGGTTACTTTAATAAAGGAAATTCATAAAATAAAAGTTTTACATTATTATTTGTTGAGAAGCTTACTTCTTATTTTTTCACTAAAATCTGGGCAATACATTGAAAATTAAAAGTCCTTGCTTTTCTGAGCTATCTTACCTAATAATAGACAAACATGGTAATTGACCATACCTTCGCTATGCCTCCCACTGACTAATCAGCAAGTTATGCAAATTAACTGCCAAAAAAGATGGCAGCCGGCAGCCACGGAGCTGGAACGAGCAGGAGGCTTGCTTGCTCCAGTGATGGAGGAAGCCAAGGTTCCCCACCTTCCGCGGCCGGCTCTAAGCTACACTCAAAGCAACAAAGTTTCAATTATAGAAGGTAAATAAACCCCAGATACCTGCTTTCAGCCGGCGGTGGCCACTGAGCTGGAGCCTTGGGTTGCCCCTGGCGATGGAGGAAGCCAAGCCCTGGCCAGCTCCACTCCAGGCTACAAAGTTTCAATTATAGAAGAAATCCAAGGAAAAAAAAAAGAAAAAAAGGAGAGGCTGGGAGCTTCTGTCACTGGGGAGACTTGGCCAGCCTGAAAATGGTCCTCAGCCCTTCACCCAGACTGGCCAGGCACCCCAGTGGGGACCCCCCACCCTAAAGGTGGTGTGGCCAGCCTGAAAACAGCCATTAGCCCTTCACCCAGGCTGGCCAGGCGCCCCAGTGGCACCCCAGGGGGGACCCCCACCCTGAAGGGCAAACCAGCTGGCCTCCACCCATGCACCAGGCCTCTATCTTATATAATAAAAGGGTAATATGCAAACTGACCCTAACAGCAGAAAGACTGGGAATGACTGGTCACTATGACACACACTGACCACCAGGGGGCAGACGGTCAATGCAGGACCTGCCCCCTGGTGTTCAGTGTGCTCCCACAGGGGGAGCTCTGCTCAGCCACAAGCCAGGCTGACGGCTGCCAGTACAGCGGTGGTGGTGGGAGCCTCTCCCACCTCCTCAGCAGCGCTAAGGATGTCAGACTGCAGCTTAGTCCTGCTCTCCACTGGCAAATGGACATCCCCCGAGGGCTCCCAGGCTGCCAGGGGGATGTCTGATTGCCAGCTTAGGCCCAATCCCCCCAGGGAGCGGGCCCAAGCCAGCAGGTGGTCATCCCCCGAGGGGTCCCAGACTGCAAGAGGGCACAGGCCGGGCTGAGGGACACCCCCCCCCATGCACAAATTTTTGTGCACTGGGCCTCTAATCTATAATAATAAAAGCATAATATGCAAATTGACAGAATGGCCGAACAGCGGAATGATCAGACGACCTTCCAGACAAAGCCAGGATGGCTGCAAGGGCCTACCCTTGCACGAATTTCATGCATCAGGCCTCTAGTAGTAGAATAAAAAAGGAGTATGCTCATTACAGGGTTAAAATATGCTGTTTGGTTACCCTGCTCATTAATTTCTTAACTAACTCTCCCACAAATATCAAAAAGTTTCATTTGAAAACTGTGACTTGACATATACTAAACCCAATTAAAACACATACAGATACATGCACGCACACACACACACACACATTTGTGCAGCTTCTAATGGTGCCAATAAATCAACTCAAAACTATAAAAAAGTAATTAGGAACAAAGAAATGACCTGTCTTGATTTTGCTTTTTTCTTAATATGATACTAATGCAATTATACATGCATATCTAATTACTACATCTGATGACCTATGGTCATCACTTGATTTCTGTATTACAAATGGCCTAACATTTAATTAGTTTGTGTGATTAAATTATGTAAATATCTACATAGTGACCAAATGATTAAAACTTTTTTATACCTGTAGTTTCTCTCAGCACTAGAGTTATCTGCCCACATATAAAGTATGTGAACAGACTCACACAAAAATCTTTCCAAGTGAAAAGGAAGTTAAAGTCATTCAAATCAAGATAAAAAAATAAATTGTTGAGTACATCTTATAAGATGTAGAGGGGTGGCATAAGACTTTAATTGTTGATAAAACTTCAAGTCTAAATTACAACAAGTACATATCCGGTAAACCAGGTTTCCCATTTCTCATTCACTTTCATTTTATTCTCTTACAAATTGATGGCCCCTGATTGTGGGGCTATTTTTAAGGATAAGAAATAACTAATTTATATAAATTTTAGGTTAAATTTGGCTATTGCTGTCATAAGTCAAGCTTATTTCTGGTTTTATGCATTCGAAGTAAACCATGGATTCTTCACAACTTGTCATCTGAATTGCAACTGCTCTACTCTCAAAGCTCCAGTACAACCATTAGTGAATTCATAAGTTTTGAATTTCTGAAAAAATGTGGACTTGTTGTAAGTCCCAAGCAGACTTGAACAACGATGAGAAAAAGATCCCTACTCTCATTTATATAAGCAAATTGCATGAAGTAGGGAACAAAGATAGGATGCTCCTCAGACATGACTAAATCTAAAGGACATCCTTTTGACATCAGCATGTTACAAACATCTGTCTCACACATCTTTACTCATCCCTATGATATGAAGGCAGTGAATACAGGTCTCCTAATTATCCAGATATACAATGAGAGACAGAGAGGTAGCACTAAAATCTACCATTAATCCTCAAACCTTAAATAGTCAATGCATTCAATGACCAGCAATTTCTCCATATAGATAAAGAACAACTTTAGCTTATCTGCAAATCTCATACAAAGAAATCTACTTGATGAAAAAAAGAGAAATCTACAAATTTGACTCTTTCCCAATAACTGGTTATTTCCCAAATAGTTAGCTATATGACTGCTTAGTGGGATTAAATGAGTTATCTTAAAACTGTAACTTATGGCCCCCAGAAGGTATAAGCAGATATAAAAGTATAAGCAGGCTGAATTTCTTTTCTCCTAATGTTATGGCACATGTGCTAGAATGCATCAAATGGCCAGTATGTAACAACAATAAATGTACCAATCTAGAAACTAATTAATCTTTAATCAAGAAAAGTCATGGCTCTAAAGGAGTGAAAGAACCCCCCCAAAAAGGAGTATTAGTGAAAGCAGAAAGAGAGACAGAATAGGGCCATTAAGTTTGAAAAATAACAGAGAAATAGGAATAATGAAATATATGATTTAAATCAAGGCTATAGAACTCAAAGACAGAAATGATTAAAAATAATATACTCTGTGAACTCAGTGAATTTAAGGTGAAAAAAAGCAGGTTTCTAGTTCAAGATGAAAGGATGAAAACCTACACATACCTCATGTCCCTCATGAAATACACTGAGATAAACATATAAATGCGTAAGAAAAGAAAAAACCTTATTAAGAGAATAGAAAGGGAAATCATTTTCAGACAAGATATGTTAACACGTTTCAGAAAATTATAAAATAGGTGAAACAGTGAAGCAGGGACCAGCCTGTAGCCCTTTTTCAACAAGGGTCAGACATTAAATATTTTAGGCCTGCAGACCACAAACCAGCCATCAATAATACCTAAAAGAATGGATGTGGTTGTGTTCCAACAAAACTTGACCAAAGTATGGTTATAATCTGTTGATCCCCGCTAACAGGAACAGTTCTGCACACAGTACTAGCGGCTCTGCTGATCAAACCCCCATAGCTTAAAGTGAATAGAAAAAAACTAAAAAAAAAAAAAAAAAAACTAAGTAGAAAGTTGAAATAAAGATAGGAGAATTAAACAAAGACCTCACTATGGAATAATAGTTCAGTTACCCCTTCTTTCATCTGCCATCCACATAAAAGCAGGCAACTCAACTCTAATCCCTGAGGAGAAAAATGCAAAGGTTCTTCTCTAAGGAAACTGATGTCTAGAATTGTTGCTGATACCTCAAATAAAGCCTTCTAATTCTGTTTCTATTATTTTTATTCATAGTTCAAGTCTGATCTCTTAGGTGCCCTGTCCATCAATACAGTCAGAATCCCCACACATGGGAGAGCCCATTGTGAAACGGATACAATTATTCAGTAATGAACACAACCACAACACCTACCCGGTCGTTCCTTCTTATTTATGAAAAGGCAAGCAAGATCAACAACCATGTGAGAAAGTCTAAGAGAATGAAGGGGAAAGATCAAACTGATCCCGAAGCAAACAAGTCATACAGGAAATTAAAGAGAACTAAAAAAAAACAAAAAAAAAAACAAAACAAAAACCAGGGAGGGAGGATTCAGCATACTTCTTGCGATTTACGATATACATCCAAGAAAGCAAAAATAAAACAAAAAACAGGGAATATGTAAAAGTTCTCCAAAATTAAAAAATAATTTTTAAAAATTCAGTGGAGTGGCAGGATGATGAAGTCAAATAGCTACATCAGAAAATAATTTTAAAAGGGAGAAATAATAAGAGCTATTCTTGGTGAGTGCCTCTCTGTGCTAGGCACTATTATAAACATGTATGTATTTACTCACTAATCCTCTATACTTCTATAAGGTAGATTTTATTACTGATTCTAATTTACACATAAGAAAACAATCACCTATTGGTTTAAATTGTAGGAAAAGGCACAACTCCGATTCAAATAAAGTGAGTCTGGTTCCAAACCCTGGCTCTTAACTACAATACTCAAGAGGTGAAACACATGAAGGAAAATATATGAGACATGGAGAAGTAATCAGGAAACCTAATATTAAACTGCCAGGAGGAATAGATAGAATAAAAAAATATGAACAAGAGGAAATTATCACAGATATATATTTTGAAAGATAGAAAGAGATGTGTTTTTAGGTTTAAAGGGCATAAGAAGTGCTAAGAAAATAATTGTTTTTAAATGTGGTAGGTTGGAAAAATCCCCATTAACTTGAAACTTCATAATTATTCATGGGAATAATTTGAGTCATGAGATGATGGCAAACTCATCATCCAGTTGGAATTTGTTTTGCTTCAGCAAGGCGGTAGATGTTTCACTAGACTGGGACCACTTTAATCAGTAGTGATTTCGTGGACCACCTAGATAATGTAGAGCCAGGCTGCAAGTCCATTCCTAGAGTTTACCTAGACCCTAAGTATATAGCCTTTGGGGTCCCTTCTTGAAGTGGAAGTGGCTTTCCTGGTGTCTCCATCCTTTATGAGTCAGAAGCACTGACTTTTTTTAAAAAAATATATTTTATTGATTTTTTACAGAGAGGAAGGGAGAGAGATAGAGTCAGAAACATCGATGAGAGAGAAACATCGACCAGCCGCCTCCTGCACATCCCCCACCGGGGATGTGCCCGCAACCCAGGTACATGCCCTTGACCGGAATCGAACCTGGGACCTTTCAGTCCGCAGGCCGACGCTCTATCCACTGAGCCAAACCGGTTTCGGCAGAAGCACTGACTTTTGATTCCTCCCAGCTCCATGAGGTTACCAAACACCATTTAGTTCGACAAGTCAATTTTGGGGGTTAAAACAAATACCCACAGGTCCAATGCTGGACCAGTTCACATGGGTTCTTATCCTCTTAAAGATTTTGGTTCAGTATTTACTTACTATAGTCATAGTTTTTTGATGTTTTTAAGAAGTTTAAAATATATTTCATCTAACAATTTGGTTGTCCTCTGCAGTATGATTGGTTCAAATTACTGCAACTACCCTTCTTTAAAGATCAAAGTACCAGTGTTTCATTGTTGGGTGGGCTATTTCCATTATCCAATAACTTTCCCTCTGTTCAGTCGGTAGCTATACTGTTCTATGGCCATGTCTGAGAGAAAGAATGAGCAACATAATGCAAAGAATTAAAAAGTCAAATTGTTTACTTTTGCATTTCAATAGCCCTGATCAGGACACATATGCATTAGCTTTCTAGATTAACCATGTAAGACAAAAATTATTTACTCACAGTTGGGTCAAAGGTTCCTCAAATGGAAGAAAGAAGTGAGTCAGTGGAAAAACTAAAAAGTGCGATACTGGTCAATGTACCATCAAAGAGAACTTGGCTTTGTCACGTCCCCCAAAAGGTAGTTTAAAGAATCCAGAAGCCTCATACAGGTTCACAACCGAGTAGATATAGGAAAGTAGTATGGCTAAAGGGTCCAAACCCTAAATACAAAAATAAAAAGTGCAGTGATAAAGTGGTTGAGTAGATGTCCAGGTGGAGTCTAGGCAAAAGCCTGAAACAGTCTCCCAGAGTTCTCATGTGACCTAGCTTTGTGCCCCTGGCAGTTAAATGAGGTCCATACATTTTCATGTTTTAAAAAGTTACCCATAACCCCAAAGAGGACTGAAAAAATATAAATTATTCGCAGCAGCCCAGAGAGTAGGGAAAGTTGCTGGCAGAGATCTGGACTGGCAGAGAATAAGAAACACTATGGCAGAGGTCTGTAGGGATTAATAACCAAGGACAGGATGGGATAATGTTCATCTCAGCCAAGGCCAAAAGGGACCAATGTTCACCTGAAATGAAATTCACTCCTTCCTCCGTGTCTCCAATATATTAAACGATTCCTTAAAATGTGGAAACAAATTTGGTGGCCTTGTCAAAACGTGAAATCATGATCTTTTAATATTACAGAGAATTGTACCTATCAACATGTACCCTTGGTGCATACATTATTTTGACCTCTCTCTCATTCCACCTTCCTGTGCTCTATGTCTCCAGGAGCTGCTATAACAAAGTACCGCAGCCTAAATGGTTTACACAAAAGAAATGCATTGTCTCCCAGGTCTGCAGGCTAGAAGTTTGAGATCACCGTGTTGGCAGGTGCTGGTGCTCCTTCTGGGGCTTGTGAGAGGGCTATCTGGTCCATGCCTCTCACCTATCCTCTGGTGCAAGCATGTCAAACTTGTGGCCATTGGGCCGCATACCTCCAGCCGCGAATTGGACATGTTTGGTTGGTTAGCTGGCAGTGTTTGGCATTGCCTGGCTTGTATATTCTCAGCCCAATCCGAACTCTGTCTACATCTTTACGTGATGTTCACTCTCTGTCTCTTTATACAGGCTTTCCTCTGCCCATGTCTGTTTCTGTGTCCATAAAGAACACCCATCATAGTAGCTTAGAGTCTACCCTGATGACTTCATTTTAACTTGATTACCTCTGTAAAGACTGTTTCCAAATCAGGTCACATTCTGAAACACTGGTAAGGTTAGACTTCAACACGTTTTTAGGGAGATGTGGGGCACAATTTCACCCATATCATATGCTATCCTTCAATTTATCCCAACCCTTACTGCCACCTCAGCTCTGGTCTCCACCTCAGAAGTGGGATGAGAACGACAATTTGACATGTTATTTGGGGAATAAAAACTAAATTTTATGTTTGAATTTTTTTAAGTCATGCACAATAGACCTAAGACAAATGGCCATAATTTGTCCATTATACCATTTTCCTGCCTCGAGATAATTATTAAAAAGTGAAAAATAGGTAGATTTGGAGTCTGGGTACTATTCAAATTGCCAGATATTCCATTTAAGTTGAATAGAATCAATTGACTACTCCACTTCAAAGATAGAATCACTTGACTATTCCACATCAAAACACTTAAAAAGCTATAAAAGAAAAACTAATTGCCTTTGGTCTTGATTTCCACTGATGTTTGTTTCAGTGAGGGAAAAAAAAAAACAGAAAAAAAATATGAATTAACAAGACCCAGTGTGTGGCCGAACAGTAGCAGAATGGCGTTGGCTAGTAAAGGCAGTGGGGGGAGGTTGGGGAGAGAAAGTTTGGGGGTCTTAGTAGGATAGTCACCAACTTGTTTCACTGGAATCAGAAAAGGCCTTCACCTCTCCACTCCTTCCTAAAAAATGAAAATTGGTTAAATTATTTTAGGTTGAACTCCCCTAGGCCAAACGCTGAAGAGAAATTAGCTCTTGCAAATATCGCTTTACATCTATTCGTTTCACCTATCAGCAATGCAATTTTGTCAGGGGAGAGGTTCCCGACTCATTTTTATACTTTGGATGCCCTTTACAGTATGTATCACAAGAACCAGCACAGACCAGGGTTGTCATAAATCATTTAAACAAGGTTATATGTGCATGAGTAAGTTTTTCGTCATTTAAAATTCTGACCCTTAGACAGTTTCACACTCTAACTCTTCTGCATTAAATTTCTTAATTAGTTTTTCTTTTGAGATTATTTAATTGATGTCATTTCTTTCCCAATTCCATTTTCATTGTGTCTTTGAATGAATTTAAACGATTTTTTACGAAAAGGAAAAATGAATAAAACACATTTTAGAATCTGAGGGCAGAAAAAGATGAGAAATAAGGGAGGTGTTATTTTTAATGTGCAATTACTCAAAAGTCGATGCTCTGCACACAGTGGAAAAATTGCATCCCATGAAGTGCTTTAGTTTTTAAAAGCACAGGGTTGGATAAAGTATTTGCAGTCTTGAAGAACTGTATTTGTGTAGAGGCATGCTGGTAAACATGTTTTTATAAACAGCACTTCAACCAACAACTTACACTTCCCAAGCTTCTGAACCTATATCTTTTTCATAGCATCCCTGGTACACAGTTTCTAGGACAGTAACAATAGGCCATATCCCAGGCTCCAAGATAGTTTAGGCCAGATGTCAGAAAACTATGGTCCATGGGCCAAATGCTGCAGCTGCTCATTTCTGTCAATAAAGCTGGACTGGAAAGCAGCCACACCTACCCGTTTACGGACTGTCTGTGGCTGCCTCTGTGCTACAGCAGCACAGTTAGTAGTTATGACCGAGACCCTGTGGCCTGCAAAGCCTAAAACGTATACTATCGGGACATCTACAGAAAAGATCACCAACCTCTGCTACAGACAATAGCAGATGCATTGAACTGATTTTTTTTTCTCTTTGTTGACAAGTCCAGTCACAAAATGATCTTGTTCAATGTTTGTTTTTGCTGGTCCATATGCAAAAATCAGTTATGATGAAGTTGTTTGGTTAGTGCCAAGTCACCCCTCCACTGAATACCATTTGTCTTAGCTGCCCCCTGGGAAAAGGATTAAGTGACTCCCAAGGCAAAAGTACACTTTATTAGAAGTCTCCGATTCCATTGCAAAGAATTCTTCTTAGAAACATGCTTGCTTTTAATAGTCTGGCTGTGCTCTCATTGCAAAGAGAAGTATCGATATTCAAGAGAGTTTTATTATAATAGATTTACTTCGCCGCACCTGAAGTTGGAAATTCGAGTTGCAATCTTATGCCTGCATTACATATGCCTCTTCCCTCTATTCTTCCAGCTTGCTCTTTACCCCTCGCCAGCTGTCAATAGCAAACATCCTCATTCTTCTCACAAAGTACTGCTCTCATAGATCCACTTCAGAATTAAAATTCATTTAGTCTCTGGCCCCCTTATTAATGAATATGCTTTCTCCTAGCCCGTCTTTCCTCTACGCATTGAGAAGAAAGATGTTTTTGTTTTCACATTTTTCAAAAACCATAGTTAAAATCAATCCAGTCAACTGCCCTGAAATAACCCTGCCTTTCAAGCTACACATAGAAGTTTGTGATGTGTTTGGCCACAGATTACTTCAAAAAATACTCTTCTTTGTAATAGAACTGTAACCAGTTGCACCATATTGTGGAGGACCTCAGATAGCTTCCATATCCACTCCCCTAAACTTTGGTTTGGAAAATTACCTTTGTAATTATATTAAGAAAAAGGATCATGGATGGACCTAGAGGGTATTATGTTAAGTGAAAGAAGTTGGTCAGAGGAGGACAAGTCCCATATGATTTTACTTACATGTGAAATCTTAAGAACAACATAAATGAATAAAACAGAAACAGACTCCTAGATATAGATAACACTCTGAAGATTGCCAGAGGGTAGGGAAGTGCGGGGCCAGGTGAAAAAGGTGAAGGGATTGAGAAGTATAGACTGGTGGTTACAAAATAGTCATGGGGATGGAAAGGACAGCATAGGAAATATAGTCAATAATATCGCAATAACTATGTATGGTGCCAGATGGGTCCTGGAAATATCGAGGGCACACTCTCTACAGTATATGATTATTTAACCACCCTGCTGTACACCTGAAAGTATTACAAAATACATTGGGGCCTTGACTTACGAGTTTAATTCGTTCTGAGACCGAGCTTGTTAAAGAGCTCGTTAACTCAAATTACTCTGTCAACTCAATGCAAAAAATCGGCTGAGAAACAGCTGGTATTTCAAAAAACTCGTTAGTCAGGACACTTGTAAGTCAAGGCCCCACTGTAATATAGAATGTGAACTATAATTGAAAAAAAAATAAAAAAATAAAGTGCTGAAATTTTCAGTCGCACTCCAGAAAAAAATAGACTCGCCAAGGCCCACTGTGTGAGGTTATGCTTGCAGAGCAGGGGGATGTGGAGGGACACAAGGAAAGGTGGGGGAGAAACAGCTTTGCCTTGGGGCAGTTTGAACATGGGTATGGGAGGAAGTGAGACAAGTAGCCTGTCACATAGAGGACAGAGATGGAGGGAGTGGATGTGCCCCTCACATGGAGGACGGAGATGGAGGGAGTGGATGTGCCCCTCACATAGAGGATGGAGGTGGAGGGAGTGGATGTGCCCCTCACATAGAGGATGGAGATGGAGGGAGTGGAGGTGCCCCTCACATAGAGGATGGAGATGGAGGGAGTGGAGGTGCCCCTCACATAGAGGATGGAGATGGAGGGAGTGGATGTGCCCCTGGCAGAGAGGACGGAGAGGGAGGGGAGTGAATGTGGACCCTGAGCTGCAGCCTGTAGAGAGGACCACAGTGAGAGAGAGCTCTGCAGCAGGACTCAGGAGACAGGTGACAGGAACTTTCAAGTTGCAAAGGATAAGACCTCTGGGATAAGTCTGCTGAACACCACCGACAAGACCTAGTGCCTTCCCTAGCTTCCTAGCACCCAAGAGGCCAGCAGACTTGGACAATCTTATATACCCTGGCAGGGAAACCCCCAAGTGGCTGAGGCTGAATTTCCTACCTGATTGGCAAGGAGTCATTTGGAGCAGAGTAAGTAGGATTTAGGAGGAAGAATGGGAGAAAAAAGGGGAGGATATTCTGGGCTAGAACTACTACTTCACATACTTTGAACCCCAAATGAGTTAAATTTCAAGGATAAATTGTATCAACAATACAGTAATCTAATCTAAGTTGGCAACAAATAACTGGAATCTAACAGATTTTTAGTTGAGCCATCTAGAGACTTAGAGCCAAATACAGTACTCAATAAAAGTAATTACTTTTTTCAGATTTGTGGTGCTTCTTATACTTACACATTTGGTGTGGTTTTTTTTATTCTGAATTGTACTATTTTGTGGGTTGTGTTGTTCCATTATAATTTGCCTCAAATCCTGCTGCAAAGCTGACTGTGCACGCTAAATGAGGGATTGCTTCAAGTTCCTCGGTTCCACATTTCTTTAGAATGAATGTTCTCCTAACTAATTTAATCCCATTATAAAATACTAAACAAATGTTATACCCCAAGATGCTTCATGGAGCTCCTGTTGAAATACTCTTTCATTGCACTTATGTAGCAGAAATGAATTAAAATATGTTTTTAACTAAAGTCACTTTAAAAAAACCAAAATGGTATAATTATGCAGCCTGTCTAACCAGGTTATAATAACAGAGAAAAAATATATAACATAGACCAAGTATGAGGGCTAACAAATAATATTTTACTATTTTTTGTTTCAGTGTATTATTATTTTTTTTTTGCAAAAAAAAAATTGCAATTATAACCAAGGCTTCATCATATCCAGGTTGCTATTTTCTCGTTCTTTCCTTAAAAGCAGGCATTATATCAAAACTGGTGTGTATCACAGTAATATGTATATTTCTGGACTTTCACTATTTATGTCTCTATCCAGAATTCCTTTATTTAGACATAACGTAAATGGCATCTTAATGTATACAGTGCATTAAACTTGCTTTTTTCTAATAAGCAAAAAAACTTCTTGAAAACTGTCACTGCATTATTTTAAGAATTGAATTAGGTGCCAAACATTTTCTCAAGAGTTGGTTGCTTTTCACATTTTCTAAAAATTCAACTTTTGATGTGGAGAAAATTATACATTCATTTACACTTGCAACAAGTAATACAGAGAGATCCCTGTTCTGTCACCATAAGGATCCCTCATGTTGCTTTTGTAACCACACCTGTGTCTCTCTTTACTACTGATACTCTAGTCTCTAAACCCTGGAACTACTCATCTGTTCTCCATCTTTATAGTTTTATTATTTCAAGACTGTTAAACAGAATCATGCAGTATGTAACCTGTGGGGTTGTATTTTCTTTCACTCAGCGTGCCTTCATATGAGTTTTTGAAACATTTTTTTCATTCCAGGCTCAGTGGGGAAAGGTAGGATTTCCCCATGGCTGCTCATTTTCAGTGGGATTTCTGATAGGCCCTGGCCCTGCCTGGTGTTGTCACTAACCATCCCTGCAATCCAAGGAAGAAATGAGACAACTACAAGTATTACTAGGTTGGGGATGAGACACGGAGCTTGGATTGTCTTCCGCTGTTGGGTAGATGGTGATAAGATGTTCTCTTGCTATCTTGTTCCTCCAACCCTAGGCTTCTTAAACAATTGGTCTTTTTTTCAATACCATAGACTTCTCCTTGGTTGCCTCTTACATCATTTCCAGAATTTATAGTTATACTAAGCAAGAGGACCAGGAGCAATATTACCCAGAATAGAAGTCAGGTTTGCCTTTTTTTTAAGTTTTTAAAAAAACATTTTTAATTGGTTTGGGAGAGGAAGAGAGGAAGAGAGAGAGAGAGAGAGAGAGAGAGAGAGAGAGAGAGAGAGAGAGAGAGAGAGAGAGAGAGAGAGAAACATCAATGATGAAAGAGAATCATTGATCAGTTGCCTTCTGCATGCTCCCTTCTGGGGATCGAGCCTGCAACCCAGGCATGAGCCCTGACTGGGACTGTAACCATGACCTCCTGGTTCATAGGTTGATGCTCAATCACTGAGCCACAACTGGCTGGGTAGGTTTTCTTTTTATACTACAAAAGTTATTCCATAAATCATATCATATCAAGGGATCTGTCTTAAAATTTTTATTTTTAAAATAAAAACTATTTCATAAGGGTATGATAAAACTGAAATTTATAAATATTTCTTACTACTGAAACACTATTTCAAAATAAGCTTTCTAATCATTTTCTAGATAAAATCTATAAAAAAACTTTTCAATATCCAAAGGGTAGAATCACTGCTGACATATTCCTAGAAATGCCACCTTTATGCTGATGGATCCATAACATTTGTTACATTAACATGGTTTTATACGACAAATCTTGGCTCATAGCCGCCAGATGCACTAGTGTTTTCCACTATGCGTACAATTATTTATCATAACAAATCATTAAAAGGAAATCCTCTACTAACCTCATATAACATATTGCCAGTACGGCATCTACTTCATATGCAATTGGACATCAATCTCAGGACTATAGAAAGCTTTAAAACTTTTCTGTAAATCCAAAAACTACTCTAAAAGTAACTTTATTTTTAAAACACCTTTGGCTACAATGATAGGCCTGAATGATTTGGGGAACTAGCAGAGATGCCTATGCCTTTGGCCAGAGCCAATGGAAGGACTCAAGCTAACGTAGAACTCTTCTGTTAAGGAAACAGAGGCTACTCACCCTAGTTTGTGTTATTTTGAAGAAGTGAGTAATGACATATAAAAACTCACTTTTAAAAATATATATTTGTATTGATTTCAGAGGGGAAGTGAAAAGGAGAGAGATAGAAACATCAATGATGAGAGAGAATTATTGATCGGCTGCCTCCCACATTGCCTCTTACTGGGGATCAAGCCCACAGTTGCCCTGACTGGGAATTGAACCTCCTGATTCATAGGTTGATGTTCAACCACTGAGCCACACCGGCTGGGCAAAAACTGACTTTGTTTTTACCACTAAGGCAGAAAGTACTCATATGATGAATTCCTAATTTTAAGGAGTTAATTTTGATTGAATAGATTCTTCTAATAGGGATGATACCAGCACGTACCCAGAAGTGTCACCAGGAAATAGAGGAAACTGATTTTTCTGCCCTCCTGGAAAGACCTGGTAAGAAAGGTATTTTTCTTTGTTGCTAAGCTTGCAGATAAAGGAATTCCTTCACCATTGCCTCACTCATAGAAAAAAATTAAAGTAACAATTGCTGATAAATTAAAGAACTTCTCTTGGTAACCAGGTGATAAATGTGAGGTCAAAACAAGCATTGAAAACTGGCTACAAGGACTCAATATTTGCACTCAAGGTACAAAATCTGGCCTCTTCACATTGAATTCTAAGCTGTGCCAAATCAGTCATCTGCACTGATGAACAAATTCTTCTTGCCAGATTATTCAGTAGCCCAGGACACCAGAAGAGCCACATGGCATTTAGCAATTTAGACACAAACCACAATCTAGGCAGCTCCCCAAACTATACTTAGCTATCATCCCCATTCATTGTTCTGATTTATCTATCACCGATTTAGTACCTATGGAACATTTTAAAGTGCCAAGACAAAGTATGTTTATTTTCATCGCTGTTTACATTAAGAGCAATGAGTTTCTACTTTTCCATTTTGCAACAATGGTGATTCTTGATGCATAATGGCATTACAAAATAAGTTGCTGAGCTACAATTTACCATGAGACTATTAGAGTGACTCATGGGATAATGATGTCCTAGCCTGTGAACAATAATTTGCTTCAGAGTTCAATGATCCAGAGAGATTTCTCTGGAATCATTTGATTTCTCCTATGTTTCTGCAAACTTTAAATACTTTTTTTTAAGTCTAAATTTGAAGTTTAAGCATGTGATATTTGGGTATATTTAATATACAACCCACAGAGGTACCTGACAGATGGGTCTGGTCACTTACTAAATCATAAAGCTGAACCTTATCTTTGAGAAATATCAATGAAGTCATAACATTATATATAACTAGAGGCTGGGTGCATGACATTTGTGCACTGGTGGAGATGGGGGGAGGGGCGTTCTTCAGCCTCAACCCAGCTTGCATCCTTTACCAGTCCAAGATCCCTTGGGGGATGTCTGACTGATGGCTTAAACTGCAATCGGACATCCTTAGCACTGCTGCAGAGACGGGAAGTGGCTCCCACCACCACCACTTTTCTTGCCAGCCATTAGGCTGGCTTTTGGCTGAGCAGTGCTACCCCTGTGGGAGCACACTGACCACCATGGGGCAGCTCCTATATTGAGTCAGTGAGTGTCATAGCGACCAGTCATTCCTCCATTTGGTCGATTTGCATATTGCCCTTTTATTATATAGGATAGGATCTGAGAATCCAGACTTCATTTGAAAGCTTTAAAATTTCAGTTCACATTAAATGTAACAAATTATACATTTTCTTTCTTTCAATTTTCTCTCACTTCCTTCTAGTCTTTCTCTTTCCTTCCCTCCCATCCTTCCTTTCTTTATTTCTTATCATGTTTTCTCAAGGAATATTTGTATAGCTTCCTTATGCATGCTTTAAAAAATGCATCTTGTTCAGAATTCCTCTGATTATATATACAGGCTAATCATTTAACCTACCAAGAGTAGTTTTAAAAAATAACATGCTAAGTGGCTGAAACATATTCTGATGAAAAATGGTAAGATGGTGAAACAGGACAATTTCAGTCACGAATGATTAAGCAGATCACGGATCTTGAGCTAGAGACTCTCATTTTACTATAATAAAAAGACTCTTGATTTGAGACTCCACCAGAGCCAAGCCATGTACAATGTAAAGTCAAGTTACTTTACCAGGAAATTATTCTTGCCTCCACTTACATATTTCACCAGGAAATCAGAACACCCCTCCACTTGGTTCCCTGCCACAGGACAGCCTTCATCTGTGCAGAACAATGCAAAACGCACTTGTAGGAAGGAAAGAAGCCCATGCCTTGCTGTCCTACGGATAGGAAACAATAAAACTAGGGGCCCTTTCCAGTGCCTGAAGGTAGTAAGTTAGTTCCTTTCTGTCAGATTTCCAAACCCCCTTGGGCTGTTATGAAAACAAAGCTGCATTTCAGTACTGAGAGACCAGGCTGCTCCCCTGGGTAGCATACTCTTTACCCTCCCAGTTTGGAAAAGAAGCTTTTATTTCCCTCTCTCTCTCTCTCAAGCCTCCTTCCAGCCACCCAGTTAATTTTGTGCCATTCGAATAGACACAATACGAAAAGACACAATACCCAATATTGTTAGCATTGGCTACGGTATTATTCAGCTCACCATTTGCCTTTCAGTGCACTTGAACTTACAAGGCTCAGGGCAATGCAGAACACTCAGCTTTTGTGACCCTGCTGGAAGTGTTGGATGTGCATTTGTGTGGGTTCAATGCCATTGTCTTCATCAAGATTCAACAGAGTTTTCTAATAAGAGAGAGCAAAAGAAGACACTGCTCAACACTCACCCATGACAAATGACTTCCAAAACTAAATGTCTGGTGGAAAGATACAGCTGTAACTCACTTTGGCAAAGGAAAATGGAAAAAAAAAAAGATTATAAATCCTCTACAAAGCCAGATCAACCCTAAGAAAGAAAGTTAAGAGTTAGAGGCCCAAAGCCTGCTGCCATTCAATAGGATGAACTCCAGAAATGTTCACGATCGCCACAGTTTGTTAATTGCTACACAAGAGTTATCACATTAATGTAACTTGGATGCCAAGAAGGGTTTCAATGAAGTTAAATGAGTAAAGCACACAGAATGCTTCTCATTGTTCAGGCTTATGGGTAGCCAGTGAGTTGTATAATTGGGATCTCTAATGTTTTCAGCTCATTTAGTCTTTCACTGCATTGTGTGAACTCAACAAACATCTGCCAAAAAAAAAAAAGTGCAATAATCTGGCTTCAAAGATCCTCAACACAAAAATAAAACATCATTCTCCCTCCTATGCAGAGTTTCCTTTCTGAGACACTAGGTAATTTTAAATATACCTTTGTCTGCCTTGTTGTTTATTTACTTTTCTCTAATTACCAGAATAGTTCAATCTTCACTAGTCAAAATATTGTCCATAGACCAGGACCATCACCATCACCATCACCTGGAAAATTGCTAGAAATGCAGAATCTCAGGCCGATCCTATGCTTACAGAATCAGAATCTGCATTTCATGTGACCCCTAGATGATCTCCGTGCACATTAAAGTTGAGAAGCACTGAGCCAAACAAAAACCCAGATCAAATCAGTAAAATATATATATGCCATATATATGTATAAACATATTATGTAATATGTAATATGTATACATTATATATGATATTTTATACATATTAGATATATATAACTTTTTTTTACTTTTGAGTAGGTAGCATTTGCCTTTTTAATTTTTTAACAAACATTCATCCTGAGTTTATAAGTTCCTGGAGGCTCTCTTGCTTTATTATATCTTAGTGTTGCTAATTAAATGGGAAGAAACTCACTTGCAAAGCTATAAAAATAAAGAAGAAAATAGATGATTCATATCCTAAAGTTCTTTTGCCACTTTTTGTTGCTAAATGTAATCTTTTATTGATAAGATTGCCTGAAACTTTATCCAGAGGTGTGCTGGTGTATGGTGATCTCTGATTTGAAGCATTTGGTGATTTCTGGTGTGAATAGTCGAGCGATGGCCAATTTAAAGCCACCAACATGAAGTCACAAAACCCGGATTTTGGAACAAATGCACACAAGCAGCTCTCACTGGCCAACATGAGGCTGCGCTGGCTTTCTGTTACATGTTCACCACTTTGCCCCCCTACCTCTCCCTAGAACAAGCATGTCAAACTCAAAGGCTAACATGGGCCAAATAAACAAGGTTTAAGTCTATGTGGGCCACAAAAAAAAAAAGCTTCAATTTTCATAGAAACATGGGTTTATTTTGTTAGAGACATGCTGAATACAAAGGGCTGAAATAAATGAGTAATCATTAGCATAAAATAATAGAACATTTTAATAAAATTTAATATTTCTTTCTTGAACATCAACTTACCAGTGAATAACTGCACAAATTAATACGCGTAACGCAAATAAACCTATTTTTCTTGTTCTCTGAAAGTGAAATATTTCCTGTTGAGCACACCAACCAAGTCAGTTCAAGACTAAAATGACGTGGCAATCAGCTGCTAAAATATTCACTGCTAGTATTAGTGGAGAGAAATGATGCGTTAGCACATAAGACGCGCAAGGGAAATGAATGCAACACGATTATAGTAATCAGTCATTAGCAAACATTGTAGTTCGTTATTAATGACTAGTTGCCCAGTGCACGAATTCGTGCACCCATGGCCAAAGGTGGAATTGTGCGGCCCCACAAGGAATTGGGCTCCCTCCTCCCTGGTTCTGGGGTGAGTCACCTGAGAACTGCCACTGCCAAGTCACTTGAAGCTCCTGCATTGAGCATCTGCTCCATGGTGGTCAGTGCTCATCATATGTACCAGCCAGTCAGACAGTTGAATGGTCACTTAGCCTTTTATATATATAGATTATGTATAACAGGATACTGTAAAAGTTAAGTTACAAAATTTTTAATAAAACGTTTCTTACATATCATTATATCGGCTGGGCCACAAAAATATTCATTGTGGGCTGCATGTGGCCCATGGCCCATGAGTTTGACTTGCTTGCCCTAGAATCTCAAGGCCTTAGAACCCATTCGGAAAAATCCCTTCGATACAACAGGAGGAAAACCAAGGCAATCAAGCATAACATAGCTTTTGTTTTATTCTGGCTATTGCTTTCCTTGGTCCCAACACCCATTCTGCTTGCTGTTCCTTGCTTGTCCTTGGATCCTCGGTCTTCATGCCCATCCTGACACAAGTTTCCTTCTGACAATTTCAGTCTAAACCAGGGCCTCTGAACTGTGCCAACGTGACCCTTTGGTGATGATAAAAATATAAAGTGTTATGGCTCACAATTTAAAACTAATAATAAAGTGTGTATGTTCACAAATGATTTTCTTTTCTGTATATATTAAAATAAGTCAAAGTTGTACTCAAAATCGATTCTCCAAGTATTTAGTGAACCTTTTCTATTGTCAGCACTGCCATGATTTCTGGAAAAGGAGAAAGAAAACTGAATAACAGCTGGGATGCTGAAGGCGCAGGTGTGTTTCCCTGTTGAGTTTCACTCATAAAGTGAGGTGCAGGGAGCAAGAGAGGGCCCCCTGCTCTGCATCCTGGGGGCTCTGTCCTCTCTTCTCTTGCATGAAGGAAAGAAGCTCCACATCCCAGCCTTCTTCTGTAGGCCTGGTAATCTATTACTCTCTCATCCAAAATGCCTGAAGAAGATTCTTATTTAATTTCTTTAGGAATTCCTCCTCAACAATGATGGAGCCAATCCAAAAAAAAACTAGTCCTGGACTTTGCGATGGCATTTTAGGGCGGCTACTGGCAGGCAGATGTGGCAGATGTGTCCTGGAGGAGCAAATCCTTACAACGATGCTCACATGAGAAGCCTGACCTTTACTACCACACTGTCTTCTACAAATGCTTTATTTTTTATTGTATTTATTGATTTTAGAAAGAAAGGGAATGGGAGAGACAGAGACAGAGAGAAAGAAAGATTGACTTGCTGTCCCACTTATTTATGCATTCATTGGTTGATTCTTATATGTGTCCTGACCAGGGATTGAACCTGTGACCTTGGTGTATTAAGACAACACTCTAGCCAACTGAGCTACCTGGCAAGGGTACAGATTCTTTCTAAAAGTTATACATTTTCACATCAAGTAACCAATATAATTCAGTATTATGCACTGAAGACACAAGAAATGAACAGCTATTGGCTATGAGAGAAAGTCAAAATCAGATACTAGTCAGAAAACCCATGCATGGCTGATTGTACATCCATCAATTTTAAAGTTCCATGTATCTTTCATGTTAGTTTATTAGTTCAGCTTTTACTTTGCTTTTATACACCTCAATCTCTTTTCTGAGAGTAAGTCTATCCAATAAAGCAATAGCAACAACAATAATCACAGCAATCACAACACATTTTCATGCTCTATTACATATGAATGCTGCCTTCTGCTTAGTTTTGTCCATTTTTAAAAAATAAAAAAAGTTGATGTCAGATTCTACAAAATTCAGCAACTGTCTTTATTCTGTAAAAATAAGAATATGCAACTAGCAGACTTCTATTTTATCTGAATAAAATACACTTTCAAGTCCTATTTGCCAATCATCTAATTTCATATGGGAAAACATTTTCTAACTACATATTAATATTCAAAAAGTAATTTGTTTGAGGGTATACATTTAAGACATTCCCACAGATTCAAAATTCCTGTGAAACTACAATTGTGCAATTGTACTTGTGATCTACACACAGAACATGAAAAAGTACCTACCTTAACAGAATCCTGCACGTAGAGGTAGCTCAAAAATATATGCTGACTAAACGAAGTGACCGTTGCTGTGATGAAAACTCCAGGGTTTTGCTGGTGATGACTACTGAGCAATCAGCACAGGTTAATGGCATGACCTAGTGTGCTATGCCTCTGTATTAGTGATTTTAATTTATCTCAGTAAAAGCAGGGGGTGAAAAGTGCTAACATCTCCCTGTCTCTCAGAATCTTAAATAGTCTCTCATGCTGCCAGTATCTCTTTCAACTTATTTACCATTGAGTCTTTAACTCTGTTATTTATAGTTATAATTTATAGATTTATAAGAATTTTGTTAATGCATCTTGACAAAAACTTGAACAAGTTCCAACTAGGCACTTACATGCCAATGCTTAAAAATTACCCGCAGAACTAAGGGATATATTTTCATCCTAAAATATTCTGGTTTAATATCATAATGATTGGACAAAAAACCCAAACATCTACAAAAATATGTAAAACAGCAAACTACATTTTAGGTAAGGCTAATTTATTCTGAAGAAACTTTTTTAAAAACTCATACGTAGTTTTAATTGGAATGCCTAAACTTAACCCTAGGAGAAAATACTATGTTTTATTTATACAGATGAAGAAGAATGAAACTTGTAACAGTTGGAGTAAAAGCAAACTAGACGTCTGCAGAAAATATAAGAAACCATTAATTTTGGTCTCAAAAGAATACGACAATTTCATTTACTTAAATATTTTACATTTTAGACTTCTGCTCTGGGGACATTTTTTAACATTAAAAGGGTAATTTTATCAATAGCAGACGAAACTGGAGTGGTACTCAGAATAAGCATTAAAGTAGCATTATTAACAAAGAATTCATTACTATGATTTGTGTTAGTAGAATTTTAAAACCATTTGCCCCCCGACTTCTCCCCCAATAGCATTATAAATCTCAGTCTCCTATGACAAACTTAGCAAGGCAGTGTGTTACAGCCAAAGGGCACTGATGTAGGAAATAGAAAAGGAAAGATTTTATTATTTATTCTAAAAATCCTCTCTTCATTCACATTAAAGCATCTGCATATGAACAAATGAATATCACCAATAAACACAGAGAAACAGACACCACTACTTTCTCTCTGAAAATCATCACTTCTTGGTCTCCTATCAAGATCTAAGTTCTCCTAGGGTGGCAGCAGCACAACAGCCGTTGACTCTCAGAGATGCAAGCAGGTTCCAGTATCAAACCCTCGGTCCCTGCAGTGGTATTTTCACACTGGAAGCCAGTTAACCAGTGGCCACTTCTCATAAACTGAAAAATGCTCCATTTGACCAGGCACAGTGGAAAGAGGCTGCGGGCGACCCTGGGAGAAAGCTGTGAGACAGCAAGTCTAGCGCTACAGAAGCCAGAGTTTTGTCAACATCCGAATAAAGGCCAGGCCCCTAGGGCCAATAACAGCATGTAGAGATGTGTTTATACTCCCCTCTTCCCAGTGTGAAGAAGAATGTACAGTCAACTCTGAGCTCTGAAGGTATTCTGTTTCTCACGTTTTAAATATTTGCTTCCTTTGTTTCAATCTCTGTACTTTCCCCACATTTTATGACACCACTTTTCTTCCTTTAACTCTTGTCTACATCTTTGGTCTCAGACTTGACATTTAAAAAAAAAATCACTGCGGATCCCCCCAAGAGCTATTGCTCATATGTGTTACACAGATCAATATTTACCATGCTCAAAATTAAAACGGAGAAGTTTGGAAAACACATAGGCACAGCACACATTCTATCAGGGCTCAGGGCCATGGTGCATATAGCCTTGGAAGGCTCCAATGCACACCTGTGGGAGAATGAAAATGAAAAAAATAAAAGCCACCTGGGTATTATCATGAGAAAAGTGTTGACCTTCTCAACCCCCTGAAAGTGGACTTCCTGAGGTTCCTGGACAGCAAACTCAAAATTGCTGCTTGAGCTACATACTAAGGCAAAAATTTGAATGGTTTTCATCCCTTTCAATATCAATTTCTACTCTGCCTCTAAATGTTGAAAAGGAAGAACAAAGGTGAGTTGTCACTACTTGACTTCATGAATTATAATGTTACAGTACTCAAGACCATGGAGTAGTAGGGGACTGAAGTGGAGAGGACCAATCATACCAACTGTTAGTGAAGATGCGGAGAACCCGAAATACTCATACACTGCTGGTAAGAATGTAAAATAATACAACCATTACGGGGAAACAGCTGGAAGTTTCTCTAAAAAACTTAAATGTATACTTACCATATACTGTAGCTGCTCTGCTACTAGGTCTTTACACAGGAAAAATGAAAGTCTACGGTATGTCCTAACAGAAAATGGTACCTTTTCTTGTGTCCTAACAGAAAATGTAGTACCTTTATTTGTAATGGTGAAAACTGGAAACAACCAAATCCTATTGACATACAAGTTAATAAGTAATTTATGGTATATCCACACAATGGAATACAATTCTACTATAAAACTGAATGAACTATTAGTATATGCAATGACATGAACGAGTCTATAAGTACTTTGTGGAGTAAAAGAGCCTAGTCAAAATGGTGCATTAAGAGGATGAAAAGATAAATCATCTACTGAGGGAAAGTCTTTGCAGAATGCATTTCAGATAAAAGATTTCTAAGCAAAATATACAAAGAATTCTTAATATTCAACAATAAGAAAGGGTACAAATTAATTTTTTAAAATATATTTTATTGATTTTATTTTACAGAGAGGAAGGGAGAGGGATAGAGAGTTAGAAACATCGATGAGAGAGAAACATCGATCAGCTGTCTGCTGCACACCCCCTACTGGAGATGTGCCCGCAACCAAGGCACATGCCCTTGACCAGAATCGAACCTGGGACCCCTCAGTCCGCAGGCCAACGCTCTATCCACTGAGCCAAATCGGTCAGGGCACAAATTAATTTTTTAAATGGGTAAACTATATAGACATCTCATCAAATAAGATAAATGCAGAGGGAAAATAAGCATATGAAAAGATGCTCAACATTATATGTCATCGGGGAATCACAATTAAAACAATGATAAAATACCACTTTAAACTTACTGGCATTGCCATACTCCAAAACACTGACCAACACCAAATACTGGTGTGAAAGTAGAGCTAAAGGAACTCTCAGTCATTCCTGGTGAAAACTAAGCAAGCTCTTGCCATATTATTCAACAGTCATTCTCCTCAGTATTTACCCAAACTACTTAAAAACTTATGTCCACACAAACACCTGCACATGAGTGTTTAGAGCAGCTTTATTCACAATCGATAAAACTTTGAAGCAATCAAGACATTCTTCATTCGGTGAATGGATAATCCAACTGTGGTTCATCCATACATGGTGACACAATGAGATGAGCTATCACGCCATGAAAAGACATGAAGGAACCTTAAATACATTTTGCTAGGTGAGAGAAGCTAATCTGAAAAGGTTACAGACTATGTAATTCCAATTATAGGACATTCTGGAAAAGGTAAACACGTGGAGACTGTAAAAAGATCAGTGGTTGCAAGGGAAGGAAGGGAGGTGGAGCACAAGGGATTTTTTTTTTTGGGGGGGGGTTAAAATTATTATTCTATATTATATTGTAATGGTGGATACATGTCATTATGCATTTGTCAAAACCCATAAAAAGATCAGTGGTTGCCAGGGGAAAGGGGAAGTGGAGCATGAGGAATTTTTAGAGCAATAAACCTATCATTTTGTATAACACTGTCACGGTGGATACATGTCATCATACATTTGTCAAAATCAAATTTGACAAATAATTTAGAATTACCTGAAGAGGTTTAAAAATAGAGATTATGATTTCAGTATTTGTCAAAACCCTATTACATTAGTGTTCACACTACAACACAAAGAGGGAACTCTAATATAAACTATGGATTTTAGTTAATAATGTCTCAATATTGGCTCATCAATTTTAACAAATACGCCACAATAATGCAAGATGGCAAAAGTAAGGGATATTGGGTGGGGCAGGGTGGGGGTGAATGGGTATATGGAAACTCTGTACTTTTTGCTAATTTTTTCTATAAACATATACCTGCTTAAAGTTTATTAGTTTTTTTAAGTACATATTACATGACTCCATTTACATAAAAATTCTAGAATGTAAAAGTAATTTATGGGACAGAAAGCAAATCAGTTGTTGTCTGAAAATGAGGAGGAAGAGAGGGAGGGATGTCCAAGGGGTGCAAGGAAACCCCTGGGAGTAATACATATGTTCATTCTTTTCATTGTGATGATGATTTCTTGGGGGAGCACATATGCCAAAATGTATCATACTCTATACTTTGAATATGTATGGACTAATTATGTTAATTTGCATTTCTAACCATTTCCCAGATGGTACTGATGCTGCTGATCTGGGGACCACATTCAGAGATTAAAGAGATGGTGATTGTTCCTACCTTGGGCACTTTAGAATTATCTGAAGAGGTTTAAAAATAGAGATTATGATTTTAGTAATGTGTGCAGAAACTTGGCTTGGGGATTCTTTAAAAGAATGGGTGATTCTCACTCAGCCAAGATGGAAGGCAATTAGGATAGAGAACATGAAAATAAATAAACAAACAAACAAACAAATAAGTAAATAAATTATTGTGTTCTATTTCTGACTCACTTGTTACAGTAATTTTCTAAGAATAGCTACAAAAAATAGGGGCCAATATGACTCAACCAATAGTGCACACTTGGCAATTCCATTAGTTTTATTTTTATCACATATAGAATTTTTGATATATCTACTAAAAAAAGGAAAAAAAGCTGGGAATTATCCCATTCCCTAGATATAGCTATAGTTTGTTTAATCCTTAAATTTATCAACAAAACATAATCTCTAAAAAAAATACCATTCCCTCCTCATTCGGTGAGCTGCTACGTCATACAAGATCATCAAATGTAATATAAGATGACAGCTGATCAATTCTGGATATAATTTGGGGATGGGGGTGGGCTGAGTAATTTTATGGCTCATTTTTACTGAAAGAATTTCTTCCCTTTCCATAAAAACACCTTTAAAATCGAGCTCTATCATATTTTATGATCTATCTATTGGTCTCTTCTAATAGTCAACATCCCATTGACAGTTAAGAACCAGCACTGAGGAGAAGGAAGGACTTAGGGTCAGAGGCTGCACCCTGCTGTGCGTTACTGTAGAGCGGACTGCAAGGTGGAGTCCTCAAAGACCAGAACAGCTCCTTTATACTTGTCTCCCATCCAGACCCACAAGCTGGGTGTGTGTGTGCAAAGAAAGAAAGCTGTGATGATGTAATGCCCATGTCGGCCTCAAAAACCTCTCCTCCCAGGTTTAGTTCCTTGATGATTATTCCTAAACCAACATTCTAACAAGTAGCTCGGGTCCCTTTTTATAAAGAGGACCAGCAGACCTTCATCCAGAGGCCTTACCATGGCTGGAGGGACTTGCTTGGATAAAATTTTGGTTGGCTAATAAAATTCTATTTAGTACATCAAAAGTGATATTGTCAGCCATCTGAATCCTAATCATTCGCGGTTTACAGTAATCAAGAGCTATTGCTGTAACTAACCAAGTGCCTCTTTGAATGCAACCCAAGCCTTTTAAAGGCAAGCCTAAAGGCAAAGGTAAATTTATAAAATAATGTGTGTAATTAATTGAACAAACATGTCACTAATCCAACAAACAACAGGAAGCTGAGTGCAAGAGTATTTCAAGGCATGTGCTATATTAATGTGATCCTAAATTTAGGTGCAAAAAAATTCAGTTTTATGGAATTCATATCAGCATCTCTAATCTGATGTCAAGAAGCTCTATTATATTTTGTGTAAAAGATTATTGGAGTCAATTATCAATGAAAACACAGTTTCTCTCATGACCATTGAATAGTTGTCTTTAAGAAAAAGAACAAAATGTAATCGTCTCCACAGCCAGCTTTGGCAACCCTAGGACCACACGCTCAAATTCCAATGAGGCTCTCACTCATCCATTACACTT